>NC_137334.1:15410800-16112051 GCF_965287045.1 Carcharhinus amblyrhynchos | reverse complement strand
GGTGGGGGGGGGTAGGAGCGGGGAGAGGGGTGGGGGGGGTAGGAGCGGGGGAGAGGGTGGGGGGGGTAGGAGCGGGGGAGAGGGTGGGGGGGGTAGGAGCGGGGGAGAGGGTGGGGGGGGTAGGAGCGGGGGAGAGGGTGGGGGGGGTAGGAGCGGGGGAGAGGGTGGGGGGGGTAGGAGCGGGGGAGAGGGTGGGGGGGTAGGAGCGGGGGAGAGGGTGGGGGGGGGTAGGAGCGGGGGAGAGGGTGGGGGGGTAGGAGCGGGGGAGAGGGTGGGGGGGTAGGAGCGGGGGAGGGGGTTGGGGCGGGGTGGTGGTTGGAGCGGGGGAGGGTGTTGGGGGGGTGGGAGGTCCCCTCATAACTCAAGGCAGTTGAGTTCTTTCTTGTATAATCCTCCTGACCTATCAACATTACTGTCCTTAGATTGGCCTGAGGTTGACAATGACAGCAAATTCAAATCTGACAGGCCCTCTTTAACTGAGTGTTTTCTTTAAACTCATAGGCTAACAAAATGCAAAAGCCTGCAGAGCTGGTTACCAAAGCAACCCTGATACTTGGTCCTTTTGAACAAATGTTGCCACCTGGAGTCTGTGTATTCTGCATTTTAGCACAGAATTCAAAAACCACTCTTAAAAGGACCACACATGGTTTTATTTTCCTCCAGCGTGGTTTACAATTTGTTTATATCTTTACAAAAATTCTTTATAGGTTTACAAGATCAACTTCACAACAGTATGTTATCATCATAGAATCCCCACTGTACAGAAGAGTACTTTGGCCCATTGAGTCTGCACTGACCATAATCCCATCCAGGCCCTATTCCCATAACCACAAGAATTTACCCTGCTAATTCCCCTGACAATAGGGTCAATTTACCATGGCCAAAGTGGGCTGATAAATGGCAGATGGAGTTTAATTTAGACAAATGCGAGGTGATGCATTTTGGTAGATTGAACCCAGGGCAGGATTTATTCAGTTAATGGTAGGACATTGGGAGAGTTATAGAACAAAGAGATCTAGGGGTACATGTTCATAGCTCCTTGAAAGTGGAGTCACAGGTGGACAGAGTGGTGAAGAAGGCATTTGGCACGCTTGGTTTCATTGGCCAGAACATTGAATACAGGGGTTGGGACGTCTTGTTGAAGCTGTACAAGACATTGGTATGGCCACACTTGGAATACTGTGTGCAATTCTGGTCACCCTATTACAGAAAGGATATTATTAAACTGGGAAGAGTGCAGAAAAGATTTACTAGGATGCTACTGGGATTTGATGGATTGCATATAAGGAGAGGCTGGATAGACTGGGACTTTTTTCTCTGGAGTGTAGGAGGCTGAGGGGGTGACCTTGTAGAGGCCTATAAAATAATGAGGAGCATAGACAAGGTAGATAGTCAATATCTTTTCCCAAAGGTAGGGGGGTCTAAAACTAGAGGACATAGGTTTAAGGTGAGAGGGGAGAGATACAAAAGTGTCCAGAGGGGCAGTTTTTTCACACACAGGGTGATGAGTGTCTGGAACAAGCTGCCAGAGGTAGTAATAAGGGCAGGTACAATTTTATCTTTTAAAAAGCATTTAGATAGTTACATGGGCACAATAGGTATAGAGGGATATGAGCCAAATGTGGGCAATTGGGATTAACTCAGGGGTTTTTAAAAAAAGGGCAGCACCATGGACAAGTTGAGCCGAAGGGCCTGTTTCCCTGCTGTAAACCTCTATGACTCTATCCACCTAACCCACACATCTTCGGACTGTGGGTGGAAACTAGAGCACCCAGAGGAAACCCACACAGGTTCAGGGAGAATGTGCAAACTCTACACAGATAGTGACCTGAGGCTGGAATTGAACCCGGGTCTCTGGCGCTGTGAGGCAGCAAAGCTAACCACTGTGCTATTATACCACCAAAATCTTTAAATAATTTTTTGTGGAGACAGTCATTAAAGAAATAAGTCTTGTGGTTGACTCTCCACACAAGTTAGAGATTGATAACAAGTACTGGCCTTGCCAGCGACTCACATCCCATGGACAAATTTTTGAACATTTGAACAAATTGAATTGCAGGAAAATGTCCCAAAGTTGTATTTTTCACAATTAATTGATTGTCTTAAGAGAGATATAGGATCATAGGACCCCTACAGTGCAGAAAGAGGCCATTTGGCCCATCAAGTCTGCACCAACACCAATCCCACCCATCTCCTATCCTCGCTTAGCTACCCTGCAAATCCCTCTAACCTATCGCATCCTGAGACACTAACGGTCAATTTAGCATGGCCAATCCACCTAACCCGTACATCTTTCAGACCGTGGGAGGAAATCGGAGCACCCCGGAGGAAACCCACACAGACACGGGGAGAATGTGCCAACTCCACACAGACAGTGACCCAAGCTGGGAATTGAACCTGGGTCCCTGGAGTTGTGAGGCAGCAGTGCTAACCACCGTGCCACCACGTCGCCCAAGGTGTTCTTGTGGGGCTGGGAGCTCCAAATATTCAGGCAGCATGTTGCAGAGGGGAAACTACAAAAAGGGAGATAATTTACACTGCTAAACATAGTAGCTGGAAGTAACGTTTGGCCTGTTTTTTTATATATAGATTCTGCAAGAACAGCTGGACCAGAAGATTGAAGAACTGAAGAAACAGACACAATATTTAGAATATCTTGAAACTCAGTTGGCAGCTGATGTAATTTGACATTCTATCACCTTTTGGTAAAAGGTCCTCGGTCTGGGATCGTGCGGCTGGTTTACCTTGAAGGGATTTCGGAAATATGTTTGTTAAAAGCTGGACACAGAAACGGCAGTAGGTTGTTAGCATGCTGGACAAAATAGTTTATGTGCAAGTACAAAGAACAGTGCAGCATAGGAACAGGCCCTTCATTCCTCCCAGCCTGTGCTGGTCATGTTTACCTCTCTAAACCAGCCACTTATATCCCCCTATTCCCCGTCTGTTCATATGCCTATCCAGGTAATTCTGAAATGTTGCTAACGTGTCTGCATAATGGGATTATTAGAATCCCTACAGTGCAGAGGGAGGCCATGCGGCCCATCAGGTCTGCACTGACTCTCCAATAGCGTATTTCACCCAGGCTCTAGCTTCATTATCCCACACATTTATCCCACCAATCTACACATTTTAGGACACTAAGGTGCGATTTAGCATGGCCAATCCACCTAACCAGCACATCTTTGGATACTAAGGGGCAATTTAGCATGGCCAATCCACCTAACCAGCACATCTTTGGATACTAAGGGGCAATTTAGCATGGCCAATCCACCTAACCAGCACATCTTTGGATACTAAGGGGCAATTTAGCATGGCCAATCCACCTAACCAGCACATCTTTGGATACTAAGGGGCAATTTAGCATGGCCAATCCACCTAACCAGCACATCTTTGGATACTAAGGGGCAATTTAGCATGGCCAATCCACCTAACCAGCACATCTTTGGATACTAAGGGGCAATTTAGCATGGCCAATCCACATAACCTGCACACCTTTGGACACTAAGGGGCAATTTAGCACAATCAATCCCACATCTTTCAACTGTGGGAGAAAACTGGAGCACCCAGGGAAAAACACACAGACATGGGGAGAATGTGCAAACTCCACACAGACAGTGACCCAATGCCGGAATTGAACCCGGGTTCCTGGCGCTGTGAAGCTGCAGTGTTAACCACCGTGCCATCGTACTGCCTCAACTTGTCTGTGACTAAACTTGATAAAGTACCTTATCATTGCCTTCTGCAGAATGGCTGACAGTAAACTCTCCCTTTTACGCCCTGTATGCGGATATATTGGAAGGTTCGACCACTTTATGAATGTGCCTCCCATAGCCGTCAACCCCTGAAGTGGGATTTGAACCCGCAACTTCTGCTCCAGAGGTATGAAAGCTGCCCACTGCGCCACTGGGCTAGCTTCAGAGTTCAAGTCCACATTTGGGTGCTCATGCAGACATGAATGAGTTACTCCATTGTAGGCAGCATGGATTTGTTGATGGCTACTAATGTTTGAGAAGCCAGTAAAATGATGGGAAAAGGTGACCAATTAAATAGATAGAAAGGAGTCTGTGTGGCGTGGATAGATTTTCAGAGCATCTTCAATAGGATTGCTAACAGGAAACTGCAGCAAAAATTCAGATACGTGGTACAGGAGGAGAGATAGCAGAAAGGACTGAAAGTTGGTTGAAAAGAGAAAAGGCAGTGGGATTGGAGAAATCCTCCAGGAAACGTGGTGGGAAATTTTAAAACTGGAGGGATGAGATGGAAGGGAGGATAGAGTTTAAAGTCTTAAAGTTTATTTATTAGTGCCATAGGTAGGCTTACACAATGAAGTTACTGTGAAAATCCCCGAGTCTCCACACTCCGGCGCCTGTTTGGGTACACAGAGGGAGAATTTTGCTCGGCCAATGCACCTAACCGGCACGTCTTTCAGACTGTGGGAGGAAACCAGAGCACCCAGAGGAAACCCACGCAGACACGGGGAGAGCGTGCAGACTCTACACAGACAGTGACCCAAGCCTGAATCAAACCCAGGTCCCTGCTGCTGACAGGCAGCAATGCTAACCACTATGTCACTGTGCTACCTTTAGGGAATGATGGTTATCCTGCTGGGATGCAGTACCACACCCACCAGCTGCTTCACATAGCAAGTTTGTTGAGTTAAGACAATAATTTCATAAGCTGCAGTTGATCAAGAAGATGTTCCCACATTGGCTTCAGCATGTCCTGCCACTCCAACTCCTCCTGTGTCCCTCTCTGGCCTCCTGGCCCCTCCCCTCCCCCACTACCCCCCACCTGGTGCTGGGAGATACTGGAAGACAAGGGAGGTTCTGCTCAGTACCACTCAGATTCAGAACTGGATAGAATTTGGGTGGCACAGTGGATAGCACTGCTGCCTCACAGCACCGGGAACACAGGTTCAATTCCCAGCTTGGATCACTGTCTGTGTAGAGTCTGCACATTCTCCTCGTGTCTGCATGGGTTTCCTCCAGGTGCTCCGGTTTCCGAAGCAGTGCGAGTTAGGCTGATTGGCCATACTAAATTGCCCGTTAGTGCCAAGAGGGATTAGCAAGGTAAATCTATGGGATTACGGGGATAGGACCTGGGTGGAATTGTTGTCGGTGCAGGCTCGATGGACCGAATGGCCTCATGCGCTGTTGGGATTCTGCAATTCTTCTGCACAGAACTGTGGTCAACCATTATATTCACAGCCTTTTTAAATCTGAAAGCAAAAGAGAAAATGCTGGAAAATCTCAGCAGGTCTGGCAGCATCTGTAAGGAGAGAAAAGAGCTGACGTTTCGAGTCCTTTGTCAAAGCTTTTCTCTCTTTACAGATGCTGCCAGACCTGCTGAGATTTTCCAGCATTTTCTCTTTTGGTTTCCAATTCCAGTCTCCACAGTAATTTGCTTTTAGCCTCTTTTAAATATCATCTCCTTTTGTTGATGAAAAATGTCTGGTGATTGGTTTATCTTCAAGTCACACAATCTTTATTTCAGAGAGCAAAACTGGCTGAAATCGAAGGAACCTATAAGACAAATATCAACGCGATGAAGACGCAATTTGTGGTCTCCATGAAAACTTTGGAAGATCAAAACCTTGACCTCAAGTAAGAATCAAATCAGCATCTCTCTGCTAAGAAAACATTAATGATTGCAATGAAAGCACTCAGTCATCTCAATATTCACTTTGCATGTTGTATTTTAGTGCAAGTTTTGTTTTGCTTGTTACGTTCCTTTGTCAGCACAGGACTAAGAGGGAGCATGGGACGTGAGGGGGGGTGTATTAGGAAGCACGTGGCTGGGGCCTGTAGGGTGTGCAGGGCAGGGGAGAATTTAATTTCTGTTTTAATTTTTTTTTAAATGAATTTATCCAAAGTGCGGGTACAAAAAGGCAGACTTTCTGGCCCAGTCCGTCTTGGCACGGTAGCACAGTGGTTAGCGCTGCTGCTTCACAGCTCCAGGGTCCTGTGTTCGATTCCTGGCTCAGGTCACTGTCTGTGTGGAGTTTGCGCATTCTCCTCGTGTCTGCGTGGGTTTCCTCCGGATGCTCTGGTTTCCTCCCACAGTCCAAAGATGTGCAGGTTAGTTTGATTGGCCGTGCTAAAAAAAATGCCCCTTAGTGTCCAGGGATGATTAGGTTAGGGATTAGTGGGTATAATGTGTAGGGTTACGGGGATAGGGCCTGGGTGGGATTGTGTTTGGTGCAGACTTGATGGGCTGAAGGGCCTATCTGCACTGTAGGGTTCTATGATTCTATGAGAAGGTCTCAGCACCCAGCAGCCTAACTCCAGCCTGGTTTCTACCCCCGCCTGTTCTGCCCCACCCCCCTCCCCAGAACACAACTAGTGGGCGGCTGTTTTTAAAGAGAGAGGATGATTGCAAGTCCCCTCCCACTCATCACAGTAGCAAGTTCTGCATTCTAACCACTCTCTGGATAAAGAGGTTTCTCCTGAATTTCTTATTGGGCTTATTAGTAACACACTTATGTTTACAGCGTTTTATTCTGGACTCTCCATAAGTACAAACATTGCTATACCTCCCCTTTCAAACCTCTTCATGATATTAAAGACTCTATTAAGCCACTTTGCTACAATAGAGGGCCCGAGATTGCCCATTCTTTCCTGAAAGTTAAAAGAACATAGAAAAGTACAGCACAGGAAAGGCCCTTGGCCCTCCAAGCCCGTGTCAATCATGAAAAGCCCTAACTAAACTAAATAAAACTTCCTGCCCTTACTCGGTCTGTACTCCTCTATTCCCTCTCTATTCATGGATCCATTCAGCTGCCTCTTAAATGTTGCTAATGTGCCTGCTTCCACCACCTACTCCGGCAGTGCGTTCCAGGGACCCACCACTCTCCGTGTGAAAAACATCCCCCTTTCACCTTGAACCTGTGCCCCCTTGTTACTGACACCTCCACCTTGTCTATGCCTCTTATAATTTTGTCGACCTCTATCAGGTCTCCCCTCAGCCTCCATCTTTTCATTGAAAACATTCCGAGTTTATCCAGCCTCTCCTCATAGCCAACACCCTCAAGGCCAGGCAACATCCTGGTGAACTTTCTTCACACTGTCTCCAAGGTTTTCATACCCTTCTGGTAGTGTGGTGACCAGAACTGCATGCAATACTCTAAATGCAGCCGAACCAAGGTTTTATATAGCTGCAACGTAATTTCCCACTCTTGCATTTTATACTCATGCCATATGCCTCCTTAATCACCTTGGCCACCTGTGTTGCCATTTTTAAGGAACTGTGGATCTGCATGTCTAGATCCCTCTGGATGTTATAATTCCTAAGGGTTCTGCCATTTACAGTATTATTCAAACCCTAAATTTGATCCTCCAAAATGCATTACCTTACATTTGTCCATCAGCCCAAGTCTCCAATCTGTCTATATCCAGCAGTATCCTCTGACAATCCCCAGCACTATCAGTAATGCCACCAATCTTTGTGTCATCTACAAACTTACAAACATAGACCGCTCACATTTTTACAGGAAAACTGGAGAATGGCCACTGCTGTTCCCTAACCGAAAGGAGGCAAGGATAATTCAGGAAATTTTAAACCAGTAAGCCTGACATTTGGGTGGGGAAGCCTTTGGAGAAGATACTGAGGAACTGAATATATGCACATTTGGAAGAAAATGGACTAGTCAGTGACAGGCAGCATGGTTTTGTATGGGGATGGTCACGTCTCACCAACTTGATTGAGTTTTTTGCAGAACTGACCAAGATAATTGATGAGATAAGGGCTGCGGATGTGGTTTATGTGGACTTTATTTACTAAGGTTTTTGACAAGGTCCCACATGACAGATTGGTATAAAAACTAAAATCACATGGGATCAGGATGGGCTAGTTAGATGGATACAGAACTGACTAGGTTATAGAGAGTAGTGGTGGAAGGATGTTTTTCAGAATGGAGATCTGTAGCTGGTGGTGTTCTGCAGTGCTGGGACCTGTGTTGTTTGTAGTGTATATAAATGATCTGGAGGAAAAGATGGCATGAAATTAGGGCACCTGGAGGAACCCCATGAAAAAATACCTATGATTTCCTTCCCTCCCCTTTCTTCAGGCAACTGTTTGCTATTAAAGCTGAAGAGCTGTGTGCCCTGAAGGCTGCAATTGAAGAGAGGGAAAGACAAGATGACATCGCAAGGAGAAAAAGTCTCCAGCGAGAGTTTGGCCGAGCCTATGAAGCGATCACTCCACCCTTACCTGAAATAAAACAAGAAGAAACTCCTGTAACTTCTGAATCAGACACCGACTCACAAGAAGGTTAGAACTTGTTCAAGTGTATCCTGCAGGGAGGAGATGGGATTGAGGACAAAGACTTGGCTGTGGAGCAGAAAGGTTCCTCCTTGACACTTTTCTATACAACAATAAATGAGCTTAAATGTATTGATGCTGATTGGGGCCCCTGTTTGGCCAACAGAATAAATCTGAATTTTGGATCTTGTCACTTGAAACGTGTCTGTGTACAACATCTCCAGACCTGTCCATTATTCAGGGGTGGGAGGGGGTGGTGTAGTGGTATTGACACTAGACTAGTAATCCAAAGACCCAGGGGCAATGCTTTGGGGACATGAGTTTGAACCCCACCATGGCAGATGGTGAAATTTGAATTCAATCAAAAAATTGAAATTGGGTGGCATGGTGGGCATAGTGGTTAGCACTGTTGCCTCACAGCCCCAGGGATCTGGGTTCAATTCCAGCCCTCCAGTTACTGTCTGTTTGGAGTTTGCATGTTCTCCTCGTGTCTGTGTGGGTTTGCTCCGGTTTCCTCCCAGAATCCAAAAGATGTGCAGGGTAGGTTGATTGGCCATGCTAAATTGCCTCTTAGCATCAGGGGGACTAGCAGGGTAAATATGGGGAGGGAGGGGGCTACCAGGATGGGGCTTGGGTGGGATTATTGTTAGTGCAGGCTCGATGGGCCAAATGGTCTCCTGCACTGTAGGGATTCTATGAAGAATATACTGGCGAGCCTGAGATCATTATCAATTGTTGTAAAAACCCACGTGGGTCACTAATGTCCTTTAGGGAAGGAAATCTGCCGTCCTTACCTAGTCTGACCTACATGTGATTCCAAATCCACAGCAATGTGGTCGATTCTCAAATGCCCTCTGAAATGGAGGACAGTTAGGATTGGGCAATACATGCTGTCCCAGTGACGCCCACGTTCCATATTTAAAAAAATTATAGTCCGATACAAAAGTTGACAGTGCCTACTATTCTGACGCTAGGGAATTTCATAGGTCAAACATGTTCCTCTTCTTACTTCGGGTTTTTGTTTTGAGTTATTAGTGTCACGTGGGGAAGCACGGTGGCACAGTGGTTAGCACTGCTCTCTCTCACAACACCAAGAACCTAGGTTCAATTCTAGCTTCAGGCCACTGTCTGTGTGGAGTTTGCACATTCTCCCCGTGTCTGCGTGGATTTCTTCCGAGTGCTTCAGTTTCCGCCCACAGTCCAAAGATATGCATGTTAGGTTGACTGGCCTATTATTGTCAGGGGGATTAGCAGGATAAATACGAAGGGTTATGAGGCTAGGGCCTGGGTGGGATTGTTGTTGGTGCAGACTTGATGGGCTGATTGACCTCTTTCTGCACTGCAAGGATTCTATATATTGGGATACAGTGAAAAGTATTGTTTGTTGTGCATTATAAAGATAAAACTTACTGTTCATAGAGTACATAGGGGAGACGAGAAGGAGACAGTACAGGCTATAGTGTAACAGCTAGCGGGGAGAGAACGATCAACTTAATGTAAGGTAGATCTATTCAAAAGGTTGATGGCAGCAGGGAAGAAGCTGTTCTTGAGTTTGTTGGTATACGACCTCAGACTTTTGTACCACCTTTCCAACAGTAAAAGGTGGAAATGAGAATGTCTGGGGTGTGTGGGGTTCTTGATTATGCTGGCTGCTTTTGCCAAGGCAGCAAGCAGTGTGGACAGAGTCAGTGGATGGGAGGCTGGTTTATGTGCTGGACCTAGCTGTAATCCTTGTATTGTACCTGCATTATAGCACATACAAGGGAGATATACAAATATGCCTGGACACAATCCTAACTGGCAGGGTAGTTTTGGGCCTCAGACAGGCATGTGTGAGAGTGGGGGAAGTTTGTGTGTGTGAGAGTAGGATGATTATGGGGGTGAGTCTCCCAAAAGTGCTGAATTGGCAAGAAAACTGGAGTAAATCACCACTTTTTTTTTCAGTGCAGCTTGAGACCGCAATCCCCCATGCTCTGCAATGCAGAGGTCACAATCATCAATATCATTAAAAGCTTGGGGCGTGGACCTTATTCATGTTGGAGTTTGACAGCTCCGGAACATGCCCCGGATTGTTAGTCAGCCTGGGACCCTCAAACTGCTACCCTCTCCACAGCCCACACAAGCAGTCTCAGGCAGCCCTGACCACCCCCACCCCCCCCCACTTCCTGGAGTGCCCCAAATATCCATCCCCGCCACCTAGCAGTGGCAATTCCCCCACAACCCGACAGACTCCCTCTGCTGGCATTTGTGCGAGAGAGAGAGATTGGGCTGAGTTTGTGCGAGAGAGAGAGATTGGGCTGAGTTTGTGCGAGAGAGAGATTGGGCTGAGTTTGTGCGAGAGAGAGATTGGGCTGAGTTTGTGCGAGAGAGAGCATTCTCTTTAGATAATTATCCAGTTCCTTTTTGAACTCCTGCAATCAATCAAATGCAAAAGTTGGGGTCTAGATTAACTGCTTAATATACCTTGGAGTTCCTGGTCCCTAACAGTTACTTTTGGGGGAAAGGGACAATTAATTGCCTCCCCTGCATTTATTTGGGGTCTCTGTATGTATGATTATTGTGATTCATCCATCTCAGAGCGCTTTAGGAATCCTTGAGTTGGCCTTTATTTATTGACTGAGAGACAAGAGGATGTATCACAATTACTTCTCTGTGTCTTTCAAATCCTTATTTTCCTGAACTTTTACAAAACTATAATTGAATGGATCAAATACATCAGTCCGTGAAACTCACTTATCATGAAGTGTTTCTATTCACTGGATTCTGACACACACACACAACTGTTTATTGGATCTGTACATTGCCATTATAAGGGGAAAAAATAGAAAGCTGAGATGTCTATGCAGGGCACATAAAATGGCCTTGAATATTATTAACTTTCTGTCACCCAGAAGTGTACAGAAGACTACTCTGGACTTGAGTTTTTAGGATGTTGGGGGTGCTGGACGCATTCCTGTTGGCTCCCACTGCTCTGCTACAAATTTACACTCTAACCTGTGTTGACCGTCATTAGGCAGGACTTCTGCCCTTCACTTGGGTGGTAGTGCCATCCTGAAGGTTGGCCAGCAATGTCCAATTTGGCAGCAACAGCACTGCAGTGGGCGGAAGACGAACTGCATGAAATTGCTAAAGACTAAGTCCCAACAGCCAGACATCCAGGTAAGGGTAAGGGGTCCCAAGGCTTGGAGGGCAGGGAAGTCCAGAGATCATAGGGCCTTTAAGGAGGACACTCCCAGTCAGAATGGGGCTTTGATGAGACTTCCATCCCCAACTTCCCACCCAAGATCTACCTTTTTTTTTTGGGTCTCCCCATCTAAAAATTGAAGTTGGTGCAAAATGGTTCTTATGTGACCTTTAATTAAGTGGGGGAATGTAAAATGCAGTCCCAGGATATCCCAAGATAGAAATTATACCTTCTGCTTCACCCTGACATAATATATTATTCTCATTGTTCCTCACTGTGTAAACGTATATCTTTGCATTTGCAAAATGTAGTATGTGGACTTTGTGAAAGTCAGAAACATGTATAGGTGATTCCTGAGAACTCTCCCTCCACAAAATCTCTCTGAAAGCTTCAAGACTGTTAACACAATTTATAGCAAGTATATTTATGGCTGCTAACCGTCTTTAAAGTGGCTTTTAAGTCTCTAAGAGGAATGTTGGTCATTTGGAGCTGAAAGAGCACTAAGCTAAAAAGTATAGTTGCTTCCTTTCATTTTTAAATACTATTTGACTGCTAATAGTTAAACTGTGTCATTTATTACACATATTTAAACTTATTAAATAAAATTTGTTTTAATATAAAAGATCCCTAATTTGTCATTGAAATCATTCATGGGAGGAAATATCCTTTCCTCACATTTATGCTAAAATAGAAAAATTGGTAGGGTCTAGTCTAGCTTCCTAACGTAGTTTTACTTTCTGGTCCAGCACACTAATAACTATGCAACTGCCATGCAATAAAGTCTAAAGTCAACAACATAATCCACTACCAAAGAATCAACCCACACCATACTTCACCTCAAACACGCTACTCAAATTAAGCCAATGCATCATCAGTATCTATCAATTGCAACTCATAATACTGTCAAATACAACCTGTATCAGATCTTACTCTCAACGTGCCTGGTAGCCTCCTTCATGTAAATCTGAAGTCAGATTCGTAGAAACCCTACATTGCGGAAGCAGGCCATTTGGCCCATTGAGTTTACACTGACTCTCCGAAACAGCACTCCCCCAGACCCCATGTACTTACCCTGCTAATCCCCGTAATCTACACATCTTTAGACACTCAGGGGCAATGTAGCCTGGCCAATCCACCTAACCCGCATATCTTTGGACAGTGGGAGGAAACTGGGGCACCCGGAGGAAACCCACGTAAACCTGGGGAGAACATGCAAACTCCACCCAGACAATCACCTAAAGCCAGAATCGAACCCGGTTCCTTGGCGCTATGAGGCAGCAGTGCTAACCACTGAGCCACCATGCTGCCAGAAGTGTTCCTATTGTGACATGAGGGTAATGGTCCTTCCTTTATCAGAGTTATTTGAGATCAATGGAAAGAAAGATCAAGTGGGGCATTTAAATCAGCAGAGTTGAAGAAGAAAATGAATTTCCAATGTAACACCATAAACTATAGAAGCAGAATTAGGCCATTTGGTACATCGGGCCTGATATATACAATATTTAAGCACAACAGCTGAAAGAAAAGAAAGTTTGCAGGAAACTCATTGCTAACATATTTATTGGCATATAGAAGACTAGGCATAAACTGAATGCGTGCATTGAAAGAACTTAAAAACATCCAGCTGTTGTGCGTAAGAGATTTATTTTTAACTCGGTGCATGTGTTAATTGAACTGTGCACAGGCGGTGACCAGGCCATTCAGCAATCACGCTGAGACTTCTTTTCAATCTCCAACCCCTCGCAAGTAAGTGTACATACAGGATATGGAAACTTGCAGCTGTAACATAGCAGTTAATAGGTTAAACTTTCGCTCCAAATCCCACTCAAAGGACAGCTCAGTGAAGCCTGCTTCCAATATCAACTTAGAAGAAAAGAAAGGGTACTCTGGATCTTACCTGAATGTCAATAATTAATTGTGAGATTACAGTGTGCTAAAGGTTAAATATCGTAATTATACCACAAAGGAAGTGCCAGACTTATATTTTGTTTTAAAAAGCTTGCTTGTTTCTGAAACTGGCAGTATTTCTCAGTTCCCAACCTTTAATAATCAATCAATAGGAACATTTCACCTTGTTCTTTGCTTGTGAGATTTCTGCTCACAATGTGATCAAGCCTTGCTAAAATCTCTCAATGGAGGGCAACGTTGAAGTTAAGGTGTAGTTTTTAGATATAAAGAGGTGAGGGTAATTGGTTGCACTGGGGGTTCGCTGATGGCTTTAAGAGGCACTTGCAAACTCTGTCTCCAGGATGGTCATTCGTAAACAGAAGGTTAACATTGCTGCAGTGGAACAGTAAAATCTGGGAAGAGGTGTTTGCAACTGCTCCTCAGTCATTCCGAATCCAGTATTTAAAAAATCGTGGCAGAGAAATATCAAGTGGGGCGTCCAGGTGTTGGAGCAGCAATATTGCCTTCCATTTCCTCTTGCTCTGGGTCATTCTCTGGATTCATGAATGCTTCCAATGATGAGCTAATCTTTAACAGAACCTTAGTTGGATGTTTTGCTGAATATTTCTGTATTGATAAATAGAAAGATATGATTATTTCAATGTGTTCATGGGATCTGAGTGCTGTAGACAAAATAAACATTTATTACCCATCCCTGATTACAAAGAACAACACAGCATGGGAAACAGGCCCAACGAGCCCGCACCACCATTTTAACATTGTGAGTTCCCTCTTCCACCCATGACCTTTGTCTACGCTTATGGCACTCCACACTGGAAACCAGATTGAGGGGAGACTAATTTAGGGACAATTTGTTACACCAATCAGCCTAAGCGCACATCTTTGGAGGGTGGGAGGAAACCGGAGCACCGAAGAAAACCCACTCTCTAGAGCAAGTCTACCATCAGTCCACATACTGCTGATGAGAGCACAGACCTGGTGGGCAGGTCATGTCATCCGTTTGCCAAACGAGCGCATACCCAAGCAGCTCCTTTTTGGGGAACTCTGCTGGAAAACACTCACATGGAGGGCAGAAGAAACGTTTCAAAGACACACTCAAGGCCTCCCTGAAGTTGCCTGACATTGACACGACCACCTGGGAAACACGGGCACAAAACCGCCCTACCTGGCGCTGCCTCATCCACAAAGGCTGTCAAGCTCACGAAGCAAGGTGTATTGCTGAAGTACAACTTAAACGTGAGCTGCGCAAGTCCAGAGCCACCAGCGCAACAATTAGTGTCTACACAAGTCTGTCCAATATGCGCCAGGACATTCCGTGCCCGAATTGGCCTGATCAGTCATCTTTGGACACACCGCAACCAGCCTCAAAATGACTAATCTTGTCGAGGTCTTCATCGATGACAATGGACGAACAGCTACTGTGGTGATAGGTAGAGCTAGGTCTATAACATGGAAAATCTGGGTAGTTGCTGTTGGAGGTCTGCTAAAGTCAGAGGCACGTGTAGGTGCTCTCCACAAAATCTCTCTGAAAGATTCAAGACCGTCAACAATTTATAGCAAGTAAGCTTGGGTTTGCTAACTGTATTCACTTAAAAGTGGTTTTGATTTATGCATGAATGGGGCTTATTTGGAACTGGAATAGTCATAAGCTAGAAAGTAAAGTTGCTTCCTTCACACATCCTGAAATTTCTTATCACTGATAGTGGTGTGGAGGGAGGTCTTTCCACCCAGCACCAGACAGGAGAAAGGACCTCCCTCACTGTCATCTGCTGTCCTTCTCTCTCTCTCTGTTTCACCATTAGAACATATCAATGCCATCTCACTGCATTCATTAGTCATATGTCCGTTCTTAGGAATGTTTATTGGGTGCATTCAATCACAATGCACCTCTGCTTTTAAAGGTGTTTGCACAGTTTAAGCAGCCTCACAAGTGTTCAAAGCCCACACACTCTGTCTGATGTGCATTTATTGAGGTTACAACTGCTCATTATGATCAGAATTTAACAAACAAATGTTCTTATGATAATATCGCCAGTCAGATTATTGAACTTCTTACTGCATTGCAAACAAGACCTGGCTGCTAGGTTTCTGCTGTTCACATATTCTGAAATTTCCTCTCTTTGATGGCAGTCTTGGAGGTCTTCCATTCCTGTCCAGAGAGAGGGGGTAGGAACAGGGGCAGGCCTTTCAACGTTTGGACCTTGCTCCACCATTCAATTCAATCATGTCTGATCATCAATTTCAACACCACTTTCCCACACTACTCGCATAGACTCAGTTTCCTCAATCTCTTCTCATACGACAATATGAAGAAAGATTGGATAAATTGGGGCTGTTTTCCTTAGAAAGACGGAGAATGAGGGGAGATCTAATAGAGGTGTACAAGATTATGAAGGGTATAGATAGAGTAAACAGTGGTAAGCTTTTTCCTCGATTGGAAATAAATAGTATGAGGGGTTTAGGGTGGGGGTGGGGGGGGGGGGGGGGGGGGGGCGGTGGGGGGGAGGGGGGGGGGCGAAGTACAATTCAGATGTTAGAGGGAGGTTTTTCACACAGACGGTTATGGGGGTATGGAATGCGCTGCCAAGTAAGGCGGTGGAGGCAGGCACGCTGGAGTTGTTTAAGGGATACTTAGATAGGCACTTGAGTGGGACAGCGATGGAGGGGTATAGGAGATTGTTATAAAAAGGATCAAGCGCCTGGCTCACTTGTTCAAGGATTCCCCTGAAGGTTTGCATAAGGATGTGCATGTATTGATGTTTTTCTTTCAATCTACATGTACTTTGGTCCGCCTTGTTGTCCAACAAGGGGCATACACGTGGTGGGTCGTGCGAGGGCTGCTCTTGGATGTTTCAAGAGTAGCCTAGTGCTTCACGTCGTTAGTGAACTCTTAAAATGGACCAGCTAACAGGCAATACGACAGCTCAGTGACTATCACTGTTTGCTGTGCAGGTACATGGATTTGGGCCTGTGTCTGTGGGACTTTGCACATTTTCCCCGTGCTTGTGTGGGTTTTCTCTGGGTGCTCTGGTTTCCTCCCACACGCCAAAGATGTGCTGTTAGGTTAATTGGTGTAACAATTTGTCCCTAAATTAATATCCCCTCAATCTGGTTTCCAAAGAGGAGTGCCATTAGCGTAGGCAAGAGTCATGGGTGGAAGAGGGATTCACAATGTTGAAATGGGCTCGTTGGGCTGAAGGGCCTGTTTCCCATGCTGTGTTGTTCTTTGTAATACTGTCATCCCAGCGCTAACCTTCGTCAAATTCAAATTTTGACTTCTTGCTGTATTGATAAATAGAAAAATATGATCATTTTCTTATTCTTTCATGGGGTGCATGCATCTCTGAACATTTGTTAACCATCTCTGATTGCCCATGAGAAGTTGTTGATGAGCCACATTCTTGGACTGCTGCAGGCCAGTTGTTGTACGTATGTCCAGGGTGCAATTGGGAAAGGATTTCCAGGATTTTTACCCAACAACAGGGAAGGAACAGGAATACAGTTCCAAGTCTGGGTGACGTGTGGCTTGGAGAATATCAGGTGGCAGTGTTTTGTTGTCCTTGCCTTTCTAATTGATACAGATCTATGATTTGGAAGGTGCTGTCACAGGAGACTTTGTGAGTTACTGCAGTGTACCTTGCGAAGGACGCACACCGTTGCCATTGTGCGTTGATAGTGGAGGGTGTCATTTTGAAGGTCATGAATGGAATAGAACATAGAACATTACGGTGCAGAGGAGGTTTACCAGGATGTTGCCTGGTATGGACCTGAGGTCCTATGAGGAGAGACTGAGGGATTTGGGGTTGTTTTCGCTGGAAAGAAGGCGGCTAAGAGGGGATCTTATTGAAACATATAAAATGATTAGAGGTTTAGATAGGGTGGACAGTGATAGCCTTTTTCCTCGGATGGAGAAAGCTAGCACGAGGGGGCATGGCTTTAAATTAAGGGGGGGTAGTTATAGGACGGATGTCAGGGGCAGGTCTTTACCCAGAGGGTGGTGAGGGATTGGAATGCCCTGCCAGCTGAGGTTGTAAATGCGCCTAGTTTGGGGGCGTTTAAGAGATCTGTGGATAGGTTTATGGTCATTCCACACTATTCAGAGTTCTCCCGTTAGCCCTATACTCAACACATCTGTTATTCCTACCAAAGTGAATTACCTCACACTTCTCCGCATTAAACTCCATCCACCACCTCTCGGCCCAGCGCTGCAACCTGTCCAATCCTCCTGCAAACTATGACACCCTTCCTCACAATCTACCACACCTCCGACTTTGGTGTCATCAGCAAATTTACTAATCCACCCAACTATACCCTCATCCAGATCATTAATAAAAATTACAAACAGCAGTGGCCCCAAAACAGATCCCTGAGGCACACCACTCATAACCGAACTCCATGACGAATATTTACCATCAACCACCACCCTCTGTCTCCTATCTGCTAGCCAATTCCTGATCCAATTTCCTAGATTACCCTCAATCCCATATAATGTCAATGAAGCAGGTCTGCTTTGTACCAGATGGCATCAAGTACTTGAGGATTGTTGGAGGTGCACTTCTCCAGGCAAGTGGCGAGTATTCCATCACACTTCTAACTTGTACCTTGTGCATGGTGGACAAGCTTTAGGGAGTTACAGTGCAGAATTCCCAAGCTCTGACTTGCTCCTGTTGCTAAGGTATTTATATGGCTTGGTCAGTTAAACTGCTGACCAGTGGCAACCCACAGGTTATTGATGCTGGCCCTTTCAGTGACAGTAATGTGATGGTGGTGCAGGCAGATATGATAGGGGCATTTAGGGGTTTTTTAGATAAGCACATGAATATGCAAGGAATAGAAGAATATGGAACAAAGCTAGGCAGAAGGGATTAGTTTGATTTGGCGTCATGTTTGGCACAACATTGTGGGCCAAAGGGTGTGTTCCTGTGCTGTTCTAGGTTCTATGAAAATTGCACACCCACATTTGGTCAATCAACCTCCACTGCTTCCCTCTATCATAAGATCAGAATCTGGATGTTTGTTGATGACTGGGCAGTGTTTAGTGCCATTCGTGACTTCTCATTAGATAATCAATTGTAGGCTGTATGCAGCAAGATAATGTTCAAGCTTGAGTTAATAAGTGATGAGGAACATTGGCACCACACAAGCGAAAGACAACGACCAGTTCCAACAAGACAGAACCTAACTATCTTGCCTGGGCTTTCAATGATATTACTATCACTGAAAGACCCACATGCCCACCTGTGTTTGTGAGCCGCAGTGTGTGGTGTTGCCCTCCATTCTGTGCAGCTGCACTTTTGTGGTCAGAAGCTTTTACTGATGCTGTTGCTCATATTGCTCCTGCTCTGAGGTCTGGTCTGTGGTAACAAACCTCCTAAGTGTAGCTCGAATCTCCAAGCTACACACCATCCTGACTTGGAATTCCTTCAGTGTATCTAGGTCATAAACCTGTCACTCGATTTGATTTGATTTACTGTTGTAACATGTATTGGAATACAGTGAAAAATATTGTTTCTTGTGTGTTATACAGATAAAACATTTTGTTCATAGAGTACATAGGGCAGAAGGGAAGGAAAGGGTGCAGGATGCAGTGTTACTCTCATAGCTAGAATGCAGAGAAAGATCAGGATAACATTAGAGAATTTAAAAGAGGTAAAGTTTATTTATTAGTCACAAATAGGCTTACATTAACTCTGCAATGAAGTTACTGTGAATTGCCACACCCTGACACCTGTTTGGGTACACTGAGGAAGAATTTAGCATAGCCAATGCACCTAACCTGCACATCTTTGGACTGTGGGAGGAAACTTGAACACCCGGAGGAAACCCATGCAGACACGTGGAGAACATGCAGATGGTGATCCAAGCCCGGAATCAAAACCGGGTCCTGGCGGTGTGAGACAACAGTGTGAACCATTGTGAAGCATAGAACAAAAGTAAAAGAAATAATTAGAGGGTGTGCTGGGGACAGCTTGTAAGAAGTTGCGTCACTCTGGCACCATCTTCACAGAACTGTGGGGCTACCTACACCACATAGATTGCAGTAGTTCGATAAGCAGCACGCCACCTCCTCCTCAAGAGAAATTAGAGACAGGAAAGAACATCCAAGAAAATATTTTAAAAGTTCAAAACAAAGTGGCCCCTTTCAAAAAATAATAAGAAAAGTTAAAGGTACAACAGATTAAACTAAATAGGCTTCATGCAACAAGGAAAATTCAGATGCATCATCGCCAATGCTTCCATTTTTTAAACTTGTAGATCATTAACTCCTTCCTGCCTGTTGATCTCTTCCTGATTGACTTCACCAGACGTGATTTCATTTTAGAGAAGTACATACCTTATAACCAGTTTGGAAGGTGTGTGCAAAGTTTTCTTGTGGGGAGTCAGCCTCTTCATCTTGAAGTGTTGCAGATCGATCCATAATTTCTGACAGACTGTAACTGTGTCTAACTTCATCTTTCTGCATTGAAACAAGGGAAGATGATTATTTTAAGAAATGCTGCAGCAGTTTTTTTTTCATTACTCTGATGAAGATTTTTTTTAAACAGCTTGGAAATATGGTGATATTCAGTTAAAGAAGGGGGGGGTTAACAGAGACAGCTTGTCTGTGAGAGATGAGAGAATAAAGAGATAAAGGTACTGGATGCATGCATTTCCAATGAGAGGCTACGGTAAGGTGGATTAACAAACAAATAGTTGGGTTTTAAGAATTTACGTTGGAAAATAAATAGATAGGGACCTCTCTTTTCAGCTGCTGAATTTCAAAAGGGAGTTTAAGGGGCTTTTATAACTTAGAAAGAATTCATCAGTAAACAAGGGAGGGTTATTACATTTCATTTGACCCAAAAGTGGAGGCAAATGGACTCAGTAATTGCTAACCTTTTCAGTAAAACAGCACACTTCAATTTCATGGCACACCCACGCTTTTCAGCTTAGTCGGTTGCTCATAAACATCACATTTACTTACATTTATTATGGTCATATTCGTACTAAAGCGGTACACAATTAAAGTTCAATGGATCAGAGAAAAAAGCAAATAGCAACTTACTGGGTTAATGGGAAAACTAGGGTCTGCCGGTGTGCACAAAGCCTTTTGATCTAGGGAATCGTTGATGAGAAGACTACCTGCCAATTGTGCTCCATTGCTAAGTGCTCCCTTCCTGTTTTTTTTTGTTTTTAACTTATGCCCATGTTGAAAATTGTTAAATATTAGTAACAAAGTTTAGATTTAAATGGATTTATTTTAATTGTTCTGCGGAAAAGCAGTAAAACTCTAGTTTGAATCATGCTAGTCAAAGGTGTTTGCATGTGTTGGGGACTTGGTCAGCTCAAACTATGCTTCTATTGTGCTAAGAGAGGGTTATGGCATGAAAAGTAAAATAGCTTAAGTTGGTGCTGAGAAACCAGGGGCACATTTAGGATTACGCATTTTGAGTGTAGTTTAAGCTGAACTTAAGCAGTTGGGGCTAGGAAGCAAGTGTCCAGCTCTTAGCTCTGCTAGAAGTAAAACTATACCATGGAGAAGGAAAAAAAATGCCAGAAATCTAAAGAACAGCTACTTCAATAAACTAGAGAAATGAAGAGAATTTTTCAATAAGTCCAAAGTTGAGGGAACAGATAAAGCTGAAAAAAAGTTGGCTCATGAGAGGCCAGATAGATATCTGAAATAGTATAAAAGGTTTGTGTGATTTTATTACAGTTTGTGAGGCATGATTTGAAATATTTGTGAAAATTGGTATCTTGAAGAATGTGTAGAGACATTTAAGACAAAAGAAGCCTGGAATGAGAGCTGGAAAATCTGGAACTGGATTCTTAATGAAAACAGCTGAGAGAAAGCATTGTTTGAAAGAAGATTTAAAGTGTGTCTTTTTGGGAGTAGAGTTTGGAAATGCTCATGTGAGAATCATCTGGGGGAATTGTAAGCATACATCCACAGAAGACGGATTGAATGGCATTGGACATTTGGTTTCAGAGTTGGGTGATAATTTTGAAACCTGTGAAGCTAAGGGAGCAAAAAGGAGTATTGTGTTATAATCAAACTTTTCATGTTTAGTAAACAGTTTTCTTGTTGTTAAAATATTAATTAGCTCTCTTTTGAGCCTGTTCCTCCATATTTTCTTAAAAATATAAAATTTATGAACCTTTGTGTAAGCGATCCTCTCTGTCCAGAAGTAACACCAACTGGTATCGTAACAACGCGAGAAAGGCAGAGAGCTGTTGGAGATGCTATACACACATAATTGCACCCTCTGTCGCTATCACCTGGCTTTTGGGCAAATTAGGCCCTGCCCACTGTTGGCAGAGCCCAAGTTTGCTATCACTTTCAGAGTCTGGAGCAACTCCTGTGAACAATGTTCACGTGTCAGGAAACTGACTGCAAAGCAGCGACAACAACAGTCTCACAAAGAGAACTGTGACTTGTTCAAACAATGTTTCACTGCACAACTATCCTGACCCCTCAACATTTAATCCCCATGGATCACCGACAACTTCCAAGTGGTCACTCTCTCCATGGCTATCTTCATGAGGAATGGCCCCTGGTTGGACTATTCTGTCATTATCTAATAAACTGAGAATGGTGAAGGGAAACTTACTTTCACTTGGTCTGCTTCCAAATTCAATGAATTCAATGAAGGACTTGGCCAGACCAAAGATTTAAGTCTTTGTCTTGGTTTCTGCATTGAAATACAGAAGAATTGGATTTTTTTTAATAATGTTTCAGAGACTTGTCTAATAGTTTGCACCATCTCTGTCACTGAAAACAGCAGAACAGTCAGACTCAGACCACATTTATTCAATTAGGAAGAAAAGATGACGACTCTGAGGCTTTGAGTTCTACAATTAAGAAAGCAGATTTGCTTTTAACCAGGTAAGAATTGTTAACTGTGAATATTTCAGCCTTTTGTACCACCATCCATTCAATGATTAGTGAGAGGCATTTTGTTTAATGGATAGAATCCCCTCATAATTGACACTGGACACTCTCGGAGTTTTATCTCAGGTATTGAAAGGATTAATTGACTCGGGTCAGGAACATGTTACACTATTATAAGTGATTTGGATTCTGTCATTCACAAATACTGAGGTTCACCAGCTGTAATGTGCTCAGCTTTGAAATGACCTGGCTATTCATGCCAGTAATCACCAGGAGAGAAAAAACACATTCGCAGGAGGTTCAGATTGAAGCTCATTGGTTCATAGTGTCCATTCCCCTGTGATCCCTGTCCACATTTAGAATTGGTTCAGCATCTTCTTGCAGGTGTAGAGAGAGTGAGCATTTAGCCCTCCAGCCGGTAATGTGTTTGAGACTGGCCGTTCTCTGGGAAAAGAGCCACCAACTGATGGCTAATCTATTCCTACTCTCACATTGTTTAAGTCTCCCCTCAAGTGGTGCTGGCTATCTTTACGTGGCACCATCGCTGCCCAAAATCACATCCTCTTCAAGCCCTGAAGCCAATCAACAGCTCGGATAATGTGGGCTACACACTTGTGATGTTAATGTATTTTTAATGGATTTCTTCCTTAAATCATGTTTTCTCAGTTGTTAGCAGACCTTTTCAGTTTTTTTGTTCTCATTGTTGCTGGGCTATTTGGAGCAGTCCTTTTATTGCTCCTTCAGTGGCTTGAATGGGATTTGTTTACTTTTACTCTGGGAATGTTTATTGACCTGGCACTGTTCGGGGGAGGGCTAGTTGGCAGGTCATGGGTCCTGGACAGTTTTTTTTCTTCCTAACGAATTCAAGGTTCCATTTTCTGTTTTATTTGGCAGCAGATTAGTTTTAGAAGGGACATCAAGCTGAAAATAAATGGTTCTCTCTCTCTCCCCCTGGGCTTTGGAAATTCTGGTTAGCTGAAAGCAAGGCTTTTAGTCTTCCTGGAGTAGAGAGTTTGTTGTCGGTGCATCGACCAGAATCTCTCCCTGGTGTTCTGGGAAGCTGTTCTGACTTCGAATAGTTCTGGGTATCCAGAGGGCTGCTAGCAGTTACACGGCTGGGAAGGAAGGATTTCAATTCTCCAACCACAGGACTCAGTCCCAGTATCACGTGAGCATTAGTTTTTGCTGTGAGGAAAGGGATTTCGTCTGTGGGAGGTTTTGTTTGATTGGAACATTTTAGATATATTTGGTAAGGGACATACATTATCATGGTTGTTTTGTTTTCTTTTGTTTGTAACTGATAGAAGTTATTGTGAATTTTCTTTCCATTCACGTTAACTATCCTCTAAAATAAACTGTTTGATAAAAGCTTCCTAGTGGGTCATTTGAATTGTACCTGAGGTGAACAATAACATGCTTACCCTAGCCAAATTCAAAGTGAAAAACTGATGACCCAGGCAGGTTTCATAAAGCAGTGTGGAGTTTCTACCCTGAACTTTAGACACTTCAATTGTAAAATTCATGCTGCCTGAGTCCACTGCAAGAGGCATGCACTGTGTGCGCCTCACTCCCTGCTGCCCAGTTCTGGCTGGAATCAGATGTTCAGACTTCTCAGTCTTGTTCTCTTTGGTGACACTGATATTGCCTAATAACTTGAGGCAGCAGGTTGAGACATCTTGAATCAAGCAAACTTCACCAAAAGGGGAAAAACTCTGGAATCTCACCCAGGATATCAATAAATTCCGTTTGACCGTGTACGTAGAAAATCACAATACACAACCGTCCCGACCCTTCAGCTTTGAATAGACATCATAGAAACCTTACAGTGCAGAATGAGGCCATTTGGCCCATTGTACCTGCACCAACAACATCCCGCCCATTCCCTATCCCTGTAACTTCATGTATTTGTTCTATCCTGACAATAAGGGGCAATTTCGCATTGTCTATCAATCTAACCCACACATCTTTGGAGTGTGGGAGCAACTGGGGCACCTGGAGGGAACCCAAGCAGACACAGGGAGACCATACAAATTCCACACAGACAGTGACCCGAGGTCAGAATCGAACCCAGATCCCTGGCGCTGTGAGGCAGCAGTGCTAACCAGTGTGTCTCCGTTCACCCGAACATGAACAACAGACCTCTTCCTGTTAATTACTCCCTTCAGTGTTATCCTCATTAGCTGCTGCTCCAGATTAGGGAAGTTCACTAATTACCTGATCTTGTACAAAGGCCAAAGATGTCACAGCTTTTACATCAAGCTCATCCTCCGATGTTGAATCTGATGTTGTTGAATCTGATGTTGTTGATGTTGTTGATGATTCTGTCTGCTCCTAAAGTGAAAGATATGATTATTATTAGCGATGCTGTGTATATTTTTCTATTACTCTGCACTGCCTCCTACACTGAACAAGGGAGAGTATTGAGATTGGAGGGGGTGGGGGAGGATTTTGTAGACTGGCTAGCCCCCGGTGGGAATCGCAATGAGCTGGAGAATCGGGTGACGGCAGGAATGGGCTACCAGCCCACCCAGATCAGGTGTGAACCCAATAATTATTCAAAAGGCCTGTTTTAAATGCAATATGCAGGGTTGAAGCCCAATTCAAATACCTCCCTGCCATTCACCTGCGTCCCCAGTGAGATCTGGACCATGGTGGGGAGTGGGGGTTGCTTTGTCTCTGACTGTTGTGGACGTGGTGTGTTGGACATCAAAGGGGCATGGGGGTGGGTCAAGGAGGTGGGTGTAGAGCCCATATGCCCTCTGCCACTTCTAAGCTGCAGAGGAACAGTCCCCCAAGGGTGTTGGGGGGGGTTGGTTGGGCTCTGACTGGGAACAAAGGGTTGAATTTGGCACTTCCTCTCCCCCCCCAACCCAGCTTGTGACCGTGAGCAGCTGCAGGCAACTTGAAAAGCAGCTAAGTGCTTTCAGTTCCACTTCTGTATTAAAATTGCAGTTGGGAACAACAGGGGGCTACTTGAGATATATCCTTCCGTTATATACAAAGAACAACACAGCACGGGAAACAGGCCCTTCAGCCCAAGGATTTCAGTAAGGCGTTTGACAAAGTCCCTCATGGTAGGTTGGTACAGAAGATTAAAGCTCATGGGATATGTGGTCAGGTATCTAGATGGGTAGAGAACTGGCTTGCAAAGAGGAGTCAGAGAGTAGTTGTGGAGGGGTCTTTTTCTAGCTGGAGGTCTGTCACTAGTGGTGTACCGCAGGGCTCAGTACTGGGACCTCTTCTCTTTGTAGTGTATATAAATGATTTGGAAGAGGTGGTGTGATCAGCAAATTTGCTGATGACACCAAGATGGCTGGATTGGCGGGCAGTGAAGAGCAGTGTCTGGCAATACAGCAGGATATTGATAGGCTGGTATATTGGGCAGATACATGGCAAATGGAGTTCAATCCGGATAAATGTGAGGTGATGCATTTTGGCCGGAATAACGTAGGGGGAAGTTATATGATAAAGGGTAAGCCCGTAAGGAGTATAGAGTCGCAGTGAGACCTGGGGGTGCATGTGCACAAGTCTTTGAAGGTGGCAGTGCAAGTGGAGAGTGTGGTGAAGAAACCCTATGGTATGTTAGCCTTTATAGGAAGGGGTATAGAATATAAGAGCTGGAGTCTAATGTTGCAGTTGTACAGAACGTTGGTTAGGCCGCATTTGGAGTACTGCGTACCGTTCTGGAAGGACGTGGAGACTCTGGAGAGAGTGCAGAGGAGGTTTACTAGGATGTTGCCTGGTATGGAAGGACTGGGGTATGAGGAAAGATTGAAGAAATTGGGGCTCTTTTCCCTTGGAAGACGCTGACTGAGGGGGGATCTAATAGAGGTGTATAAGATTATGAAGGGTATAGATAGAGTAAACAGAGGTAAGCTATTTCCTATAATAGAGACACGTAGGACAAGGGGCCATGGACTTAAGGTGAGGGGGGGAGAGGTACAACACAGATATTAGAGTGAGGTTTTTCACACAGAGGGTAGTGGGGGTATGGAATGCTCTGCCAAGTAAGGTGGTGGAGGCAAACACGCTAGAGTCCTTTAAGAGTAACTTAGACAGGCACATGACTGAGTTGGAGATGGGTGGATATAGGAGAACCTTCTAAATAAGGGTCATTAGCATTGGGGCGTCCCTGGTAATGTAAATGGGTATGGTATGATAATAATGTTTTTTCTTTCCTCTTTCATTCACAGGTTTTAAGTCGATCCACCTCATGTCCAACGAGGGGCATACACGCGATGGGTCATACTGGGGCTGCTCTTGGTTGTTCGAGATTGGCCTAGTGCTTCATGTCATTAGTGTGTGCCTAAACTGGACAAGATACTGGGCAAGACGACAGCTCAGTGACTATCACTGATTGCTGTGCAGACACATGGATTTGGGCCGGTGTCTGTGGGCGTTTGCGCATTCTCCCCGTGCTTGTGTGGGTTTTCTCCGGGTGCTCCGGTTTCCTCCCACACCCCAAAGATGTGCTGTTAGGCTGATTGGCAGGAATAAATTGTCCCTAAATCAGTTTCCCTCAATCTGGATGGCCATAAAACATTAGACAGGGGTCATGGGTAGACAGGGGGACTGGTGGTGTTGAGATGGCGGCGCGGGCTCATTGGGCCGAAGGGCCTGTTTCCCGGGCTGATTTTGTTCTTTGTTCTTTAACCCCGTCAAGAAAGAGGGGCATTTTCCCCTCCCCACCATTAAAGTAACAGCGTATTCCCGCTCTCCCCATCCCCACACCATGCAGATTGGTCTGCCCCTCGGGTCCTGAAGGGAAGGATAAACAAACAAAGCGAACCACACCCTGTCTAAAAATCATTAAACTGTCAATCAAGGGAGATTTAAAAGGACTGGATTAAAGTTGAACGGAAACAAAGGTTTTCAAAGGTTTGAAAGGATTTCAAAGGCTTTGAACTTTCTATGAAGGATCAGAAACTTGGACTAAAAGCCGTATTAAAAAAAAGGACTGAGTGAGCAGCTGTGGAAGAATCCCCCCAGTGGAAGAGACTGACTTCTATCAATCAGAGAACTTGAAAGGGGTTTACTCACATCTGCAGCTTCTTAGAGAGAGAAGAATGAAGTGTTGCTGGAAACCTGCCAGGTGTCCAAGGGACATGGATGTTCAAGTGAGTTTACACAGTTGACAGATCGGAATGAAGGTTTTGATCGGAGGGATAGCTGAAATCACCATGCAAGATGTGAGCTTCAGGTTTCCCAGGGCTAGAAGGGGCAGATCAGCCACAAGACCTCCATTCTGGAGGGGAATGCTGAACTCAATCCCTTGCCCAAGACCACCCAATCCTGAGGATCCTTGGGGGAGCCTCCCTTTGCAGACTCGCAGCAGCAGCAGAAGACACATAGGCACTGCACTTGACTCTTTGACATTCCCTTGAAGTACAACGTGCCAGGTCAGGATGTCACAATCAGGGTGCCAGTGCCAGGTGCCAGGGAAGGGGGGTGTTGTTGAGGGGAAATGCACCATGAATACTGCCAAGCTGAAGGGGAGGGGGGAGCGGTGACCTGAGGGGGCTGGCTTCAGCAGACTGCTGGGTGGGGTGGGGAGGGGGTGAAAACACTTGCATGGTGCAAGGAGGGTAACCTGTTTTAATGGTGTGTTGGGGTGGGGCAGTGGGAGAATGCCTTAGGGGTTGGTGGTTCTCCCCTTTTCAGCAGGGCGGTGGGGGGGTGGGGGTGGGGGCAGGGAGAGAACACCATTTCTGTGGTGGCGGGAGACAGGCCTGCCTCTCTCTGAACACAAAGATCAGAGATCTCAGTGAAGGCAGGGTGGCCAGCCTGCCTCCCATTATAGAAATCATTTTTACATGCAAAGGTGGGTCAATCCCATCAATCCCATCTGGGAGGCATTGCGAGTGTTAGCAGGAAACACTCTGGTGTCCCCATTGTCGGCACCACAAGAAAATCACAAGCTGATACACACACACATGGCAAAACAGCAACTTAAGATTACTCTGAGCCAGGTGGTTTCCACGTATGTCAGTGTGAGGGATTCACCATTTACTGGACAAGGAATGCTCATTGTGGACAATCAAATGTTTGATCATGTAAAAAAGGCACTTGTATAAATCTCCTCATTAGATTTACTGGGAATGGTGAGAGGAGGAAAGTTGTCTAACAGTTGACAGTTTTGGAGTTTTATTGAGAGTGTATAGATTTCACAAAAGAGAAAATGATGGCATTCCTACCATCAGCTGGCAGGGTGAGCCAGTAAGATGGAGAGTGAGTCGAGAAATCAGGCTTGTGCCCAATTTCATTTCTCCCCTCTCGCGAACTTACCAGCAGTGAATATCCGGCAAGATCAGCCTTGTGCCCAATCGGGAATGAGGCTGATTGTAATATTTAAGTACTATTTCAAACAGCATTTTAATATTACAAGTGAGGCAAGGACAGAAGTGTCCGGGCTCACTTGCCTCTGTGGGCTAAACGGTGGAGTTTCTCTCTGGCAAGGATCGCGTATGGTCTCCTGGCAGTGCAGCCTGGCACTGTCAGCCTGGTGCAGCTAAACTGGGGCGGAGTATTCAGTGGGCAATGGGAGGGGCTGCTGTGCATTCTGCAACAGCAATCAGTGGGCGGGGGGAAGATGATTGTGGTTACAGCCATGATTAGTCCAGATGGTTGGGGGGTGTAGTGGGGGGAATGACAATCAGGTTGATTGGGTGGGGAGGGGAGAAAGGAGGGAGAACGGTGATGATTGGCTGTGGAACTCCGCATTAACAGGGTTGGGCGGGTGCTCTGCCACAAAGGCCTGTTATAGCTGGGAGAGGCAGTGACAGGTCTCTCTGTTCTCACAGCACTGAAATTTGCACAAGCACAATTGCACCATCTGTTGCAATCAGCCGGCTTTCCGACAATTTAGGACCCACTCACTTCTCCTGCTGGCGGATTCCATGTTTGACAGGATTTTTAAGTCGTCCATCAAAACAGCACCAATTTCTCCTGTCTTCACACTTGTTCAGCACTTAGAATATTTTTGATAAGACCGGCCCCAATAAGTAAATCCAGGAAGAGGAGTGGAACTTTGTTAACAAGCACTCCTGATATTGCCTCTGAAACATGAATAATCCATGCTGTCTGAGTCAATTACAACCAACGTGTGCACCTCATTCCCCTTGTGCACTTTTCCAGGTGTGATTATCCACCTGGCCCCCATCTGCCAGTCATGTTCTCCATGGTTAACTTCACTGGATGTTCTTTGAATTTATTTCGGGTGTGTGGGCATTCTGTGAATGACAGAATCCAAATCACTTACAATAGTGTAACATGTACCTGAAGGTTATAGTTACATATGAAGATTCATTAGTCATACAGAAGTATAGGGGTCCAGTGACTATAACAGGTAATTCTGTATATACTTGAGAATCTGAAGCATCTACAGTTTTTTCGTTATTGGAATCGGTTGATAAACTTAAAAATGATGCAATTGAAGTGCTTGGTTTTGAAAACAGACTTTGATGTCTTCCTGCATGCATCTGGATTGTAAATAGAGAGAGGTGTCCTTTTTAACAATCTGCAAATCATTTTCTATTCCTCTGCACTTCCTGAAGAAGATTGCTCATGAAGATCTAGAGATATTTATTAGAGATAATAAACTTTGGAATCTGAGATAACTACTGACACATTCGATCTTCATGTCTGCATAAGTTACCATTCACTGGGTAAGGAATGCGAAAGAGTAGAATAAAATCCCTGCAGTGCAACAGGAGGCCATTCGGCCCATTCAGTCTGCACCAACAACAATCCCATCCAGACCCAATACCCATAACACCACACATTTGTCTGGCTAACTCCCCCAGACTCTGGGGTCATAAGAACATAAGAAATAGGAGCAGGAGTAGGCCATCTAGCCCTTCGAGCCTGCCCCGCCATTCAATAAGATCATGGCTGATCTGAAGTGGCTCAGTTCCACTTTCCCGCCTTCTCCCCATAACCCTCAATCCCCTTGCCTATCAAAAACCTATCTACCCGCAACTTAAATATATTTAGCGAGGCAGCCTCCACCACTTCAACGGGCAGAGAATTCCAGAGATTCACCACCCTTTGAGTGAAGAAGTTCCTCCTCAACTCTGTTCTAAACCGCCCCCCCTTTATCTTGAGGCTGTGCCCCCTAGTCCTACTGTCCTTTCTGAGTGGGAAGAGCCTCTCCACCTCTATCCTATCCATCCCATTCATCATCTTGTACGTCTCAATGAGATCTCCCCTCATCCTTCTAAACTCCAACGAGTACAAGCCCAGTTTATTCAGCCTCTCCTCATAGCTCAACCCCCTCAACTCCGGTATCAGCCTAGTAAACGTCCTCTGCATTCCCTCCAAGGCCAAAATATCCTTGCGTAAGTGCGGTGGCCAAAACTGCACACAGTACTCCAGCTGCGGCTTCACCAGTGCCCTGTACAGTTGCAGCAAGACCTCCCTACTTTTATATTCAATCCCCCTCGCTATGAAGGCCAGCATCCCATTCGCCTTCCTGACCACCTGCTGCACCTGCAGGCTGGGTTTTTGCGACTCATGCACAAGGACCCCAAGGTCCCTCTGCACCGTAGCATGCTGCAGCCTTTCGCCATGTAAGTAGTAGCCCTTCCTACCATTATTCCTACCAAAGTGGACAACCTCGCACTTGCCAACATTAAATTCCATTTGCCAGTTCCTGGCCCATTCGCCCAGCCTATCTAGATCCCTCTGTAGACTTTCCACACCCTCTGCACAATTTGCCTTTCCACCAATCTTTGTGTCATCAGCAAATCTGGACACCTTACACTCGGTTCCCTCCTCCAGATCATCTATATAAATGGCAAATAGCTGTAGCCCCAGAACCGATCCCTGGGGCACTCCACTAGTCACCAAATTTAGCATGGCCATTCAACCCAACCCGCATATCTTTGGACTGTAGGAGGAAACCGGATCAACTGGAGGAAACCCACGTAGATACAGGGAAAATGTGCAAAGTCCACACAGACAGTGACCTGAGTCGGAATTGAGCCCGGGTCCCTGGCGCTGTGAGGCAGCAGTGCTAACCACTGTGCCACCGTGCCGCTCCAAATGAACCTTTTGATAAATCACTTCATTAGGCTTCTTGAGAATGGGAGAGTAGGTTTGTTAATGGAGAGAATGACTTGTTAGTTTGGGAAACCTCAGAACTTTGGAGATTGGGTGGCTCTATCTACTTCCCTCAGAAGACTCAGAGACACTAAATATAAGAAGTGAAGATTCATTAGTCATTCAGAATTATAGGGGTCCAGTGACTATAATACGGTCAGCTTTGAGATCAGCTGGTTACTGATGCCACTAACGGCCAGGACAAAAATACAGAGGCTGACATTCTCCTGAATCGGGACTAAACGGAATTTTACCCGAGGGTCGCACGATTCTGCCTGAGGCCAACGGAGAATGCCGTTCTCCGAACCTGCCCCTGGAATCGCAGTCCCGGTAAAATTCTGACCTAAGTGTCCACACCAGCAGGAAAAGAGTGTTTCCCCGCTGGCACTAACAGTGATCTGCACACACTGTTCACATTATGTTAATGGGGCAGTTTCCCCCTCACATGTTTCTCGCTGACTTCCCGATGCCTGGCACACGTTTCACTGCAGTCAGGAATCAGCTGTTAGCCCTCTGAAAGTGGGCGCAGTATTTCTGCATTCCCTTCAGCAGCACTCTCGGTTCAGCCAGCAACATGGCAGGGAGACGGCTGGCACCAATTCCTGGAATCAGAGGTGGAGAGGATGCTGGAAGCTGTGGAGGAATGGAGGGTCACGCGCTCTTCCCAAAAGTTGGCAGCAGGCTGGCACCAGCCGAGGTAGTGGATGAATTGTGGCCCAGTCAGCAAGCGTCAGAAGCTTCACCAGGACGGTGGGCATATAAGATTAACAACCTCCTCCGAACTGCAAGAGTGAGTGCCCACTTCCCTGCCTCTGGCATCACAAATGTCCCTAACCCCTGCCATCCCACTTTAAACCGCCTCGATCCCACCGGCATACAAAATCCCCATCAAAACCAACCCCTCTGCCCCTCCAACACATGCTCCTGATTGGTCTGGCCCCATGCCCACACATGCCACCAGCTATCAACCCCCAGCCTAGTCAAGTCATGCTCTCACTCTGTCATTTTGTGTCTCCATGGGCAAAGTTTCCCTTCCAGAAGGGAGAGTGGGCAAAGACAGGTGGGGGCATTTCCGAGATCCTCATGACAGTCTATCGTCCCCCAAACTCTTGACTTTGCCACCAGCCGACCCCATGTCCTTTGTCTTGAAGTGTCTCCTCTGGATGAGGCTGAACCATCTGAGGTAGCATCCCACTATCCAACCTCTCTGGGCCACAGTTCTGTCACTGCATTCATCAATATCAAACACCAGCGCAGAGACATTCACTTCAGTGGGAAATGTTAGTTGACAGGCTTCTGGGGTACTCTCTAGTGAGCACTGCCCTGCTGCTATTGCACATCGGTTGGAGACTGGAATGTCCAAGGGAGCTGCCAGTGGAGACCTGACAGCTCCCAGAGAACTTCTGGCCCCGAGATACACGTCGGGTCTCTGGAAACATTCATCCTGGCAATGGTCAATATGCCAACATACAGCACCTCAGATCTCAAGGGGGCGATCAGACAGGGCAGAAGGGTGCTTTCGGGTGGGGTGCAGGGAAGGGGACGATCATCGGTTGGGGAGGGGCAATTAACCAGGGGGACCAGCCATTGGGGTGGGGGTGGGAGTGTCAGATCTTCAGTGTTCTATGTGTACTTTACAGAGAACACAGATTTGCGTGGCACCCTATAGCTGCCAGCAGCTGGCTTTCTGGTGAGAATACAGTCCACGCACTCCACCTACTGGTACAAAGCAGACATTGCCACTTTTGCAACAAGCAGCATTAGATTGTTTCGGAAAGCTCGCTGAAAAAACGGAAGCAATTCTCTTCCGTTTGCACGCTCATTTGGCATTTAACATTTTTGTGATAAGATCACCTCCTCAGAGATACAAATGATCAAGTGAAGTTGTAGAACATAAATAATAGACATCTGCAAGCCTTTTCCCAGCTTGTGACTCCTTCTGCAGTGTTTCCCTCCTCCTGTCCAAATAAATTCCAATGCAGCGTACGTGTACAAAATATGAACACACTAATCCCCACCCTTCAATATCACTGAGCCTTTCATTGAATAGAATCCCTATAAATGCAGAAGGAGGCCATTTGACCCATCAAGTCTGCACTGAATCTCTGACAGGCATCTTACCCAGGCCTATTTTCTTCATAACCCCACATATTTACCCTGCTAATTCCCCTAACGTACTCATCTTACATAAGAACATAAGAAATAGGAGGAGTAGGCCATCTAGCCCTTCAAGCCCGCCCCGCCATTCAATAAGATCATGGCTGATCTGTCGTGGCTCAGTTCCACATTCCCGCCCTCTCCCCATAACCCTTAATCCCCTCGCTTATCAAAAACCCATCAACCCGCGTCTTAAAAATATTTAGCGAGGCAGCCTCCACCACTTCAACTGGCAGAGAATCCCAGAGATTTACCACCCTTTGAGTGAAGAAGTTCCTCCTCAACTCCGTTCTAAACCGCACCCCCCTTTATCTTGAGGCTGTGCCCCCTAGTCCTACTGTCCTTTCTGAGCGGGAAGAGTCTCTCCACCTCTATTCTATCCATCCCATTCATCATCTTATATGTCTCAATGAGATCTCCCCTCATTCTTCTAAACTCTAATGAGTACAAGCCTAGTTTATTCAGCCTCTCCTCATAGCTCAACCCCCTCAACTCCAGTATCAGCCTAGTAAACCTCCTCTGCACTCCCTCCAAGGCCAAAATACCCTTGCGTAAGTGCGGTGCCCAAAACTGCACACAGCACTCCAGCTGCAGCCTCACCAATGCCCTATACAGCTGCAGCAAGACCTCCCTACTTTTATATTCAATCCCCCTCGCTATGAAGGCCAGCATCCCATTAGCCTTCCTGACCACCTGCTGCACCTGCAGGCTGGGTTTTTGCGACTCATGCACAAGGACCCCGAGGTCCCTCTGCACTGTCACATGCTGCAGCTTTTCGCCACGTAAGTAATAGTCCTTCCTACCATTATTCCTACCAAAGTGGACCACTTCCGACACTAAGGAGCAAAGTAGCAAGGCCAATCCACCTAACCTGCATGTCTTTGGATTGAGGGAGGAAACACATACAGATACGGGGGAAGAACATGCAAACTCCACACAGTGACGTGAGGCTGGAATTGAACTCTGGTTCCTCGAGCTGTCAGGGAGCAGTGCTCGCCACTGTGCTGCCGTACTGTCCCTTTATATCACCGTGCCACCCATTAGCCACATATAGAACACAGAACGCAGAACAGTACACTCCCTTCAACCCTCGATGTTGTGTCGAGCTATGTCCAAACCCAAGATCAAGCTCTCCCACTCCCTATCATTCTGGTGTGCTCCATGTGCCTATCCAATAACTGCTTGAAAGTTCCTAAAGAGTCCAACTCCAGTATCACAGCAGGAAGTGTATTCCACAGCCCAACCACTCTCTCAGTAAAGAATCTTCCTCGGACATCCCCCCTATATCTCCCACCATGAATCTTACAGTTATGCCCCCTAGTAACAGCTTCATCCACCCGAGGAAATAATCTCTGCACGTCCACTCTATCTATCCCCCTCATCATCTTATAAACCTCTATTAAGTTGCCTCTCATCCTCCTTCGCTCCAAAGAGAAAAGCCCCAGCTCCCTCAACCTTTCCTCAAAAGACCTACCCTCCAAACCAGGCAGTAAATCTCCTCTGCACTCTCTCCAATGCTTCCACATCCTTTTTATAGTGAGGTGACCAGAACTGCACACAATATTCCAAATATGGTCTCACCAACGTCCGGTACAGTTATGTCCAGGCATAACCCCACAGCTCTTAAACTCAAACCCCATGTTAATAAACGCTAACACATTATAAGCCTTCTTCACGGCTCTATCTACTTGAGTGGCAACCTTCAGACATCTGTGGATATCAACCACAAGGTCTCTCTGTTCCTCCACATTCCTCAGAACCCTGCCGTTGACCCTATAATCCTCATTCAAGTTTGTCCTACCAAAATGAATCACCTCGCACTTATCAGGGTTAAACTCCATCTGCCACTTTTCTGCCCAGCTCTGCATCCTATCAATGTCTCTTTGCAGCCTACAAGAGCCCTCCACCTCATCCACTACTCTACCTATCTTGGCGTCATCAGCAAATTTACTAACCCATCCTTCAGCCCCCTCTTCCAAGTCATTGATAAAAATCACATATAGCAGAGGACCCAGCACTGATCCCTGTGGTACACCGCTGGTAACGCCTCCAGTCTGAAAATTTTCCCTCCACCACCACCCTCTGTCTTCTATGAGATAGCCAGTTACTTATCCAATTGGCCAAATTTCCTTCTATCTCACACCTCCTTACTTTCTTCATGAGCCTACCATGGGGAACCTTATCAAATGCCTTACTAAAATCCATGTATACGACATCAACTGTTCTACTTTTGTCTACACACTTAGTTACCTCTTCAAAGAATTCAATCAAATTTGCGAGGCAGGCCTTACCCCTCACGAAACCATGTTGACTATCCTGGATTAAACTGCATCTTTCCAAATGGTCATAAATCCTATCTCTCAGGATCCTTTCCATTAACTTACTGACCACCAAAGTAAGACTAACTGGCCTATAATTACCAGGGTCATCCCTATTTTCTTTCTTGAAGAGAGGAACATTCCCCACTCTCCAGTCCTCTGGCACAACCCCCGTGACAGTATGGACCCAAAGATCAAAGCTAAAGGCTCTGCAATCTCATCTCTTGCCTCCCAAAGTATCCTAGGATGTATCCCATCTGGCCCAGGGAACTTATCGACGCTCAGGTTTTTCAAAATTGTTAATACATCTTCCCTCACAACATCTACCTCTTCCATCCAATCAGCCTGTATCATACACTCATCCTCAAAAAACATGGCCCCTCTCCTTAGTGAGCACTGAAGAAAAGTATTCATTCAATGCCTCACCTATCTCCTCTGACTCCATGCACAAGTTCCCAATACTATCCATGACTGGCCCTAACCTCACTCTGGTCATTCTTTTATTTCTCACATAAGAGTAAAAAGCCTTGGGGTTTTCCTTTATCCAACCCGCCAAGGACTTCTCATGCCCCCTCCTAGCTCCCCTAAGCCCTTTTTTTTAAAACTCATCCTGGCTACCTTGTAAACCTTAACCCAACTGAACCTTGTTTTTCCAACCTCACATACGCTTCCTTTTCCCTCTTGACAAGACATTCAACTTCCTTTGTGAACCATGGTTCCCTCACTTGGCCATTTCCTCTCTGACTGCCAGGGACACACCTATCAGGGACACACAGTATTTGTTCCTTGAAAAAGCTCCACTTTTCATTTGTGCCCATACCTGACAGTTTCTGTTCTCATCTTATGCTCCCTAATTCCTGCCATACGTTTCATTGTTGGTTTCAGTAAGTATACCCTAGCCTTGGCCAGTTCAATAATGACCTGATAAGATTCCAATGATGTAGAATGTTCCTTTTCTCTTGCTTGCTCTGGGTCACTCAATTGAATTGAAGGTGCAACTTCAGTCTTTAGAAGATTCTTATTCTCCTCTTTTTCTTTGTCTTTCTGTAATAAAAATTGAATCGGTCACCGTTATTGTTAATAATGCTGCAGAATTTTTTCCATTGCTCCAAACCGCCTCCTACACCAAACAAGGCACAACAATGCAAAATAAGAAACAAAGATAAATCTGAGCAATACGATTTTCTTGATTGCCAGAGGGTGTTTCACCATTTACTGGGCAAAGAGTGTTGACTGTGAATGAATAAAACTCCTTTCAATTCATTTGTTAGATTTCCTGTGAACAGAATTACAAACTCTGCTGATCTTATATGAAAAAGTGTCAAACTTGAAACACTGGATTGTAGGGGTGTATATTTGTCTGGATTAATGAGAAGAGCCATATACAACCCAGTGAGTAAACTATCAAGTCAATTAATAAAGAGTGTCTCTTAAAGTAAAAGTAAAGAAGAAAAACACACAACAAGAGATACTATAACACACTATGACACTTCCGTATATGAAAGATTAAACACATACTGGTTCTCTATCAAGTTGGGTTATGACTTGGCCAGTAGTAACATAAATTGGGATTGTAACAGTCTCTTACCATGTGACTCTGTACATCATACCATGGGAGATGCAATTCTCTAGTTCCACATTAACCCTTTTGCTCTGCTGAGCACCTTTACATTAGTGGCATGTACGTCCCCACTCACTCACCTACGTCCCGCTCCCCGCCCCCCACTCCTCCCCAAGACCTATTCAAGCATTCATCCACTCATTCATTCATCCATTCACAAATGTAAACATTTAAACTTGCCATATGGCAGTCACTGCTATATTCCTTTTGTACCCGCTCCTTTCCTTCTCCATGATATACCCTGTGAATGGTATGCTTTGTCTGTACAGCACGCAAGAAACAATGCTTTTCACTGCATCCCACTACATGTGCCAATAATAAATCAAATCAAAAACTCCCAAGCCAATGCGACAGCAGTGCGATTGACATTTCCAATACACACTGCATTCCACATTTCCAGAGGACTCAGGTTTGGGTCAGTAAGAAATATGATTCAGTGGTGGGATGTGGAAAAGTTTGCACAAAGTGGCAATCTGATGATGCACATCCCTAATTACAAAACCAGGTTCTCCATATTTCATAACGTGCAGCTTCAGTCAGCAGTTAGGTAGGCAAATGCAATGTTAGCATTCATGTCGAGAGGGCTAGAATACAAGCGCAGGGCTGTGTAAGTCCCTAGTCAGATCCAAATTGGAGTACTGTGAGCAGTTTTGGGCTCTGTATCTAAGGACGAATGTGCTGGCCTTGGAAAGGGTTCAGAGGAGGTTCAGAAGAATGATCTCTGGAATGAAGCGCTTGTCGTATGGGGAACAGTAGGACTCTGGGTTTGTACTCGTTGGAGTTTACAAGGATGAGGGAGGGGGGATCTTATCGAAACTTACAGGATCTGCGAACCCTGGAGAGAGTGGACGTGGAGAGGATGTTTCTCCTAGTAGGAAAAACGAAAATCTCAATCTCAGTCTAAAGGGACGATCCTTTAAAACAGAGAAGAAGAAGAATTTCTTCAGCCAGAGAGTCGTGAATCTGTGGAAGTCTTTGCCACAGAAGGCTGTGCAGGCCACGTCATTGAGTGTCTTGAAGACAGAGAAAGATAGGTTCTTGGCTCTTGGCAGTGTCAACGAGCAGAGAGATCTCGGTGTACTTGTGCATAGATCCCTGAAAGTTGGCACCCAGGTTGATAAGGTTGTTAAGGAGGCGTACGGTGTGTTAGCTTTTATTGGTAGAGGGATTGAATTTCGGAGCCGTGAGATCATGTTGCAACTGTGCAAAACTCTGGTGCAGCCGCACTTGGAGTATTGCGTACAGTTCTGTTCGCCACATTATAAGAAAGATGTGGAAGGATTGGAAAAGGTGCAGAGGAGGTTTACCAGGATGTTGCCTGGTATGGTGGGAAGGTCTTATGAGGAAAGGCTGAGGGACTTGAGGCTGTTTTCGTTGGAGAGAAGAAGGTTCAGAGGTGACCTAATTGAGGCATACAAGATGATCAGAGGATTAGATAGGGTGGACAGTGAGCCTTTTCCTTAGATGGTGATGGCTAACATGAGGCGACATAGCTTTAAATAGAGAGGTGATAATTATAGGATGAATGTCAGCGGTAGGTTCTTTACTCAGAGGGTAGTAAGGGTGTGGAATGCCCTGCCTGCAGCAGTTATGAACTCGCCAACTTTAAGGGCGTTCAAATGGTCATTGGATAGGCATATGGATAATATTGGAATAGTTTAGGTTGGAGGGTCATTAGATTCGTTCCACTGGTCGGTGCAACATCGAGGGCCGAAGGGCCTGTACTGTGCTGTAATGTTCTATGTACTATGTTGATTAATAAGGGGATTAGGGATTAGGGGAAAAGGCAGGAGAATAGAGATGAGAAAAGTACCAGCCGTGATTGAATGATAGAGCAGACCGGATGGACCCAGTGGCCTAATTCTGTTCCTATGTTTTATGGTCTATTCTTTCCTCACTGTCTAATCAAAGTGCACTGCCAACTTTATGAATATTCCCCCCTTGGTCCTTCAGTTCTTTCACCTCCGTCAAAACACAACCATTTAGGTTATTCTGCCTCTCCACGTTCTCCCTCAATGCACCATTTCACACTTGCTCACAGTTAATTGCATTCGCCTGCTCAGGTCCCTAGTCTGTCTACGTCCAAGATGTCTGCCACTGTCACATTCACTGCCTTCTTTGTTGTCAAGTTTGGTATTGTCTTCAAACTTCAAAATTGTACTCCCTATACCTAACTCCAAATCATTTATCTACGATGAAAGAAAACGACCCTCATACCCATTCCCTGTGTGACACAACTGCATACTCCCGCTCACTAAAATACCTATTCACCACTGCTTCATATCTTCTGTTCCTTATTCAATTATCACTCTCCCTTTAACACCATGTGCTCTATTTTCCAAATAAATTTCTCAGGAGATACCTAATCAAAGGCTTTATTCTGACATGATCTGCCCATAAAAATGAGGTTAGTGTTGCTGCCTCACAATGCCAGGGACCCGGGTTCAATTTGGCCTCAGGTCCCTGTCTGTGTGGAATTTGCAAGTTCTCCCCGTGTCTGCGTGGGTTCCCTCCCACAGTCCAAAGATGTGTAAGTTAGGTTGATGGGCCATGTTAAATTGATTTGAGCGTCGGGGATTAACAGGATAAATACGTGGGTTATGGGAATAAGGCCTGGGTGGGATTGCAGCTGGTGCAGACCCGATGGGCTGAATGATCTCCTTCTGCACTGTAGGGATTCTATGACACATATTCTGCCTCCCGAATGTATGCCTTCCCAGAGTGTCAGTAGAATGGACTCCATCCGATGGAAGACGACAATGGGGACAGTTAAAGATGATCTGGATAAATACATTTACTGAGGACTGTCAGCAATTGAAATTGTGCTGGACCGGGGATGCTGGTGGACTCCTGCTACTCATTTTGCTGCTTGGGATTGAGGAATTAAGTAAATCTGATACATAAAATAATCTGGTTATTTTTCTGCTCGTTAAATTTTTCCTCCCACATTCCAAAGATGTGCAGATTAGATGGATTGGCCATGCTAAATGCCCCCTTAGTGTCAAGGGAATTAGCAGGGGGAATATGTGGAGTGATACAGGTAAGGCTTGGGTGGGATTGTTGTCAATGCAGGCTCGATGGGCTGAATATACTCCAATTGCACTGTAGGGATCAATCATTCAGGCCTCAGGCACACCTCCAATATTGAAGGAGGATTGAGTGATTGTGGTCAGACCTTCTGCTCCCTCCATCCTAGTTCTCTAGTGATCAAGGATCCATCCCATCAGGTCTAGGTGATTTGTTAAGTTGAATGAAGACAACATATTTGACACCTCATTTGGTACAGTAGCACAGTGGTTAGCACTGCTGCTTCACAGCTCCAGGGACCTGGGTTCGATTCCCAGCTCAGGTCGCTGTCTGTGTGGAGTTTGCACATTTTCCTCATGTCTGCGTGGGTTTACTCCGGGTGCTCCGGTTTCCTCCCACAGTCCAAAGATGTGAGGGCTAGGTTGGTTAGCCATGCTAAAATTTGCCCCTTAGTGTCCTGAGATGCATAGGTTAGAGGGATCAGTGGTAAAATATGTAGGGTTTTGGGGGTAGGGCCTGGGTGGGATTCTGGTCAGTACAGACTCAAAGGGCCGAAGGGCCTCTTTCTGCACTGTAGGGTTCTATGATCTATGACCTCCTATTTATTTTTATATAATCCAATATCTTTTCTTTCTCTCCTCCATCCAATAGAAAGTTATATTGAAAGTGACAGCTGCAAAACATTCATTCTGTTGTATCATAAAAACACCATAGGATATAGGAGCAGAATTAGGCCATTCAGCCCATTGAGTCTGCTTCACCATTCAATCATGGTTGAAAACCCTATTTTCTCCAGCCTTTTCCCCATAAGCTTTGACCCCCCCCTTACTAATCAAGAACCTATCTATCTCTGTCTTAAATAAAAATGACCTGGCCTCTACAGCCCTCTGCGGCAATCAATTCCACGATTTAACTCCCACTGGCTGCAGAAATTCCTCCTCATCTTGGCTCTAAAGGGTTGTCCCTTTACCTTGTGGGCTGAGCCCTCGGATCCTAGTCTCTCCTACTAATGGAAACATCTTCCCCATGTCCACTCTATCCAGGCCTTTCAATATTCCGTAAGTTTCAATGACATCCCGCCCCTCATCCTTCTAAACTCCATCGACCATAGACCCACCGACCTTTTAATTCTGCTTTTGCTTTTTATTTGTCCATAAAAATTTGGGGTTTCTTTTCTGTTGCCTGCTTTTTTTTCCTCATACTCTCTCTTTGCCCTTTGCACATCATGAATCAATTTTCTCTCTGTTTTTAGCCTGGTATTCAGTCGGTAAACTTCCTTTTCCTGTGCTACACAAAACTCTACAGGCACTCCTTAACTTTACAACATTCCAGTTACAATGAATGTCACTGATAAGGGTTAGAAATTGACTCCTTTTTCGACTTCACGATGCTGGGTTTCGACTTTACGACGTTGTGCCAGTGAACTGTTGGTCTTTATCAATTATGTTCCTGAATGTTCTGCATCCCAGAACCTCAGGAAGGGCAAATCATTTCTCAGATATGTTGCAGACATGTTTCTGAAAGCGAGTACAGTGAAAAGTATTGGTCCTTGAGTGCTATACAAAGCATTCTGTTCGTAGAGTGCATAGAACAGAAGGAAAAGAGGTGAAGAATGTCGTGTTACTGTTGTAGGTAGAGTGCAGAGAAAGATCAGGATAACATTAGAGAGTTTAAAAGAGGTAAAGTAAAATAAAGTTTATTTATTAGTCACAAGTAGGCTAACATTAACTCTGCAATGAAATTACTGTGAAAATCCTCTAGTCGCCACACCCCAACACCTGTTCGGGTACACTGAGGAAGAATTTAGCATGGCCAATGCACCTAATCTGCACATCTTCGGACTGTGGGAGGAATCTGATATGAAACGGAGACTGCTGGAAAAGCGTAGCAGGTTCAGCAGCTTCTGTAGGGAGAGAAAACAGAGTCAATCGATGAAGGGTCAAAAGGACTCTTTTTTTTGTTCATTCATGGGATATGGGTGTCACTGGCTGACCAGGGTTTGTTGCCCTTTTCTGATTTCCTTTGAGAAGGATCTGGATGAGGGTATAGTTGGGTGGATTAGTAAATTTGCTGATGACACCAAAGTTGGAGGTGTGGTAGATTGTGAGGAAGGGTGTCATAGTCTGCAGGGAGACTTAGATAGGTTGCAGAGCTGGGCCGAGAGGTGGCGGATGGAATTTAATGCGGAGAAGTGTGAGGTAATTCACTTTGGTAGGAGCAACAGATGTGTCGAGTATAGGGCTAACGGGAGGACTTTGAATAGTGTGGATGAACAGAGGGATCTAGGTGTGTGTGTACATAGATCCCTGAAAGTTGGGAATCAAGTAGATAAGGTTGTCAAGAAGGCGTACGGTGTCTTGGCGTTTATTGGTAGGGGGATTGAATTTAGGAGTCGCAGTGTAATGTTGCAACTGTACACTACTCTAGTGCGGCCGCACTTGGAGTACTGTGTGCAGTTCTGGTCCCCGCATTACAAGAAGGATGTGGAGGCGTTGGAGAGGGTGCAGAGGAGGTTTACTAGGATGTTGCCTGGTATGGTGGGGAGGTCCTATGAGGAGAGACTGAGGGATCTAGGGTTGTTTTCGTTGGAAAGAAGGCGGCTAAGAGGGGATCTTATTGAAACATATAAGATGATTAGAGGTTTAGATAGGGTGGATAGTGATAGCCTTTTTCCTCGGATGGAGAAAGCTAGCACGAGGGGGCATGGCTTTAAATTAAGGGGGGGTAGCTACAGGACGGATGTCAGGGGTAGGTTCTTTACCCAGCGGGTGGTGAGGGATTGGAATGCCCTGCCTGCTGCAGTTGTAAATGCGTCTAGTTTGGGGGCGTTTAAGAGATCTCTGGATAGGTTTATGGACGAAAAGGGATTGGTATAGGCTAGTGGGTCATTGTTTTTGTAACTGGTCGGCGCAACATCGTGGGCCGAAGGGCCTGTTCTGCGCTGTAATGTTCTATGTTCTATGTTCTATGTTAAGGTGATGGCGACCTGCCTTCTTGAAATGCAACTGAGTGTCTCGCTCAGGCATATTTCCTTCCCTAAAGGACATTAGGGAACCAGGTAGATTTTTCCAACAATCGACAATGGTTTCACGGCCATCAGTAGATTCTTAATTGCGGATGTTGTTTGTTAAATTCAAATTCCACCAACTGCCGTGGCAGGTTTCAAACCCAGGTCACCAGCCCATTAGCTGAGTTTCTGAATTAATAATCTAACTATAACATCACCAGGCCATCACCTCCCTTCAATTTGGAACATTAACTGTTTTCTCTCCTTACAGATGCTGCCCCACCTGCTGAGTTTTTCCAGCCTCCTCTGTCTTTGGTCAGAGAAATTATCCCTTGGTTCTCAACTGGAACACCCACAGTAAAGACAAACTTAGTGGGCAATCCATTTAGTCAGAGTTACTGCAGTTAATATGTGGTTTGAAAAACATGAGTGAATGAAAGACAGAATTCCACCAAGCAGGAAAGAGATGCTGACCTAAATTTTGAAAAAAACACTGAAATGAGTAAGGATTCTAAAAGAAAAATTGGGTAAGTCATAGTGAATTTATAAACTGGTGACAAAGTATACCCACCATGTAAAATATTCCAACCTTGAAATTGCACATTGAATATTAGCAAGTATTAATGCCACCTTTAAGGTGATGGTTGAATGAATTTCACATGAACGCATTGAGTGCTCAATGGTTGTATTCTCAATGTGCAACTTCAAGACCATCTCTTATCAGTGCCACAATTGAACTGCATAATGATTAACAGAAATGACTAGTGTTTTACAAGTTTTGGGTGTAACCTACTTTTATACAGTTGGCATCTCTGACCGGACACAGTCACATTTATCTGTTGTGGAACAATGCAGAGTTGAGATGGTAAGCCTAAAAACATTGACAGTCTTTGCTTGCCACCTTCCTGTACTCTCTGACCCATCAGCCAAGCAAAATTGTACAAGTGCAATCTCTAACAGTTGTGCGATAAGAGTGTAACCACTAAAGTCGTGTCTTTATTCCCAATCCCTCCTATTTCACTCTTGCCCTTCCTCAGGCACCGTGCATCTAACCTCTTCATCGAAAGTTATAGAAATTCCTGGATTGACACCGAGGAGCATTCGTTTGAGGATAAACTAATAGATGACCTGGCTGTAAGTACTGGTTTCTGTGAGCTGGCGTGCAGCCGTGCTGTACCAGTACGTACAACCCTGTTTCTGCACCATATTCTGTCGCTTGCATTTTTGCGTCAAGTCTGTGGCACAGCCATGCCTTGTCTCCTGTCACTCTGTGTTGCATGACCGGAAACTGGAAATAGCTGAGTCCGTGGAATGAAGCATTCCGTCTGGCAGAGCTGTGATAACGAATGCATTTCAGCTAAGAACTCTTCCACAGCAAAGCCTGTAGCTCATTCTTTCGTTTTACTTTATTCTTCTATCTCCTTGACTCTGCTTCACTTTACTGCCAGAAGAGCCTATTTGATACCTGAAAGGACCAGTTGCACCAGAACCAGAAATTTGTATACCCAGATCCAGTGGATCTGTGTTCATAGTAACAAGAGATCAAAGAATGAAGTGTAAACTGAATGAAGATGATGAATTGATTCAAACTGGATCAAAGCAATGTTATGGATAACAATGACTTAAATAAACTGCAAAGAATCTGTGTGCGCATCAGTTCAATTGGTGTATCTCAATTTGCCTATGCTCCACAAATGGTCTAACCAAAGTAACCCAAGCCATGCTGTTTAGTTTTGAGTTAATAATCACATTTGGGATGATATTATAGTTGCTGCATCTATGTAGTAGCAAGTTTTATGCCTATAATAATGTACTGTGCTGTAATTACGAGGCCTTCACCTTTGCAAAATGATTCATGCTAACCCCATGATCATGTAGTCATTAGAAGCCACTCATAGAATCACCCTCATTAATTCTGCAAGAGGACAATTTTTATTTTTACTCGTTTTTTTAATTCTTTCGTAGTTTGATCTTTTTTCACCTTTTTATTTCCCACAAATGGCCCAAGCCCTGAGTCATAAATTCCTGGAGTGTCACAGAGAGCAATCAAACTACTAGCAGATTTGGCTTTAAGTGTTGCTTTCTATGAGCTGCCCTACAACCATGCATCTACTTGTATGTGCAACCCTGCCTCGCCTAACATGAATCTCTATCCTTCCCCTCAACATCTACCTTTGCACAATGCTGCATCTTTGACTTACTTAGCATCACTGCTTCACAAGCAAGGCCATATGCCAAGTCCCTGGACACTTCACATTTTCCCTGTCCGAACCAAAATTACCCATCTCTGGTAAATTAGCACACAAAAAACAGCTGTATGAAAAAAAGTTGACGTACAAGTATTGGAGGTGATTCTCCCCAAGATAAACTAAGTGCCCAGCGGGTGGGAATATGGGAGATTTTGATTTCTTCCCTATCACCTCGTTCCTCTCTCTCGCATTAAACCCTAATGCAGAGTGCACAGTGGGTCCCCCCCTTCCCCCCCACCAGCACCGATTGGCTCGTCCCCTTTACACTGCCCAGTGGCTGATAAGGCAATGCCAGGATGCCTGATGGACACTGCCTGGGTGTTAGGCTGGCACTGCCCAATGGGCACCCCCACTGCCCCTGACCTCACGGGCGGGGAGGGCAATGGCCTCAACAGCCTCTGTCCCCACCTGCAGGGTGATCGCGCCTAGTCTCTTGATCGGGGCCAGCTTTAATCCCCTCTGATGGGGAAACATTGGCGAGCCTGCAACTACCGTCCTGGGCTCACTAATCATATAGAAATATGAATTTCCATATTTTAATCAGCTTTGTACTGATTTCCAGCACAAGGCTGATTACATCAAAAAACAGCCTGGAAGACTCGCAGTTGGCTGGATACCAGTCATGAGTCCCACTAAATGCCCCCACTCTGCCAGGATGGGAGTGTCCTGGCTGGACTACCTCTTCTAGCCGGACTACCTCATCTAGCCCTGGCAGACCTGAAGATTACCCATGGCATGGTGATTCCAGGCAGCCCTGTGATCAATTTCTGCATTTCCTGCCTGTCAGCTGTGTAAATTCTGAACCAGCCAGGTCACTTTAACCTCCATGCACCACCCACCGGTCACTTGGCAGGAATTTAAATCATTGCAGCACTCCATTCTGCAGCAGAGATTTTCCTTTCTCCCTGTCAGAAGCTGCAGGTGAAACCAGAGGAGGGGAGATTTCAATTTCACTGGGGTGGGGGTTCCAGTCTGCCCAGCTGTGCACTCAACCCCAGTGTATGCACACAGCTTTGATTTGAAGTTGCTGAGGCTTCCAAGCAAGCAGAAATTGTTGAAACCGTCTTAGGTTGCATTTGAAGCCTTTGATCTTCTTGATTTTCAGAAGGCGTTTGACAAGGTACCTCACAAGAGGTTATTGCAGAAGGTAAGGGGGCATGGAGTTGGGGTAGGGTGTTAGCGTGGATAGAGGATTAGCTGTCAAATAGGAGGCAGAGAGTGGGGGTCAATGGGTGCTATTCGGATTGGTGGTTGGTGACTAGTGGAGTGCCCCAGGGGTCGGTGCTGGGGCCTCAGCTATTTACCATTTATAGAGATGATCTGGAGGAGGGAACCGAGTGTATGGTGTCGAAATTTGCTGATGACACCAAGATTGGTGGAATGGCAAATTGCGCGGAGGGTGTGGAGAGTCTGCAGAAGGATCTAGATAGGCTGGGCGAATGGGCCAGGAAATGGCAAATGGAATTTAATGTTGGCAAGTGCGAGGTGGTCCACTTTGGTAGGAATAATGGCAGGAAGGACTATTACTTACGTGGCGAAAAACTGCAGCAGGCGACGGTGCAGAGGGACCTCGGGGTCCTTGTGCATAAGTCGCAAAAACCCAGCTTGCAGGTGCAGCAGGTGGTCAGGAAGGCGAATGGGATGCTGGCCTTCATAGCGAGGGGGATTGAATATAAAAGTAGGGAGGTCTTGCTGCAGCTGTATAGGGCATTGGTGAGGACGCAGCTGGAGTACTGTGTGCAGTTTTGGTCGCCGTACTTACGCAAGGATATTTTGGCCTTGGAGGGAGTGCAGAGGAGGTTTACTAGGCTGATACCGGAGTTGAGGGGGTTGAGCTATGAGGAGAGGCTGAATAAACTAGGCTTGTACTCGTTAGAGTTTAGAAGAATGAGGGGAGATCTCATTGAGACGTATAAGGTGATGAATGGGATGGATAGGGTAGAGGTGGAGAGACTCTTCCCGCTCAGAAAGGACAGTAGGACTCGGGGGCACAGCCTCAAGATAAAGGGGGGGGCGGTTTGGAACGGAGTTGAGGAGGAACAACTTCACTCAGAGGGTGGTGAATCTCTGGAATTCTTTGCCCGTTGAAGTGGTGGAGGCTGCCTCGCTAAATATTTTTAAGACGCAGGTTGATGGGTTTTTGATAAGCGAGGGGATTAAGGGTTATGGGGAGAGGGCGGGAATGTGGAACTGAGTCACGACAGATCAGCCATGATCTTATTGAATGGCGGGGCAGGCTCGAAGGGCTAGATGGCCTACTCCTGCTCCTATTTCTTATGTTCTTAAACTGGAGCATCCAGAGGAAACCCACGCACATGGGGAGAACATGCAGACTCCACGCAGACAGTGACCCAAGCTGAGAATCAACACTGGGTCATGGCGGCGTGAGACAACAGTGTGAACCACTGTGAAGCATAGAACAAAAGTAAAAGAAATAATTAGAGGGTATGCTGGGCACAGCTTGTAAGAAGTCACGTCACTCTGGCAACATCTTCACAGAACTGTGGGGCTACCCACGCCACATAGATTGCAGTGGTTCAATAAGGAACGCACCACCTCCTTCTTAAGAGAAATTAGAGACAGGAAATAACACCCAAGAAAATATTTTAAAAGTTCAAAACAAAGTGGCCCCTTTCAAAAAATAATAAGAATAATTCAAGGTACAACAGATGAAACTAAATAGGCTTCATGCAACAAGGAAAATTCAGATGCATCATCGCCAATGCTGTCATTTTTTAAACTTGTAGATAATTAACTCCTTCCTGCCTGTTGATCTCTTCCTGATTGACTACATCAAGTGTGATTTCATTTTAGAGAAGTACATACCTTATAACCAGTTTGGAAGGTGCGTGCAAAGATTTCTAGTGGGGAATCAGTCTCTTCATCTCGAAGTGTTGCGAATCGATCCGTAATTTCTGACAGACTGTAACTGTGTCTAACTTCATCTTTCTGCATGGAAACAAGGGAAGATGATTATTTTAATAATCATCGTGGGCCGAAGGGCCTGTTTGTGCTGTAGTGTTCTAAATGCTGCAGCAGTTTTTTTTCATTACTCTTATGAAGATTTTTTTTAAAAACAGCTTGGGAATATGGTGATATTCAGTTAAAGAAGTGGGGGTTAACAGAGACAGCTTGTCTGTGAGAGATGAGACAATAAAAAGTAATTGATGCATGCATTTGTAATGAGAGGCTTTGGTGAGATGGATTGACAAGTAAATAGGTTGCATTTTAAGAATTTATGTTGGAAAATAAATAGATAGGGACCTCTCTTTTCAACTGCTAAATTTCAAAAGGGAGTTTAAGGGGCTTTTATAACTTAGAAAGGTTTCATCAGTAAACAAGAAAGAACATAAGAACATTACATTTCATTTGGCCCAAAAGTGGAGGCAATTGGACTCAGTGTTGCTAACCTTTTCACTAAAACAGCACACTTCAATTTCATGGCACACCCGCTCTTTTCAGCTTAGTTGGTTGCTCATAAACATCACACCTACTTACATTTATTATGGTTACAATTGGACTAAAGTAGTACGGAATTGAAGTTCAATGGATCAGAGAAAAACGCAAATAGCAACTTACTGGGTTAATGGGAAAACTAGGGTCTGCCGGTGTGCACAAAGCCTTTTGATCTAGGGAATCGCTGATGAGAAGACTACCTGCCAATCTTGCTCCATTGGTAAGTGCTTCCTTACTGTTTTTTCAAACTTATGCCCGTGTTGAAAATTGTTAAACATTAGTAACAAGGTTTAGATTTAAATGGATTTATTTTAATTGTTCTGTGGGAGAGCAGTAAAACTCCAGTTTGAATCATGTAGAAGGTGCTTGCATGTGTTGGGGACTTGGTCAGTTCAAACTATGCTTCTATTGTGCTAAGAGAGGGTTATGACATGAAAAGTAGAGAAGCTGGGAGAACAACAAAGTTGGTGCTTAGCAACCTGGAGCACATTTAGGGTAATTATGCATTTTGAGTGTATTTTAAGCTGAATTTAAGCAGTTGGCACTAGGAAGCAAGACAGTGTTCTGCTCTCAGCTCTGCAAGAAGAAAAACTATACCATGGAGAAGGAAATACATTGCCAGAAATCTAAGGAATAGCTACTTAAAGAAACTAGAGAAATGAAGAGAATTTTCCAATAAGTCCAAAGTTAAAGGAACAGATAAAGCTGAAAAGAAGTTGGCCCATGAGAGGCCAGATAGATATCTGAAATAGTTTAAAGATTTGTGAGATTTTACCACAGTTTGTGAGGTATTATTTGAAATAATTGTGGAAATTAGTATCCTGAAGAATGTGTAAAGACATTTAAGACAAAGGAAGCCTGGAATGAGAGCTGGAAAATCTGGAACTGGATTCTTAATGAAAACAGCTGAGAGAAAGCACTGTTTGAAAGAAGATTTAAACTGCGTATTTTTGGGAGTGGAGTTTGGAAACACTCATGTGAGAATCATCTGGGGGAATTGTGAGCATACATCCACAGAAGACGGAATGAATGGCATTGGGCATTTGGTTTCACAGTTAGGCGTTACCTTTGAAACATATGAAGCTAAGGGGGCATAAAGCAGTCTGGTGTTATAATCAAACTTTTCATGTTTAATAAACCGTTTTCTTGTTGTTAAAATATTAATTAGCCCTCATTTGAGCCTGTTCCTCCATATTTTCTTAAAAATATAAAATTTGCGATCCTTTGTGTAAGTGATCCACTCTGTCCAGAAGTAACACCAACTGGTATCGTAACAACGCGAGAAAGGCAAAGAGCTGTTGGAGATGCTATACACACATAATTGCACCCTCTGTCGCTATCAGCTGGCTTTTGGGCAAATTAGGCCCTGCCCACTGTTGGCAGAGCCCAAGTTTGCTATCACTTTCAGAGTCTAGAGCAACTCCTGTGAACAATGTTCACGTGTCAGGAAACTGACTGCAAAGCAGCGACAACAACAGTCTCACAAAGAGAACTGTGACTTGTTCAAACAATGTTTCACTGCACAACTATCCTGACCCCTCAACATTTAATCCCCATGGATCACCGACAACTTCCAAGTGGTCACTCTCTCCATGGCTATCTTCATGAGGAATGGCCCCAACTTTGGACTATTCTGTCATTATCTAACAAGCTGAGAATTTTGAAGGGAAACTTACTTTCACTTGGTCTGCTTCCAAATTCAATGAATTCAATGAAGGACTTGGCCAGGCCAGAGATTTAAGTCTTTGTCTTGGTTTCTGCATTGAAATACAGAAGGATTGGATTCTTTTTAGTAATGTTTCAGAGACCTGTCTAATAGTTTGCACCATCTCTGTCACTGAAAACATCAGAACAGTCAGACTCAGACCACATTTATTCAATTAGGAAGAAAAGATGACGACTCTGAGGCTTTGAGTTCTACAAAGTAGATTTGCTTTTAACCTGGTAAAAATTGTTAACCGTGAATATTTCAGCCTTTCATACATCCATCCATTCAATGATTAGTGACAGGCATTTTGTTTAATGGATAGAATCACCTCATAATTGACACTGGACACTCTCGGAGTTTTATCTCAGGTATTGAAAGGATTAATTGACTCGGGTCAGGAACATGTTACACTATTATAAATGATTTGGATTCTGTCATTCACAAATACTGAGGTTCACCAGCTGTAATGTGCTCAGCTTTGAAATGACCTGGCTATTCATGCCAGTAATCACCAGGAGAGAAAAAACACATTCGCAGGAGGTTCAGATTGAAGCTCATTGGTTCATAGTGTCCATTCCCCTGTGATCCCTGTCCACATTTAGAATTGGTTCAGCATCTTCTTGCAGGTATAGAGAGAGTGAGCATTTAGCCCTCCAGCCGGTAATGTGTTTATGAGACTGGCCATTCTCTGGGAAAAGAGCCACCAACTGATGGCTAATCTATTCCTACTCTCACATTGTTTAAGTCTCCCCTCAAGTGGTGCTGGCTATCTTTACGTGGCACCATCGCTGCCCAAAATCACATCCTCTTCAAGGCCTGAAGCCAATCAACAGCTCGGATAATGTGGGCTACACGCTTGTGATGTTAATGTATGTTTAACGGATTTCTTCCTTAAATCATGTTTTCTCAGTTGTTAGCAGACCTTTTCAGTTTTTTTGTTCTCATTGTTGCTGGGCTATTTGGAGCAGTCCTTTTATTGCTCCTTCAGTGGCTTAAATGGGATTTGTTTACTTTTACTCTGGGAATGTTTATTGACCTGGCACTGTTCGGGGGAGGGCTAGTTGGCAGGTCATGGGTCCTGGACAGTTTTTTTTCTTCCTAATGAATTCAAGATGTCATTTTCTGTTTTATTTAGCAGCTGGTTAGTTTTAGAAGGGGTATCAAACTGAAAATAAATGTTTCTCTCTCTCTCTCCTGCCTTGGGCTTTGGAAATTCTGCTGGTTAGCTGAAAGCAAGGCATTTTGCCTTCCTGGAGTAGAGAGTTTGTTGTCGGTGCAACGACCAGAATCTTTCCCTGGTGTTCTGGGAAGCTGTTCTGACTTCAAATAGTTCTGGGTATCCAGAGGGCTGCTAGCAGTTACACGGCTGGGAAGGAAGGATTTCAATTCTCCAACCATAGGACTCAGTCCCAGTATCACGTGAGCATTAGTTTTTGCAGTGAGGAAAGGGATTTCGTCTGTGGGAGGTTTTGTTTGTTTGGAACATTTTAGATATATTTGGTAAGGGATATATATTATCATGGTTGTTTTGTTTTCTTTTGTTTGTAATTGATAAAAGTTAGTGCGAATTTTCTTTCCATTCACGTTAACTATCCTCTAAAATAAACTTTGTTTGATAAAAGCTTCCTAGTGAGTCTTTTGAATTGTACTTGAGGTGAACAATAACATGCTTACCCTAGCCAAATTCAAAGTGAAAAACTGATGACCCAGGCAGGTTTCATAAAGCAGTGTGGAGTTTCTACCCTGAACTTTAGACACTTCAATTGTAAAATTCATGCTACCCGAGTCCACTGCAAGAGGCATGCACTGTGTGCGCCTCACTCCCTGCTGCCCAGTTCTGGCTGGAATCAGATGTTCAGACTTCTCAGTCTTGTTCTCTAACAAGAGCCTTGTTAGGCTAATATTGCCTAATAACTTGAGGCAGCAGGTTGAGACATCTTGAATCAAGCAAACTTCACCAAAAGGGGAAAAACTCTGGAATCTTACCCAGGATATCAATAAACTCTGTTTGACCGTGTACGTAGAAAATCACAATACACAACCGTCCTGACCCTTCAGCTTTGAATAGACATCATAGAAACCTTACAGTGCAGAATGAGGCCATTTGGCCCATTGTACCTGTACCGACAACATCCCGCCCATTCCCTATCCCTGTAACTTCATGTATTTGCTCTATCCTGACAATAAGGGGCAATTTTGCATTGTCTATCAATCTAACCCGCACATCTTTGGAGTGGGGGAGCAACTGGAGCACCTGGAGGGAACCCAAGCAGACACAGGGAGACCATACAAATTCCACACAGACAGTGACCCGAGGTCAGAATCGAACCCAGATCCCTGGCGCTGTGAGGCAGCAGTGCTAACCAGTGTGTCTCCGTTCACCCGAACATGAACAACAGACCTCTTCCTGTTAATTACTCCCTTCAGTGTTATCCTCATTAGCTGCTGCTCCAGATTAGGGAAGTTCACTAATTACCTGATCTTGTAAAAAGGCCAAGGATGTCATAACATTTACATCAAGCTCATCCTCCGATGTTGAAACTGATGTTGTTGAATCTGATGTTGTTGAAGTTGATGTTGTTGATGATTCTGTCTGCTCCTAAAGTGAAAGATATGATTATTATTAGCGATGCTGTGTATATTTTTCTATTACTCTGCACTGCCTCCTACACTGAACAAGGGAGAGTATTGAGATTGGAGGGGGTGGGGGAGGATTTTGTAGACTGGCTAGCCCCCGGTGGGAATCGCAATGAGCTGGAGAATCGGGTGACGGCAGGAATGGGCTACCAGCCCGCCCAGATCAGGTGTGAACCAAATAATTATTCAAAAGACCTGTTTTAAATGCAATTTGCAGGCTTGAAGCCCAATTCAAATACCTCCCTGCCATTCACCTGCCTCCCCAGTGAGATCTGGACCGTGGTGGGGAGTGGGGGCAGGGGTGGCTTTTTCCCTGACTATCCTGACTATTGTGGACCTGGTGTGTTGGACATCAAAGGGGCATGGGGGGGCATTCAAGGAGGTGGGTGCAGTGCCTATGTGCCCTCTGTCACTGCCAAGCTGCAGAGGGACAGTTCCCCAAAGGTGTTCGGGGGGTTGGCTGGGCTCTGACTGGGAACAAAGGGTTGAATTTGGCACTTCCTCTCACCCTCCCTAGCTTGTGACCGTGAGCAGCTGCAGGCAACTTGAAAAGCAGCTAAGTGCTTTCAGTTCCTCTTCTGTATTAAAATTGAGGTTGGGAACAACAAGGGGCTACTTGAGATGTACCCTTCCCGTTAGAGCACCTTCACCCCGTCAGGAAAGAGGGGCATTTTTCCCCTCCCCACCATTAAAGTAACAGCGTATTCCCGCTCTCCCCATCCCCACACCATGCAGATTGGTCAGCCCCTCGGGTCCTGAAGGGAAGGATAAACAAACAAAGCTAACCACACCCTGTCTAAAAATCATTAAACTGTCAATCAAGGGAGATTTAAAAGGACTGGATTAAAGTTGAACGGCAACAAAGGTTTTCAAAGGTTTGAAAGGTTTTCAAAGGTTTGAAAGGATTTCAAAGGCTTTGAACTTTCTATGAAGGATCAGAAACTTGGACTAAAAGCCGTATTAAAAAAAAGGACTGAGTGAGCAGCTGTGGAAGAATCCCCCCCAGTGGAAGAGACTGACTTCTATCAATCAGAGAACTTGAAAGGGGTTTACTCACATCTGCAGCTTCTTAGAGAGAGAAGAATGAAGTGTTGCTGGAAACCTGCCAGGTGTCCAAGGGACATGGATGTTCAAGTGAGTTTACACAGTTGACAGATCGGAATGAAGGTTTTGATCGGAGGGATAGCTGAAATCACCATGCAAGATGTGAGCTTCAGGTTTCCCAGGGCTAGAAGGGGCAGATCAGCCACAAGACCTCCATTCTGGAGGGGAATGCTGAACTCAATCCCTTGCCCAAGACCACCCAATCCTGAGGATCCTTGGGGGAGCCTCCCTTTGCAGACTCGCAGCAGCAGCAGAAGACACATAGGCACTGCACTTGACTCTTTGACATTCCCTTGAAGTACAACGTGCCAGGTCAGGATGTCACAGTCAGGGTGCCAGTGCCAGGTGCCAGGGAAGGGGGGTGTTGTTGAGGGGAAATGCACCATGAATACTGCCAAGCTGAAGGGGAGGGGGGAGCGGTGACCTGAGGGGGCTGGCTTCAGCAGACTGCTGGGTGGGGTGGGGAGGGGGTGAAAACACTTGCATGGTGCAAGGAGGGTAACCTGTTTTAATGGTGTGTTGGGGTGGGGCAGTGGGAGAATGCCTTAGGGGTTGGTGGTTCTCCCCTTTTCAGCAGGGCGGTGGGGGGGTGGGGGTGGGGGCAGGGAGAGAACACCATTTCTGTGGTGGCGGGAGACAGGCCTGCCTCTCTCTGAACACAAAGATCAGAGATCTCAGTGAAGGCAGGGTGGCCAGCCTGCCTCCCATTATAGAAATCATTTTTACATGCAAAGGTGGGTCAATCCCATCAATCCCATCTGGGAGGCATTGCGAGTGTTAGCAGGAAACACTCTGGTGTCCCCATTGTCGGCACCACAAGAAAATCACAAGCTGATACACACACACATGGCAAAATAGCAACTTAAGATTACTCTGAGCCAGGTGGTTTCCACGTATGTCAGTGTGAGGGATTCACCATTTACTGGACAAGGAATGCTCATTGTGGACAATCAAATGTTTGATCATGTAAAAAAGGCACTTGTATAAATCACCTCATTAGATTTACTGGGAATGGTGAGAGGAGGAAAGTTGTCTAACAGTTGACAGTTTTGGAGTTTTATTGAGAGTGTATAGATTTCACAAAAGAGAAAATGATGGCATTCCTACCATCAGCTGGCAGGGTGAGCCAGTAAGATGGAGAGTGAGTCGAGAAATCAGGCTTGTGCCCAATTTCATTTCTCCCCTCTCGCGAACTTACCAGCAGTGAATGTCCGGCAAGATCAGCCTTGTGCCCAATCGGGAATGAGGCTGATTGTAATATTTAGGTACTATTTCAAACAGCATTTTAATATTACAAGTGAGGCAAGGACAGAAGTGTCCGGGCTCACTTGCCTCTGTGGGCTAAATGGAGGAGTTTCTCTCTGGCAAGGATCACGTATGGTCTCCTGGCAGTGCAGCCTGGCACTGTCAGCCTGGTGCAGCTAAACTGGGGCGGAGTATTCAGTGGGCAATGGGAGGGGCTGCTGTGCATTCTGCAACAGCAATCAGTGGGCGGGGGGAAGATGATTGTGGTTGCAGCCATGATTAGTCCAGATGGTTGGGGGGTGTAGTGGGGGGAATGACAATCAGGTTGATTGGGTGGGGAGGGGAGAAAGGAGGGAGAACGGTGACGATTGGCTGTGGAACTCCGCATTAACAGGGTTGGGCGGGTGCTCTGCCACAAAGGCCTGTTATAGCTGGGAGAGGCAGTGACAGGTCTCTCTGTTCTCACAGCACTGAAATTTGCACAAGCACAATTGCACCATCTGCTGCAATCAGCCGGCTTTCCGACAATTTAGGACCCACTCACTTCTCCTGCTGGCGGATTCCATGTTTGACAGGATTTTTAAGTCGTCCATCAAAACAGCACCAATTTCTCCTGTCTTCACACTTGTTCAGCACTTAGAATATTTTTGATAAGACCGGCCCCAATAAGTAAATCCAGGAAGAGGAGTGGAACTTTGTTAACAAGCACTCCTGATATTGCCTCTGAAACATGAATAATCCATGCTGTCTGAGTCAATTACAACCAACGTGTGCACCTCATTCCCCTTGTGCACTTTTCCAGGTGTGATTATCCACCTGGCCCCCATCTGCCAGTCATGTTCTCCATGGTTAACTTCACTGGATGTTCTTTGAATTTATTTAGGATGTGTGGGCATTGTTCAAGGCCAGTGTTTCTTGCCCACCTCTATGCAATTGAATGGTGTGCAAGCTCATCTCAGGGTCAACCACAAATGAGATCAAATTATTGCAGATGCTGGAATCTAAATCCAAAACAGAAAAGGATAAAATCTCAGCAAGTCTCACAGCCTCTGTGGTGAGAGAACAGAGGATAGAGCTCTGATGAACGGTCACCCAGGCATGACACGTTGGTTCTATTCTCTCTCCATGGATGCTGTCGGACCTGCTGAGATTTTCCAGCATTTTCTGTTTTGATGTAAGAGTTAATCATGCTGCTGATCTGAAGTCACGTGGATCCAGCCTGAGTGAGGTTGGTAGACTCCATCTCCAATGGGCACTCATGAATCAGATAGGTTTTTACAAATATCTGCTTGTTGCATGATTGCCATTCGTTGTGCTAGTTTTTTATTCCAGATTTATTCAGTAACTGAACTTAATTTCTAGAATGGCTGCGGAGAAATTTGAGCTTGTATCTTCAAGTCATTGGTCTAGGCCTCCCAATTACTTGTTGAGTTACCATTGCTGAGCTTTAGGTAATTCTATTTTTACTGAGAATCTGAAGCATCTACAGTTCTTTCATTATTGGAATCAGTTGATAAACTTAAAAACGATGCAATTGAAGAGCTTGGTTTTGAAAACAGACTTTGATGTCTTCCTGCATGCATCTGGATTGTAAATAGAGAGAGGTGTCCTTTTTAACAATCTGCAAATCACTTTCTATTTCTCTGCACTTCGTGAAGAAGATTGCTCATGAAGATCTAGAGATATTTATTAGAGATAATAAACTTAGGAATCTGAGATAACTACTGACACATTCGATCTTCGGGGTGGGTGTCCCGGTAAAATTCTGACCTAAGTGTCCACACCAGCAGGAAAAGAGCGTTTCCCCGCTGGCACTAACAGTGATCTGCACACACTGTTCACATTATGTTAATGGGGCAGTTTCCCCCTCACATGTTTCTCGCTGACTTCCCGATGCCTGGCACACGTTTCACTGCAGTCAGGAATCAGCTGTTAGCCCTCTGAAAGTGGGCGCAGTATTTCTGCATTCCCTTCAGCAGCACTCTCGGTTCAGCCAGCAAAATGGCAGGGAGACGGCTGGCACCAATTCCTGGAATCAGAGGTGGAGAGGATGCTGGAAGCTGTGGAGGAGTGGAGGGTCACGCGCTCTTCCCAAAAGTTGGCAGCAGGCTGGCACCAGCCGAGGTAGTGGATGAATTGTGGCTGAGTCAGCAAGCGTCAGAAGCTTCACCAGGACGGTGGGCATATAAGATTAACAACCTCCTCCGAACTGCAAGAGTGAGTGCCCAGTTCCCTGCCTCTGGCATCACAAATGTCCCTAACCCCTGCCATCCCCTGCCATCCCACTTTAAACCGCCTCGATCCCACCGGCATACAAAATCCCCATCAAAACCAACTCCTCTGCCCCTCCAACACATGCTCCTGATTGGTCTGGCCCCATGCCCACACATGCCACCAGCTATCAACCCCCAGCCTAGTCAAGCCATGCTCTCACTCTGCCATCTTTATGTCCCCATAGGCAAAGTTTCCTTTCCACAAGGGAGAGTGGGCAAAGACAGGTGGGGGCATTTCCGAGATCCTCATGACAGTTCATCGTCCCCCAAACCCTTGACATTGCCACCAACTGACCCCATGTCCTTTGTCTTGAAGTATCTCCATCAGATGAGGCTGAGCCATCTGGGATAGCATCCCACTGAGGATGTAAAGGGGTTATTTTAGTGTTGCGGATGCGTGCTTTGGGGGGCTTTGTGGTATTGTATATTGTAGGCATAATCAGATAATTGCAAGCTTTGTAGAACAAAGAATAATGGCTGCTGATCATTTTACTGAATGCAAAAACTCCCAACCCAATGTGACAGCAGTGCGATTGACATTTCCAATACACACTGCATTCCACATTTCCAGAGGACTCAGGTTTGGGTCAGTAAGAAATATGATTCAGTGGTGGGATGTGGAAAAGTTTGCACAAAGTGGCAATCTGATAATGCACATCCCTAATTACAAAACCAGGTTCTCCATATCTCATAATGTGCAGCTTCAGTCAGCAGTTAGCAAGGCAAATGAAATGTTAGCATTCATGTCAAAAGGGCTAGTATACAAGAGCAGGGCTGTGTAAGTCCCTAGTCAGATCCCAATTGGAGTATTGTGAGCAGTTTTGGGCTCCGTATCTAAGGAAGAATGTACTGGCCGTGGAAAGGGTTCAGAGGAGGTTCAGAAGAATGATCTCTGGAATGAAGCGCTTGTCGTATGGGGAACAGTAGGACTCTGGGTTTGTACTCGTTGGAGTTTACAAGGATGAGGGAGGGGGATCTTATTGAAACTTACAGGATCTGCGAACCCTGGAGAAAGTGGATGTGGAGAGGATGTTTCTCCTAGTAGGAAAAACGAAAATCTCAATCTCAGTCTAAAGGGACAATCCTTTAAAACAGAGAAGAAGAATTATTTCTTCAGCCAGAGAGTGGTGAATCTGTGGAAGTCTTTGCCACAGAAGGCTGTGCAGGCCACGTCACTGAGTGTCTTGAAGACAGAGAAAGATAGGTTCTTCGCTCTTGGTAGTGTCAACGAGCAGAGAGATCTCGGTGTACTTGTGCATAGATCCCTGAAAGTTGGCACCCAGGTTAATAAGGTTGTTAAGGAGGCGTACGGTGTGTTAGCTTTTATTGGTAGAGGGATTGAATTACAGAGCTGTGAGATCATGTTGCAACTGTGCAAAACTCTGGTGCGGTCACACTTGGAGTATTGCGTACAGTTCTGGTCGCCACATTATAAGAAAGACATTTAAGACAAAGGAAGCCTGAATGAGAGCTGGAAAATCTGGAACTGGATTCTTAATGAAAACAGCTGAGAGAAAGCATTGTTTGAAAGAAGATTTAAACTGCGTATTTTTGGGAGTGGAGTTTAGAAACACTCATGTGAGAATCATCTGGGGGAATTGTGAGCATACATCCACAGAAGATGGGTTGAGTGGCATTGGACATTTGGTTTCAGAGTTAGGCGTTACCTTTGAAACATATGAAGCTAAGGGGGCATAAAGCAGTATTGTGTGAAAATCAAACTTTTCATGTTTAATAAACCGTTTTCTTGTTGTTAAAATATTAATTAGCTCTCTTTTGAGCCTGTTCCTCCATATTTTCTGAAAAATATAAAATTTGTGATCCTTTGTGTACGTGATCCTCTCTGTCCAGAAGTAACACCAACTGGTATCGTAACAACGCGAGAAAGGCAGAGAGCTGTTGGAGATGCTGTACACGCATTATTGCACCCTCTGTTGCTATCAGCTGGCTTTTGGGCAAATTAGGTCCTGCCCACTGTTGGCAGAGCCCAAGTTTGCTATCACTTTCAGAGTCTGGAGCAACTTCTGTGAACAATGTTCACGTGTCAGGAAACTGCCTGCAAAGCAGCGACAACAGTCTCACAAAGACAATTGTGACTTATTCAAACAATGTTTCACCGCACAACTATCCGGACCCCTCAACATTTAATCCCCATGGATCACTGACTACTTCCAAGTGGTCACTCTCCCCGTGGCTATCTTCATGAGGAATGGCCCCAGCTTTGGACAATTCTATCATTATCTAATAAGCTGAGAATTTTGAAGGGGAACTTACTTTCACTTGGTCTGCTTCCCAATTCGATGACTTCAACGAAAGACTTGGCCAGACCATAGATTTAACATTTTCTCTTGGTTTCTGTGTTGAAATACAGAAGAATTGGATTCTTTTTAGTAATGTTTCAGAGACCTGTCTAATAGTTTGCACCATCTCTGTCACTGAAAACAGCAGAACAGTCAGACTCAGACCACATTTATTCAATTAGGAAGAAAAGATGACGACTCTGAGGCTTTGAGTTCTACAATTAAGAAAGCAGATTTGCTTTTAACCAGGTAAGAATTGTTAACTGTGAATATTTCAGCCTTTTGTACCTCCATCCATTCAATGATGAGTGAGAGGCATTTTGTTTAATGGATAGAATCCCCTCATAATTGACACTGGACACTCTTGGAGTTTTATCTCAGGTATTGAAAGGATTAATTGACTCGGGTCAGGAACATGTTACACTATTATAAGTGATTTGGATTCTGTCATTCACAAATACTGAGGTTCACCAGCTGTAATGTGCTCAGCTTTGAAATGACCTGGCTATTCATGCCAGTAATCACCAGGAGAGAAAAAACACATTCGCAGGAGGTTCAGATTGAAGCTCATTGGTTCATAGCATCCATCCCCTGTGATCCCTGTCCACATTTAGAATTGGTTCAGCATCTTCTTGCAGGTATAGAGAGAGTGAGCATTTAGCCCTCCAGCCGGTAATGTGTTTATGAGACTGGCCGTTCTCTGGGAAAAGAGCCACCAACTGATGGCTAATCTATTCCTACTCTCACATTGTTTAAGTCTCCCCTCAAGTGGTGCTGGCTATTTTTACGTGGCACCATTGCTGCCCAAAATCACATCCTCCTCAAGCCCTGAAGCCAATCAACAGCTCGGATAATGTGGGCTACACACTTGTGATGTTAATGTATTTTTAACGGATTTCTTCCTTAAATCATGTTTTCTCAGTTGTTAGCAGACCTTTTCAGTTTTTTTTGTTCTCATTGTTGCTGGGCTATTTGGAACAGTCCTTTTATTGCTCCTTCAGTGGCTTAAATGGGATTTGTTTACTCTTACTCTGGGAATGTTTATTGACCTGGCATTGTTCGGGGGAGGGCTAGTTGGCAGGTCATGGGTCCTGGACAGTTTTTTTTCTTTCTAATGAATTCAAGGTTTCATTTTCTGTTTTATTTGGCAGCTGGTTAGTTTTCGAAGGGACATCAAGCTGAAAAGAAGTGTTTTTCTCTCTCTCTCTTTTCCTGGGCTTTGGAAATTCTGCTGGTTAGCTGAAAGCAAGGCTTTTTGCCTCCCTGGAGCAGAGAATCTCTTGTCGGTGGCTTGACCAGAATCTTTCCCTGGTGTTCTGGGAAGCTGTTCTGACTTCAAATAGTTCTGGGTATCCAGAGGGCTGCTAGCAGTTACAAGGTTGGGAAGGAAGGATTTCAATTCTCCAACCACAGGACTCAGTCCCAGTATCACGTGAGCATTAGTTTTTGCAGTGAGGAAAGAGATTTTCCATATCATGCTTAACCTAGCCAAATTCAAAGTGAAAAACTGATGACCCAGGCAGGTTTCATAAAGCAGTGTGGAGTTTCTACCCTGAACTTTAGACACTTCAATTGTAAAATTCATGCTGCCTGAGTCCACTGCAAGAGGCATGCACTCACTGTGTGCGCCTCACTCCCTGCTGCCCAGTTCTGGCTGGAATCAGACGTTCAGACTTCTCAGTCTTGTTGTCTTTGGTGACACTAATATTGCCTAATAACTTGAGGCAGCAGGTTGAGACATCTTGAATCAAGCAAACTTCACCAAAAGGGGAAAAACTCTGGAATCTTACCCAGGATATCAATAAACTCCATTTGACCGTGAACGTAGAAAATCACAATACACAACTGTCCTGACCCTTCAACTTTGAATAGACATCATAGAAACCTTACAGTGCAGAAGGAGGCCATTTCTCTCCTCTACTCAATTGAAAATCTATTTCTGACAGGACAGCTGCAAAATACTCATTCTGTTGTGTCATAAAAACACAATAAGATATAGGAGCAGAATTAGACCATTCATCCCATCGAGTCTGCTCTGCCATTCATTTATGGCTGAAAAGTTTCTCAACCCCATTCTCCCACCTTTTCCCCATAACCTTTGACCCGCTTACCAATCAAGAACCTATCTATCTCTGTCTTAAATAAAATGACCTGGTCTCCACAGCCCTCTGTGGCAATGAATTCCACAGATTCATCACCCTCTGACTGAAGAGATTCCTCCTCATCTCAGTTCTAAAGGGTCATCCCTTTTCTCTGTGGGCTCAGCCCTTGGATCCTAGTTTCTCCTACTAATGGGAACATCTTCTTCATGTCCCCTCTATCCAGGCCTTTCGGTATTCCATAAGTTTCAGTAAGATCCCCTCTCATCCTTCTAAACTCCATCAACTGTAGACCCACCGACCTTTTAATTCTACTTTTGCTTTTTATTTGTCCGTAAAAATTTGGGGTTTTCTTTTCTGTTACCCACTACTTTCTTCTCATACTCTCTCTTTGCCCTTTGCATATCATGTTTCAATTTTCCCTCTGTTTTCAGCCTGATATTCAGTCGATAAACTTCCTTTTCCTGTGCTACACAAACCTCTACAGGCACTCCTCAACTTTACAACATTCCCATTACAATGAATGTCACTGATAACGGTTAGAAATTGACTCCCTTTTTCAACTTAACGCCGGTTTAGACTTTACGATGTTGTGCCAGCAAACTGTTGGTCTTTATCAATTGTTATGCTCCTGAATGTTCCACATTCCAACCTCAGGAAGGGCAAATCATTTCTCAGATATGGTACAGACATGTTTTTGAAAGTGCAGACACTACTATAGCATTAAAAATACAATTCACTAAGGCAAAACTATTTCAAAATACAAATTTAAGGAGACCATTAAAACTTATATTTTTTAAAAATCAGTTTTTCTAAACATTAATGTATTGATAGAGGCAGTTTCACATTTAAAAGAACTATCCAGCATTTGGCAAAAAAACGCAGCAAAAATAACAGCAAAAAAGTCAAAATATCCTCTTTTTCTCGTAATATGAATCAGCATAATGACCACCGAGGTTCTGCGAGTGCTGCCCCATGTAGCCACCATCTGGACTCACTTCAGGGGAAGGCAGGTGTAAGGAAGATGCACATTTCTGGCCAGTCACTGCAGACTTGAAATTAGTCATGGGGTTTCCCAATAGAGCGGGACCCAGGATTCCAGCCCCTGGAGCAAGTGACTGCTGGACTGTCGCACAAGGAGGTCCACGCTTGTTGGTTTGACCACTTTGCATGCTTCCAGGGACTGCCTTACACAGTGTTGTGTTTTCACTATTCTATGAAAGCAACGTATCGCACCTTGGCTCGGGAGTCAATGCCCCACTTAAACCACTGTTCCAATGGGAAAACCAGTTTTGCTTTACAGGGCAAAAAGAGAAAATACTGGAAAATCTCAGCAGGTCTGTCAGCATCTGTGAAGAGAGAATAGAGCCAACGCTTCGGGTGTGGAGTGACCCTTCATCAGAGCTAAGAGCAAAGAAAATCAGACAGGATTTATCCTATAAGGGTGGGGTGGGGGTGGGGGGGGTGGGGGGTGGTGGTGGCTGGGCACTGTAATTGGACAAAGGGAATGTAAATAATGATGAAGGTGGCTGGGGAAAGTGCTAAAAGTGTCCATTAAGTGATCAGAATCTGTGAATGGTAGAACAGCAGTACAGATTGATAAGGGACTGGCTGGGGAATGTGGCAATTGCCCTGAAGGGGGTGGTTTGGGGGCAAGGTGGATTGCGAGAATGAAGAAATGGAAAGATGGAACTGAGGATGAAGGGTGATAAAAACGGAAGAATGAAATGAAACGAAGAAATGAAATGAAACAAATGGAAATGGGGTGAAGGTGGAAGGGAGATTGTTGAACTCAATCTTCAGCTCGGAAGGCTGTAAAGAGCCCAATCGGTTCCTCCAGTTTGCACTGGGCTTCACTGGAACATTGCAAAAGGCCAAGGATGGACAGATGGACAGCAGAGCAGGGTGGTGTGTTGAAGTGGCAAGTAACAGGAAGGTCTGGGTCCTGTTTGCGGACAGACCGCAAGTGTTCAGCACAGCAACCACCCAACCTGTGTTTGGTGTCTCCAATGTAGACTGTACTGGGAGCAGTGAATGCAATAGACTAGATTGGAGGAGGTGCACGTGAAGTGCTGCTTCACCTGAAAGGGCTGTTTAGACCCTGGGATGGCAAGCAGGGAGGAGATAAAGGAGCAATTGTTGCACCTGCTACGATTGCATGGGCAGGGGGTGAGGTGTTGGGTGTGATGGAGGAGAGGACCAGGTGTCCCTGCAGGATGCTGACAGGGGGAGTGGGGGGATGTGTTGAGTGGTAGCATCATGACGGAATTGGCAAAGGATGATCCTCAATGTACTCCAACAGGCGCCGGAGTGTGGTGACTAGGGGATTTTCACAGTAATTTCATTGCAGTGTTAACGTAAGCCAACAAAGCTGCTTCTCTCAGGTGCTATGTTATGCAGAGTAACAAAGATTCCATATGTTGTACAGGAGTACCAGAGGCCTGTGACCAGAACTGATCAGCTTTGAGATCACCTAGCTGTTGTTTTCATTGATGAACAGATCAGAAAACAAGTATTGAGAGAGGAGAAAGTGAGAGGATTGAAGTGATGCATGTTGCTGAGACCCAGCTTGAGGCAGGGTAATGGCTAGTACTATTCAATATGCAGGACAAAGTACACATTCAAACCAGTTTAATTCAAGTTCTACAAGATGCTAACTGCTATTGTTTGAGGTTATCCAAAAAGAACAGAGGGAATCCCAGTGAGGCCACTGGCTCACAGCCCTGAGGTCTTTCTGCTTTGCTTCCATCACACTGCCAACTTACAGCAACTCTCTGCACTGTCATTTTCCCTCCCTCTCTGTTGTTTTACTGTAACAATTTATCCACTTTCTGTTTATTTACTTGTCTGATGCTCTCATTTTGCCTTGCACCATCATCCCTTCCAGCATTTATTCATTGTCTCCCTCCACCCTTTCTCTGAGCTTTTCCTTTGTTGCTTTTCTGACACTCACTTTCCTCACATCTATACTTGTTCATCTTCAACATCCTTCAGTTCTGATGAAGTTTCATTGGCCTGAAATATTTAATTCTGTTTCCACAGATACTGCCAGAGTTGATGCCTAATCCTGGCTTTATCCCTTTTAATTGATGATGGGGAGTCTGCTTTCTGGTTATGGGTAGAAGGCAGGAGAATGGGGATAAGAATCATATCAGCCATGATTGAATGGTGGAGCAGACTTGATGGGCTGAATGGCCTAATTCTGCTCTGAAATCTTATGCTCTTTCTGTTGGCCCTCAATGCTTGTCTTGTCCATTCCTTTCCATATCTCAATGATCCTATTAGATGAATCCTCTACACTGCTTTGGTGGCACAGTGGTTAGCACTGGTGCCTCATAGTGCCAAGGACTTGGGTTCGATTCCAACCTCAGGTCACTATGTGGACTTTCCACATTCTCCCTGTGTCTGCATAGATTTCCCCCAGGTGCTCCGATTTCCTTCTACAGTCCAAAGGTGTGCAGGTTATGTGGATTGGCCAGGCTAAATTGTCCTTTAGTATTCCAAGATGTGCAGGTTAGGTTGATTGGCCATGTTAAATTGCCCGAGTGTCTCAAATGTGCAGGTCAGATTGATTGGCCATGATAAATTGCCCCTTAGTGTCAGGGAGACTAGCAGTGTCAATATGTGGGGTTACGGGGACAGGGGCCTGGGTGGGATTGTTGTTGGGGCAGACTCGATGGGCCAAATGGCCTCCTTCTGCACTGCCAGCATCCTATGATTCTCTTTCCATTGACTGGGATGTTAATTCTTCAAGTGCTTGCAGCTGTCTCTGAATGGGTGAATCATTTCTCTCCTACTATCAACAGCTCCAATAGCAAAATCAAAACATCCTGGTACCTTCCAGGAACTTATGTGAGGTATATCTATCCTTCCTAACTGTCCATGCAGTCAAAATGAACGTCCCCTTTGAAGGCTGCTCAAAGTCAGTCTCTACCACAAATGTGCAACCAATGAGGAGCACGGGAAATGCTATTTTGCTATTAATGATGATTGGCCAGCATGAATATTACAGGCTCCCTCACTGAAACCCTTGCCGGCTACTTTAAATATTCCTCCAAACTCGATCCAGCACAATGCCATTCTTCAGGGTTGAAGAATATTCTATCCACGTTTGAGGGACTCTACTCTTGCTCTTTCCCCTGTCCTTTTCTCAGCCTATATTTGGCTAATTGAAGTCACCAAATGCTACTGCTCCTTTATCATTCCATTTCTCTGAAATTTGCAATCATCTATCATCTACTCATTACTCAGGTTCAATCAGAAATACTGTTCTGTTATTACCAGATGATGTGAGGATAGTGTTGAGATGTTGTCAGCTTTATCTGCTTCTGAATCACTCTCTGAGAAAAGTGTTGAGGCTATTGAAGCCTCTTGGGTGCCTCCCTTTGACCTTTTTTTCTACGCTTCTCTGTGTTTAAAAAAATATTTTTTTTCAATAATGTGCCTACATTTTTCAGTTGCTCTGTAACAGGTCCAACAGTGAACAAAATGGATCACTCAGATCTGGAGCATAATTTTGCTTCGCAAATTAGGAAGCAAAGGTAAATACTGAACAATTTAATTGTCAAAACTGTTGACTGATTCGCAGTGCACTTTCCATGGCAATGCCTATGTAAACGTATGAACTATTTACAAATTGCCACTTGGTGGTATAGAATGTGACTATTGTTGTAAAGGTAGGCAAGCTGTTGAAGCTTTTTGTTTTGCACTCATCAGGACAGATTCAAAAGAATAGCCTTGGTAGTTAACTGTCCTCTGGTGCATTCCCTATGGCAACGCTTCTACCAACCACAGTTCACTTGCCAACCGATCAACATCATCATCTCATACAGTATAAATTATTGTGCCCATTGAGATTTGGTATTCCTGTCAATCTATCCTGATGAGTGTAAAACAAAAAGCTTCTACACATTGTCTCTTTTTTTCAAGCAATGTTTTTCAAGCAATAAATCCTTCCATTTAATTTTGAGAATGGTGAGGGGAGGTTTGTCTAATGGATAGAAATCGGTGTTGACTGTCAGTTATTAACCCAAGTGAAAATTCCTTTTGCATTAATTTGAATTATTTCTACTTGTGTGAAGAAAATTGCAGAATATCCATTTGAGCATCTCAGTCATGCCCTGTGTCCCCACAGGAAGATTTTCTTTCTTATCCTTCATTGACTGCAGCAGCCTTTAAACACTCATAGAATCCCTACAGTGCAGGAGGTGGCAATTCGGCCCATCAAATCTGCACCAACTCTCTGACAGAGCTTCTTATCCAGGCTCTCTCCTCATCCGATTCCCATATACTGTGGTTAATCCATCTAACATAAACATCTTGGAACTTTAAGGGGCAATTTAGCATTGCCAATCCACCTAACCTTCACATCTTTGCAGTGTGGGAAACTGAAGCACCTGGAGGAAACCCACGCAAACACAGGGAGAACATGCAAACTCCTCACAAACAATCATCCAAGGCCAGAATCGAATCCAGGTCCCTGGCACTGTGACACAGCAGTGCTAACCACTGTGCTCCCTGCAAAAGCCTCAAGGCTTTACTTTCTACTTTTTTTTAGGTGTTGATTAAAGAATTTTATTACCAATTAATCTTTTCTCTAGCACTTTGTGTTTTATCAATTGTCCATTGTGTTCCCTCCACTCTACCCAGTTTTTAGTTGTAGTCTATAGCCATCATTTGCAGTGACCCTCCTTTTTCCTGTTACATTAGAGGAGGGTGCTAAATTGGGGGAAGGCTAGATACAGCCGGATTAGGCAGGAGCTTAGGGATACAGACTGGGATAGGCTGTTGGAGGGCAAGACCATGTTAGGCATGTGGGAGTCTTTCAAGGGAAAACTGCAAAGGGTGCAGGAAAGGCATGTGCCGGTTGGGAGAAAGGGTGGGAAAGGTAGGATTAGGGAACCGTGGATTACTAGAGGTATAGAAGACCTGGCCAGGAAGAAACGAGAGGCGTATGTCAGGTCTAAGCAGCTGGGAACGGAGAGAGCGTTGGAGGAATAGAGAGAGAGTAGGAGGGATCTCAAACGGGGAGTTAGGAGAGCAAAGAGGGGGCATGAGATGGCTTTGGCAGGTAGGGTTAAGGAGAATCCAAAGGCGTTTTTTACTCCTATCTTAAGAACAAAAGGGTGGCTAGGGGTAAAATCGGTCCTCTCAGGGACAGACGTGGGGAATTGTGCTTAGAGGCAGAGGGAATGGGGGAGATCCTGAATGAATACTTTGCGTCGGTATTCACGAAGGAGAGGGGCTTGATGTCTGGTACGGTCATTGAGGGAGCGGTAGACCAATTGAAAGATCTATCGATTACGAGGGAAGAAGTGTTAGGGCTTTTAGATGGCATTAAAACCGATAAATCTCCGGGGCCCAATTGCATTTATCCTAGGCTGCTTAGAGAGGCGAGGGATGAGATTGCTGGGCCTCTGACGCGAATCTTTGTCTCTCCTTTGGACACAGGTGAGGTCCCAGAGGACTGGAGGATAGCGAATGTGGTACCGTTGTTTAAAAAGGGTAGGAGGGATAGCCCGGGTAACTATAGGCCGGTGAGCTTAACGTCAGTGGTAGGTAAGTTGATGGAGAGGATTCTTAGGGATAGGATGTATGCGCACTTAGAACGTTGCGATCTGATTAAGGATACGCAGCATGGCTTTGTCAAGGGGAAGTCTTGCCTTACAAATCTAGTAGAATTCTTTGAGGACGTGACAAAAACGGTCGACGAAGGACAAGCCGTTGATGTCGTCTGTATGGATTTCAGTAAGGCGTTTGACAAAGTCCCTCGTGGTAGGTTGGTACAGAAGATTAAAGCTCATGGGATATGTGGTCAGGTATCTAGATGGGTAGAGAACTGGCTTGGACTAAAACCTGGTGTTGTCAGACTTTTTACTGTGTTTGCAAAGAGGAGTCAGAGAGCAGTAGTGGAGGGGTCTTTTTCTAGCTGGAGGTCTGTCACTAGTGGTGTACCGCAGGGCTCAGTACTGGGACCTCTTCTCTTTGTAGTGTATATAAATGATTTGGAAGAGGGAGTAGGTGGTGTGATCAGCAAATTTGCTGATGACACCAAGATGGCTGGATTGGCGGGCAGTGAGGAGCAGTGTCTGGCAATACAGCGGGATATTGATAGGCTGGTTGATTGGGCAGATACATGGCAAATGGAGTTTAATCCGGATAAATGTGAGGTGATGCATTTTGGCCAGAATAATGTAGGGGGAAGTCATATGGTAAAGGGTAAGCCCGTAAGGAGTATAGAATCGCAGCGAGACCTGGGGGTGCAAGTGCATAAGTCTTTGAAGGTGGCAGTGCAAGTGGAGAGTGTGGTGAAGAAAGCCTACGGTATGTTAGCCTTTATAGGAAGGGGTATAGAATATAAGAGCTGGAGTCTAATGTTGCAGTTGTACAGAACGTTGGTTAGGCCGCATTTGGAGTACTGCATCCAGTTCTGGTCGCCTTACTACCGGAAGGACGTGGAGACTCTGGAGAGAGTGCAGAGGAGGTTTACCAGGATGTTGCCTGGTATGGAAGGACTGGGGTATGAGGAAAGATTGAAGAAATTGGGGCTCTTTTCCCTTGAAACACGCCGACTGAGGGGGGGATCTAATAGAGGTATATAAGATTATGAAGGGTATAGATAGAGTAAACAGAGGTAAGCTATTTCCTATGATAGAGACACGTAGGACAAGGGGCCATGGACTTAAGGTGAGGGGGGGGAGAGGTACAACACAGATATTAGAGTGAGGTTTTTCACACAGAGGGTAGTGGGGGTATGGAATGCTCTGCCAAGTAAGGTGGTGGAGGCAAACACGCTAGAGTCCTTTAAGAGTAACTTAGACAGGCACATGACTGGGATGGAGATGGGTGGATATAGGAGATTGTTTTAAATAAGGGTCATTAGCATTGGGGCGTCCCTGGTAATGTAAATGGGTATGGTATGATAATAATGTTTTTTCTCTTTTCATTCACAGGTTTTAAGTTGGTCCACCTCGTGTCCAACGAGGGGCATACACGCGATGGGTCGTACTGGGGCTGCTCTTGGTTGTTCGAGATTGGCCTAGTGCTTCATGTCGTTAGTGTGTGCCTAAACTGGACAAGATACTGGGCAAGACGACAGCTCAGTGACTATCGCTGATTGCTGTGCAGACACACGGATTTGGGCCGGTGTCTGTGGGAGTTTGCGCATTCTCCCGGTGCTTGCGTGGGTTTTCTCCGGGTGCTCCGGTTTCCTCCCACACCCCAAAGATGTGCTGTTAGGCTGATTGGCAGGAATAAATTGTCCCTAAATCAGTTTCCCTCAATCTGGATGGCCATAAAACATTAGACAGGGGTCGTGGGTGGAGAGGGGGACTGGTGGTGTTGAGATGGCGGTGCGGGCTCATTGGGCCGAAGGGCCTGTTTCCCGGGCTGATTTTGTTCTTTGTATTAACCTCTATTTCTTTTTCATTCTGGGAGCACTAGGTTTGATGACCCAACTTTTCCCCTTTTGGGATTGAGCTTTTTTTCCACTTGAACTATCTGTCTTGAGACTTGTCATTAGTCCTTTACTGTACTCCTGACTATTCACAGTCGAAAGTGGGGAGGTGATGGCCTTGTGGTATTGTCGCCAGACAATTAATCCAGAAACTCAGCTAATGTTCTAGGGACCCGAGTTCAAATCCCACCACGGCAGATGGTGGAACTTGAATTCAATAAAAAACATCTGGAATTAAGAATTTAGTGTTGGCCGTGAAACCATTGTCGATTGTCAGAAAAACCCATCTGAGTCACTAACATTCTTTAGGAAAGGAAATCTGCTGTGCTTACCTGGTCTGACCTACAGGTGACTGTAGAGCCACAGCACTGTGGTTGACTCTCAAAGGGCAACTAGGGATGGGCAGTAAATGCTGGTCAGCCAGTGAAACCCATGTCCCCCAAATGAATAATAAAAAAGTACTTTATCAAATCAATGAGGTTGTCTCTCCTCCACTTCAGAGTTCCCAGCTTTGATTTTCCTCTGGTGGAATTTTACAGGCGCTGCTGTTGAGTTTGAAGACAAATGGAGTACCTCGTTTGCCCGTTGTCTACCTGCCTGCCCCGACCAGTCTCCCATTTTAATGAGAGCTGATTGAGGCATTAGGTGGCCTGCCTACCCTTAGGCCCATTCAGCCTTCGAAATCGACCATTAAAGTACTACATCCCACCCCCAATCACTATTTCACCCTGGCAGGGTGAAGCCGGCACTGGTGGTGAGCAGGAGTCAGGTGTAGACAGGATCCTCTATTCTAGGGTCCCCTGCGCTCATCGAAGGGACCCCCCACCCCAAAAATGTCACCTCCTCATTTAGCCCTTTACCCCAATTCTCCTGGCCTCTCAAACCCCCTCAATGGAGTTTGCCAGCCAGGCCCTACCGATATCGCAGGCACACTTGAAGTGCAGGTCCTCATTAGCTCTTCTTCAGGGACTACCTGCAGTTCCAGCTGGGGTGATTGCTCAAACCTTGCCGATCCAAACAGCAACAGCTTTTTTAAGGTGGGATTTCCTCCCCAGATGGAGGTAGAAATCTCACCTTTAACCAATGAATGCCCTGCTGAGAGTAATTGGCTGTGATGCAGCCAAGTATTGGTGGGAATGTATTCCACATTGTTGTGAAATTGAGTAGAGTAATTGTAGATTGATGTTAGTAATATTGTAAAATACGAGGGAAAAAGCCATGCGTGGTCCCTTTAAAAAGGTGGTGCTTTTTCTGTGTTTGCAAGTTTAAAAAAGTGCTAGTATATATAGCATAACCTAAATGAAACATCCAAAATGAAACTTTTATATCGAAAGGCCAAGCAGCAATGTTACCAAGGCAACAGGCTTTCAGGCTGATGAATTTTTTTGAATTCAGCCAATCAATTTGAATTAGACACTTAGATACCAAGAACATATTAAATTTATATCTAATGATTTTGGCAGCTTAGGCAAACCAATCCTATTGTGCAGCTATTGATATGTCATCACAAGTATAAAAAAGTGGCAGTGGGAAAAAAGTAGAGAGCAACTGTCAGAGTAACAGCTTTTAGTTCAACTCTTAACTCCATTTACGTCTTAAGAGAAAGCATCATCTCAATAGTGAAGCTACCAAAGAAGAAAGAAGAATCAACAGAGAAGGCCCAGAATATTTCAGAAGACACAAAACCTGCTTGTAATTTAGAGAATGGCTAAAATTCTGTTTCTTTGTAATAAGTGGAAATTATATTTATCTGAACACCATTCTATTAGAATAATTTTTATTTGGTTTGTTAATAGCATAGTTAACTTGTTCACTGTTAGTTAGATAAATAAATTGTGACTTGTTGATTTTAGAGTGTCAGGGAGTTATTTTGATTTAACCATTAAAAGTTGCTGAAGAGCAGATCGCACCACTTCACACTCACTGTTTCAGACTTTAGGGCGAAGTACTCTTCTGAGTGGTTTGGTGTTAGTTCTCAGAGAGGGGATCCACCTCTGCTTTGTAACACCCATCAAATCTTTTCATGGCATGATGGGAAACCTCATCATCCAGAACAATTCTACCTTTCGTCCCCTTTTCCATAACTTAAGTTTAATTATATCATGATCGCTATTACAAAGATGCTCTCTCAGTGTAATCCAGTCCATAGTTACCCTAATTCAATCCTTAGACCTAAATCCAACTATGCTCCATTGCTCCTTGTTAGGCTAAAATAGTTCTCCTGTTTTGTTTTAGGGTTTCTTCACCCACATTGCCCTTTACATTTTCCCCAGTCTATATTGGAGTAATTGAAGTCCCCTACTATTTAAAGATTTCTCTGAAATTTGCCAAGAGATTTTCCCTTCAATCTCCTTCTCAATATCTGGGGGTTTATAGCAATGTTCTATAATTACCTGATAACCTGAGAACAGTGTCATATCATCCTCTGAGCCACTCTCTGAACTATGCGATGACATGGCTGAAGATATAGTCTTTACGTAAACTGATTTCTGATCCCTGCCCGCATGTTTCTGTATTAAAAAACACAAGGATATGATCAATTCTTTTTTGCAATGCTGCATATACTTATCTATTACCTTGTTCTGCCTCCTTTACTGAAAAAGGCAGAAGAATGAGATCCCAGGCATATTCATGCATCATGGCATATGGAGCCAAGATAATTACAGACCAAGGGTAAAGTAATATGGATGCTGTGGAGAGAAAGAGAATTAACATTTTAGGCCGGTGATCTTTTAACAATACTCGATGACCCAAGGATCAAAACATTCATAACAAATCAAGAAAGAAGTCTCACAACACCAGATTAAAGTGCATTTATTTGGAATTACCAGCTTTTGGAGCACTGCTCCTTTATCAGGTGAGTGGAGAGGTAGGCTCACAAACACAGCATATATAGACAAGAAACATAACTGCAAGGTAATTACGGATTGGAATGCGAGTCTTTACAGATAATCAAGTTTTTACAGGTACAGGCAGTGCAGGTGGAGAGAGGGATAATCATAGGTTAAAGAGGTGTGAATTGCCTCAAGCCTGGACAGTTAGTAGGATTATGCAAACCCAGACCAAATGGTTGAGGTTGCATGTAGTGTGACATGAACCCAAGATTCCAGTTGAGACCATCCTTCTACTGCAGAACTTGGCTATCAGCTTCTGCTCAGCAATCCTGCATTGTTGTAGGTCTTGAAGTCCGTCTTGGAGAAAGCTTACCCGAAGATTGGAAGTTTGCCACATCATTAATAAATCAACCTTCACCAAAAGAGGAAGGAATACAAAATCACTCCCAGGGTACAAGTAAACTGCATTGTATGGTGTATGTAAAAAATCACTACACCAGCTGTCCCAACTCTGCAACCTTTAATACACATGACTGACCTTTTTTTTGATTTGTTCATAGGATGTGGGCATAGCTGGCTGGGTCAACATTTATTGCCCGTGCCTAAGGGTGGCATGGTGGTCAGCAGTGCTACTTCACAGCACCAGGGACACAGGTTCGATTCCGGCCTTGGGTACTATTGATGTGGAGTTTGCACATTCCCCCCATCTATGCATGGGTTTCCTCCCACGGTCCAGAGATGTACAGGTTAGGTGGATTGGCTGTGCTAAATTGTCCCTTAGTGTCAGGTGGTCCAGCAGGGTAAATACTTTGGTTTATGGGGATAGGGACTGGGTGGGATTGTTGTTAGTGCAGACTTAAATGACTTCCTTCTGCACTGCATAGATTCCATGATTCTAACTGTCCTCCACTTCAGAGGGCATTTATTCCCGCACATCAACCACATTGCTGTGGATCTGGAGTCAAATGTAGGCCAGTATAGGTAAGGATGGCAGATTTCCTTCCCTGATGGGCATTAGTGAACGAGATGGGTTTTTACGACAATCAACAATGGTTTTGTGGTCATCATTGAGGGTAGCACAGTGGTTAACACTGCTGCCTCACAGCACTAGGGACACAGGTTCCATTCTGGCCTTGGGTAATTATGTGGAGTTTGCACAATCTCCCTGTGTCTGCATGGGTTTGCTCCAGGTACTCCCACCCCACAATCCAAGGATGTGTGGGTTAGGTTGATTGGTCATGCTAAGTTGTCCTTTAGTATCGGGGGGACTAGTAGGGCAAATATGTATGGGACTAAGGGGATAAGGGCTGGGTGGGAGTGTTGCAGACTCAATGGGCCAAATGGTCTCCTTCTGCACTATAGGGATTCCAGTCTATGAACCCATTCGGCTTTTAATTCCAGATTTTTGTTGAATTCAAGTTTCACCATCGGTTGCAGTGGGATTTGAAACCAGGTCCTGGTTTCTGGATCACTAGTCCAATGAGAATACCACTATTGCCAGTCAATATCTTCACACATTTGAGTTTGTCAGGCATTACTTTAGTTTTGTGTATATCTGTAATTACCTGAGGAGTAAAGAGTGATGTAGAGGGTCCTGCAAACAGCTCCTCCTCGTGCTTGTCCACTGTTGACCCTGTAGGTGATGGTGGTATTTTTGGACTGTCTGAGAATCTCTGCGTTAAAAAATAGAAAGGCATGAGCATTTGTACCAAAGCTGGAGGCATTATTTCTGTTCACCTCCAGCCTCTCCCATACTGTAGTGAGTGAAGCACGAAATCTGGGCTGATACATGAACAGTGGAGCCAATTCCATTCACTCCACATGATAGGCAGATAGGGCAGAATGGGCTGAACACCGCTGAGGCTATGGGCCTGATGTAGTGTTGAGGATTTGTGCTCCAGAACTAACCACACTTCAAACCAAGTTGTTCCAGTACATCCACGCTAATGATATTGAAATGCAGGCAAGTTGACATCTCGCACATTGTGAGCACGATGCTGTTCATGCCTGGAAGAAGCAGCTGGTAAAATGGGAACTGGCTTGAAAACAGGCATGTTTCTGAAATATCGCTTTGCCTGCAATCTTAGCACCATGCCTTGCTGAAAGACAAGCAGGGTGAGGTCATAAAATTGCAGCCTGTGTATTTGATAAGTCATCCCGTGTGCTCAAAAGGGGTAGTGTAGTGTTAATGAGACCATTAAAATGGACTTTATAATCCTTGTCAGGCTTAAAATCTATGCATATTTGTTAAATTATAGGGGGAGTAAAGGAGGGTATTAGATTATAACCCAAATTTTCCAAGTTTAATAAATATTTCTTCTTCCTCTTAAAACTAATTAGCAATTCTGTGATTCTGTTTCTTCATATTTTATTAAGAAACAGTAAAAGTTACTTTCTTTTAAATCAGGGTTTAAGAGTTAAGAGTCAAGAGTCTGTGACTCTGGAGTCACATGAATATACGAACACAGGAGCGTAGGCCATCCAATCCCTCAAGCCTGCTCTGCCATTCAGTACAACGATGACTGATCTTTTCATGGACTCAGCTTCACTTACCCACTGTCTCACCATAACCCTTAATTCCCTTACTCTTCAGAAATTTATCTATCTGAGAATAAAGAACAAAGAACAATGCAGCACAGGAACAGGTCCTTCAGCCCTCCAAGCCTGTGCTGATCACACTGTCCTATCTAAACGAACTGCTTACATCTCTCCATTCCCCGTTCGTTTATACGCCTTTCAAGCTAAATATGTGCTAACATACCTGCCTCAACCATCTCACTTGGCAGTGCATTCCAGGCCCCCATCACCAGCCTGTGTAAAAAAACTTCCCCCGTTCATCTCCACTGAGCTTTTCCCCCTTTACCTTGAACTTGTGCCCCCCTTGTAATTGTCACTTCTATCTTGGGAAAAGCTTCCAACTGTTCACCCTATCTATGCCTCTCATAATTTTATAAACTTCTATCAAATCACTCCTCAGCCTCCATCTTTCCAGGGAGAACAACCCCAGTTTATACAATCTCTCTTCGTAGCTAATACCTTCCACACTAGGCAACATCCTGGCAAACCTTTTCTGCACTCTCTCCAAAGCCTCCACATTCTTCTGATATTGTGGTGACCAGAACTGGGCACAATATTCCAAATGTGGCCTAACCAACATTTTATACAACTGTAACATAATTTGCCAATTTTTGTACTCAATGCCCCGTCGAATGAAGGCAAGTGTGCCATATGCTTTCTTCGCCACCTTTCCCACCTGTGCATGCCATTTTTAAGGATCTGTGGACATGTACTCCCAGATATTTGAGAGTCTACGCTCCTGATTTTTCTACCATTTGTTTTATAGCTCCCACCTGAATTGGATCTACCAAAATGCATCACCTTGCATTTGCCCAGATTAAATTCCATCTGCCATGTCTCCGTCCAATTTTCCAGCCTATCTAGATCTGCTGTATTCTCTGACAATCTTCATCACTATCCTCAACTCCAGCAGCCTTAGTCTCATCCACAAACTTGCTAAATCAGACCAACTACGTTTTCTTCCAAGTTGTTTATATATATTACAAACAGCAGAGGTTCCAGCACTGATCCCTATGGAACATCACTAGTTACAGACCTCCATTTGGAAAAACACCCTTCCACTGCTAACCTCTGTCTTCTATGGCCAAGCCAGTTCTGAATCCATCTAGCTAGTTCACCCCGATCCCATGAGATTTAATCTTTTGCACCAGCCTGCCATGAGGACCTTGTCAAATGTCTTAAAGTCCATGTAGACAACATCTACAGCCCTTCCCTCGTCAATCATTTTTGTCACCTCCTCAAAAAACTCAATTAAATTACTGAGACATGGCCTCCCACGTACAACACCATGTTTGTCCATCACTAACAAGATCATTCAGTTCCAAATGTGTGTAGATCCTATTCCTAAGAATCTTCTCCAACAGTTTCACCATCACTGGCCTATAGTTACCCGGGTTATCCTTGCTACCCTTCATAAATAATAGGACAACATTGGCTAGCCTCCAATCCTCTGGGACCTCACCAGCGGTCAAAGAAGAAACAAAGATTTCTGTTAGAGGCCCAGCAATTTCATCTCATGTCTCCCTCAGTAATCTGGGATAGAAGCCACCTGGCCCTGGAGATTTGTCTACCTTGAGGCTTTTTAATTCACCTAACACGTCCTCCCTCGTAATGATGACCCGTTCTAAAGGGTTTACATACCCCTCCAAGACACCAAAAATTAATGTGTCACTCTCCTTTGTGAATACCAATGCAAAGTACTCATTAAGGATCTCACCCACTTTGGTTTCACACATAATTTCCCTCCTTTGTCCTTGAGTGGGCCAATTCTTTCTCTGGCTACCCTCTTGTTCCTAATATATGTATAAAATGCCTTGGGATTCTCCTTAATCCTGTCTGCCAAGGACATTTTGTTTTCCTTTCTTGTCCTCCTAACTCCCTGCTTGAGGTTTTTCTACTTTTTCTGTATTTAAACGCTTCATCTGTTTTTAATTGCCTAGATCTCAATAATGCATCAATTTTATTAAGACCAGACTAACGATTACTCTGGTCATCCATGGTTCCTGAATCCTGCCTTTCCTGTCCTTCCTTTTCATAGGCACATGCCTGTCCTGCACTCCTATCAACTGTTCCTTAAAAGATTGCCACATGCCAGATGTGGATTTACCCTCAAACAGCCTCTCCTAAACAACAGCCTCCAAATCCTGCCTAATCTGGTTGTAGTTAGCCTTCCCCCAATTTAGCACCTTAACTCTAAGACAACTCGTCCTTTTCCACGAGAGTCCAAAAGCTTACGGAATTGTGGTTACTGTTTGCCACATGTTCCCCCATTGCAGCTTTGATGACCTGGCCAGGCTCATTCCCTAGTACTAGGTCCAGTATAGCCCCCTCTCTAGTCAGACTATCCACATAGTTCCAAAAAGCCTTCCACAAATTCCTCACCAGCCGGACCATCAGCCCTAAGGGTTTTCCAGTCAATATGAGGAAAATTAAATTCTCCCACTATAACAACCCTATTATTTCTACATCTGCCCAGAATCTGCTTATATATCCCTTCCTCAACTTCCCATAGCTGTTGGGAGGCCTGTAGTACACCCCCATCATAGTGATTGCCCCCTTCCTGTTTTTGAGTTCTACTCAGTGTCTCATTACATGACTCTTCCAAGGTGTCCTCCCTCTGTACAGCTGTAAAATGTTCCCTAACCAGTATTGCAACTCCCCCACCTTTTTTACCTCCCCCTGTCTTACCTAAAAATTTATATCCCAGGATATTTAGCTGCCAGTCCTAATCCTCCTTTATCCAAGTCTCCGTTATCGCAACCACATTCAAGTTCCACACAGAAGCAAGGCTCTGAGTTCTTACCTGTTATACTCCTTGCATTGAAGCAGATGCACTCCAGACTTCCCCCAGTTTGGTCTTTCTCTTAGCTAGCCTACTTTGGTTCCATGCTCATCCCAAGTCTCCACACTTGCTGACCTTCTGTTTTGATTCCCACCCCTCTGCCACATTAGTTTAAACCCACCCGAACCATACTAGCAAACTTCCCAGCCAGGATATTGCTGTCTCTCCAGTTTAGGTGTAATCCATCCTTCTTGTACAGGACCCGCCTTCCCTGTGATCCAAAAAAACTGAAACCTTCCCTCCTGCACCAGTTCTTTAGCCACGTGTTCAGCTCCACTATCTCCCTGTCCGGAGCCTAATAGGATGTGGCACTGGGAGTAATCCTGAAGTTACTACCCTAGAGGGCTTGCTTTTCAATCTTCTAATTCCCTAAATCGCCATTGCAGGACTTGTTACTCCTTCTACCTAGGGTCAGGATCTAGCCAGGATTCTTTCTACCTGAAGACCAGACAGGGCAAGGATAACAGATTTCCTTTCCTAAAGGACATTAATGAACCAGATGGGTTTTTCCAACAATCGACAATGGTTTCATGGTCACCAGTAGATTCCCAATTACAGATTTCTTTAATCTGCCATGATAGGATTTGAACCCAGGTCCCTAGATCTTGACCTGGATGTCTGGATTACTAGTTCAGTGACAATATCACTATACCACTGCCTCCCCTATGTTTCTATGTTGTCCAAGAGCTCTGTCACTCTGTCCCTGATGATATTATCCAGTATTTTCCCATGACTGAAATTAAATAGCTGGACTATTGTTTTCTTCCACTATTCTCGCTTCCTCCTTAAATAGAGTGGTTGAAATATCCTGATTCCTCTAATAATATTGATGACATGAAGTGCAGCAAAAATGTCGGTATTGTGCTGGAAAACCTACTAATGGGATTGATTTATTGAACTGAGCTCGCAAACCAAGAAGGTTTTGAGTTTGGTCCCAGCATATTTTAACTTGAAGAATCTTGCTTGGAGCCTCCTGACCCAGCCAGTCCCGTGTGGGATGGTTCCAGCATCATATTGGATGGTGTGGCTTACAGAAAGGAACATATCAGCATGGCTGACCCTCCTGGTCACCATCATGTGATGCCATGCACGTAGGCACTGGCAGGGAAGAAATTGGCCCAGGTCTGGTGTCCATGTGACTGAGTGACCTATTGACTGTCTAAAAGCTCACATGAACAGTTACCACTGTTCCAGTTCCCCACAAACATTAAGGCCATCAGGGAAGGCATGGGATAGCAACTAAAGGAGGGGAAAAGAAAGTAATTCATTTTTTGCACCTTTTCCAAACCTGCCATTTGCCGGTTACGTAGAAACATTTTTATGTCCTCGAGATCCTCCCCCGGTTGTACTTGTAGGGGTTTGGTCCATGTCTCGGGAAAGTTGGTGTCTATTAAGTACGCTGGTTTTCTCGGTGTTGTCTTTGATGTTCTGTCACCGTCCCAGCTTGTAGTAGGTGTGGGGGCAGTTTTCTCTAAATCCAGCATTTTCTCAATTTTTTCAGAACCCACCTACATTGAAGAACAGAGAGGAAGAAAGAGTTTAGCTGTGGTAATATTGTTCTGAAATTTCCATTCCCCAAGATGCAGATTAAACCTTACGTGGTGGTATACACTGAACTGAACAAATAATTGAGGTCCACAGCCCATTTTGGGATTATATTCACACATTACCGAAGGGAAACAATTTGGCCCATCACACCCATATTAACGTTCAGACAGAGCTATCCAATTTGTCTAAATTGCTTACTCCTCCTCCATAAGCCTGCATTTTCTTTTCCTTGTTGAGTATTTATGCAATTCATTGGGAGCCTTCTGTGCACAAATTGCTGCATTTCCTACATTCCAACAGTGACTACACTTAAAGATTCTGATGAAACCTGAAACTTTAGCTCTGTTTCTCTCTCCACAGATGTGACGAGAACCGTTGAGCTTATCCAGAATTTTCCAGTTTTGTATTTGTTTTGGGGATTGAGGTAAGCATTGGCAGGGATAACTCCCTTGCTCCTCCTGGAACTGATGCCTTGGGATCTATTGTACCTTGCCAAGGGAAAGTGAACAGCATCCAAGTTTAACTTTTCATCCCTGACAGTGCAGGATGCCCAGTCCATCACGCAAACCAACCTCCCATCCATTGACTCCATCCACACTTCCTGCTGCCTTGGGAAAGCAGCCAGCATAATTAAGGATCCCATGCACCCTGGACATTCTCTCTTCCATCTTCTTCCATCGAGAAAAGAGATACAAAAGTCTGAGGTCACGTACCAACCGACACAAGAACAGCTTCTTCCCTGCTGCTATCAGAATGGACCTCCCTTTCATCAAGTTGATCTTTCTCTACACCCTAGCTATGACTGTAACAGTACATTCTGCACTCTCTCTTTTCCTTCTCCCCTATGTACTCAATATTCTCCATGTTTTGTTTATATAGTGCACAGGAAACAATACTTTTCACTGTATCCCAATACATGATACAACAATAAATCAAATCAAATCGTCACTGCACTGGAGTACTAAACTGGAGTTTTGTGTTAAGTCTCGGAGTGGGACTTGAAGCCACAGCCTTCTGACTCTGAGGTGAAAATGTATCAACTGAGGCAGTATAAAGATTGCTGAAAAAAGAAAATAGCTTTGCACCTGTTCCAATTCTCTCTCCGTCACATTATACGTCATTGAAGATTTCACTTGGAGCGGTTTGACCCAGGTCTCAGGTTTGTCTGAATCTACCACATAAACAGGGATCGTAGATACTTGGCGACTCACATCTGTCACGGATGTTTGGGAAAAGCTATCTAAATCCGCTGCGTAACTAGGTCCTGCAAAATATACCTGTGTTTAAAAACAGAGAGAGGTAGCTGATTTGTGCTCTAACTTTTCTGAAATTTCCACCAGCTGAGATGCAAGTACTCCAGGGCCAATAAAATTGCAAGAGATGAAGCGACATATCAATCAGTTCATTCCTCAGAAACACAGAATCTAGGCAGAATGCCATGGTCACACACCACTGCTATTCTACAGTGAGAATAGAAAGAATATCTTAAGACACTTCAGGCTTTGGAATCTGTCCCAGATCATTGATGACCTAAAGTAGGCCTGGTGTAGACAGCGGGCAGCGTCGGAGCGGGAAGCAGAATGAGCTACTAGGGCTTAATATCAAAAGGGCTGGGGAGAAAAAGGGCCAGGTAAGTTCGTGTGGAAATTTTCAATACTACTACAGGGAATAATGGAGGGGCATGTGATGTGTTGTTTTTGTATGATGTGGGAACTGGTGGACCCCAGGGTTCTTCCCAGTGATCATGTCTGCAGTAAGTGCAGGTTGCTGGAGGAGCTCCAGCTCAAGGTAGATGAGCTGGCCTCTGAGCTACAGACACTGAGGCTCATCAGGGGGAGAGAGGGTGCCATCGTCAATGGGGTGCAAGAGACATCCACCCCCCCTAGACTGGCTAACTCTAAGGGTCAGGAACAAGAGGGGGCTGCTGAGAGGAGGAAGGGGGGGGGGGGCGGGGGGAGGAGGAAGGGGGGGCGGGGAGAGGAGGAAGGGGGGGCGGGGAGAGGAGGAAGGGGGGGCGGGGAGAGGAGGAAGGGGGGGCGGGGAGAGGAGGAAGGGGGGGCGGGGAGAGGAGGAAGGGGGGGCGGGGAGAGGAGGAAGGGGGGGCGGGGAGAGGAGGAAGGGGGGGCGGGGAGAGGAGGAAGGGGGGGGCGGGGAGAGGAGGAAGGGGGGGGCGGGGAGAGGAGGAAGGGGGGCGGGGAGAGGAGGAAGGGGGGGGCGGGGAGAGGAGGAAGGGGGGGCGGGGAGAGGAGGAAGGGGGGGCGGGGAGAGGAGGAAGGGGGGGCGGGGAGAGGAGGAAGGGGGGGCGGGGAGAGGAGGAAGGGGGGGGCGGGGAGAGGAGGAAGGGGGGGCGGGGAGAGGAGGAAGGGGGGGCGGGGAGAGGAGGAAGGGGGGGCGGGGAGAGGAGGAAGGGGGGGCGGGGAGAGGAGGAAGGGGGGGCGGGGAGAGGAGGAAGGGGGGGCGGGGAGAGGAGGAAGGGGGGGCGGGGAGAGGAGGAAGGGGGGGCGGGGAGAGGAGGAAGGGGGGGCGGGGAGAGGAGGAAGGGGGGGCGGGGAGAGGAGGAAGGGGGGGCGGGGAGAGGAGGAAGGGGGGGCGGGGAGAGGAGGAAGGGGGGGCGGGGAGAGGAGGAAGGGGGGGCGGGGAGAGGAGGAAGGGGGGGCGGGGAGAGGAGGAAGGGGGGGCGGGGAGAGGAGGAAGGGGGGGCGGGGAGAGGAGGAAGGGGGGGCGGGGAGAGGAGGAAGGGGGGGCGGGGAGAGGAGGAAGGGGGGGGCGGGGAGAGGAGGAAGGGGGGGGCGGGGAGAGGAGGAAGGGGGGGGCGGGGAGAGGAGGAAGGGGGGGGCGGGGAGAGGAGGAAGGGGGGGGCGGGGAGAGGAGGAAGGGGGGGGCGGGGAGAGGAGGAAGGGGGGGCGGGGAGAGGAGGAAGGGGGGGCGGGGAGAGGAGGAAGGGGGGGCGGGGAGAGGAGGAAGGGGGGGGTGGGGAGAGGAGGAAGGGGGGTGGGGAGTGGAGGCCTCAGCCTCTCAATCTGCGTAACAGGTTTGAGGTTCTTGCTTCCAGTGTGGACGAGGACGAGGGAGGTGAGGTCGGTGAGCAAACTGCACACGGTACAGTGATGCAGCAGGACATGGGCAAGGAGAAGGTGAAGAGGAACGTAGTAGTGATTGGGGATAGTGGGGTGAAGGGTATTGACACTGTCCTTTGTCACAATGACAAAGTGCACAGAAGGGTGTGTTGTCTGCCTGGTGCTCGGGTCCGGGATGTTGCAGCTGGGCTGCAGAGGAACCTGGAGTGGGAGGGTGAGAATCCGGTCGTTGTGGTACATGTGGGTGCCAACGACGTAGGCAAAGTGCGAACTGAGGATCTGGGGAGGGAGTATGAAAAGCTGGGAACGGAATTAAAGAGTAGAACCGACAAGGTGGTTATCTCTGGGTTACTGCCTGAACCGAGTGCAGACGGGTGTAGGGTTGATAGGATTAAGGAAGTGAATGGGTGGCTCAGGGATTGGTGTGGGAGGAATGGGTTTGCATTTATGGGGCATTGGCATCAGTATTGGGGTAGGTGGGACCTGTTCGGGCGGGATGGGTTGGGTCTGAATCGTGCTGGGACCAGAGTCCTGGCAAATCGTGTAAAGAGGACTGTAGACAGGGCTTTAAACTAATTAGGGGGGGGGAGGGAGGGTGCGAGGGTAGGTGACATTACGGGGTCGAAAGTTAAGGAGGGGGTACAGGTAAGGGATGAGGCCGAGGATGTCCCAATAATAGAAGGAGTAGGGGGCGTGAGTATGGTTGGTGGCATTCCGGCAAATAGGGTCCAGGTGAAGGCTGGGATGAAGGCACTTTATCTGAATGCACGAAGCATTCGGAATAAAGTGGATGAGCTGGTGGCGCAGATCGACACAAATGGATACGATCTGGTGGCCATTACAGAGACGAGGCTGCAAGGTGACAGGGACTGGGAGATGAATGTACAGGGCTATCAAGTGTTTAGGAAGGATAGACAGGAGGGAAAAGGGGGGGGTGTAGCTCTGCTGATTAAGGATAGCATCAGGGTGGTAGCAAGGGATGATATTGGAGCCTAGGAGCAGAAAGTGGAATTGTTGTGGGTGGAGATTAGGAACAGCAAAGGGAGGAAGACGCTGGTGGGTGTCGTCTATAGGCCCCCGAATAATGATCTGGAGGTGGGGCGGGCTGTTAACGCGCAAATAAGTGCGGCGTGCAGGAATAGGACGGCCGTAGTTATGGGGGATTTCAATCTACATATAGTTTGGTCGACCCATGTTGGACGTGGTGGGCTCGAGGAGTTGTTCTTGGAATGCTGCCAGGATAGTTTCCTTGAACAGTGTGTGTTGGAGCCGATGAGGGAGCGAGCTATCTTGGATCTGGTGCTATGTAATGAGGCGGGTAGAATTAGGGACCTTGCGGTGAAGGATCCTCTTGGGGAGAGCGATCATTGTATGGAGGAGTTTCTGGTGCAGATGGAGGAGGAGAAAGTGGGTTCCCGGACGCGCGTCCTTTGTTTGAACAGAGGGGAGTACGGTAGGATGAGAGAAGAATTGGCGAATGTGGACTGGGGGAGCGTGTTGGAAGGTAGGTCTGCTGAGGAGCAGTGGAGGATCTTTAAGGAGATCTTTCTTGGTGCTTAGCAGAAATTTATTCCGATGGTCAAAAAGGACCATAGGAGGAGAGGTAATAAGCCGTGGATAACGAAGGAGGTGAAGGAAAGTGTTAAATTAAAAGCGGAGGCGTTTAGAGTAGCTAAGAGTAGTGGGCGAGAAGAGGATTGGGAGAGGTTTAAATGTCAACAAAGAAGTTGATAAAGAAGGGCAGGAGAAACTATGAAGCTGGGCTAGCGCTTAATATAAAAAAGGATAGCAGGAGTTTTTATAAATATATAAAAAGGAAGAGGCTGGCTAGGGTGAACGTTGGTCCCTTAGAGGATGAGAAGGGGGGCTTAGTGGTAGGGGATGGGGAAATGGCTGAGGTCTTGAATAACTTTTCTGTTTCTGTCTTCACAGAGGAGGACGTGAATAATTTGCCAGGTGTTAGAGATGGAAGGGTGGTAGGACTGGAGGGTCTTAATGACATTACTGTTACGAGAGAGGCAGTGCTCGACAGACTGGAGGGGCTGATTGTGGACAAGTCGCCAGGACCAGATGGAATGCATCCGAGGGTTCTGAAAGAAATGGCGGAGGTGATAGTGGATGCCTTGGTGGTTATTTTCCAGACGTCGCTGGATTCCGGGGAAGTGCTGGAAGATTGGAAAACGGCTAATGTTACGCCGTTGTTTAAGAAGGGTGCCAGGCAAAAGGCAGGGAATTATAGGCCGGTTAGTTTAACGTCGGTTGCGGGTAAAATGTTAGAATCCGTCATCAAGGAGGAAATAGCGAGGCATCTTGAGAGAAAGTGCTTGATAGAGCAGACGCAGCACGGTTTCGTTAAAGGGAAGTCGTGTCTGACAAATTTACTGGAGTTCTATGAGGATGTGTCTAGGGCGGTGGATAGAGGAGAGCCGGTGGATGTGGTCTTTCTGGATTTTCAGAAGGCGTTTGACAAGGTACCTCACAAGAGGTTATTGCAGAAGGTCAGGGGACATGGAGTTGGGGGTAGGGTGTTAGCATGGATAGAGGATTGGTTGTCAAATAGGAGGCAGAGAGTGGGGGTCAATGGGTGCTATTCGGATTGGCGGATGGTGACTAGTGGAGTGCCCCAGGGGTCGGTGCTGGGGCCTCAGCTACTTACCATTTATATAGATGATCTGGAGGAGGGAACCGAGTGTAGGGTGTCGAAATTTGCTGATGACACCAAGATTGGTGGAACGGCAAATTGTGCAGAGGGTGTGGAGAGTCTGCAGAAGGATCTAAATAGGCTGGGCGAATGGGCCAGGAAATGGCAAATGGAATTTAATGTTGGCAAGTGTGAGGTGGTCCACTTTGGTAGGAATAATGGTAGGAAGGACTATTACTTAATTGGCGAAAAACTGCAGCAGGCGACGGTGCAGATGGACCTCGGGGTCCTTGTGCATGAGTCGCAAAAACCCAGCTTGCAGGTGCAGCAGGTGGTCAGGAAGGCGAATGGGATGCTGGCCTTCATAGCGAGGGGGATTGAATATAAAAGTAGGGAGGTCTTGCTGCGGCTGTTTAGGGCATTGGTGAGGCCGCAGCTGGAGTACTGTGTGCAGTTTTGGGCGCCGTACTTACGCAAGGATATTTTGGCCTTGGAGGGAGTGCAGAGGAGGTTTACTAGGCTGATGCCGGAGTTGATGGGGTTGAGCTATGAGGAGAGGCTGAATAAATTAGGCTTGTACTCGTTAGAGTTTAGAAGAATGAGGGGAGATCTCATTGAGACGTATAAGATGATGAATGAGATGGATAGGATAGAGGTGGAGAGACTCTTCCCACTCAGAAAGGATAGTAGGACTAGGGGGCACAGCCTCAAGATAAAGGGGGGACGGTTTAGAACGGAGTTGAGGAAGAAGTTCTTCACTCAAAGGGTGGTGAATCTCTGGAATTCTCTGCCCGTTGAAGTGGTGGAGGCTACCTCGCTAAATATTTTTAAGACGCGGGTTGATGGGTTTTTGATAAGAGAGGGGATTAAGGGTTATGGGGAGAGGGCGGGAATGTGGAACTGAGCCACGACAGATCAGCCATGATCTTACTGAATGGCGGGACAGGCTCGAAGGGCTAGATGGCCTACTCCTGCTCCTATTTCTTATGTTCTTGTGTTATGTTCTTATGATCATGGCACTGTGGTATCAGTGGGTTGTGAGGAAAAATGTTTTTACTTAGAGGGTGATGACGGTCTGGAATGGGAAGGTGGTGGAGGCGGGTTGCCTCACATCCTTGAAACAGTCCCTGGATGAGCACTTGACACATCATAACACTGAGGGCTATGAGCCAAGTGCTGGTAAATGGGATTGGGTAGGAGGTCATGTGTTTCTCGCGTGTCAGTGCGGACTCAATGGGCCGAAGAGCTTCTTCTGCACTATATGATTCTATAATTCTTTGACTAAGGATCCTGAGGCTGAGAGATAATCTCAATGAGTAAGTGGATATGTGTCCCAATAATGTTGGTGAGTGATGGCCAAAGGGAGATAAACATCCCGGTGTTAGGGTGAAATCGAAGTGATGGACGCAAAATGGTTATCTGGCACATAAAATGGACTCTGGGAAGGGACATTAAGAGGCACTGACTTTGGGCACAGACATTTACACAAAGAGCTAAAACCTGTAGTGTTTAAATTGCTGCAGGAAACTGGTCAGAACTTGAGGTACCTTAAAACTTGAGATAAGAGCAGACCCAGAACAATGAGTTTGATAACGAGATCAGCCACTGATGGGGACATAAATGTATCTACTCTATGTACAATGATGTGATAACTGTCAATGTTCATATCTGTCTGCTTATAACAATGTGTTAACTGTCGATGTCCGTATCTGTCTACCCAACTTGTAAGGATGTGCTAACGGCTAATGTTCGTACTGTCTATTATCTAAAACATTTAAGAGGTGCTGAACTGCCATTGTGTAGTTGAGAAGGTGGCTGCCAGTACTGCAGAGTGCCAACGCTTCTCCCAAAGCTTTGTCTGAATAAAACTGTTTTGTTAAACCTCCAAGTATGACTCTGAAGTGGTGAATTTCCCACAACAAATTGGCGTAGTTGGACAGATCTCACTACTGGTGTTAAGTTCGATCGATTGGCCAGGATCGGCAAATGGGGTAGAGATCATCGAATCTGTGGGAGTCAGATGGGATCAACAATACAGTTTAAAAGGGGTAAAATTAAGGGGTATTATAGAGATAAGTACTGATTGTTGATGGTATAGTGATAAGTATTGATTGACTATTACTTGTGCTGACCGACTAGAGGACAAGGAAGTGCCTGTCTCAAACGTGCAAACTTAGGCTGGTTGTTAAGTGGGGAAATCACCCACGTGAAGGTCAAGACCCTGAAGTGGGCGTAGAGGCACCAAGGGCACTTAGGATCGTGAAGCACAAGTGGCAAAAGTCAGGTAACATTAGTGGCGAACAAACACAGAGTTTGCCACCTGTTTGCATGAAAGTTTGTATAGTTGGGTACTGGACTGTCAATATTGTTAAGCAGTGCGGAAAAGGAGCTGATCAACTCTGACCTAGAGCTCGACTCCAGTGGAGAAACACATTGCCGAGGTGTAATAGTGGCTGTGAGTATAAATAAAAACCCTGAAACGGTAGAGAAACAGGATGCTAGGGTAGTAATTGTAGTGGGGGGGGTGGGGAGGAGGGGGGCGTGGGGTAGTGAAGTCCCTGACGGTGGAGAAACACATTGCTAGGAAGTAATCGTGGCCATACGGTGTATGAAACACATTGCCAAGAAGGCAATAGTGACAGGGGGTAGTGAAGTCTGCGAGATGGCAGATAAAGAAGTTAAGAGAGGACCTGCAGGATCTCTTATTGAAATGTACATGACAGACAGACACGCGTTAATAAAGAGGATGCAAAGGGATGGCTGGGATGCTTCTCAGACCTTAGAACAGCAGAGAAAGTGGATAGATTGGGAAAAGAGAGACAAGACGAAGAAGGCAGGAGTATTATTAGTACATCAATTAGCGGGACTAATTGAAAAAGTAGTCGCTTCCACCAAAAAGTAGAGTGAAGATTAAAAGATTCGAGAGTTGGAATCCAGAGTAAGGAACTGGAGAAATGAAACCAAGTGTTAAAGGAGAATCAGTGGGGAAGGGAAACTGTTCCTCTATCCCCTTATGAGTCTACATGGCAGGGATCAACTGCGCCTCCAGAGAAATGGGAAGCACTAGAACACAATTTGGCGCCAGTAACCTGAGGGGGAACAGATGCGCAGCCAACAGCAAATTATAAACAATTCACCCCAGGCAAAAGACAGCAGATAATGGCTTCCCTGGCTAAACTACAAACTAGAAGCGCAGACACTAAATTCTGGGAAGAATTAGATACAGTTTGGTTAGGACACCAACTACACCTGGGGGACATACACCAACTGGTCAGGACAGCATGTCCAGCAAATAAGTGAAGGCAGGTAGCAGGTGGACCCACCACTCCTCCAGCACAAGATTATAATGGGGGACGTTGGACACATGTAGTCACCCTAACAGCAGGGATAGATGCCCAATAGGCACCCTCGCCCAGTTTAAGACAGAAGTCCAGAGAGTTTTAGGAAATGCTCCTACTAACTGGAGGAGAATTACAATGACCAAGCAATTAAAGGAGGGGAGGAGCTTCTGAATACGGGGAACAACTGTTCCAAGTATACCAGGAATGCTCAGGGCAAGGGAACCCAGGCCATGGGGATTAAGCATTCATCCAGGTTTTCAACGATGGGCTCTCTACTGCTCACCAAACCATCCTAAAAATGGGAGTGATTATGTCCCAAGATTATGATGAACTAGTGGAATGGGCTTGTGGTGTACTGGGAGGCGGAGAGGAGAAATCTCAGACAAGAGTAAGACAAGAAAGAGTAGCCGCTTACAGTAACGGGAATGGGATTAAGTCCAAACTGACTTGTCACAATTGTGGCCGACAAGGGCACTTTGCAAGGGATTGCGGGGTCCCAAGGAAAGCAAACAAATTTGGAAGCAGTGGGAAATATTGTAATCACTGTAATAAACATGAAGACACAGAAGCAGTGTGTTGGGATAAACATGGGAGACCCCTGACCTGATTCATGACCACAGCAGATTTGGAAGAACCAAGGAACCTCCGAGGTCAGCAAGATTTACGGTCTGCAGCCCCCATAAGGGTAAGAAGGAGGGAAGGATTTGTGTGTCTGCACTAGTACGGGGCAGGCAATGTGAGATGCTGGTGGACACAGAAGCATCCATATCTGTCACCAATCGACCCTTACCCACTACAAGTAGGATGATTTAGCTAACAGGTATAGGAGGGAACAAAACACCTGCCTACCTGAGCGAGACCACGTTAGTAGAAATAAATAATTTATATATACCGATGAGGTTCTATGGGTGCAAAAATAACGAGGGTACAATAATGGAAAATGATTTAATGAAAGAATATGAGATTTTGATAGACTGTGGAAAGGGAGAATTAATCTGGTCAAGACGGACAGTTGGAAAACTAGAATAGGGAAACTCACAAGTCACCTTGAAACTATTAAGGTGGCCACAGCCACCACCAGAGATTGGGAATTAGAGACGGGGGGGTTCGGAGCCATCCGTGCCTCCGTTCCCCGAGTATGGGCTGAGACAAAATTAGGTACTGGCTTAACTAAAACGGACCCAATGAAAAGGTACCTGGACTGGAGCATAAGCCTCACCGACAATACCCAATTAAACCAGAAATAGAGGCAGCTGTAATGGAGATAGTTAAAGGGTTAGTGGAAAAAGGAATTCTGAGGGAAACCACGAGTACCACTAACTCCCCAACTTGGCCGGTGAGCAAACCCGAAGGAAGCTATAGGCTCACCATGGATTACACTGGACTCAATAAAGTCAGGTCCAAGTTGCACCCCATTGTAGCAAGCCCCTCGACAATCCTGAATGGACTAAGACCAGAGCATAAAATATTTACGGTATTGGATATAGCCAATGGATTCTGGTCCCTAGCCTTGGATCCCGAATCCCAAGACAAATTCACCTTTACAGTGGGAGACAAACAGTACATTTGGATTCCCTGCCTACCGCACGGATTCCACAATAGCTCCGTAGACCCGCTATCTTCCATCGAGTAATGAGTGACGTCCTGCGCAGGGTAGAACTGCCAGAGGGTAGCACGATCCTACAATATGTAGATTCTGAAGCTATTAAGATATCTAAGTCAGGACATCAGAAAACACTATATCTAGTATTAAACAAACTGAAAACTGCAGGGTTAAAGATGAGCCCCAAAAAGGCACAAGTCAGGAAAACACAAGTCCTGTACCTAGGACATGTAATATCCCAAGGGCTTAAAATAATGCCAACAGACCCAAAGAAGGCGGTACAACAAATGCCGCAACCCACCATCATAAGAGGGACTGTTTAACTATAGCCGAAGTTTTATCCTGGGATTTGCAAAATTGGCAGAACCTATACAAAGACCAGTCAAAGGGAAAAAAACTAGCTTTAAACCCTGTAGAATGGAGACCCGAGCAGGAAGAGGCTTATAACAAATTAAAAACAGAACTGATATCAACCCCTGGACTAGGATTACCAGATTCCAATAAAGACTTTCACATACATTGTAGTAATGAAGGAGGGTTCTATTCCGCAGTGTTAACACAGGATTATGACAATAAAAGGAGATCCATAGGTTACTATTCAACAGCAACAGGGCCGGTAGTCACCAGACTGCCAAGGTGCATAGCCGCCTTGGATTGTGCCGCCTGGTTAGGTTAGCGAGCCAATAACAGTGACAGGAAAGGTAATATTCCACACCAAACACACCTTGGTGGAAATGCTGAACACAGGAAAGTTAAGGTCCGTCTCAAACAAGAGAAGGGCTAAATGGGAAGCTGTCCTCCTACCTCCAAGAAAATCAGGTATAAAATAAGGGACTCAGGGGATAACCCAGCAGAAGGAATTTTAGACACAGGAGAGCCACACAATTGTGGGAATATAGATATGAGCGTAGAAGGTAGGATAAAGGATATACCTTTAACGACAGCTGAGGAGACCCTTTTTGTAGATGGTTCATGCAAATATGTGAAGGATCACCATGGACAGGGTGGGCAGTAGTAAATGACAAATTAGAAACAGTAAGGTCAGAAAGCATTGAGGGAGGTCTCTCCGTGCAATTAGCAGAACTAGTAGCACTCACAAAGGCACGAGAATTATCTGAAGGCAAAATGGCAAACATATATAGATAGCCGGTATGCATTTGGGGTAATACACAGCTATATGACAGCATGGGGTAGAAGGGGGTTCGTAACCATGGGAGGAAGTCCTATTAAACACCAACAAAGGATCGAGGCACTGCTAAAAGCTAGCGAGAAACCCCAAGAAGCCACAGTAATAAAAATTAAAGCACACCAGGAAGAGATAACCTAGACTGGTTAAATTTCAAAGGCAAGCAAGCTGCAGACAGAACAACACAATTAGCCTTAGAGCAGGAGGCAGTTGGCGAGCTGCCAACAGCAGTAACAGGACAGTCAGGAGATGAAATAGATATTCGGGACTTACATGAGGATAGCTCGAAAGAGGAAAAGGGGAAATGGGAAGCGCAGGGAGTGAGCAAAGGGACTGATAACGTTTGGAGACGATTTGATAAGTTAATGGTACCAGAATGCATACAAAACACCTCTTGGAACTACACCGTTGATTCTCACATTCGGAAAGAGAGGCCATGTCAACTAGTATAGGAAAGGAACGGTGATGGAAAGAAATGGGAAGGGGCATAGCCCAGCATTGTCATTGATGCGTGGTGGGCGCACAACACAAGCCTGGTTGACCTATAAAAATTAAGATGGGACACCAGCCCCGACTAAAGGGACCCTGGGAACATATGCAAATGAATGTTACAGGGCCACTACCACAATCCCATGGCAAAACCTATTGTCTGGCTATTATAGACAAGTTCACCAGGTGGGTAGAAGCATTCCCTACTAAAAATTGTACTGCTACCATGGTAGCTAGGATATTGGGCGAGGGCGAGGACGGAGACTCCTGGGCGCGGGCGAGGACGGAGGCTCCGGGGCGCGGGCGAGGGCGAGGACGGAGACTCCTGGGCGCGGGCGAGGGCGAGGGCGGAGGCTCCTGGGCGCGGGCGGGGGCTCCTGGGCGCGGGCGGGGGCTCCTGGGCGCGGGCGGGGGCTCCTGGGCGCGGGCAGGGGCTCCTGGGCGCGGGCGGGGGCGGGGGCTCCTGGCCTATTTCTCTGCCTGGACCAGAAATAGATGTCTGGGGAATCCTATTATTCCACCATGAGATTTCACCATGAGGAAGCCTTGGACCACAATGGTGATTAACTAAAGAAAAGTTAAAACTATATACAAACAAGCTCAGTACAGATGTAGGTCTAGTCTCACTGACTCTCACGCTCACAATGAAGGTTCTCCCCTACCAGGGTCCATGCCCTTATGCCCAATAAGCGATGGTTTACGTGCTTCCTCCTTGGAGGGAGGGTTATGTGACCCACAAACACCCAGTCCTTAAAAGTGCCACGCCACCACACATATTATCTCCTTAGTCGATTGTGAGCAGAGTTCTTGCTCAATCTTTGCATATTTACAGAGGGAAGGAATGGATTCAGTGGAGGAATAATAATTATTGGAATTTCTATTCTATCAGATACAGGAAATCCAAACCTGGCACCATTTCCCCACACTGAGTGAAGCAGTCAAGTGTAATCAGGTACAAAGTGTGTGTTGGGGATTAGAACTTGATTGTGTGATTTACTATTGATCGAGCAAGGGATATTAAAGGTAGTTAAAGATTGATTTTATCTGAAAGTGCACAAACATGAGGAAGTTTAATGCGAGAATCTGGAACTCCCAGGTCAGAGTCCACAGTATGACACAGTAGAATTCACTCCACACTGATTTAATAATGAACCTCAGACCACCTACATTTCCCATACCAGCCTTGCTGTGGTCTCTCTCAAGGGGGTCACCAAGAATGCACAGTTGGTGTTGTACCCACTAGGCACTAGATAGAGTTGAACAATGGACATAAAACCTTTACAGTCCACACACGATGGAGACTTCCATCCCATCCCTCTGTGCTATGAACTCAGCTGTCTGATGTGAAATGCCAAAATCCATCTCAATGGAAGAGACAGTCATCTAAATTTTCTCAGAATCCTGTCATTGGATTAACTTTCTTGTGAATACAGTCAGTGGAGGCTTGCCAGCGCTGACACTGTTTATCAAGTTATGTTGAGAAGTGATGTGCTTCTCCTGCCTTCACATCTAACTCTTGCTGATCGCATTGGAGATAATGGGAAGAGTTTTCACTGGCCAGAGGAGAGAGGTGTTGCTGCATGCAGGAAGCTAAAACATTTAAAAATACCAGGGTGTCTGGAACCTGGCAGGAACCACTTGACTTCTCGCATGTTCATGACTGTGTGTGAAGCACCCACCCCTCCAAAACCCACCCCTCATGTTCCCTCATGGAACATATCAACCTGTTATCAATATATACTGTAATTCAATTGGCTGCATATTTATCCATGGATTCTGGCTTTAAATGGCTTTCCCTGGGCTAAGTGGATGGCACCAAGTTAGACAAGATGGCAGCATGGATTGATGGAGGTGACCACCAGAAAAGCCAATAAACACAGAGATACCGCAGCTTTCTATAGTAAAGGCTTCTGCCAATGGTTGTATTCTGCCTGTGAACACTGGAACCAATTGGATAACTCCACGGGGAGCCCATGGACATGATGGGCCGAATGGCCTCCTCCTGTGCTAAAAATGACTCTATTTGGGCCATCATTGCTTTGGAGGGGATTCTGTGACCTTCAAGTTTTATTCCTCTTTTTGATCTATACTTCTCGGCTGTCAGGCACCACAGCAACATGCAATAATATAAAATGAAGCCCTTACCTTGTGGGCGTCTGCACGTTTGTACTGGGAGTCTACTCTCTCACCCCAACCGTCCCTGAACTCTCTTTCATCAACGTGAGACCCCTTTGTGTCTTCTCTTGAAGGCTGGTATCTGGAATATATTGTGGATGGTTTTGATACTGAATCACTCTCTTGATCAGTAAAATGTGCTTGAGGAAAACTATCTTCCAAATCATGCAGAGCTCCTTCATGATTTTCCTATAGTTAAAGAGAGAGTGAAAGGATTCAATGATGATAATTCAGGAAAATTGCTGGAATTTCTACTTTGATAGATACAGGAATTCCAATTCCTGCACCATATTCCACATTGAGTAAAGCAGACTAGTGCAATCTAGTACACATCGTGTGTCAGGGATTAAAACTTTCTATCTTCGACACAAAAATATGAAAAAGATGGTGGGGCAGCAAATGACAGCAAGAAAGGTTTGCAGTTATAAATTTATTTATTTTTGTCACAAGTAGGCTTATATTAACACTGCAATGAAGTTACTGTGAAAATCCCCTAGCCGCCAATCTCCAGTACCTTTTTGGGTACACTGAGCACGTATTTAGCATGGCCATTGCACCTAACCAGCACGTCTTTTTCGGATTGTGGGAGGAAACCGGAGCACCCGGAGGAAACTCCTGCAGACACAGGGAGAACGTGCAGACTCCTCACAAACAGCGACCCAAGCTGGGAATCAAATCTGGGTCCTGGGCGCCGTGAGGCAGCAGTGCTAACCACGGTGCCACCATGCCTTTTCTTAGCCTCAGGATTTCTCAAAATGCATCTTAGCCACCCAAGTAATTTGTGTGTAGTCGTCACTGCTACAATGGAGGAGGCACAGCAGCCAATTTGTGTACAGCAAGCTCCCACAAGCAGCATTGTGATAATCACCATACAGTCTGCTTACTGATTTTGGTGAATATTGTCCAAGTTAGCCAGAGAACTCCCTGCTCTTCTTCCAAATGATACCATGGGTTCTTATATGTTCACCCAAGAGGGTAAAGAGATTCTTAGATTAACATCACATTAATATCATCCCTGACCATGCAGCATTCCAGTAGTACTGCACAGGAGTGTCAGCCTGGATAGGCCTCAAGCCCCTGGAACCTGACTCCACAGACTTTTGACTCCGTGGCAGTTGATTCATGGCTGACATTTATTGAAATATCTGATTCTCCAGATAGCGAGATGGAGTCACCATTTTCAGTACAGGGAATACTAACTAGATAAATGCATAATTTCATAAATTACTTCCTTTGCTCAGACCTTGCCTCTGTTGAATTGTGCATGATATTGGAGCTTAGTCAGTTTTCAGTGGTAAATAACAACATTTTCTATTTTTTTTTAATCGAGACTAAATGGCTACTGTCTGGTCATCAACTATGGAAAGAGTGGAAATAATCTGGGAGTGACGCACAATTAAATGTTACTCAGTTTGGCTTTTAAAACGTGAATATTGTTGCAAGGAAGCACTAAGGGAAGCACTTTGTGTAACTAGGCTGGTGTAGGGTGGGAATGAGGGTTCTGATTTTAACAGGGTGAACCAGTAAGGGGAAAGCTTATTTACAATATAGAAGAAAATAAATCTGATAATTCAGAGGAAGGTGAATCTCAGTGTCAACAGTGGACAGACATAGGATGGAGAGAGAGAGAGAAAGAAAGACTGGGGACTGAAACAGGGCAAGCAATCATTGGGTTATTTTCTACATCATGTTCAGAAATGTGGAAAGGATGTTCTTGTCTTCAGTGGACTTTGGCCTTAAGTGCTATGTTAGAGGACAAGGGCACAGTCTTTTAAAAAAATTCCATGGATATAGAGATCATGGGAACGGTCAACATTTGTTTCCCATTTGTTTGAGCTGGCCATTATCAGAGGGCAGTTAACAATCAACCACATTGTTGTGGCTCTGGAGTCAGGGATAGGCCAGACCGAGTAAGGACGACAGATTTCCTTCCCTAAAGGACATTTGTGCATCAGGTTGGTCTTTACAAAGATTGATGATAGTTGTCATGGTGAGAAAATTTTCCCTTGGTTGAAAGATTACCAACATGGGGGTTATAGCTTCAGAATGAATTACAGACCATTTCACACTGAGATGAGGAGAAATTTCTTCACTCAAAGGATTGTAAATCTTTGGAATTCTCTCCTTGGGAATGTTATGGATAGTCAAATGTTGTGTATAGTCAAGATAGGAGTGGATAGATTTTTGGGTGTTTAGGGAATTAAATGATATGTGGCTTGTGTCGGAACGTGGAACTGAGATAGGTTAGCCATGCTGTTGTTGAATAGTAGGACAAGCTCAAAGGGCCGAATGGCCAACTCCTGCACCTGTTTCTTATGGTAACCTGTCGAGGAGTGAGTACATGATGCCAGACTAGATGAAAGGATGGCAAGACATTGAAGACAATGGTAATGGGTGGAATTTTCCATTCGGGTTCTGAGGTCAGAGTTTTCCAGCCTCTCTCCCTCCCCCCGCCAAGACAGCATTCCCGTGAGGGAGGCAGCTTGCCATTGGCCGCTGGTGGGATCTTCCAGTCCTGCCTAAGTCAGTGGTAATTTACATGGCTCATCCATTCCGCTACATGGGAACCCACTGTGGGAATCAATTTGATTCCTTTGTAAGCATGGTGGATGGCAGGAAAGTTAGCGTGATTCCCGTTGGCAGTTAGGTGCATTTCAGCTCCTTGTTTAAGCATCAAAGAGGAAGGAGCTTGACAAATCTCATGGCAAGGATTCATCTCTTATTGACCCTTTTCACATCCTCTCTGAACATCCTATACTGAGCCCACATCTCCATTGTATGAACCACCTGACAACTACCATTAGCATACTTTTTTTTCTTCGTCTTTATCGCTCATGTTATCTAGAGAGCTCTGGCTATTGGTTGTCCCATCTTTGCCTTCTGAGAGGGGCACAGAGTACAAGATAAAAGAGGTTATGTTGAACATAATGTTGCGCACAATAAGGAAATTTGGCATGTCTGCAACAACTCTCACCAACTTTTACAGATGCACTGTAGAACACATCCTTTTTGGTTGTCTCACTTGGTATGACTCTGCCCAGACTACAAGAAACTATGAAGGGTCATGAATGAAGCCCAGTTCACCATGCAAACCAGCCTGCCACCTACTGACTCTGTCTACACTTCCTGCTGCCTTGGAAAAGCAGCCAGCATAATCACAGACCCCATGCACCCCAGACATACTTTCTTCCACCTTCTTCCATGGAGAAAAAGATACTAAAGTCTGAGGTCACGTACCAACTGATTCAAGAACAGCTTCTTCCCTGCTGCCATCAGACTTTTGAATGAACCTACTATGAACAGTATGCTTTGTCTGTGTAGTGCACAAGAAACATCACTTTTCACTGTATGCCAATATATGTGACAAAAATAAATCAAATCAAATACAAAACATGTAAAAGACAATAGTTGTGTCTCAGCTAGAGAACTGTACCCAGTTCTGGGTACCGCACTTTAGGAAGGATGTGAAGCCATTTGTGTCGGTGCACAAATTTGCCCAAGAATGGTTCTGGAGGTAGGAACATAAGACAGATGGGATAAGTTGGAACTGTTGTTACGAGAAGTGATTTGACAGTGGTATTCCACATCATGAAGGGTTTGGACAGCGTAGATTTGAATCACAGAATCCTTACAATGCAGGACCAGGCCATTTGGCCCATCAAGTCTGCACTGACTCTCCAAAAGAGCATCTTATCCAGACCCGATTCCCATAACCCCACATATTTACCCCATTAATCCCTCTAACCTACACATTTTGGGACACTAATCGGCAATTTAGCATGGCCAATCTACCTAACTTGTACATCTTTGGACTTTGGAAAATTATTGCAATCATACTTTTCATTGCCCCAAGACAAGTGTTCTCTTGTGCAAACTGCTTCACAAATTTAAACTGAGATTGGTCACTCAAGTGGAGTTCAAGTATAGATCAGCTATGAAATGACTGGGGGCTCAGGTTGGAGGGACTGAATGGTCTCCTCCTCAGGTCCACAGCAGTTGAACAAATGTGTTTGATTTCATTTTCAGTATCCTGGGTATATCCAATCTCCGCATCCTGTACATGGAATTGACTGAGAGAAACTGTTCTCACTCGTAAAAGGATCGAGAATGAGAGGGCACAGACTTAAAATAATTGGAGAAAACAGCAAAAATGAGGTGAGATAAAATGTTTCCATGCAGCAAGTGGTTAGGGTCTGGAAAGCACTGTCTGAGGATGTGGTGGAAGCAAGGTACAGTTGCTCCAATCAAAAGGGAATCGGAGCATTAGTCCAAAAAGGAAGATTGTGCAGGGGAATGGTGCTAACTAAATTGCTTATTCAGAAAGCTGATGAGCCCAACGGTCTCCTCCTGCACTGTAACAATTTTATGAATTCTCAGATTTTGTGAAGTGAGGTAGAAGTTTCTTTTTTACACAATGGGGGAAGTCAAAGAATTCAGGCTAGGGGAAGAGTTCAAGTGGAGAAAAGGAATGAACAGTGACTGAGATATCAGTGCAGGGAGGCCATGAGAGATGCAGAGGGCACTTTGTATGAAGAATGAGGGGAGATCTCATTGAGACATATAAGATGATGAATGGGATGGATAGGATAGAGGTGGAGAGGCTCTTCCCGCTCAGAAAGGACAGTAGGACTAGGGGGCACAGCCTCAAGATAAAGGGGGGGTGGTTTAGGATGGAGTTGAGGAAGAACTTCTTCACTCAAAGGGTGGTGAATCTCTGGAATTCTCTGCCTGTTGAAGTGGTGGAGGCTGCCTCGCTAAATATTTTTAAGAAGAGGGTTGATGGGTTTTTGATAAGAGAGGGGATTAAGGGTTATGGGGAGAGGGCGGGAATGTGGAGCTGAGCCACGACAGATCAGCCATGATCTTATTGAATGGCGGGGCAGGCTCGAAGGGCCAGATGGCCTACTCCTATTTCTAGGCACTTAGCACAATAAATCATGTTTGCATTTGTAATTGTGGATTAGAATGTGTATTTTCAGATGGTTGATTGTTCTGCCAGAATGAAAATAACGTGATGGTCAGTAACTGAAGAAAGGAAAGGGATATGGGAATACTGATGAATGGAGAAGGGTGGCTGAGATTTTTGGTATTACTCATTAATTATAACATCACATAAAGTTTGTTCTAGTAACACTTCCTTTTCTTGATCCTCTATTCCTTGTTACACTTCCTCTTTCTCTATTTCATATAATTCCCTAGAGCAGACAAGGCCATTTGGCCCATCAAGCCTGTACCAACAACAATCCCACCCAGGTCCTGTCTCCATAATCCTGCTAATCCCCCTGACACTAGATCAATTTAGCACGGTCAATCCATGTAATCTGCACATCTTTGGACTGTGGGGGGAAATCGAAGCACCCAGAGGAAACCCACGCAGACATGGGGAGAATGGGCAAACCCCACATAGATAGTCACCTGAGGCCTGAATTGAACACAAGAACTTGGAACAGGAGTAGGTCATTTGGCCCCTCGAGCCTGCTTTGCCATTCAATAAGATCATGGCTGATCTTTTCATAGACTCAGACTCAGTTCTACTTACCCATCTGCTCAACATAACTCCCAATTCCTTTACTGTTTAAAAAATCTATCTCTCCTTGCCTTAAAAACATTCAATGAGGTAGCCTCAATCGCTTCATTGGGCAGGGAATTCCACAGATTCACAACCATTTGGGTGAAGAAGTTCTTTCTCACCTCGGTCCTAAATCTGCTCCCCCTTATGTTCAGGCCATGCCCCCGAGTTCTAGTTTCATCCGCCAGTGGAAACAACCTCCCTGCTTCTATATTATCTATTTCCTTCATTGTTTTATTTGTTTCTATATGCTCCCCCTTCATTCTTCTAAATTCCAATGAGTATAATCCCAGTCTAATCAGTCTCTCCTCATAAACCAACTCTCTCAACTCCGGAATCAACCTAGTGAATCTCCTCTGCACCCTCTCCAGTGCCAGTACATCCTTTCTCAATTAAGGAGATCAAAACTGTACACAGTACTCCAGATGTGGCCTCACCAACACCTTATACAGCTGCAACATAACCTTCCTGTTTTTAAACTCTATCCTTCTAGCAATGAAGGACAAAATTCCATTTGCCTTCTTAACTACCTGCAGCACCTGCAAACCAACTTTTTATGATTCATGCACAAAAACATCCAGATCCCTCTGCAATTTTTCACCCTTTGAATAATAGTCCTGTTATTCCTACCAAATAATAGTCTGTTATTCCTACCAAATGGATGACCTCACATTTACCAACGTTGTACTCCATCTGCCAGACCTTTGCCCACTCATTTGAACTACCTATATTTCTCTGCAGACTTTCAGCATCCTCTGCACACTTTGCTGTGCCACTCATCTTAGTGTCATCTGCAAACTTCGATACATTACAATCAGTCCCCATCTCTAAATCATCTATGTAAATTGTACACAGTTGCAGTCCCAACACTGATCCCTGAGGTACACCATTAATCACTGATTGCCAACCAGAAAAACACCCATTTACCCCCACTCTTTCCTTTCTGTTAGTTACTGGAAATCCAGATACACCATATCCACCGGTTCACCATTATCCACTGATCCCCCATTATCCACTGCGCTCGTAATGTTCTCAAAGAACTCCACTAAATTAGATAAACATGACCCGCCTTTCATGCTGTGTCTCCCCAATGGGACAATTTCTATCCAGATGTCTCGCTGTTTCTTCCTTGATAAGTTCAAGCATTTTCCCTACTACAGAAGTTAAACTAACTGGCCTTTAGTTATCCGTCTTTTGTCTACCTCCTTTTCTAAACAGTGGTGTCATATTTGCGGTTTTCCAATCTGCTGAACTCTGGCACTTAGAAAGGCAACAGCACTAACCACTGTGCCGCCCGTGTCTTGCCTTCCTACTCCTCGTAATGGCCAACTATTAGCAGTAGGCAGCATATTACCACAAATTAAAATACGATAAATCAAATACTTCAAATATCCTCCAGAAGGTTCCGAGCAATGGAAACATTGCTTAGGAAGCTGTTCAAGCATTCTATAATAGTCTTAGCAGCAGCATAGCTCTCATTGTTTGCCATACAGAGACTCCAAAAGTGAGGAAATTATTATGAGCATTAATAAAACCAGTTCAATCTCAATTGGGGCACTGTGCCCGATTCTGGGCATCACCTGCTAGGAAGCATGAGGAGGCTTTAAGTGCAGGAAGGATGCATGGGAATAGTTTCCAAGGGTGAGGAACTTCACTGGAGAAGCCAAGATTGTTCTCTCTGGAAAAGAGAAGGTCAAGAGGATATTTGATAGAGATGTTCAAAATCATGAGGGATCTGGGACACATTAATTTAAGGTAACTGGCAAAAGATCCAAAAACATGTAAAAAAAAACTTGTGCTAATATTTACAATCCGGAATGCACAATCTGAGAATGTGGTGGGGAAAGGGTCAATCACAGCTTTAAAAAGGGGAATTGGATAAGGACCTGAAGGAAAAGAGTTGCTTGAGTAGCGCAGTGGGCTGGGAAATACCAGCGGGAGGGCTGACAGGGTTATTTTTTATGATATAATCAGCCTCATGCCAGGAAACAGCACAATGCTGATTACAATATGCAAAGAGTGACTTGCATCTCGTCAGCAACCCCGGGACAGTATCATCTGGACTCGCTAATGTTTCCAAGGCCACTGTGGGAGGTTTCCAACAGCAGGGATTAAAGCAACAGGACTAGGTGTGAAGGCCTCGCCGCTGAGGGCAGTGTCAACCTGGTACTCTGGCACTGCCCACCAGGCATTCTGGCACTGCCCATTGGGCACAGGACAGTGCCAAAGAGGTGGGGTCTTCTGGGGGTGGCTGATTGGTTGTGGTAGGGAGTAATCAGGGCTAGCCATGGGGACATTGGGCTGGTCACTGGGGAGGTCAGGGCTGGCGATTGGTTGGGGAAGCCATTGGGAGGCTGGTAATTGGAAAATCAATATGCACGTGTTAATCTCCCTACTAGAGAACTGGCGTGCTAATACTGGTCTCTTAGCCGGGATTACGCTCCACTCACCTCCACTACCAATGTCTTTAAGAGAACAAAGGATCAGTAAAGAGTTAAGTGATCATTAGGCAAGCTAACACAAACAGTTTACACATAAATGAATGCAGTAAGTGAATCAGGACAAGTAGATATGTTTTTAAAACATACATGTCGATATTTTAAATTTATTGTTTACTTCAGCCAAGCAGAATTACCATAGTAAATGTAGTAGTAAATGTCAATAGTTTAAATCCAGAGGTCTAGGAACCAGCTGGTCAGCAGCAATCATATCAGGAATGTATTTTGCAACATTAATGAATAGGTACATTCACTGCCCAGACACAAGGATAGTTATGTCCCTGGATGCAGGAACACATGTCTATTCATCTTGGCAGTGAGTGGTGGGATGTTCACTTTGACCTTATGGTAGTGTCTGCCATTACCAGGCAACAGGGATATAGTTAAGACCAAGAAGAGACCACGTCTGTTGGATTCATAAAATATCCCCATGCTATTAAGTATCATATGGTTGGCTGAGGTACTTGACAGAAATTTGTATTGATGTATGACTGTTAAATGAAATTGATTTTAAGCTAATGAAAGACAGAATTATTGATCAGAAAAAAATTATAATTGATCTGTATTTGATTACGTATGGCAGATCTTTCAGAGTAAGAACATAAGAAATAGGAGCAGGAGTAGGCAATCTGGCCCTTCGAGCCTGCCCCGCCATTCAATAAGATCATGGCTGATCTGAAGTGGCTCAGTTCCACTTTCCCGCTTTCTCCCCATAACCCTTAATCCCCTTGCCTACCAAAAACCCATCAACCCGCGTCTTAAAAATATTTAGCGAGGCAGCCTCAACCACTTCAACGGGCAGAGAATTCCAGAGATTCACCACCCTTTGAGTGAAGAAGTTCCTCCTCAACTCCGTTCTAAACTGCACCCCCCCCCTTATATTGAGGCTGTGCCCTCTAGTCCTGCTGTCCTTTCTGAGTGGGAAGAACCTCTCCACCTCTACCCTATCCATCCCTTTCATCATCTTATACATCTCAATGAGATCTCCCCTCATCCTTCTAAACTCTAACGAGTACAAGCCCAGTTTATTCAGCCTCTCCTCAAAGCTCAACCCCCTCAATTCCGGTATCAGCCTAGTGAACCTCCTCTGCACTCCCTCCAAGGCCAAAATATCCTTGCGCAAGTGCGGCGGCCAAAACTGCACACAGTACTCCAGCTGCAGCCTCACCAGTGCCCTGTACAGTTGCAGCAAGACCTCCCTACTTTTATATTCAATCCCCCTCGCTATGAAGGCCAGCATCCCATTTGCCTTCCTGACCACCTGCTGCACCTGCAGGCTGGGTTTTTGCAACTCATGCACAAGGACCCCCAGGTCCCTCTGCACCGTAGCATGCTGCAGCTTTTCGCCATGTAAGTAGTAGTCCTTCCTACCATTATTCCCACCAAAGTGGATAACATCACACTTGCCAACATTGTATTCCATCTGCCAGGTCCTCGCCCACTCGCTCAGCCTATCTAGATCCCTCTGCAGACATTCCACTGGGAGTGGTTCTGTAACTCTACTCCCAGAGCTGTTTAATCCTTTGGAAGTCTCTGGTCGGCTTTAGGTTTGTTTTTACGTAAAATAAATTTGTTAGAGATTTGTTAAAATTTGCACAGAGATATTTGCCTTGCAAGTTTTAAATTGTCTAAGTTAAGATACAATTGGCCTCCTTCAAATTTTCCCACAACACCAATTGTGTTTCTGTCTTAATGAATACACAGTTTCTTGCACAGTCTTGGTCACAGCAGGAGGCATACCAAGCTGCGATACAACCAAAAAGAATGCTTTCAATGGTGCATCTGTAAAAGTTGGTGAGAGTCATGTCTGACGTGTCAAATTTCCTTAGTGTCCCTGGCATTGTAAGGCAGCAGTATTAACCACTGTGTCACCATGCCATCCCCATTTATCAGTGTACAAACCAGTGTACAAAACAATTAATTCACAATAAGGGTTTGATCCTCTTTAGAGTTAGCTGATGCATCAGTTATTTCCATCCCTTTCTATTTTGCCCATTGCTTAAGTTTACCAGTTTCGCAGTAGGCTTCAGACTTACTATATATGAGGCACTGCGGTAGATGGAGCTTTCTTCAAGCTCTACCAAGTTTCCATGTCCTCTGGCTTCATCCTGTTCTGCAGATTGCTGTATCCCGATCTTAGGAAACTTTAAGTTCATATCAGATGCCTCAAAGTTGAGAGATTGAAGCTGCAACATAATGGATGTCAGAAATTAACTGGAGATGAAGTTTCGCATACACACAGTCACAAACTTACATCACTCCAAATGTCTCTGGGGCTCTTGTTCACATAGTATTATTTTACCTTTGCAACTGAAACACAAAGGAAACTATCACATCAAAAAACTTGGTGCTTATCAGAGCCTTGGTGCACATTGCTGAAACAGTTTTAACTTTATTTGTTAGTGTCACAAATAAGGCTTACACTAACACTGCAATGAAGTTACTATGGAAATCCCCAAGTCACCACACTCTGGCACCTATTTGGATACACTGAGGGAGAATTTAACATGGTCAATGTGACTAACCAGCACCTCTTTCAAACTATAGAAGGAAACCAGAGCACCTGGAGTAAACCCACGCAGATATGGGGAGAACGTGCAGTCCCCACACAGACAGTGACCAAGCCGGGAATCACACCCAATTGCCCTGGCAAGGTCGCAGTGCTCACGACTGTGCCGCCTTGTCACCCTTGAGCAGGACTATCAAAGTAAAAGAGCATTCACAGCTTTAGACTGTGAACTTTTCTCTCCATCGTGACATCTTGCCCCCTCCCCCACTTTTTGTTTTGTGGCTCCCTCGCCAGGCCCCAACACAACTCCATCCCTCCTCACAGGACCATCTGCCCCCTCGAACAGCTATATGATCTCCTCCTGCTTCTAGTTTCAATGTTTTCCTTCCTGATCTTCCATTCTGTCCCACCTCCTCCTACTAAATAGTTCATCACATTTCTACCTCTCACTTTAGTTTTGAAGATGGACTTGAAATATTAACTCTGTTTCTCTCTCCACAGATGCTGCCAGACCTTATGGCCTAGGTGGAAATGCATCGTCCACTTTATTGCTCGCTGAAGGAGCCCCAGTCATAGAAAACAGAATCAGGAATAGGCCATTCGGCCCTTCGAGCTTGCTACGCCATTCATTATGACCATGGCTGGTCATCAAATTCAATACCCTGAGCCCAATCCCCCACCCCGCCCATATCCCTTGATCCCTTTAACCCCAAGAGCTAGAATGTGACACATCAAAGACCTGCAATCTCAGTACTCAGGGAGTCTCTTCTTGTACTTTCCTTTTACAGCCAAGGAGGCTGACGCAAGTCAATCATTCTACCTTGTCACAGTTCTAATGGTCCCATTCAGATAGATGTAATTTACTTATTTGCTTGTCGATCTAGGGCAAACTCTACAGATCTCTGGTTTCCCAACACACGTACTGCAATCAGATCATAAATACTTCAATACCAGTATCTGGTCAAAGCAAGCAAAATGCAGTGTCCTTAGCACCCTGGTGTCTTGTCTAGGACTCAAGGCACCATTGTTTTCTCTGCCCTCTATATAGATGTGTGGAATTCTGCAAAGGCGTTCATCTTATATTTCTCACAGAGAAGCAGGTTTACTTGCATCCTCTGCTAGATTTCCACTCGAGTTTATCTTCTAACACCTTCATCAATGAAGGCCGAGAATACCATTCCCAACATATCACCTCTCAGCTGTTTTTCATAGCGTACTATAACATTTAGCGTAATAATGCAATTTTTTTACAAGTACAGTCAGTTATAGGGGAGGCAGCGGCGTAGTGGTATTGTCACTGGACAAGTAATCCTGAGACCCAGGGCAATGCTCTGTGGACTCGGGTTCAAATCCAAAGGTGAAATTTGAATTCAATACAAATCTGGAATTGAAAGTCTAGTGATGACCACGAGACCGTTGTCATGGTTCACTAATGTCCTTTAGAGAAGTAAATCTGCCACCCAAACCTGGTCTGGCCTACATGTGACTGCAGAGCCACTGCAATGTGGTTGACTCTTAATTACACTCTGAAACAGCCAAGCAAACCACCCAGCTCAAGGGCAATTAGAAATGGGCAATAAATGCTGGTCCAGCCATCAACGGCCATATCCTATGAACAAATAAAACAAAATTTAAATAAAAAATAATAAATAATATTTTATTAGAAAATAACAATTTAATTTATTGGATTCCTTCATGTGGGAGAAGATCAAATGGATGGATAGAGTCCATGAAAGGCTAGAATGTACCTGGGTTGTGCAAGGATATTAAATGAGTGGGTAGGCTGTGGGACGTGGGCCAAATAGGCTAATTGGCCTTCTCTTGCCCTGTTCTGTCTGATATTCTAGGTAAAATCCTGAATCTGCTACATTTATTGCAATGTATGATGCCTCAACATTATTTCATCTTTCATTTCTTTTTCCAAAAAGCCTCTGAGTCATCCCATAATGATGTTTTGTTCCCTCAATCGTTTGTCAAAAAAAAAGTGTTGACATAATGAGGCAGCACAAAATATTCCAGAAATGAAATAGTGACATTCAGGCAGCCAATTGTAAGTAGTGGTTACAACAGGTCAATGAAGTCTTTTACCTCATTGCTATTTGTGGGATCTTGCTGTGTATCATAGAATCATAGAGATCCTTCAGTGCAGAAGGAGGCCATTTGGCTCATCGAACCCATACTGACAACAATCCCACCCAGGCCCTATTCCCATGCTCCGCACATTTGCCCTGCTAATCCTCCTGACACTAAGGAGTAATTTGGCATGGCCAATCTGCCTGGCCTACACATCTTTGCACTGTGGGAGAAACCCAGAGCAAATCCACGCAGACACAGGGAGAACATGGAAACTCCACACAGGAGGTCACCCGGGGCCGGGGTTGAACCTGGGTCCCTGACACTGTGAGGCAGCAGTGCTAACCACTGTGCCATTCTTGTATAAACCCACTGTAGTACTGGAGCACACATCAACAGTCAGAGTCATATAGCACAGCAAAGGCCCTTTGGCCCATCAAGGCTGCACCAACAGCAACTATCACTAAAGGCGCGCTAATCCCATTTTCCAGCACTTGTCCCATATTTTTGAATTTACGATATTTCAAGTGCTCATTCAAATACTTTTTAAAGGCTGTAAAATTTCTGACCTTCCAAGGCAGTGCATTTCAGATTCCCACCACCTACTGAGTGAAATTGTTTTTCTCAAATCCCCTCTGAAACTCCTAAAACTATGCCCTCTTTGATGTGGGCATTGCTGGCTGGGCTAATAATTATTGCCCAACCTTAATTGCCCTTGAACTGAATGGCTTGCTAGGCCACTTCCGAGGGCATCCAAGAGTGAACCACATTGCTGTGGGTCTGGATCTCATGCAGGCCAGACTAGATAAGGTCAGCAGATTTCCTTCCCTAAAGGACATTAGTGAACCTGATGGGTTTTTACATCAGCAATGGTTTTGTGGTCATCATCGGACTTTTAATTCCAGGCTTTTAAAAATTGAATTCATTTTTCACCATCTGCCAAGGGTGGGATCGAACCCAAGTTCCCAGAGCACTATCCTGGGTCTGCTAAATTACTAATCCAATGAAAGTACCACCGTCTCCCCAGATCATGGCTGATCCAGTAATAACCTCAAATTTGCATTCCTGATAACCTATCACTTCTTTGATTATCAAGAATCTATCCACCTCTGCCTTAAAAATATTCAAAGATTTTGCTTCCACCACCTTTTGAAGAGAATTCTAAAATTCTGGACTCAGAGAAAAAGTTTACCCCCATCTCTGTTTTAAATAGGCGAAGGTAGATGAGGGCAGTGCAGTTGATGTTGTCTACATGGACTTTAGCAAGGCCTTTAATAAGGTACCGCATGGTAGTTTGTTGCATAAGATTAAATCTCACGGGATCCAGGGTGAGCTATCTAAATGGATACAAAATTGGCTTCTTGACAAAAGGTGGTTGTAGAGGGTTGTTTTTCAAACTAGAGGCCTGTGACCAGCAGTGTGCCTCAGGGATCAGTGCTGGGTCCACTGTTATTTGACATTTATATTAACGATTTAGATGAGAATGTAGGAGGCATGGTTGGTAAGTTTGCAGTTGACACCAAGATTGGTGGTGTAGTGGATAGTGAAAAAAGTTTTCTCCAATTGCAATGGGATCTTGATCAGTTGGGGCAGTGAGCTGACAAATGGCAGGTGGAGTTTACTTTAGATAAATGCGAGGTGATGCATTTTGGTAGATTGAACCAGGGCAGGAGTTACTCAGTTAATGGTAGGGTGTTGGGAAGAGTTATAGAACAAAGAGATTTAGGGGTACATGTTCATAGCTCCTTGAAAGTGGAGTCACAGGTGGACAGAGTAGTGAAGAGGGCATTAAGCATGCTTGGTTTCATTGGTCAGAACATTGAATACTGGGGTTGGGACATCTTATTGAAGTTGTACAAGACATTGGTGAGGCCACGCTTGGAATACTGTGTGCCGTTCTGTCACCCTATTATAGAAAGGATATTATTAAAGTAGGAAGAGTGCAGAAAAGATTTAGTAGGATGCTACTGGGACTTTATGGTTTGAGTTATAAGGAGAAGCTGGATAGACTGGGACCTTTTTCCTCTGGAGCGTAGAAGGCTGAGGGATTACCTTATAGAGGTCTATAAAATAACGAGGGGCACAGATCAGCTAGATAGCCAGTATCTTTTCCCAAAAGTAGAGGAGTCTAAAACTAGAGGGCATACGTTTAAGGTGAGAGAGGAGAGATACAAAAGTGTCCAGAAGGGCATTTTTTCACACAGAGGATGGTAAGTGCCTGGAATAAGCTGTCAGAAGTAGTTGTAGAGGTGGGTACAATTTTATCTTTTAGAAAGCATTTAGACAGTTACATGGGTAAGATAGAGGGCTATGGGCCAAATGTAGACAATTGGGATTAGTTTAGGGGTTTTAAAAAAAAGGCGGCATGGACAAGCTGGGCCGAAGGGCCTGTTTCCATGCTGTAAACATCTATGACTCTATAAAAGGTACCAAAGTTTGTTTTCATCACTGAGAAAGAACACCAGATGTGTAAATAACTCAGGACTCTAACACTTCCTTTCTGTATAAAATTATTTAACTACAGTGTTTCTCTTTATAATTTAACAGTATAATACAGACTTACAGGGACTGGTTGACTCCTTGTTAGAAAGCTGTTACTCAATTCCGGAATTTCACTGCTCTGGTGAAGCCTGGCATCATCCACCCTCGGGAACCAGGGCGCGTCTGGAGTTGTTTCAGATTGGTCAAGTGTCGGCTCAGAATGCTGCAATACAAAGAATCAAATGATAAGTCTCAAATTTGGGTAAATCTGTACGCAGACCTATCTCCCATGTATCCAGGGCTCCCCCATAAGTGCCATCCTACTGGCAGGACACCAACACAGGGGTAACTCCCTCTTGTTAAACCCAGGTTGCCAGGTCAACCATCAGATGGGAAATCTGTACCAGATGTTATCCTGATATCTTTCCTCCCAGTCTTTTAGTGATCCCAGGGTTTGTTTAGTGAGACTTTATCCTTCTACAATTATCTCAGATTGTTCACTGTTATCCCACCTGATAGGGACCAGGAACAGCTGACTGTGTACTGGAGACAACACTGACTGCCAGGAAGAACTGTCAAACTCTGTACTTTGCAGACCTGCCAGCTCATTGCACTCAATGGATTCTACTAGTCAGAGTCCCTGGGAAGTGCCTCAATTTACACTTGGAGCTTTTCCTTAGAGGGTTTTGATTTAATTTGATTTATTATTGTCACATGTATTAACATACAGTAAAAAGTATTATTTCTTGTGAGCTATACAGACAAAGTATACCATTCAAAGAGAAAGAAAGGCGAGAATGCAGAATATAGTGTTTTTAGTCATAGCTAGCGTGTAGAGAAAGATTAACTTAATGCGAGATAGGTCTATTCAAAAGTCTGATGGCAACAGGGAAGAAGCTGTCCTTGAGTTGGTTGGTACATGTTCACAGACTTTTGTATGTTTTTTCTGACAGAGGAGACTATGTCCAGGGTGCATGGGGTCCTTGATTATGTTGACTGCTTTTCTGAGGCAGCTGGGAATGTAGACAGAGTCAATGGATGGGAAGCTGGTTTGCAACACATTCTGTACATTCCATCCTCACTACAACCCCTTACATGATCTGTGTTTATATACCACCATGCAGACATGGAGAGAATGTGCAGACTCCACACAGCCAGTCACTCAAGGGCAGAATTGAACCCAGGTCCCTGACGCTGTGAGACAGCAGTGCTAACCACTATGCAGCCATATTCCTGATTTAACTTGGAGTTAAGATTTAGTGAACATTTATTCTAAAGTCTATTGGCCTGTAACTATTTGCTCCATCACTTTCTCCCTTTTTGAAGAACCATGGATTCACTACAGTGCAGAAGGAAGCCATTTGGCCCATCAAGTCTGCACTAACCACAATCCCATTCAGGCACTTAACACCACTTATTTACTCTGCTAACCTCCTGACACTAAGGGGCAATTTAGCATGGCCAATCAACCTAACCCGCACATCTTTGGAATGTGGGAAGAAACCAGAACACCTGGAGGAAACCCACACAGTGATCCAAGGCAGGAACCCAGGATCGTGGTGCTGAGGGGCAGCAATACTAGTCACTGTGCCACCATACTGCCCAAGAATGGTACCACATTAACTGTACTCTAGTCTAGAGGCACCATACCTAGGTGGCACGGTAGCATTGCTGCTTCACAGCACCAGTGACCCGCGTTCGATTCCAGTCTCGGGTCACTGGCTGTGTAGAGTTTGTATATTCTCCCCATGTCTGTGTGGGTTTCCTTTGGGTGCTCCAGTTTGCTACCACACTCCAAAGATGTGCAGGTTAGGTTGATTGTCCATGATGTATTGCCCCTTAGTGTCAGGGGACTAGGAGGGTAAATATGTGGTATTATGGGGATAGGACCTGGGTGGGATTGTTGTCAGTGTAGGCTCAATGGCCCAAATGGCCTCCTTCTGCATTGTAGATTCTATGATTCTGTGATCAGAGGTTGGTAAATGATGATCTGTGCCTCCACTATTGTTTCCTCTCAACAGCTGAGGATGCATGTCACCTGGATCTGGAGTCGTACCTACTTTCAAAGATGTTAAAATTCCTCTCTCACTGTGCTATTTTAACCTGATATTTCATATTCCTCTGATACAATGGGAGGAGTTTTCCTGGCCGACGACGATGACGGCCGCTGCCGCCACCGCCACCGCCACCACACAGAAATCGTAGCGGGCGGGGGGTGGACCATGCAAAGTTCCATTCATGTCAGGTGGGATTTTCCAGTCTAGGGGTGAGTGCGACCAGAAAATTCCACCCAAAGTCTATATCCTTCTTCTCTTTTGTATTAATAAACAAAATATTTATTCAGATCCATATCAACACCCTCTATCGCCACACTCAGGTTGCCCTCCTGCCCTCCCTCATTCTTTCTTCAGTTAACCTCATGCTCTTTACCTATCAAACATTTCCTTCATTTTAGTTGCCAATACTTTTTCCGTACTCTCCCTTTGCTTTCCTAACTTCTTTATTTTTAATTTCACCCCTACTCTTCTCATTCTCCTCTGGCTGTTCTACATTGAGCATTTTCTGCATTGAGACCTCAGTATTCATCATAAGCTTCACCCACTTCCTTTATTCTCTCCTTGAAATTCCCTGGCACACAGGGGCTTTGGATTTGTCCGTTACATGCATTTTCTTTAAGGGAATATGTTGGTTCTGAACCCTCACTATTTATTCCTCGACTGCCGCCCGCCGATCTGGCATTAGAATTTCTCACAAGTAGCTGATTCAGTCCACTTCAGTTAAATCACATTCCAGTTTTGTAAAATTATCTTTTCCCTTATAAAATGCAATAATAGAATTCCTCCAGTGCAGGAGGCGGCCATTTGGTCCAACAAGTCTCCACCGACAGCAATCCCACCTTGGCCTTATCCCCGTAACCCCACACATTTACCCCGCTAATCTCTCTAACCTATGCATTCTGGGACACTAAGAGGCATTTTAGCATGGCCAATTGACCTCACCTGCACATTTTTGGGCTGTGGGAGGAAACCAGAACACCCGGAGGAAACTCACGCAAGAACGTGAGAGAACGTGCAAACTGCACACAGTGATGCAAGCCAGGAATCAAACCCAGGTCTCTGGAGCTGTGAGGTAGCAGTGCTAACCATCGTGGTACCATGCTGCCCATAATTGAGAACATCAATTTCTGGTCCCGGAGGCTAAGGAAATATGACATATCCACTTTGACTCAGACCAATTTTTACAAATGCACCATAGAAAGCATTCTTTCCAGATGTATCACAGCTTGGTATGGCTCTTGCTCTGACCAAGACCGCAAGAAACTACAAAGGTTGGTGAACGTAGCATGATCCATCACGCAAATCAGCCTCCCATCCACTGACTTCGTCTATACTTCCCATTGCCTCAGAAAAGCAGCCAGCATAATCAAGGACCCCACACATCCTGGACGTTCTCTCTTCCACCTTTTTCCATCGGGAAAAAGGTACAAAAGTCTGAGGTCATGTACCAAACGACTCAAGAACAACTTCTTCCTTGCTGCCATCAGACTTTTGAATGGACCTATCTCGCATTATGTTGATCTTTCTCTGCACCCTAGCTGTGACTGCAACAATACATTTTGCACCTTCTTTCCTTCTCTCCTATGTACTTTATGAACAGTATGCTTTGTCTGTTTAGTACGCAAGAAACAATACTTTTCACTGTATCCCAATGCATGGGACAATAATAAATCAAATCAAATAGCTTTCTGCGTCACCAGAACTACCCTACACCTAATTGTGATGTATCAAAGTGCTCCCCAATCAATACACCTTCCATCTGCCCAGCTTCACTCCCATCTATTAAATTAAGAAACACCCACTCACTTTTTGGACTTGTCACATACTGACTGTAAAAAGGTTTTCCTGAATGAATTTGAAGAGTTTTGCTCCCTCTGTGGCTTTCACACTCATTCTATTCCAGTTAATTGAAGGAGTTGAAATTCTCCACTATTGTGTTCAGGATACTTTTTGCAAATTTAACCATGTGCTTATCAGCAGCACAGCAAGAGTTCAATTAAATGGATGGATCTGCTTGTTAATATCATGTGAAACAGATGTATCTCTCTGTTACATTGTGAATTTTCCCCAGTGAGGTGTTGTACATGCGAATATTCACATTCATCATTTCTATAGGAATTCAACAATTTGAAACTAAATTTCTTCACTATCACAACAATTGTTCAGTCTACAATACTTACATACTTACCACACTTCGAATGCTTTTGGAGATCACTTTTGCATCCAATTCTTCAGCCTTTCCATGTTCTTCATCCAGCGGCTTTGTCGTCTCTGGAGAAGAAAGCTGCAATAGGAAGCGTCAAATGTGGATAAGAATCTTCCCTAGAACGCTCACTTGGTGTCATCTTCTGACATTTCACCTTCTTGGTAGAAATCAAATAGAGGGAGTTCTCACTCACAAAATCTAGCATGCTGGCATATCCACCGTTACCATAACACCCTTTCTCTGAGTCTTTCTGTGGTGCCAATAAGCTTAATTTGGTGAGACCCCATCCTTATACAGACTGTTCATTGCCATCCCATTTACAGGGGCCAGAAACAGCTAGCATTGTGTTAGTTGGACAGATTCTGCACTTTATGAACCTTTCAGCTCACTTTACGTCATAGATTCTGTTCAGTAGTGTCACTGAAAGGTGTCCCAATTCACTCTTAGGCTGGAATACGGTCCAGGTGGCAAGTGTCCCAGTGGTGATCAGGAGCAACCTTGCCTCAGTCATTGATGGGACACCCAGCCAAATATGTGGCCCATTTGGCATTAAGCTATTTGTCATCTAGTCCCTATAAAGACTAGAGTTGCCTCCAGGAGCTGAAGGCCTCACAGCTTTCCAGCTCAGCAGCACCTCAGGGGTGGTGGCCACTGCTGGGACTGCACTCAGCTGACATCTCTAAAGTGAAAGAGAATTCCAGAAACAAAAACTTCAGAACAACCCTTCACAAAGTTTTAACTGAATTAAACTAGGAATTCTCCTGTTCCATTATTACCGCTCTGTAGTTCAGTGTAAAACTCTTTCAGAATTAAAAAGAGATTGAAAGTCCTACGATGAACAGAGTTCTATTATCCAGTGTTCTCCAGTACAGTATGTCAGGTGTTATAGTGAGGGTGGAATATGCAGAATGTATTTAAAGTCTCCAAGGACAAACTGGATTTTACCAGTCCCCTACAGTAGGGACTATGTAGTCCCTGCCCTCACCAATACCCCCACAAGCTGTTTGCTCTCATTGAGGGGACACTGCCCCTTCAATGAGAGGAGTGGGATCTGGGGTTGCCAGCATTGGTCAGGCAGGCCACAGCTTGTGGAAGTATTGGTGAGGGCAGGAACTACATGGGCTGCCATTACCACTAGGGCGGGGGAGCCCCCCCTCCCCGATCTATAGAATGTCGGATTAGAAGGTTCCTCACTCCACTGATACTCCAGGGAAGTTGCCAGGATTCACCAACTGGTCTCTGACACAGTACAGGGCACATGTGCAGCTGATAAAATACAATGAGGATGGGAAAGGCAACTGGAGCTCTGCCACTTCCCCTCATCTTCCCTCGCCATGTCTCCTCTGTTTCACCCTCACCTATCTGTAGGGGGCTGGTAAAATCCAGTTTGTCCTTGGAGATTTTAAATACATTCTGCATATTCCACTCTCAGTATAACACTACAACACACATACTGTACTGCAGAATACTGGATAACAGAACTCTGTTCATTGTAGGACTTTCAATCTCTTTTTAATTCTGAAAGAGTTTTACACTGAACTACAGAGCGGTAATAATGGAACAGGAGAATTCCTAGTTTAATTCAGTTAAAACTTTGTGAAGGGCTGTTCTAAAGTTTTTGTTTCTGGAATTCTCTTTCACTTTAGAGAATGAATAATTCAGGATATTCCACAGAGTCCTCAACAATCCAAGGCAAACATGAATAATTTTCACTTTGAACCACAGAAAGAGCAGAAAGAGGCCATCGAGATTGTCTGGAGGAGCAATCATTCTGGCCCTTCCCTTTGCCCTATCCCAGTAACTTTACACATCTCTCTGAACCTCCGGATATCCCAAAGTCCTTCCCAGCTTGAGAAATATTTGTGAAATGTAGCCACTGCCATAATGGAGGAAATGCTGCAGCCTATTTGTACGCAGGAAAATGATTTTCCATTTAAGAGTTGGCTCCACACTTAGAGTTGACATTGATCACGTTACGGGGTGACACTCACTTTTGTCTGCAGTCCGAGATCTGGAGGATGGCTCTCTATGTCAGTATCCATTCTTGAGGTGGCTTGAAATGTTGAAGGCACTTGAAGCTTGCCAACGTGGGAAAGATCAGAATAATAACAACAGGAAAAATGAAATGAAGAATTAGAAACACAGATAAACCTTTAAAAACACCCTGACACTCTAGCAGTAACTTGGAATCTTGCTCTTGCAAAATCTGGGGCCGGATTCTCCTACTTCGCCCGTGGCTGAGATACTCCCATTCCGCTAAAGTGAATGGAATTTTGGCTGAACACCAAATTCTCCATCCTCGCTGGTAGCAGTGGTGGAGCATGAATGGCTGGAGATCTGTGGAGAACTGGGTGACTGTATGGAGTTTGCACATTCTCCCCGTGTCTGCATGGGTTTTCTCCTGCAGTCCGAAAAATGCGTAGATTAGATGGATTAGCCATGCTAAATTGCCCCTTAGTGTCCAAAGGTGTGCAGGTTCGGTGGGTTGGCCGTACTAAATTGCCTCTTAGTGCCCAAAGATGTGTAGATTAAGTGGATCGGCCATGGTAAATTGTCCCTTCACATCCAAAGATGCATAGGCTTGCTGGATAGTAAATGTATGGGATTACAGGGATAAAGTGGGGGAGAGAGCCTGGGTAAGATACTCTGTCAGGGAGTCAATGCAGAATGACCTCTTCTGCACTGTAGGGATTCTATGAATTCCGGTCCAGGTACCCCCTCCTTTTACCTGAACTGCAGAGTCTCCCTCACTGAAGTAGGGAAAGGGTTAATGGATTTTGTACCTAGAATATGTCACAAACATAACCATTCATCATGACTGATTTTCTCAAGCTTATACTGCTCCTGGCAGTAATATAAGTTATTTGTTCATGTCTTACATGCTTTAACTCTCATTTTTATAAAGACAGATAGCTTAATGTGGCTGTTATTTTGTAGACTTTGCAAATCTTACCTATTTGGTGTTAGTTGGACATCATTACACAGATGGTAGTTTACGATACCGGCTTTTGACAGGAAGGGTCCTGTTGGGACTGCCGCGATCGCACAAGTAACTTCAAAGACAGAGATGCCGGTACTGCTGCAGAGGGTTTTGAATCGTGACCGGATTAAGCACGTGTCATGACTGTAGCTGCCTGCTGGATAGTAATCTCTGGTCAACTCTGAAGCTAATTCGTGACCAGAGAGGGAAGACCTGGAGGTCTGGCTGGAATTGGAACTTTGAGTCATGATTACAGCTGGAGCTCAATGTATAAATGCCCATTTGTGTTTGTGTTTAGGAGAGGTCTGGTAGTCCATTGTGAGGAACCAGTTTCTCCCAAAGCTCTGGAATAAACGCCAGAGCTTTGAAATAAAAACCACTGTATTTTGACTCATTAACAGTCTCAGAGGTATTATTTTACCTACAACATTTTGGTGCTGAAACCCGGGATTTGTTTGCGGGCTTAAACTGAATGGCCACAATCTGGGTACTGGAATAGATCACCGAACTTAATAGGACGAGCCAAACTCCAGTGGGGAAACATCTGTGATGAGGGTCTGTGCTGAGAGTCAGAGAGTGTGAAAGAGGTCTGAACTGAACATATATGGACAAGGAGACATGTGTCTTTAAAACACCAGTCTTAGACTGGTTGTTAAGAGGGGAAATCTTCACGCGATGGTCAGGAATTTGAAGTGGGTGTAAAAGACTTAAGAAAGATGCCTGGAGTGTGATGTTCAGACGTGAATGAGAAAGAGACTGTCAGTGATCGCCGGAGTTGAAGGAAAAGCTGGCTTAAGTTTAATAGTGTAAGTTTACTGGTGTAAGTGGTGGCACGGGGGGCACTGCTCACCCCTGACAGGTTTTTCTGGACTCTAATAAGTGCAGCCTAGGAGTGGGAGAGCGAGATGGGAGAATAGAAGACTCCAGTTGGTGAGTACAAACTTAGCTGTGTTATGGCGGGATCACAAGGACAGTGGGGATCCCCAGGATCTCTGATAGAGGAATATATGACTGAAAGGGACAGATTCATTAAACAGATGAGAAAGGGGGGTGGGCCTCATCTCATCCATTAGACCGACAACAAAAATGGTTGGAAAAGGAAAAGAAAGACAGAACTAAGAAAATTGGAATTCTCTTGGTTCACCAATTGGCTGGATCAATTGAACAAGTCTCAGTCTCGAGTAAAAAATGGGCTGATGACAAAGCAAAAATCAAAATGTTGGAATCACGCATTAGAGAACTAGAAAAGAGAAACCAAATTTTAGAGGACCCCAGTTGGGGATCCTTGCCTCCCTATAGGTCGGCCATAAAACCCATGGCACCCGTAGAGATTTTGACCCCGTTGAGGAAGAGGTTTATGATCTTGCTCCCATAACTCGTGGTGGGACATTACAGAATCCCACTGCCCGATATAAACCCTTTACCCCAGAAGAAAGGCAACAAGTTTTGACTTCCCTTGGAAGGCTCCAGCCCTGGAGTAATAATAGCAAATTTTGGGCAGAACTGGACACCATTTGGGTGGGACACCAGTTACACTTGAGGGATATACACCAGTTGGTACGGGCCGCTTACCCACCAGACAAGTGGAGACTAATGGGTAACAGGGTGGACCAGGCTAACGCCACTGACTGAACTCAGTTGGATTATCAAGGCGGAAGGTGGACATATGCAATAGAGACAACTGCTGAGGTTGATGCAATGGTGGAACCATTTAATCGGTTTAAGGCAGAGGTCCAACGAGTCTTAGGCAACGCACCAACCAACTCGTCCAGAATTACCAATACTAAACAACAAAGAGGTGAAGAAGCTTCCAAATTTGGGGAGCGACTCTAGATTACACCAAGAATGTTCGGGAGTGCCCGAACCTGCCCAAACAGATAGAGCCTTTTTACAAGCATTTAAAGACGGGCTGTCACCAGCTCACCAAAAAAATCCTTAAAATGGGAATTCTTAGTACGCAGGACTATGATGAATTAGTAGAATGGGCGTCTGAAATTAACCAGATGGACTAGATGAGAAACCCTAAGGAGAAATCTTAGGTTTTGTATTTCAGTGTTTGTGGGACCTGGTTGCTTGTCGAATGCAGGTGGTTGTTGTTGTATTAGATTGAGAGCAGAAGTTGTTTGTACTTGTGGAGTATTTATTGCAGGCAATAAATGCAATGCTTTACACTTTGTTATAACTTTAAAGGAGCTGAGGAAATGTTAAACTGCTAAATTGTGAGTATAAGATTTCTTGAATTTATTTCTGTTTTGAGTTTAACTATAGTCTGGAGGAAAGGAGAATGAAGGCGACTGTCTTAATCTGTTTTCTTTGTTTTTTTCAGTGTTTTATTTTCATCCCAGTTTAAAATGTTGGATTTGAATAACGGATAAGTTGGAATGAATGTTGGAAGTTTCCATGTGTGTGTTTGATAAAATGGTTGGGATGTTTTTGTTTTGTTGTTGTTTGCTTTGGATGTTCTAATGTTTTTTCCCTAGTTGTGATTTTACAACAATGGATTCAATACAGAGTTTAAATAAGACTGAGAAGTAAACTGAAATTTCAAAATCAAAGTACATAACTTGAAGTCTGAGATAACCAGTTTGAATTTTGAATAATCCTGGGTTCAAATTTTGTTAGGAAAGGGTTTAAACCTTGGAAGGAACCATGTGCTCTTTCCTTTGTCTTGAAGGAGTTGTTTGAGACTAAGTTAATTCATTTGACTCCTAGCCCAAAGTATTTTTGTGTTTTGTTTTAAGTAGATGGTTCGTGAATGACAAGCAAGATTTTTTATCACAACTCAGTGATAACTGAGACTTGAGTTTGGTTCATTCAGATTTTCTCATTGTTATCTTTCGAATTAAAATGAACGGTTACGTTTCAGTGTTACAGTTTCTGACATTTAATTGATAGATTTGTTATCGGACAACAAATTTTATGAAATTGGGCACACAAAATGGAAGCAAACTAAAGCTATCCTCAGAGCCCTCCACTAAAATCACAAAGTAACAGACACTGATCAGTAGGCGAGAGCATGCTTTTAGAATGCAAATGAGGGCTAGCACCTAAGGGAAATTGGACAGGATGGCACCTACAGGAACTAAATTAAAGAACACATCCCCACCCCATCAAAATCAGCACTTCTAAACCAGTCAAACAACCCATGGAGACACCTAAAATTAACACAGTTAAGGAAACATCCCTGGCCCCTCAAGGCTCTTGAGATCAATAACACACCTATGGTTCACACCCCAGAGATTCTAGACCATTGATAACCAACCAGACAAAAACAATTAACACACACTTAAAACAATTGCTCCAACACTCAAAAACATCGAAACAGGATGGCTGAAGTCAAATACTGTAAATAAAGGATTAGCATTTGAAATGCGAAGTTCAGGTATAACTGTAGCCCGTTGTGGGGGAGTCTTTAGAGCGCTTTCGGGACAGTCCGATTGTATGTCCTGACTGTGCTTCTCCGTCGACGTAAAAGAAAATAAAGCTGTGCCGTTATTGAACTTCACCCCGAGTCCGTAGTGGTCGTTTCGCCCACTCGCGCTAACAGAATAAATTGCTGGCACAAAATAACCAACTTATAAGTGGGAAGTTGCCTGAACTTATAAGAGGTAAATAAGTTTAATTTTGACAAATAAAAGGTAATGGAAATAAAGTCTGCACAGGTTTTGTGTTGCAACATGTTCTCAGTTTATGATGTAACCATTTGAATGTGGGACAATATCTGTTTGTTTTGTGGCTTCTCTATATTGAGTAAATGTTATCTGTGGTAATCCTCATGTTCACATGTAAAGTTTGTTGATTCAATGTATGTAGATACTAATATGTGGGGGTTAACTTGTCTGAAAAGCTAAGGGCTCTGGAGAGTGTCAATGACTTTACAACAGATGACGGGATTTTTCCTCCTACTTAGGTATTTGGGGTTATACGAGTTAAAATGCTTAAAGGTAAACAAATAAACCATTTGTGCAAGTTATGTTATTCATAAATACATTGGTAAAGTGACAGAATGATGGAGGAGTTTCCTCTATAATTTGTTAAACTGATGGAAACACTTGAATTACTTTTAGTTTGTACTTTGGTTACATTGTGTTAATTGGGTCATAAAAGAACATACTATGTGTATTCCAGAAGGTGATAGATTTTGAGCTGTGACTGTGGAAGTTCAAATCTAAAATGGTAACTGCGACAAGAGGTGTTTATTATGCAAATCTGGATATTTTTAAATGACGAATACTTTGGAGAGCTAAACCTACCTCTTCAGCACTTTTTGGGTGCATGACCCTCCAAGATCCAAATTTAAATGTTATTTCCTTTTGCATCTGTATCAATGATTTATTATTGTCCTGTGCATAATTCTGAATCTAAAATGGTGTTTAGAATATGTGATTATTTGTACTTGTAGCATGTTGTCGTCTGTAACTTCTGGAATATCAATATGTTGCGGGGATGTATTATTACTGTGCACACCAATATCTAGGCTTTGCTTGACTGTTGAGTGACTGGGGAATTCCTGACAGACACTGGTCCTGAGTTTGTGATCTGTCATGCTTCGTGTTCAGGATCGAAGGGAGATATGTGACTTATGTGCCTCCAGCACCTATAGACATGGCCGATACCCAGAGATCGGTGTGGTAGCACTTGACTGGACTCTGATCGATTGATTGGCAATGACCAAAAGGGGCGTGAAATTCAACTAGGAATGAGTTACAGCGATGGTGACCATCATCAGCGATTACCAGCTGTTGGACAGCCACCACACCCGAGAAGGAAAGAATGAAAACCAAAGCCAGAGTGCAGAGTGTCAGACCAGTCCAGAGAACTAGACTACACAGAGGACGACCAAGACCGATGCACAAATAAAGGCCAGTGTTTGCCTGGGTACTTGCCAGTCACGCAAGGTTAAGTCAAGGTCTCATATTTGATTTGAACTTTGGTATTTTCCTGTAAGATAACTTACTGTTGGTTGAGTGGGTGCTCATTGATTGTGTGGGAAAAAAGAACCCCAAGTTGTCTTTTGTTTTTTTAACTGGGGGTAGGCCCAAATGCTGGTAACATTTGGCTTTGGATTGGTCATAGGGCCACGCTTGGGCCTGGCCCAGACCGAAAGGGGGGAGTGAAGTAGGGAAAGGGTTAATGGATTTTGTAACTAGAATATGTCACAAACATAACCCTACATAATGACTGATCTTCTCAAGCTTATACTGCTCCTGGGAGTAATATAAGTTATTTGTTGATGTATTACATGCTTTAACTCTCATTTTTATATAGACAGATAGTTTAATATGGCTGTTATTTTTAAAACTTTGCAAATCTTAGCTATTTGTGTTAGTTGGACATCGTTACACAGATGGTAGTTTATGATACCGGCTTTTGACAGCTGCTGATGGCAGATCGCGATACCGGCTTTTAACAGGCAGAGTCCTGCTGGGGCAGCCTTGATCACACAAGTAACTTCAAAGACAGAGATGCCGGTACTGCTGCAGAGGGTTTTGAATCGTGACCGGATTAAGCATGTGTCATGACTGCAGCTGCCTGCTGGATAGTAATCTCTGGTCAACTCTGAAGCTAAATCATGATCAGGGAGGGAAGACCTGGAGGTCTGACTGGAATTGGAACTTTGAATAGTGATTATTGCTTGAGCTCATAATGTATAAATGCCCACTTGTGTTTGTGTTCTAGGAGAAGTCTGGTAGTCCCCTGTGCAGAACCAGTTTCTCCCAAAGCTCTGGAATAAACGCCAGAGCTTTGAAATAAAAGCCACTGTATTTTGACTCATTAACAGTCTCGGAGGTATTATTTTACCTACAACACTCACCAAGGCTGCCAGGGTCGATGTCTATGCTGTTCCAGTTCTATACCTCACCATTTCTTCTTCCACCAAAAAGCCACATAGTGTTTTGCCTTTTAATTTATTCTTTCACAGGCCAGAGGGGTAGCTGACAAGTCCAGCATATGCCATCTGTCCCTAACTGCCCTTGGACTGGGTGGCTTATTAGGCCATTTCAGAGACAGTTAAGAGTCAACCATCTTTCCACGTCACTATTAACTAGAAGCACCAGATTGCAGTCATCCACACATTTCCAATTTCTAAGTCAAATCATTTCTACAAGTAAGGCCCCGAGCACCAGCTGGTGGGGCATGTTCCACCCTTTGTGACCCTATGGTAACTACCTTTAAGCCTGCTGTGTTTTCTGTTCCGCGGCCAGTCTACTCCACACTGCCTTCTGAATGAGCACGTTTTGAATATAGCCATGAGTGCCCCAGGTCCGTCACCTGTTGAAATTCTCTTGACTATATTATTCTTATCCATTTTATTAGCCCGTCCAAGATTTTAAAAAGATTCAAAGAGTCACAGAATTTTTACAGTGCAGAAGGAGGCCATTCAGCCCATCATATCAGTCTCCCCCAATTAGTTATTTACTTACTAAGTTTAAGTTTATTTATTAGTGTCACAAGTCGGCTTACATTAACAGCGCAATGAAGCTACTGTGAAAATCCCCTAGTTGCCACACTCAGCGCTTGTTCGAGTGCAGTAAGGGAGAAATTAGCACGACCAATGCACCTAACCAGCACATCTTTCAGAATGTGGAAGGAAACTGGAGCACCTGGAAGAAACCCATGCAAGACACAGGAAGAACATGCAAACACCACATAGACGGTGACCTAAGCCGGGAATCGAACCCAGGTCCCTGGCGTTGTGAGGTAGCAGTACTTTGCCTTTATCCTAGCAATTCACTTAGTTCCCTTCTCCCAGCAACCATGCACATTCTCACTTTTCAGATAAGTCACATTCCCTTGTGAAAGTTTCAATTAAACCTGCCCCCATCCGACTCTCAGCTAGTGTCTCCTACTCACTGTGTAAAAAAGGTTTTCCTCATGTTGTTTTTACTTCTTTTACCAACTCTTTTCCACCTGAGCCCTCTTGTTCTAGATCCTTTCATCAGTGGGAACAGCTTCTCCCTGTTTACTCTGTCTAGACACTCGTGATTTTGAACATCTCCATCAAATCCCTTTCAGCCCTCTTTTCTCCAAAGGAAGCAGTCATAATTTCTCCTATTTGTTTTCATAACTGAAGTCTCTTGTCCCTAGAACCCTTCTTGTGAATCCTTTCCGTGCTCTTCACAATGCCTTCACATTCTTCCTCAAGCGTGGCACAGAACTGAATGCAATACTCCAGCTGAGGCCAAGCTAGTGTGTTATACTGGCTTAACATAACCTCCTTACTCTGATACTCCATGGTGGCACAGTGGCTAGCACTGCTGCCTCACAGCGCCAAGGATCTGGGTTCAATTCCCAGCTTGGGTCACTGTCTGTGCGGAGTCTGCATGTTCTCCCCGTATCTGTGTGGGTTTCCTCTGGGTACTCAGGTTTCCTTCCATAGACCAAAAGACGTGCCAGTTAGGTGCATTGGCCATGCTAAATTCTCCCTCAGTGTACCCGTGGGGACATTAAGTTACAACAATTGTGAAAATTAAGTTATGACAAACAACTCTGTCATGTAATAAAAAATGCTTATTAGCAAACAAGGCCTTCACAGAGAGGCCATCGCTTGTGTACTCAGGATAAGAAACAAATTTAAACCTTGTGTTAGTTCCATAAACACTACGTTCCTAGCCTTGGCCACAGAACGAAAATAAGACCCTTTCAATAACAAAATTCCAAACAGCAAGATATTGTGAACTATAACTGTTACAGTTTCTATATAAATTGACAGAACACCATACTGAAATTCACTGTCTCTGTTCTCTTTGCTAGCAGGTAATAAAAGCTTAAAAATTTGAGTGCTCACTGTGCATTGTCTGGTTAATCCTCTCAACACCTGAACAGACGCAAGACTGTGGCGACTAGGGGATTTTCACAGTAACTTCACTGCAGTTTAATATAAGTCTACTTGTGACACTAATAACTAAACTAAACTAATAAAACCTAGAACATTATATGCCATATTAACTCTCTCTCAACCTATCCGGTCACCTTCAATGAATATGCAAATACACAACCAGGTTTCTTGGCTCCTGTGGTTTCTTTAGAGTTGCAGTCTTTATTTCCTACCAAAATGAATCACGTAACATTTCTCCACATTGAACTTCATCTGCCAGCTGTCCGCTCACTCACCTTACCTTGTCAATGTCCTTGTGAAATTCTAGGTTGGTCAAAATTGAGTCCTTTTGAAGTCCATGTTCTTAAATTTTCAGTTTCCACTATTCTATTGCACCTTTAAATAAAAATTCTAATACTCCCCTCCCACCAGTATTCCAGTAATTGAACCAGAGTTTCCTGGATATGCTTCCTATCCCTTTTTAAATCAAAGGATTCAACACAAGGGGCTAGCCCTTTCAGTTTGCCAACTTTGTTTTCCTCCTTTCCAAAATTATTTAACACAATTAATTTTCTTTTGTTGAAAACTACAGTACAGAATTACAAGAACTGGATGACTCCTTGTTAGGAAGCTGGTGCTCAATTCCTGATACTCATTGCTTTGTAGAAACTCGTCATCTTCCCTCCTCATAAGGAAGTTGGAACTTCTTTTGGATGAGTCAAGCGTATGATAAGAATACTGCAATATGGAGAATGAGTCTCAAATTCAGATAAATCTAAATGCAGACACATCCCCCAATGTCTGTCAGTGTCATTCTACTGGCAGGAAAGGATTTGAGTATAGGGATAGGGATGTTTTGCTGCAACTATACAGGACATTGGTGAGGCCACACCTGGAGTATTGAATGCAGTTCTGGTGTCCTTATTTGAAGGAGGATGTTCTTGCTTTAGAGAGAATGCGCGAAGGTATACCAGGCTGATTCCTGGGATGGCAGGTCTGTCATATGAGGAGGGATTAAGTCAGTTAAGGTTATATTTACTGGAGTTAGAAGAGTAAGGGGATCTCGTAGACAACTAATAAAATTTTAAGAAGATTAGATTCAGAAAGAATGTTCCTAATGGTGGGAGAATCCGGAACTACAGGTCATGGATTGAGGATAAGGTGTAAACCTCTTAGGACAGAGGTGAGGAGAAAGTTATTCACCCAGAGGGTGGTGAATGTGTGGAATTTACCACCACAGAAAGTAGTTGAGGCCAGAACATGTGGTTTCAAGGAGAAATTAGATATAGCTCTTGGGGTTAAAGGGATCAAGGGACATGGGAGGAGCAGGTGGATCAGGATATTGAATTTGATGATCAGCCATGATTAAAATGGTGCCACAGGTTCAAATGGCCTACTCCTGCTTCAATTTTCTATGTCTCTAAACTAACACGGGTAACTCATGCTTGTTAAACCAAGGTTTCCAAGGCAATTACTAGATGGGAAATTTACCTGATATCTTTTCTCTGAGTCTTTTAGTGATACCAGGGTTTATTTAGTGAGACTCTATTCTTCTACAAATATTTCAGATCGTTAACTGCTATCCCACTTGATAAGGGCCAGAAACAGCTGACTGTGTACTGGAGACAACACTGACTGCCTGGATGAACTGTCAAACTCTGCATTTTGCAAACTTTCCAGCTCACTGCACTCAATGGATTCTACCAGTCAGAGTCCCTGGGAGGTGCCTCAGTTTACATTGGGCCAGAATTTCATGCCCCCATCTGGGAAGGGGCAGGAGGGAGTCGTGTAAAATTAAGTGAGATGATGGTGGGTGCCGTGCCTGTCACCTACCTGCCTCCAATGGTAACTGAGCCAGTTAAAAGCGGGTTGTGGCTTCTGCAGCCTACTCCCAACATTCCAGACAATGAGTGGGGCCATTCACATTAAATCCTGGCCTTGGAATATTGGTTTCCTTGGAGAGTTTAAACGCACTTTGCACATTCCACCCTCAATATAATCTTCCACTTGCTGTGCTGTGGAGATTTCTGTATAACTTCTAATCCCTTCCCAGTTCTAAAGGAGATTGTTTTATGCAGCATTACCACAGGGTAACAATAGTCAAGAGAGATCCTGACTTTACAAGTGATTAAGAGAAAGAGGGGCTCTAAAATCTACATTTCTGCAAATGTTAAACCAGGATCCTGTATTGGATTCATTATTTGTGGATAATGTTGGAAAAAGTGTTGTACAGCTGCACAGAATTAATCCTATGGTTATTAGGAGCACTGGATAGTTTCAGAAATCAGTGGACTGGGGCAATCCTGATCTTGGTAGTACAAACTGACACAGATGTATCTGTATGCGACATTGTGAATTTTCCCAGTGAGATGCTGGACGAGTGAATTGTCACATTTATCATTTCTTTGAAACCTCAGCAACTCAACCATCAGAATTTGAACCTAAATTCCTTCACCAGTTTACAAGTTGGCTTCAGACTTACCATGCTTAGCATGCTTTGGGAGAGATTTTGTCTGTCCAATTTCCCTGGTGTCAACATGTCCCCTTTTTCAGCTTCCTGAATTGTCATCTCTGGAGGAGGAAGCTGCAATGGGAAACAACAAATGATGAGGCTCAAATTCAGGAAACGCCCTCACACATACCTCTGGAGCCTTCTCGGAAACATTCACTCATTGTTGTCTTCTGAAGTTATGCCATTTGGTTCAAAATTAAACAGATGGAACTGTCATTTGCTGAGACACCAACTACCCACTGTTACCCTAATACGTTTTCTGAGGCTTTCTGTGACGCCCGTGAGCACAGGATTAATCTGGTGAACCCAAAACCAGGCTGTTCACGGTTACACACTTGTGTGGGCTCCTTAATATTCAGTGGCAATACCGTGGGAACACAATCACCTAGACATTTCCCTTCTCGTCACTCACTACCCTGACTTGGAAATATATCATTGTTCCTTTACTATCACTGGGTCAAAATCATAGAACTCCCTTCCTACCAGCACTGTGAGTGGCTGCAGTGGCTCAAGAAGGCAGCTCACCACCACCTTCTCAAGGAAAATAAATGTTGGCCTAGCCAGTGACGCCCATATCCCAGGAATGAATGAATTAAACACAAGCCGCATACCAGTATCTATGAGTGCCAGAGAGAATGCTCAAACTCAGCACTTTAAGAACTTTTTGAGCTCATTGTAAATGATGGATTCAGCTGCAAAGTGTCCTTGAGAGGGGCTCTGATTCCTGCTCTTCCCTGGGTAGTTCAAACATATTCTGTTCACCCTACGGAGGAGATTGTGTGGTCTAGGGGGCGGTGTCCCTGCCTCCGAAACAGAATACTCCTGGATTTGATGTCTGTGGAAGGTGGATTCATAGAATTGCCAAAGAGTTTTGAAAGTTCTTCCAGTGGGACTATGGCATGTGGTAAGATTCGGAGAAACTTCTGGTCAGCCATGCTTGATGGGGAGTGGTGCCTCACAAGACCCTGGCTTCAGGCAAACAACCAGGTTCAAGATATACAAGCTATGGGAAATAGACATATCTGTGTGCTTCATCTGCCTCATGTGTCTCTTGACATGGAGAGCCTTCTGAATCTACTTGCTTTCCTCCCTTACTGTAACTCTGTTTCCCCCTTATCCCATCCTGATGAGCATTGCATGTTAGATCTATATTCATCTTGGATCTGGTGTTATGTAATGAGGCGGGTAGAATTAGGGACCTTGCAGTGAAGGATCCTCTTGGGGAGAGTGATCATTGTATGATGGAGTTTCTGGTGCAGATGGAGGAGGACAAAGTGGGTTCCCGGACATGCGTTCTTTGTTTGAACAGAGGGGAGTACGGTAGGATGAGACAGGAATTGGCGAATGTGGACTGGGGGAGCGCGTTGGAAGGTAGGTCTGCTGAGGAGCCGTGGAGGATCTTTAAGGAGATCTTCCTTGGTGCTCAGCAGAAATTTATTCCGATGGTCAAAAAGGACCGTAGGAGGAGAGGTAATAAGCCGTGGATAACGAAGGAGGTGAAGGAAAGTGTTAAATTAAAAGCGGAGACGTTTAGAGTAGCTAAGAGTAGTGGGTGAGAAGAGGATTGGGAGAGGTTTAAATGTCAACAAAGATTGACAAAGAAATTGATAAAGAAGGGTAGGAGAAACTATGAAGCTGGGCTAGCGCTTAATATAAAAAAGGATAGCAAGAGTTTTTATAAGTATATAAAAAGGAAGAGGCTGGCTAGGGTGAACGTTGGACCCTTAGAGGATGAGAAGGGGGACTTAGTGGTAGGGGATGGGGAAATGGCTGAGGTCTTGAATAACCTTTTTGTTTCGGTCTTCACGGAGAAGGACGTGAATAATTTGCCGGGTGTTAGAGATGGAAAGGTGGTAGGACTGGAGGGTCTCAATGACATTACTGTTACTAGAGAGGCGTTGCTCGACAGACTGAAGGGGCTGATTGTGGACAAGTCCCCAGGACCGGATGGAATGCATCCGAGGGTTCTGAAAGAAATGGCAGAGGTGATAGTGGATGCCTTGGCGGTTATTTTCCAGACGTCGCTGGATTCCGGGGAAGTGCCGGAAAATTGGAAAACGGCTAATGTTACGCCGTTGTTTAAGAAGGGTGCCAGGCAAAAGGCGGGGAATTATAGGCCGGTTAGTTTAACGTCTGTTGTAGGTAAAATGTTAGAATCCGTCATCAAGGAGGAAATAGCGAGGCATCTCGAGGGGAATTGCTTGATAGAGCAGACGCAGCACGGTTTCGTTAAGGGGAAGTCGTGTCTGACAAATTTACTGGAGTTCTATGAGGATGTGTCTAGGGCGGTGGATAGAGGAGAGCCAGTGGATGTGGTCTTTCTTGATTTTCAGAAGGCATTTGACAAGGTACCTCACAAGAGGTTATTGCAGAAGGTCAGGGGACATGGAGTTGGGGGTAGGGTGTTAGCGTGGATACAGGACTGGTTGTCAAATAGGAGGCAGAGAGTGGGGGTCAATGGGTGCTATTCGGATTGGCGGTTGGTGACTGGTGGAGTGCCCCAGGGGTCAGTGCTGGGGCCTCAGCTATTTACCGTTTATATAGATGATCTGGAGGAGGGAACCGAGTGTATGGTGTCGAAATTTGCTGATGACACCAAGATTGGTGGAACGGCAAATTGCGCAGAGGGTGTGGAGAGTCTGCAGAAGGATCTAGATAGGCTGGGTGAATGGGCCAGGAACTGGCAAATGGAATTTAATGTTGGCAAGTGCAAGGTGGTCCACTTTGGTAGGAATAATGGTAGGAAGGATTATTACTTACGTGGAGAAAAACTGCAGCAGGCGACGGTGCAGAGGGACCTCGGGGTCCTTATGCATGAGTCGCAAAAACCCAGCTTGCAGGTGCAGCAGGTGGTCAGGAAGGCGAATGGGATGCTGGCCTTCATAGCGAGGGGGATTGAATATAAAAGTAGGGAGGTCTTGCTGCGGCTGTTTAGGGCATTGGTGAGGCCGCAGCTGGAGTACTGTGTGCAGTTTTGGGCGCTGTACTTACGCAAGGATATTTTGGCCTTGGAGGGAGTGCAGAGGAGGTTTACTAGGCTGATGCCGGAGTTGAGGGGGTTGAGCTATGAGGAGAGGCTGAATAAACTAGGCTTGTACTCGTTAGAGTTTAGAAGAATGAGGGGAGATCTCATTGAGACGTATAAGATGATGAATGGGATGGATAGGATAGAGGTGGAGAGACTCTTCCCGCTCAGAAAGGACAGTAGGACTAGGGGGCACAGCCTCAAGATAAAGGGGGGGGCGGTTTAGAACGGAGTTGAGGAAGAATTTCTTCACTCGAAGGGTGGTGAATCTCTGGAATTCTCTGCCCGTTGAAGTGGTGGAGGCTACCTCGCTAAATATTTTTAAGACGTGGGTTGATGGGTTTTTGATAAGAGAGGGGATTAAGGGTTATGGGGAGAGGGCGGGAATGTGGAACTGAGCCACGACAGATCAGCCATGATCTTACTGAATGGCGGGGCAGGCTCGAAGGGCCAGATGGCCTACTCCTGCTCCTATTTCGTATGTTCTTATGTTCTTATTATGTTTTTCCATTTCCAAAGGAGACAGTATTTATACTTAAACATTGAGTAATTATGGGTTTAAGTAGACTTCAAGGTTTAAAGGCAGTTTGGATCTATGAAACTACCATTGTGCTGGGAAAATAGGGAGTGTCCCACTGTTTCCTAAACAATCTACGTAAGGACATCTATATTTTAGGATGATGTTATGGGATAAGGTGTCCTGATTAGATTTAACCAATGCAAACAGACGGTGAGGACTTGGTCACTTAAGAGTGGTACTGATGCATAGCCATGAGAGTTCGGGAATGTATTATTTGAAGGGGAATGTACACCTCTAACATTCTGATATAATAGTTCCAAAATAACCAAACAATCATTTAGACTCAAATTACTTCGCTCTTACTCTAGGTTTCCAGTTGGCTGTGCACTTACGTCACTTTCAGGGCTCAGTACAGGAGGTGTGGATCTCAGATCTTGGTCTTGGCTCATTGCACCCTTTCCTAATGCATCAAGCAAGGACTCTGTCTTGGAGATAAAGCCAGTTGTTTGTGATGCCTCAGTCTGACGCTCCTCAACTCCGAACACTCTACTGGAAAAGTTGTGTATCGAATTCTGAAGAAAAGCAAGAATTGTGAAAAGAAGGTGGTGGTGTTGCAGATTTACATATACAAAAGCTTCCGCTGATCACAGAATCCCGACAGTGCAGAAAGCAGCCATTCAGCCCATCAAGCCTGCACCCACAATAATCCCATCTGATGATCCTGTTTAACTGATGGCCTCTGACCTTCACCAGATGGTTAATAATTACACAGAAACAGTAGGAGTTAACAAAAGGCCCAACAAGCTGGCTTAGGGAAAGTACATATTTTATAACATCATACAGTATAGGCCATTTAATCCATCATATTGATGCCAACACCAAGAGCTGACCAATCAGTCCCACTCTCTTGCCCCTCCCGGACAGAGCTTTAAAATGTTTCTGAGATCCCGGTACATAGTCTATTCCCTTTTTAAAGGGTCTGGCCATTTCAGGCAATGCATTACAGATGATGCTAACTCATGCCTTAATAAATTTCTCTTCTTCGGTTCACCGGTTCTTAGACCACACTTTGAGTATTCAGCTCAACTCGCTGTATTCTAAAAATGATATTGAGGTGATGGTGAAAGTGCAAAAAATATTGCAAGAATGACACCAATGATCTTGACAATTACCTTCAATCTGTGTCATCTGGTTATCCTCCCAATGGAAACAATTTCTTCCTATGTTTTACATTGAAGTACTTGGAATGTACAGTACAGAAACATACCCAACTGACAGTCTTTGTATTCTACACAAGCCCCATGCCACCACTCCACAACCACGGTATTACAGAATCTTCTATTCCTTTTTCTTTCATATACTGAGCCATCTTCCTTTTAAGCTTAAAGGCAAAACACTGCCAGAAGCTTTTAAAGTTTAAAGTTTATTTATCAGTGTTACATTAAGACTGCAATAAAGTTAATATGAAAATCCCCCAGTCACCACACACTGGCACCTGTTCGGATACACTGAGAGAGAATTTAGCATGGCCAATGCACCTAATCTGCACGTCTTTCAGACGGTGGGAGGAAACCAGAGCACTTGGAGGAAATCCACACAGACATGGGGAGAATGTGCAGAATCCGCAAAGACAGTGACCCAAGCCAATCAAACCAGGGTCCTTGGTGCTGTGAGGCAACAGTGCTAACCACTGTGCCACTGGAATCTGTGGTGCTAATTACACAGACGTACTTTTTTTTGATTTGATTTATTGTCACATGTATTAGTATACAGTGAAAATTATTGTTTCTTACACACTTTACAGACAAAGCATACCATACATAGAGAAGGAAAGGAGGGGATACACAATGTAGTGTTAGTCACAGCTAGGGTGTGGAATTGGTACCTTATCAAAGGCATTTGAAAAAAAAATCAAAATGTCTTGCACCTATTATGTTGCCCTTATTTCCTTCTCTCAGTGAGGAGGTCTTGTGGTGCAACAGGTACCATCCCTGCCTCTGCAGGAAGGCATTCCTGTTTCTGAGCCAGAAATTGCAGGTTCAAGTCCTACCACAGAACTTGATGGTCAAGTGAGTTGCGGTAATGAGGCCAACAGGTTGAGTATCAACTTACAAAATTCTTCCACCAAAGCAATGGGTAGTGGTAAGAGTGAGAGAGACCCCTGGTTAGCCATGCTTAGTGTGAAGTGGTGCCCCTTTTCCAGCCTTTAGTTTGTAACCTGTTCCAGGTAAAAACTCGCTCTGAAATCAGACAAAAGTTCACCTTGTACACCACTAGGGATGGAAGTTTGGAAGGTTTTTGACAACATTCCACGCAAGAGACCGTTAACTGAAATGCAAATGCATGAAAATGGGGAAAACCTATTCATGTAGATGGAGAATTCCATAAAATGTTGCAGAGTAAGGATAATGGGCATGAGCTCAAACTGGCAGGATGTGACGAGCTGTCGCACAGAAATTGTATTGCTTTTTATTATGTTTAGTGACGTCTTGGAAGAAGGAACAAAAAAAAACATATCATGTGATTGGGCACTTGGCAGCCTTCTGGAATCAACATCAACTTCAGCAATTTTAGATCACAACCTTTGCTTCCATTTTGTTTTGTGTTTCATTGTTGATTTGCTTTTTGTTTTCTTTTGCTTCCTTCACTTTGCATTTGGACAGCAGCTACCCTGCCATTGGCCTCCTCTAGACATAGAATTTCCAGGTGGGAGAATCCGACTACATAGACTCAGGTTTCCCACTGGCATGGACATTCAGTCCCAACTCAGGAGGATGAGCTGACCAGAGAGATCCAGTGTGGATCTAGTCACAGCTAGTCACATCTTGCCAATTTGATCACATACCCATTATTCTTACTCTGTAACTTTTTATGGAATTCTCCACCCATACAGATAGGTTATTTCCATTTTCACACATTTATATTTTTATTAACAGTCTCTTATGTGGAACATTATCAAAAGCCTTCTGAACTTCCATATAAGTAAAATCCATAGACACTCTCCTATCTAATGCACCAGTTGAATTTTTTGAAGAGGCAGCTGCTTCTTTCTCTACAGAGGCATGCTGAGTATTTTCGGCAGGTTCTGTTTTTAGACCATATTTCTAAGATTGCTGATGCCTCAAAGTCAGGTGGTACAGTAAGTAAATAGTGTGGATGGAACAGAAAGATGCAGAGGGACGTCGACAGGTTAAGTAACGGGGCACGACTAGGGCAGAATGTGAGGTTATCCACTTACGGCTGAGGAAAGATAGATGAGAGCACTCTGTAAATTGTAATAAACTGGAAGTAAAGAGACTAATAATCCACGTGCAGAAGCCACTTACAGCTAGTGGACAATTATCAAAAGAAGTGTTGTCATTTATCTCCAAAGGGGTGTGGACGTTAGATAACAACAGTACAGAGATTCTGTTAGATCCCAACTGGAGCATTGCATTCAATTCCAGGCAGTGTGACTCACAAAAGTTATATTGGTCTTGGAGAGATTTCAGCATCGAGTCACCTGAATACTGAGTCAAACGGATAGCCATGAGGTCAGGTTGCATAGAGTAGGTTTGCATTCCCTTGAATATTGAAGATTAAGTGGTGATCTAATTGTGCTGTTCCCAATGATTAAAGGATTTGGGAGGATAGAAAGAGAAAAATGATCTCTGGTGGGGGGGGTCTGGAGCAAGGGGACAGAAGTTAGGGCCAGGCCATTCTAGGGCTTTGTCAGGAGCAATTATTCACACAAAAGGTCATGGAAATCTGGAACTCACCCCCCCCTCCAAAAAAAACTTGAGATTGGAAGCCAATTGAACAGCTGGACTTGCCTACAAAGTCTACGTCCTATAAATCAATGGAAAAGAAATTGAAAACAGATTTTTTGCTGCGCATCGGTAATGATGGATAATGAAACATAGACGGGTTGATGGAGTTCAGGATCCGATCAGTTATGACCTAAAGCAGTGGTGGAATAGGCTGGAGGGGCTGAATGGTCAATTTCTATTTCTCTATTCCCATCTCATTGGCTGTGTATCGAGTTCATCTTTCCTTCTTTCTCTCTCTCTCTGTCTTTTCATTCCTCTACCATTGCCAACTCACCCACTTCTTTCCTTCACTCCAATCCAATATATCAGGACAGGAGTTTATTTTGCCCAATCAAAATTGGGAAACTTGCTGACAGCCCTCTGTAGATTCCCCATTCTGATGTCTCTTATTCGGTATTCCCAAAACCCAGCAGCATGTAAGTCTCCGAAAACTAGGCTAAGGAATCCATACAGCTGGACATCTTGATTAAGAAACGTAAAGCCATTTACCCACACCCTGAGAACCTGGGTCTAACTTGGCCACAGGCAGAAAATGGGCACTTGGCTTAGCTGAACATTATCTGTACAATCGTTTAACGACACATTTGTAATCTCACAGCATGGTTCTGTTTCACTGCACACCAACAAAAGGCTACATACCAAGAATTTATGAATGGGTTTGTATAAAGTGACAATGGAGACAAGATTCAATGGGCTGAAGTAAGTGGCATCATGAGATTCCTCTTGAATTGTCTCAGGCTTACTAAAGAAGGACGAGATCTGGAAGAGGAAAAACCATCAGAGATAGAGATTAATATTCACACCTAACCATCGTCATCTACACCTTCTTCTGCTGAGGGAGCTGAGTCCCAGACTTTACCATCATTGGAAGCTCTAGAACACACTGTCGTCTGATCTAGAAAATAATGTGGAACAAATAACTGCACACTTCCTGCGCGCACTTTTTATACTTAATAATGGCCGTTAATAAGAGTTTTCTGAAAATCTAAACGTATTTTAACCAATTAATGGATACCAATGCACAATTACTCAAGTGAAAAAAATCTGAAAAGGGAGAATTTACCCCCCGAATTACTATTTGGGATTGAAATACAACTATGTATTGATGGTCCTCCCTGGTTTACTGTAACCATGTAACCTCTGCCATGAGGCACAGTTTGGGGTGGTGCAGTCATGTTACATTCAGTTTTACTAAAAGACTTTCTGCTGGCCAAGGGAATCATAATGGGCAAGAAGTAGACCAGGTGGGATTTTCTTGTTTCAGCGCGAGCATAGCTGGGAAATCCTGCTCTTTGTGCTTGAAGTATTGTTATCATTGAACACATTACAGTTACTAACTATAAGGAACAGGGAAGTGTGGGGTTTCCGCAGTTCAGAAATTTGTGTTGCATCTTCTTCAGGTGACATTCGCATTACCTGAGGGTTACTAAACTACGGCTTATGCCATGATTTTACGACAAGGCAAGGTGAAGTTTACCTCAGCGTAAACTGGGATTGATCTCTGTACTATTGGTATTAATCTGAACTGCATACTAGCCATCGAGCTAACTGAGCTAAGAGGCCCCACCTAAGTTCCAATCTAGACTTTTGCTACCTCAATTCCTCTGTTGTGCTGAGACTGGAAGAGTTGTTCTCCTATTTCAGAACAGGTTCATCGAGTCTCCTGAAATTAATAAGCATTTATTCATGTAGACCAAAACTCACCCACATTAAACTAATTCAGCAACAGTTCTCACAGATCACACATAAGAAAGATTTAAGGGTTGGTGTAGAAACAGACAGTAATGTGTTACAGTTTGTGGGAAAGGATGAGAAATTGAAAGGGTCTGGTGATCTGGAGGTGGGATGGAGATACAAAGACAGAATACAATTCGCCATGATACGTTATGGAAAGGAGGCAACAAAGTGAAAACCCTGGCTTCTCAAAGAGAACAATGGACCGAAGATTAATGATGTGTAAAGACGTTGAAAGTAAAAGTGTAGGAACACCAATTGAGGTAGTGACATTGCAGGTTAACTTGGACATGTATGAAGTAAATGGTGGCAGAACATGTTGGCATAGTGGCATAGTAATGGCAACCAGTCACCAACTTCATACTTAGGCTGGCGTGAGCAGTCAAAACGACAGGTTTCAAACATGTAATGCACACGTACTGTGTTATCAAGATCATAGACACTGCAGATAATGGGTTGGAACAATGATTTGGGAAGGAATATTGAACAGATATCTCAGAATTTCCTAGACTTCAACTATTTTATGGGTAAAAATGAAGGATCATTCTATAGACGCAGGACCCTTCAGTGCCAGTCACCTGTAATGAGTATTGCAGAGGACAGAGGATTTTACACTGATTAGTACCAAAAATCATTTCTACTGAAAGTATAACAGAAAGCCTTTTAGCAACAATATTATTGGATGTGCCAATTTCAGATCAAAAATATTGGTTAACAGCAAAACGACTTTAAATATATCTATATATTATGTATGATGACATGATATATCACGTATATATGATGACTTTGGGCTGCTTTTAGATGCAGAATCTGCCCATTTAATATTTCAGGGAAAGGAGGATATGTTTAATGCATGTTGGCTGCTATGTTAGTGATGTGCCTGCTCACAAACACATTGTGCTTTTCTTTCTAACTATGAGTAAAGCTTGACGCAATTGATTTCATGCCACAAATTGCTTGCTTTAAACCTGTCATGTCAAAATGTTCACCAGTTTACAGATAGGGAGGCTATTCAGCCCCACTTAATTCATCTGCTTACTGTAGCATCCAAATCTTTCCTGAATGAGTCTAGAGATTTTTGCCTTGCTTGTTCCACCTGAGAACTTATTCCGTACCATTTGCCTGTAGAAGTTCCCACTTATCAGTGTTAATTTTGATATTAAACCCTGGACCAGAGTGCAGCAATGTTTAACACAGACCTTCACTGTGGTTATTGCTGTTTACATTGACTCAATTTAAGATCGCTACAAGCCCACCTGTTCTTCTTGTTTACATGTGGAGAATAGGCTGCAAACTTACATGGAAGAATGGAGTCGATGAGCTTCGACGAGAGGATGACACAGATGATGTTGCTGACTTTGGACTCGCGCTGCCTCTTGTTGGAGCCTCACTGACCTTGCCATTGAAATCCTGGAAGAGCAAGAAACAGGACACCAGTAAGAAATACAGGGTGATCACTCTGCGTGAATTGCAGTTACCCTCAGGTTTCAGAGGAGCTTCACACAATATTAGAGAGAGAGTGTGTGTGTGTGTGTGTGTGTGTGTGTGTGTGTGTGTGTGTGTGTGTGTGTGAGAAAACCCTCAGCACAAACAGGCAACTCTTTGCTGAACGCTTACCCTATGTCTAACAGAGGCATTTCAGAGTCATCTCACTTTGCAGGGAGGTGATAGCCTAGTGGTATTATCGCTAGACTATTAATCCAGAAACTCAGCTAATGTGGGGACCTGGATTCAAATCTCACCACGGCAGATGGTGGAATTTGAATTCAATAAAAAGTATCTGGAATTAAGAATCTACTGATGACCATGAAACCATTGTTGATTGTTAGAAAAATCCATCTGGTTTACTAATGTCTTTTAGGGAAGGAAATCTGCCAACCTTACCTGGTCTGGCCTGCATGTGATTCCAGAGCCACTGCAATGTGGTTGCCTCTCAACTGCCCTCAGGCAACAAGGGATGGGCAATAAATGCTGGCCTAGCCAGTGACACCCATGTCCCATGAATGAATAAATGCAGTCAGAGATTGCAGAAACGAGTGAGAAGCACCACAGGTGGCCTTCAATTGATCAGTATTTGATTGTGTGTACCCGATATCAATTCTGTGTGTGTGATTAGTGAAACCTGGGTGTGGTTCCGTTGGAAGGGAAAACCGAACTTGATTTGATTTATTATTGTCACATATATTACTTATATTAACATATAGTGAAAAGTATTGTTCCTTGTGTGATATACAGACAAAACATACCATTCATAGAGAAGGAAAGGACAGCATGCAGAATGTAGTGTTACAATCATCGCTAGGGCATAATGAAAGATCAATTTAATGCAAGATAAGTCTATTCAAAAATCTGATGGCAGCAGGGAAGAAGCTCAAGTCGGTTGTTATGTGACCACAGACTTTTGTATCCTTTTTCCGAAAGAAGAAGGTGGAAGAGAGAATGTCCGTGGTGTGTGGGGTCCTTAATTATGCTGGCTGCTTTGCCAAGGCAGTGGGAAGTGTAGACAGAGTCAGTGGATGGGAGGCTAGTTTGCGTGATGGATTGGGCTACATTCACGACCTTTTCTGGTTCCTTACAGTCTTGGTCAAAGCAGGAGCCATACCAAGCTGTGATACAACCAGAAAAAATGCTTTCTATTGTGCATCTGTAAACATTGGTGAGAGTCGTGACTGACATGCCAAATTTCCTTAGTCTTCTGAGAAAGTCGAGGCACTGGTGGGCTTTCTTAATTATAGAGTCAGCATGGGGGGATCAGGACAGGTTGTTGACGATCTGGACACCTAAAAACTTGAAGCTTTTAATCCTTTCTACTTTATCCCTGTTGATGTAGACAGGGGCATAGTCTCCTTTATGGTTCCTGAAGTCGATGACAATCTCCTTCGTTTTGTTGACACTGAGGGAGAGATTATTGTTACCGCACCAGTTCACCAGATTTTCTACCTCATTCCTGTACTCTGTCTCATCGTTGTTTGAGATCCGACCCACTACGGTGGTGTCTTCAGCAAACTTGAAAATTGAATTGGAGGAGAATTTGGCTACACAGTCATAGGTGTATAAGGAGTATAGTAGCTAAACTGTAGCTAAAACACCTGCAGATTATTTAACCTGGAGTGCATCATCTCTGCATACCTGAGGCATGAAACACGACAACACACCATAGATTTCTGATTATATTGTGGCTTCCACTCATAAACCAGGACAAGATTTCAAATTAGTGACAGTGGGTTATAGAGACAAAATGAGCTATTCACAATTCAAGAGAAGCTGAATTTAGAAATTCAGAATAATCAAGTTACTGTAAGGGTGTGATCTTATAACCTCATTCTGCTCATCATTCGGTGAGGTGAGGTGGCAAGATTGGGTGAGGGATGAAAAATTGGGTTCATCCCCTGTTTTCCTCCTCCCCAATCTTACTGGCCCTTTTCTTCCATCAAAATTGGCATTGTACCCTTACTGGCGAGAATCGGATGATCTTGGCTTTTTTTTGCACTAAGTTCCATAAGCTTGTGATTCTCAGCTCACTGAAAGAAACAGCGCGATTCTCTCCTGCTTTCTTGCTCGTTCAGCACTCAGAATTTTTTTTCATAGGATCGTATCCTAAGTTTTCAAAATTCATAAATATTTCCCTAACATGTATAATTGTGTGGAGTTAGCCTTATGATTAGGGAATGTTCTCCCAATGTGGAGCAGTGAGATTATGGGAGGATCTGGATATTGGGATCTTTTCAATTCACATGAGGGTCCGGTGTGAGGAAATGTTTTATTGAAGCCAAACAGGAAATCCCAATCATTGGTTATTTCTGGGGTGGTTATGTGCACATATTTTTAAAAAGAGTTACATTTATGTAGCACCTTTTACGAACTCAGAATGTCTCAAATTGCCTTGTGGTCAATGAAGTCATTTTGGAATGTCATCACTACAACAACAACCAAAATCCCACATACCACAACATGTAAAAATGATCTGGTCATTGGTTTTAATGATGTTGGTTGAATGATTGGCCCAGATACAGGGAAGATCTCCCTGACCTTCTTCAAATCACTGCTCTGAGATCTGTTCTGTCCACCTGAGAGGATGAATGGTTCCTTGTTTGAACATCCTTTCTGGGGACTCAGAGTGCAGTACTCCCTCAGTGTTGCACAGGAGTGTCATCGTAGATTTTGCACTCTGGATTGGATCTTTAACCAACTCAACAGCAACAGTGTTACCCCTGAGCCAAAGCTAATAGACAAACACACATTCACGCATTAGCTAACGGGAGCCTAATTGGCTATCATCCCTAGCTCCAGAAAGAAGAGAATTCCAGTATTCCCACTCCCTCCTTTCCCTACATTGTCAAAGTCAGCATAATGCAGGCATTAGGACCTTCCAGCTGACAATAGCACAGGATTACACCAAGCAGAGACCTTGGGTATAAAGATCACAGTTTCCATTCCTTGCATGTACTGTGTTAGCTAAATCAGGTCAGAATGAGTAGAAAGAGAGGCAGTGCTTGTAACCCGTGGTTTATAATCTTAAACACACAATGGGTGATCCATTGCTACAAATATTTCTTTATTCATTCTTGTCTCTCTTTACTGATTCGTGAGACATGAGCGTCATTGACTGGACAGCATTTATTGCCTATCCCTAGTTGCCCTTGAATGCAGTGGCTCACTGGGGCATTTTTAGAGGGCAGTTGAGAGTCAACCACATTATTATGGCCTTAGAGTCACATGTGGGCCAGACCAGGTAAGGACAACAGACCTTATTCCTTAAACAACATTAGTGAACCAGATGGGCTTTTCTGACAATCAACAACAGTTTCATGGTCCTCAGAAGATTCTTAATTCCAGATATTTTTTATTGAATTCAAATTCCATTATCTGCCGTGGCGGGATTTGAACCCAGTTCCCCAGAACATGCACTGAGTTTCTGGATTAATAGTCTAGCGATAATACCACTAGGCCGTTGACTCTGCAAGCACTGCTAATTTGCACTGGGGTTATGATGGACTCCATGGTTGAACAGCCCGCTGACAACACTCAATGCCTAGGTTTATAATAGCTCCCCAAGTATGATATTAGGAGAGTATTGACTGTCAAATTCCATCTACAAAGGGGCAGTAACAATTCAGACAGAGGCAGAGTCTAAAGGGAGTAATATTTAAAAATGATTTATTTGACACAGTGTGTAATTATTTAGGATCCTTCTAGTAAAGCAGGTCAGACTAATGAATACAAGTTAAGTTACAAGTAGGGCAGCATGGTGGCATTAACTTTTAAACTTTCATGGGCTCGATTTTAAAGTTTATTCATTAGTGTCACAAGTAGGTTTACATTAACACTGCAATGAAGTTACCATGAAAATCCTAGTCATCACATTCTGGTGCCTATTCGGCTACACTAAGGGGCAATTTAGCTGGCCAATGCACCTAACCAGCACATCTTTTGGAACGTGGGAAGAAATCGGAGCACCCGGAGAAAACCCACACAGAAACGGGAAGAATGTGCAGACTCTGTCCAGACAGACACCCAAGCTGGGAATCGAACCCAGGTCCCTGGAACAGTTAGGCAGCAGTGCTAACCACCACGCTGCCCCAATTTTTATCTCAAGTACCTGAGTGTAGTCTGTGATCAGTCCCTCCGATTCTGAAGGTACTGCAAAATCAATGGCAGGTTCTGTGGGACAGAACAGAGCGATAATGGGTAAAGAGAAGAACAATGTTCATTTATTTATCCTCATATTTCTGCTGAGAATTACCATGACAAGAGTCTACAATCATCACCTACTCAGCAGGAGTTTCTGACTGGAAGATAATTTGAGAAATCGGTCTCTTAATCTCCCGCGATGTCTTTCCCCTCCTCCCCTCTTTGAATGGGTTCTCTGCCACCAATCCATCCTCACTGTTGTTTCAGGACAGTACCCATCTGCAAAGAGCCCGCGATGTTTCACTATTTTAAAGGTGCTGGATAAACACTGTGACAGCTGTAGGCCACTCACCCCCTCAGACTTGTTCCCTTGTTCAACCAGAGCATTGTTCTTCAGAAACATCGGAATTAGGAGCAGAAGTCGGCAGTTCAGCCCTTCGAGCCTGCTCCGCCATTCAATCAGATCATGGCTGATCTCTCCCTAGTCTTGAATCTTCCTCCCTACCTGTTCCCCATATCCCTTTAACCCGTTTTATCAGAAATATATCCAGCTCCTTCTTGAAACCATTTAATGATTCAGACTCCACCTTGTTTATATAAATGAGGCTGCTCATGCTATACCATGCACTCGTACTTCAGGATGATCCATTCCAAAGTAGCTTACAAGCCCTTGCTGAGTCATAGGTGGTGGACTAGTCGAGGCAGCTGCCTGTGAAATTAAGGACAGTTGTTAAGAGACACACAAACACTGGGCCTACACAGTTCTACTGAAGAAAACTGGAAGCTGCTGCTTTATCTTGCTTGTGTCTTTTTGTCCCATTATATTCTAGGCTTCTGCCTGACCAATCTTCCAGCTTGCCCAAGGAGGATTCAGTTCTCTCTCCATCCTCAGCCTCAGTGGATCGTCTGTGAATTTGCCACCAATGTCTCAACAACCCTCCCCTCACCCAGACAGAATGCAGTGAGTTCAGATCATAAAGCTGATACACAATTCTCCTTTCCCCATCTGTAGGGCTCGCTGTTGCACGGTTAAGAATCCTTAGCCGCTGTGTCTTTATGGTTAAGGTGGGAAGCCGACACTCCACATTTACGCCTGATACTGTTTCACCATCAGAACCAATCGGCCACTTGGCATTGAGGACCAATCAGACACCAGCTGTACTTGAGGCCAGTGAGCAGCGGCGGGGAGTTGGGGTCAATAGGCAGCCCCTAAACTGCCCTGCCTGTTATCATCTCCGATTGCTCCCATCCCACTGGAATACAGCGGGGGAGAAGGGAGGCATCCATCAACGTCTGGTGTCAGAGAGCACCTCCCCATAGCCAATCCGACATTAAACTGACTCCCGATGACTCAAATGGATGAGTCTTCTCTCTTGTTCTTTTTTTGTCCCCATCTCCAATATTCTGATAATTACAATAACAACTTGCATTTACATAGCGCTGCAGTGAAACATCCTGAACTATTTCACAAGAGCGAAATCAAACAAAAATCTAAATCAAATCACAAACAAAAATGTTTGAAGACATTAAACACCTTGATGTTTCTTCTTCTGGTTCAATCATAGAATCCTTATAGTGCAGAAGGAGGCCATTGGGCCCAATGAGTCTGCACCAACCACAACCCCACCCCGGCCCCATCCCCATAACCCCACACATTTACCCTAGCCAGACGTCCTGACCCTAAGGGTCAATTTAGCATGGTCAATCAACCTAACCCACACATCTTTGAAGTGTGTGAGGAAACCAGAGCACGCAGAGGAAACCCATGCTGACATGGGGGGAAAGTGCAAACTCCACACAGTCACCTGAGGCTGGAATCAAACCCAGGTCCCTGGTGCTGTGAGGCAGCAATGCTAATCACTGTGCCATCATGTCACCCTTCTGGTTGCTGGTAGCAGTATCCTGGACATTAACCCGAATTCCTGGAGACTCCAGGACAATTCTATTTTATTAGCACAGCACCAGTGGGATTTTAGACCATCTCGCACCACTGCTAGCCTGAAATGGTTTAAATTGGGCGTTATGCATAACTGGCAGACAAGAATCACCTTCACTCCAATATGAATGAAGGGGGATTTGATCTGTCTTACATGCAGCCTTTTGAGCTAACGTTCAGTTTTGTCCATTCGCTGAGAACGTGAATCTCACCTTCATCCTCCTCTCTGACCTCAGCATTTTTCGGGACCTTCCCACTTTCTTTAGAATTAGGTGTTCCAAGAATTCCATTCGCTGTTCTTGTGTTTTCTTCTCATTGTACTCTTGCCGTAGTTGATCCAGTCTGAAAATGGAAGATTGGACAAGCTCACACTCTCACACTGACAGGGTCGATTCAGAAAGAATGTTCCCGATGGTGGGGGAGTCCAGAACTAGGAGTCATAGTTTGAGGATAAGGAATAAACCTTTCAGAATTGAGGTGAGAAGAAATTTATTCACCCAGAGAGTGGTGAATGTGTGGAATTCACAACTACAGTAAGCAGTTGACGCCAAAACGTTGTCTGATTTCAAGAACTAATTAGATATAGCTCCTGGGGCTATAGAAGTCAAGGGATATGGGGACAAGGTCAGATCAGGATACTGAATTTGCTGAGCAAACTTGAATGCCAGAGCAGACTCAAAGAGCTGAATGGTCTCCTCCTGCTTTTAGTTTCTGTCCTTTCAGGATTGGAGGCTCACTTTGATACGACACAGAAAGCAAGTTACTTTGTGCGTGTATCTGAGTGTAAGTGTAAACTTTAGCCTGCTCCTTCTCCTGATGAGACAACATAATCAGAGAATCATAAAATCCCTAAAGTGCCATTTGGCCCATCGAGTCTGCACCAACAACAATCCCACCTCTAGGCCTCATCCCTGTAACACATGCATTTACCATAGCTAGTCCCCAACACTAAGGGGCAATTTACCGTGGCCAATCCACCTAACCCGCACATCTTTGGAGCATGGGAGGTAACCGGAATCCATGGAGGAAATTCACACAGACATGGAAAAAAACGTGCAAACTCCGCACAGACAGGCTGGAATCAAACCACTGTGCCACCGTGACAACAGTAAATAACCAAAGTTTTTTTTTTAAAGTGGGCAGCAATGAGACCGTGCCAGTCAGAGATGTTTCTACATTGTAGCCAGGAATCCAAGAGCAATTAACTATAGAAGCTATAAAATCCCTACAGTGTAGATGGAGGCCATTCAGCCTATCAAGTCTGCACCAACTCTCCGATGGAGCATCTTATCTATCTCCATAACCCTACACATTTACCCTACTAATCTAGCTAACCTATACACGTTGAGACACTAAGGGGCAATTTATCATGGTCAGTCCACCTAACATACACTTCAAAGGTCTCCAAACAAACATAATGAACACAATGGTGATTAAGTTATCTTAGAAACATTTAATTCTCCACTTTCTTTATCTCTTACACATTCCTCCTTGCGAAATTCCTTTCTATTTATATACTTATCTCATGTGTCTTTTCTACTTGCTCCCTCCCTTAGTTAGAGTTTACTTTCCTATTTATCCACTTTGCCAGTTCATCTGCTCCATTCCAGTTCCAATGCAGCCCATCCTTGCGGAATGACTCCCATCCTTCCCATAAACTTCCTACAAATTTCCCGTTAAAAGAAACTCTACAGACATGACCCTTTTAGTCACAGAATGAGTTCCTGTCCCTTACCATTCACTCAATCTATTAGTTGAATTCACAATATCATATGGCCTTTTGAAGTGGAGCAGAGAGCATTAGGGACACTCTGTGTGATCCCAACTGCTTTCTACACGTAAGAACAAAGGAGGCAAGGGTGGAGTCCCTGGATTAGCAATCCAGAATCCAGGCTAAAGGTTCAACCCCCACCACGGCAGCTGCTGCAATTTAAATTCAGTTAATAAATCTGGAATTGAAAGCTGTGCTCAGTAATTGTGACCATATGTCCTAATAAAGAGGGAAAAACACTGAATTACATCTAGCAATATTGAACTTTTAATGAGACTGGTGAGCTTTTATAAATAGGCATACAAACCAAAGATGACTGAGGAGGTAAAGTTGGTCATTAGCTGGTGGGTGATACCTTGGGACACACAATGGAATCACACCATTTCCAGACAAAAGTCCAAATAAAACATAGGAAAACTAATTGTCATCTCAGGTGGAGACAATGGGAATTCATGAGAGATGAGCATCATCACATCAGGAGATATCCTATGCATTGTGTCGAGATGGATTTCTGGATTTCGCCTTCCAAAAATACACAAAAACTGGATAAAAGCCAACTGAAAAGTTGTCCCAAGTTTGTGCATGTATGTCCACCAAACTGTAGATCACTGGAATTTTGAAACCAACTATTTGCTTGCTGACGTCAGTGCTGGTGGAATCTCGAATCATGACATCCACAAGGTTCAATCATCTATACCTCACAAGTCAGGGATCGTTTAGCATGTTTTGTTTTACTTACTTACTTCGAACTCAATTCTCATTCTAATCAATATACGTGAATGTGTGTTTTACCATTTCCTCGCCTTTAATAGTTAATAAACTCACTCTGAATGTAACTCAAGAGAGCCTAGTTAAATACACTCTTCTCAAAACATAAATACTGGGACTCGGAAAAGTTATCTGCAAAAAGGGATCCTCTTTAGATTAATCTTGTTGAGGTGAGGTGAGAGGGGGCAGGGTAGTGTTGAATAAAAAAGGGAGACAGTACATCCCTCCTCACCAGGAGCAAAACAATTTGGGAGCATCCCAGCTGGATGCTAATACATTGAGGGAACCTTGTTGGATTAACAGATTAGGGACCAGTCGCAACACATGGAATTATCATTGATTGTTGTAAAAACCCATCTGGTTCATTAATGTCCTTTAGGGAAGGAAATCTGCTGTCCTTCCTGCCAGTCTGGCCTATATTGACTCCAAACCCTCTGCAATGTGGTCAACGCTCTGCCTGCACAGTTCAAGGGTAATTAGGGAATGCTGGCCTTGCCAGCGATGTCCACGTCACATGAAAGAATGAAGGAAAGATAAATAAAAGAGGACTTGCCTTTTTCTTGATTTCATGAGCTGTAAGACTTTTTTGGGCACTCTTTTCAGTTCGTCTGTTGACTCGGATAACACAGGCTCCCTCTCTCTACCGACAGTCACTTGGAGTTCCTCAGGCAGGAAGGCTGGGTACGGCATGGGCTGGTAGGTAATCACGTTGCTGCAAAAAAAAACAGACAAAGAAAAATTACCAAAGCCCCCAGTTGGTCAACTAAACCCTTTCCTTTTGATAGTCGATAATCCACATCAGTGTGAAGGAGTCTGATGCCTCCAGCTCTCTGTCGCTTTGAAACTCCAGAGAATTTAGGCCCCATTTGCTCAGTGTCACATCACCGTTCTACTCTCTCACCCCTTTCTGTCGCTCAATCGCCATCATTCAGCTCAGTTACCTCAATCCCTGAGGCTTTAAATCATCTCTCAGGAAGATGATAGAAATCAGAGGCAGCAGGGCTTTGAACTCCCCGGCTAAGAAGGAACTAATGTGAGAGAGGAAAGGTGTCTGCCACCCAGGAATCGTATGTGTTCACTGGCTGGATCCTGCACAGAACCTTTATTCATTAAAATGACATTCTTGGGTTATGGGCATCACCGGCAAGGCCGCCACATTTGTCCCATCATCAGCTGCCCCTTGAGAAACAGCAGGGGGAGAGGGCAGTGTGGGCAGACCTTTTTATTGACTCACTGCAGTCAATGTGGTGATGGTGCTCCCATTGTGCTGCTGGGGAAGGGAACACTAGGATAGGGCAGCACGGTGGTGAAGTGGCTAGCACTGATGCCTCACAGCACCACGGACCCGGGCTCAATTCCAGCCATGGGTGACTGCCTGTGTGGAGTTTACATGTTCTCCCCATGTCTGTGTGGGTTTCCTCCAGGTGCTCTGGTTTCCTCCCACAGTAAAAAGATGTGCAGGTTAGGTGTATTGGCCATGCTAAATTGCCACTTAGTGTCCAAATATTCAGGTTAGGTGGATTGGCCGTGCTAAATTGCCCCTTAGTGTCCCAAGATGTGCAGAGTGGGTGGATTGGCCATGATCAATGCGTGGGGTTACAGGAATAGGTCAGGGGATTTGGTCCAAGTAGGATGCTCCTTTAGAGAGTCAGTGCAAAACCAATAGGCCGAATGGCCTCTTCTGCACTGTAAGAATTCTATGCTTATGTGATAGCACATGGGTCTTGGGCATAATAACAAACAGGTTTATTTGGTAGCTGTTTACTCCAATGTGACTGGATAAAGCCCGCAAAGCAGTCAATGATGTAATGGACCAATCACATGACCAAACCCCTAAGGGGGCCATGCAACGCACAATAACGCTAATATATAACAATATTGATCTTGCAGCCACAACGTAACGGGGATATATATCCAAGTTGGGATCATGCACCAGGTGGCTGGTGTTTTCATGCAGCTTCTGTCCTTTGTCTTTCCAGGCAGTGGAGTTCTTCATTCTCTGATGTCAAGGAAACAATGGGTGGGGTGGAGGGGAGCAGGAGTAGTGAAGGTGGAGGGAGCCTCATGCTGTGCCTGTCAATGTTCTACGTGAATGGCCAGTGCCTGATTGACAATGGATGCATGGCGGCAGAGTGGCTCGCACTGCAACCTCACAGTGCCAAGGACCAGAGTTCAATTCCTTGTGGCTGTGTGGAGTCTGCACGTTCTCACCATGTCTGCATGGGTTTCCTCCCACAGTCCTAAAAGACGTGCTGGTTAGGTGCACTGGCCGGACTAAATTCTCCGAGTATCTCCGAACAGGAGCATGGCCTCTTTTAAGGATTTTCACAGTAACTTCATTGCAGTGTTAATGTAAGCCTACTTGTGACACTGAAACTTAAAAATGGCCATCTCCGTGAGGTACAAAAATAAACCATGTTCCTGTTTCCACTGCACAACACAACATTCACAACCCCATCGAGAAATCTAAGAGTGGGATCTTTCCATGCAATGGAACTGACTGAAGATTCTACTTACTTCACCTGGTCCTTCCTGTTCTCCAGAGGAGGAATTCGGAGGAACAGCGATTTCTCCAGGATTTTCTGCTTCTCATTTTCCAATGGCTTCAGCTAGCGAGAGAGTTTACAAAATTCCACAGAACAGAAGATGAAAATGTCAAGAACAAGGATAGGGAACAGAAACAAATTCTAGAGTTGAAAAGGACTGTGCTCAGATTAAATATAGAGAGAAACTGGTGAACAATGCCAAGGAATTAGCAATAGGAAATACTTAAAACAGGAGATAGAAAAGGTACAAAGCGAGATTAGCCACACACAGTTCAATATAGAGCAGTGTGTGGTATAGATAGCCTCAACGTAAAGTGACCTTACCTGATTCGAGAACCCATATCCAAAATAGCCATAGGCAAAGTCTATCGACATATCAAGACTGCAAACATGCTGAAAAATTTAACCATACAGAGTTATTCAATTCAACTTCACAGAAACTCATCTTAAAGGAAAAAAATACCAGGATGTGTATCTATATAGTGCCTTTCACACCAGCCCAGACATTGTAAGCTATTTCACACCCCTAAACTATCTCTAAGGGGTGGTTACTGTTGCATGTAGGGAAACATGGCAGCTAATTTGTGCACAGCAAGATCACACAAACAGGAATGAGATGAATGACGATATAATCTTTTTCTGGTGATATTGGTTGCGAGGTTAAGCATTAATCAAAAGAGCTCCTCTGTTCTTCTTAAACATACTGCCACAGAATCCATCACACCCTCCAGAGCAGGCAGGCGTGGCCTTAGATTAATGTCTCCTCTGAAGAAAGCACCTCCAATAGTGCAGCTCTGTCTCAGCAATGTAAACCCAGATTGCATCCACCGGTCTCCCCAGTGGGGCCTGAACCAATGACCACCTGACTCAGAGGCAAGGGATCAACAACTGTCATCCAATCAAAATAGCCTCAGTGTGGAAGACGAATGAGATCATCGCACACTGACAATTCCCTGTGTGAATGAAGAGAGGTTTTGACAGAGTATCGACGAAGGGTCCTGAAAAACAGACTTCCAATTGTTTCATCAACATAATCTGATATTAGAGAATCTCCTTTAGTTTCACCATATATGAAAACTAGAGTTTTGGCTCTAACTAATTGGGTAAGCAAGTCTCAATTAACCTACTATGAGAAAGTGCTCACATGGACCAACTAATTACATCATTCAGACTGAACAATTCAAAAGCTATGAGAGACTTAACAACAAATTGTCTCGACACCCCTGGGACCTTCAATCCTCCCCTAGATGAATTTTAAAAATTCATTTGTGGGACATGGGTGTCGCTGGCTGGCCAGCATTTATTCTCCTTCCCTAGTTGCCCTTGAGAAAGTAGTGGTGAGCTGCCTTCTTGAATCGCTGCAGGCTATGTTCTGTGAGTTGACCCACAATGCTGTTAGGGAGCGAATTCCAGGATTTTAACCAAGCGATAGTGAAGGAACGGTGATTGGGATGAACTTCTCATTCTTTCTCTCCCTCTTTTTCTTTCTATCTCTGTCCACTCCCTCTCTTGCCCCATCTCTCTCTTCCTCTCTCTCACCTTGCCCTGTCACACTTTCTCTGATATTTAGGAATCTGTAACTTGAGCCCTCGTTCCTTTTCTGGGCCGATTGAGTGGCCTAGGGTTGTCAACTCTGATGGAGCCTCCAGGAGTGTGTTCTATCACATGACCTTGCTTCGCTGACCATCCTGCCCCCCCGCACAGCCATTGGTCCAGCCTCATCCTGAAGTATTGTCCTCCCACACCAACTGGGCTTTGGCTCTTTAATACTGGAATGGATGATCTTTGACTGTCTCTCAAATCTCCTTTCCTTCTCCCATCTCCAAGATTTACATAATTAAAAAGCAAAACAAAATGGAGGAAAAATACACAACTTGATTTGAGTGTCCCTTGGAGTTTTCTCCTGGGTTGCCCACAGCACTATTCAGAGGTTAAAGTCCAATTCCTCGAGGTTCCAGGGGAGTCCTGGAGGATTAGCAGCCCCAGAGCATGGGCATCCAATGTGAAAGTCATTCTGTGTGGTAGTTGTACATAGTCTTTCTCAGACAGACACGGGACATTTCCTCTGTTAGATGAAGGAAAATCAACCTGAGTTTTAAGCAAGATTCTTCCATTTAAACACAGTCAACATTAGATTGATGAGGGGAGATGCAGCCCTCAGTCTGTGAGTGATATTATGTGTACATTCCCCAGCCTCGATCTTCAGCCTCTTTTATCCCAGTCACTTTATCTTAACACTTACCAGATTCTTGATCCCCAGTTCATACGTTTCTGTGATTGAAACTTGCTGAAAGGCAAACAGACCCGAAAATGACTGCTTCATGCCACAACACGTACTACCATAGCACATTCAACAGAGAAAAACGCATTCCCAAAGCATTTTGCAGAGACAGATTCAGGCAAGAAACAAATCAATTGATGTTCAGACGAAAGGGGAGATATCGGGACAACTGAACACATTCTTGGTCAGAGGAGCAGGGTTTAAGGAGGGTCTCAATTGAGGAGGCAGAGATGGAGAGACTGAGAGGTTTAGATAGAAATTCAGACACACGAGGGCCGTCAATAGCGGAGGGAAGGAAGACCATTGCAAGCAGACCTCAATTAGAAAGAGTCTAAATAAATAATAATGACCGTGTACATGACCCAGAATTCATTGTCAACGTGGAGATAATTACACATGGTCCAATGTGATTGATTTGCTCAGATGGAGCACTGACTATAGTCATAGGAACAGGAGGAGGCCATTCAGCTCCTTGAACTTGTTCCATCACTATTCAGTGATGTCCAATCTGCCACATACCTTTATATACCTGCCTTTGCCTCTTATCTCTCATCCCTTTGGCTAACCAAAAACTATTAGAAACAGATTTAAAATTAACAATTGATCTAACATCAACAGTGCTTTGCAGATGGGAGTTCCAAATTCTCTGTGTTGAGAAGTCTTTCTTAATTTCATCCCTAAAAGGTCCGGTTCTGAGTTTAGACTATGTCCCCTAGTTCTAGACACCCAAACCCAGGCATTAGTTTCTCTCCACCTACCCTCTCTGTTCCCATTAGCATCTTGAAAACTTTGATCAAATCTCTTCTGAATCTTGTCAATCCAGGGAATTACAGCTTGTGTAACTGCTCCGTATTATTTAACCCAGCAAGTCCAGCTATCATTAGGCTACATTGACACTGAGTTCTCTCCAAGGCCAACATATCCTTTCTAAAGTGTATGTCCCAGAACTGAACATCCCAAATCGAACTTGGGTTTGAATGAGAGTTAATGCTTGGCATGGCGTGATGCTATAGAGTGTTGGTGGATCCAGCATGTTGTAACCTGAAATATCCACAGAAACTGAACCCTTTTCAGAGGATCTTAATACGTGAGGATGGAACATGAATTAAAGGCAAGTCCCTCCTCCCTCATGTATTTCTGATCAGACACGGATCATGAGGAGGCCAAGGACACTCCCTCTGCCAGTGGCCTTGCACACCTGAGCATTTTTGCTTCTCTCCATCTGTTCTGCTCCAGACAACTCAGTGAGAACCAGGACAAGGCCAGTTTGGTGACCATGGACAGGACGAGTGAACCATCAAATACACCGTCTCCTCAACCCGACAGCCCTAGCTCTCTGACTTTGTAATGGTTCAAAGAGCAAACTGGGGTCTCTGGTGACATTGTCCAAACACTCATTACCCATGTCTGAGTTTTGATGGACCATGTCCTTGTCTGCTCTCCACACACCAGCACTTTGACAAGGGCTGGCAGCTCAGAACCAAGACTCTAATCCACTTTGTCAACCTCTCTTGTGGCCACCAAGCCCAGATATTTTGACCCCACCTTCACAGCCTCAAGTTCACTTGGCTAATGCAATGTTACGCAGAAATTGGAACAGACTGTCCGAGTTTGCATGGCTCAGCTGCTTGTATGAGCAATCTGCTGAGAGATCACGAAGGCCCATGTAACAACAACTTGCATTTATATAACACCCTTAACCTCAAGGCATTTTGCAAGATCCTTATCAGATCACATTTGGCACTGTAGCACCAAAGGAAAGATTATGATGGGTGACCGAAAGCTTGGCCAATGAGGTAGGTTTTAATCAGCATCTTAAAATCCAAAGACGTGCGGGTTAGGTTGATTGGCCATGCTAAGAAATTGCCCCTTAATGTCTAGGAATGCGAAGGTTAGAGGGATTAGTGGATATAATACGTAGGGATATGGGGGTAGAGCCTGGGTGGGATTGTGTTCAGTGCAGACTTGATGGGCCGAAGGGCCTCTTTCTGCACTGTAGGATTCTATGATTCTATGATAAAGCGGAAAAAGGCAGGGGAGAGAGGTTGAGGAAGGGAATTCCAAGCTTTGAGTCCCAACAACTGAACAATGATTTGGGTGGCAGAGGGAGGCGAGGGGAGGGTACCAGAGACTAGCAAAGGCCCAAAATCGGCCATATGCAGACATCTTGGAGGATTTTGGACCGGAGGAGTTTATAGAGGGAGCGAGGGGCCACACCTTGGGAAGATTTGAGAATGAGGATGCTAATTTTAAATTTCTGGAACTGCTGGACTGGAATCAATGGGGTGATGTGTACACAAGAATCAGTGTGCATTAGGCTACATTGTGCAAACCAGTGTTAGTGTTAGGTGGATTGGCCATGCTGAATTGCCGTTAGTGTCAGGCGGACTAACTAGGGTAAATGCGTGGGGTTATAGGGATGGGATCTGGGTGAGATTGTCGTCGGTGGATGGAAGGGCCTCCTTCTACACTGTAGGATTCTATGATTCTATAGCACGTAGGGAGTTTGTTGCACTGGCCAAATTCTAGAAGCTTCCTCACCAGATTCCTTCTCACCTTAGATAGTGCAATTGATGCTATTTCTGTGAACAGACTTACCTGAACAATGTCAAACAGATGTAGATAGGTTCGCCCCAGGAGTCTCTGAGATTCTGAGAGTTTTTCAGTCCCCAGTAGCTCTACAGAGACCTTGTTTCTCTCATCATTCTTCTCTCTTGGAACCTAGCAGAGAGTGAGAGTTGTAGAGGCCAAGCAAAAATTCTAAGTAGCAATTTAGCATGAAGATGGGAGGGAATCGCGCTGCTTGTTTGGGCGAGCTCAGTTGCAATGGTATGGCACTTCGAAAATAAAAGAACCCAGATGTGATTCTTACTAGCAGAGGGATGGGGCACAGCCTATTCTCATCGGTAAGCCAACTGCTGAACTCTAGGGGTGCCATTATGCAGGTGCCCTGATTTCCCCCGCTTTTGCCCACCCCCTCAGACAAAGCCCCTACATCCCTGATTGCTGCCCCAGAAATCACCGATGCCTACCCCTTTTGTCCCCCGACATTGCTGATCCCCACCCTTCCTGTTCACCATCCCAGTGATGATTTCCAACCTCAAATCCACAAATCTAGACATCACCGATCCCTATCACTGCCCTCCCCAATCGCCGACCTGGTTGTTACCCTCTCCTGATGCAGAGTACCTCCCTCCCTCCCCCCACCACAAAGCTCGTCCTCCCCACCTCCTCCCCCTCCGAAATGAGCCCAACCCCATCAGCCTCCATCTGGCACTGCCCCTTTGGCACTGTCCATGCAGTGGGCAATGCCAGGGTGCCAGACTGGAATGATATTCTAGCACTGTGTAAGGCTTGCAAGATTGGCCCTCCCCCGGACCAGCCAGGGGGACTTTAACAGCCTCTGGTCCCACTAGTGAGACCATCACATCTGGTCTCCATTGGTGGGGATGATATGTGATCCTCGCTGATAAGGACCTTGACCGATGAGCAGATAAGAACGAGTGAGCCTGGGCGATAGTGTCCCGGGCTCATTAATTATACTTAAGTTAACACATGAAGGGCACAAAGCTGATTTCGACAGCAATTCTGTGATGGTAAGATTGCGAGAGGTGAAAAATCAGGCGTGAACCCTATTTTTACCTCTCGTCTGATCTTACCCATTCGCCACACCAATCGACTGGCGGGAAAACGGTAAGATCGCCCCCTTTGTTTCCCCTCCACTCAATCAGTTCTATACTGTACCTCAACACAAAAATATTTCACTTCTTCAAAGGGAATAAGGATTTTTGACTTTTTCGTCTTCAAGAGCTCTCTGATGTGGCGTGGCATGGTGCACTTCACAATTCTGCCCACGGTGATCCGGACAAACAGCTGCATTCTCTTTTGCAGAACCACTGCAATTTGAACCACTTAAAGAAAACCATTGAAAATTGAGCTTGTGAAACAGGGCGGGAGTCAGTCAGCCAGCCACCCACCCAAACCAATCTCCATTCATGGAGCAAGTTGTGTATTCCTCCCACCTGCAGTTGGCGCTGTCGGTTCTGCTCTGACTGATCACACCTGCAGTTGGCGTCACTTGGCTCAATTGTTCATGGCCTTGACTGCCTCGCTCTCCACTGATATTTTTAGCAGCCCAAGATCCTATGTGTTTTGATAACCACTCTCTCAATATGTCCTGTCACCTTCAAAGATCCACGTACATGAATCCCTAGGTGCTTTTCAATGGACCTACCTTATATTACCTTATTGTGAACATAGCCCAGTCTGTCACGCAAACCAGCCTCCCACCCATTGAATCCGTCTCTGCTTTGCATTACTTTGGGAAAAGCAGCCAGCATAATCAGGGACCTCATGCACCTCAGACATTTTCTCTTCCACCTTTTTCTGTTGGCTGGCACATGAGGACATGTGCCAGCGAACTCAAGAACAGCTTTTTCCCTGCTTCCATCAGACTTTTGAATGGACCTACCTTATATTAATTTGATCTTTCTCTACAACCTGGCTATGACTGTAACACTACATTCTGCACCTTCTTCTTTCCTTCTCCCCATGTACTCTATCAATGGTATGCTTTGTCTGTTTGGTGCGCAAGAAACAATGCTTTTCATCCTATCCCAATACATGTGACAATAATAAATGAAATCAAACACTACCCACCACCACCACCCCCCTGCCCCCAGAATGGTAACTCTGCCATTCCCATTGCTCCATCTAGCTGGACCTTATATTAATCCCCTTTCTGAACCTCAACCACTCTTGCTGGCAACATATTGGAACTACTGGAAGTGAAGCTCTTCGCCGGTATGCCACAGATTAAAACCTACTTTGTCAACATCCACCTCACTCAACCATCAGAGAGAAAGGAATTTCAAAACCACAGCCGGAATTCTCCAGACGTTCGTGCCTCACTATTGCTGCCAGCGAGAATGGACAATGTGGTGCTCAGCAAAATCTCCTCTCACTGCAGCGGGACTGGAGAATCCCAGCCACAGGTGAAGCTGGAGAATCCAGCCCCAGTCTTTCAACTACCTGGAGAACAGAATGAGCATTGTCCGGCCTCTAGCTGGGAAAAAGGATACAGGTATTGGGAAAATCCTTACACTGTTTAATGTGAAATGCCACACAACCAACCTGCAATGGAAAATGGAAAGTTATTAAGGTGAGGTTGAATAAAGAGAGGAACAGTTTGTAACTTACGTCCATTTGGAGATTAACTATTGACCAGATGTATCAGAAATCATAAAATGATTCCCTTTAGTCAATATCTTAGGTTGGAAACTAACACTTCAGGCTCGAAGGCCAAATGACCTACTCCTGTATCCATTTTCTATGGTTGTGGATCCTTGAAAACTGCAAAGTGGATGTAACACTGACAAGAATCAGATTAAACATTTCCCTTCTCTTATCCCTGACAAATCCACAGAGCTACCAGATAAAAGATACAGGGCTGAATTTTATAGCCATGATGGTGATTGTGTCCATCTGTCAAAACATCAGTGGTAACTCTGCCGTGAACATTTCTGGGGGTGGGGGCTGGGTGATCCTGAAGGTATTATCTGCCATCAGGCAGTATAACTGCTGTCTTGGTTCCCGTGCCTTCCACGGGTTTCCCCCCTCCGAGGACTGCCAACCAATTGCAGCTCTGGCAGCTCTTCAGTGCCCAGCAGTGCCTCTATGATTGGTCATCACTGGTATGGCTCCTGCTCTGCTCAAGACTGCAAGAAACTACAAAAGCTCATGAACATAGCCCAATCCATCACGAAAACCAGCCTCCCATTGACCCACTGCCTCAGCAAAGCAGCCAGCATAATGAAGGATCCCACCACCCCGGACATTCTCGCTCCCACTTCTTCCTTCGGGAAAAAGATACAAAAGTCTGGGGTCACGTACCAACTGACTCACTTAACAGTCTCAGAGGTGTTATTTCAGCGACAACAAATTGGCGTCACGAACAGGATTCTGTTTGCGGACCCTGGCCACAACCGGGACACCAGAATAGAACACTGAGCCTAACGGAGTGGATCAAACTACAGTGGACAATCATCGGTGATGAGAGAACGTGGAAGTGGAAGACGTCTGAACTGAACATATGCGGACAAGGAGGCATCCGTCTCTAACACCCAGCCTTAGACCAGTTGTTAAGAGGGGTAGCACCCCCCCACACGCAGGTCAGGAACTTGAAGTGGGTGTAGAGATTGGAGAAAGAGATGCCTAGGGTGTGATGTTCAGACGTGAATGAGAGAGAAACTGTCTAAGTGATTGCCGGAGGGAAAAGAAAAGCCAGCTTAATAGTGTAAGCGGTGGTGCAGAGGGATCTGGAGCCGGAAGAACTGCATCATTACTGGGACCGGGAACTAAACTATACAAATATCCACACTCGCTTGTATTTGGAAGAAACCGCTTTTAAGAACCTGCTTCCCCCAAAAGCTTTTGTAATAAAGCCACTGTACTTTGTCTACTAATAGTCTCAGAGGTATTATTTTACCGACAACATGGAGTAACACATTTTTTAAAAATTTCTTTTCAGTTTAATATCTGATAAGTCCCTTATCTGGGGACCGTATATTACTTTGACATTCGGAGCAGGGAAATGGAATAGAGGCAATGAAGTGGAGAATGGAGATGAAGCTGGTTCCTTCCACAAGGAAAAATCTATCTTTTACAGAGAAGCTTTTCTGCATGGTAGAAGGTCCACCATGCTCAAAGTGGGTTCTCCATACAGTTCAGTGATGGGTTCTTGCTTATTGATAAAATGAACAGCTTATTGTTAATCTTTAAATATTTACAGATCCCAGTTAATGTCACACATAGTGCTGCTTCCAGAATGTTCTTTCAGAATCTATTATCATGTGACTCTATACATCATACCATGGCCGATGCCTTTCTCTGATGCCTTGCTCTGCTGAGCACCCTTATGGTTAACCTTGCCTTGCTGAGCACCTTCACTTACAATGGCATGCAGGCACATCCATCAAACAACATCACCCTTTCTTCTCAAAAGAAAATTTTCCTCCCTTCCAACGGAGTATAACTTAAGGAGAGAGTGGTATAATGGTAATATCATTGGACTGCTAATCCAGAGGGCTAGACTAATCTTCTGGGGTCATGGGTTCATATCCCACCATGGTAACTGGTGAGATTTAAGGGGACACAGTGGTTAGCACTGCTGCCTCTCAACGCCAGGGACCCGAGATTCGATTCCTGGCTTGGGTCACATAAAGTTGCATGGGTAAATACAAATTTAATTCTATCAGAGCGGTTTCACTTAAATAGGCTGGGGTTTTCCGTCCGTTAATTCCTCTCACGTAAATCATTTTATTAGTTATGGGTAGAGGTAGGTCTGTGTCGGATATGGAGGCTCTCATATCCACCAGCATCTCGCATTGTCTGCCCCCTACTAATGCAGACACGTAAATCCTACCTTCCTTATTACCCGTACCCAAGGGGGCTGCTGACCGTCAGTTAGCCTCCTCTGTTGCAGTAGGGAAGGCTGGGTTAGGGTTAGGGTTAGGGTTAGGGTTAACCCTAACCATGTTTACTTCAACAAGTGGCTTCGTATGTCCACTCTTGTTGCAAAATTAGCATGTAAGCATTTGCCTCTTATCCCCCTTTGGGGCCCTACAGTCCCAGGTGAAATGTCCTGGACCCTGCAATTATGACAAGTCCCCTTAGCCTTAACTAATGGGATCAAACCTATATGCTCCTGCTTTATTCTTGGGTATTGCTTTTCATCTGATCCGTCCTTAATTCCAGAAGTCCATTCCACTAATTCATCATAATCCCATGAACTGATAACTCCCGTTTTAAGGATTTTCTGATGCGCTAGTGACAGCCCATCTTTAAATGTTTGGATGAATGCCCTATCTGTACAGGTGGCTTTGGGCATCCCCGAACATTCCTGATAGACCTTAAAAAGTTGCTCCCCATATTCGGAGGCCCCTTCTGTTGTTTAGTATTTGTAATTTTAGACCAGTTGGTTGGTGCATTACCCAGGACACGTTGAACTCCTGCCTTAAACTGATTAAATGGTTCCTGTTGTGCCTCCACTTCTGCTTTTAACTCGACTGCGTGTTCGCCTTCTTCCCCGGTAATCAAACCGAGGCTGACTGGCGGGATCCTGTTGGGGTCCGCCCCATCACCCATCAGTCTCCATTTGTCCTGTGGGCAGGCGGCTCATACCAATTGATGTATATCTCGTAAGTGTAACTGGTGGCCAACCCAGATTGTGTCCAACTCCGACCAAAATTTGGCATTTGCACTCCAGGACTGAAGTTTCCCCAGTGAAATCAGCATCTGGTGTCTTTCTCCTGGGGTGAAGGGCTTAAATCGGGCATTGGGGGCATTTATAGTACCTCCCTTAGTACAGGGGCTAAGTTATGAACCTCCTCCTCGTCAGGATCAACATTTCCCACTGGCGCCGTGGGCTTTATTATCCGGCTACCAGGATACGGGGGCAGGGATCCCCAAGAATGTTCCTCTAATGACTTCTTTTTCCAGTCCTAGCTCCTCCCATCTCTTGTAGCACATTACTATATGACCCTGTATACCTAACTTACCTTTCCATTATTTTAATCAAGACCTGTACCTGTTTCTTTCTCACTGGGATCTAGATAGCGACACCCCCGATGTGTTTCAATAAACTCATCCTCTGAGTTTACTCTTTGTGGAGTTCACACTAAAACTGAGGGATTGGGAAATACACCGCTACTTATGAAGGAGGGAAATCTGAATTGAAACACTTTCCAGTTTACAAACAGTTTACAAACCCAGGGGTCTTCCCATCATTCAGGACGCTTTCCTTGAGTTCTCTTCTGCTTCTATTCTGATGTTTAAGACAGTTCATTTCTTCATGTTGCTAAATGGTCACACATTCCTTTTGCATTTGATCTTGAAGGACAATCAGTTATTCTTTCAACTGATTGTGTTCTTGGTGACCTCTTGGTAACTCTGGATTTCAGTGTACCACAATGTCTGTCCTGATAGTTCCAATGCATATCCCAATGTACTATTTAATGTCTTTTTTAGCTCCTCATGTTTTTCCATGGCTGCATGTTGATTTTTCAAGGGGTCTTCCAGGATCACAACTTCTTGGCAGCCTTTTCTGCCTGCTGCCGTGTCTAGGCTCTACATCTGGTTGAGTTTCCCCATCTCCTCCTTTGATTTGCCAAAAGAAAATGTGTCATGTGATCCAGTCTCAATTGCACTTTTGCTTTGAACAGAGCACACTCATACAGCTCTGATTCAAGGTTTATTCCTATTGTTATGGTTAGGAGGTTCTTTTCATTTGAACAGCCCAAATTTCACATTTCACCAGCCGTTTGTAAACTGGAAAGTGTTTCAATTCTGATTTCCCTCCTTCATAAGCAGCAGTGTATTTCCCAATCCCTCAGTTTTAGTGTGAACTCCACACAGAGTAAACTCAGAGGATGAGTTTATCGAAACACATCGGGAGTGTCACTTTCTAGATCCCAGTGCATTCATATTAAAAAAGAGGGATAGAGACAGGAACAGGTACAGGGCAAAAACAAGAGCCAAGATTTATTATTTCATGAACCCAGAATCAAAGTCAAATGTTGTGTTCTTTCACGGAGCTTGGCAGGCTGAAAGAATGTTGCTGAATAATTCACTTTTTCAGCAGAGATGGCTTCCATGATGGGATAGGCACTTGGAGATGAATTAGTCTTGTAAGCGCTGTTTAAGCAGTTCCAGTAGAAACACGATGTGGAGTTGCCGGTGTTGGACAGGGGTAGGCACGTTAAGAAGTCTCACAACACCAGGTTAAAGTCTAACAGGTTTATTTGGTAGCACGAGCTTTTGCAGTGCTGCTCCTTCATCAGGTAGCTTCATCATCCTTCGTCACCTGATGAAGCAGCAGCACTCAAAGCTCATGCTACCAAATAAACCTGTTAGACTTTAACTAGCAGAAACAATGTAAGTGGGGGCCAGGCACTCAACTGGAGCAAGCCCTCGTTCTGAGCCGCTGTTTGCTAAATGGAAGATGACAGATCGAGTGGCAGTGCAACTAGACAGGGTAAATGGTTCTCCTGGCTATGACTCCCACTTTGATAAATGATATATGCGCATTTCATAAACACATAGGGGTGAATGTTCCCATCTTATCGGCCACAGGATTCGTAGCCAATTGGGGGGAGGGTGGGCAGACCACGCAAACGTCCACTGACCTCAGGTGGGATTCTCCAGTTTTGGGGTGAGTGTAGCTGGAAAATCCCCCCTATAGTGTGAGGTCTTAGCTCCATTACATCTATGTATGACTGTTCTCATGTGTCTTGTCTTAATAAACGAACCCACAATGTGTTTGCCCAATCCCTTATGAGTGACTGGTACCTTGTACAATAAATAAGCCCAAGATATTATATTACATTAACATGACAATTAGTTCTCTCATGGATCAAGACATTTTACTGTTTCTGCACCCTCTCGGTGAATCCTTTCACTTTGGCCTCAGGGACCCAACTCACCATGTGTGGGTCTCACCCGCAGGTTTCTCAATCACATCAATTCCTTGACGCACGTCTACATTCTCCTGTGTGTTGCCCCCTTATCCCCCACCTAAATGCAGTCACCTGCCCTACAGTGTGGTGAATGTACCCTGGAATCCCCACAATGTTGTCACCTGCACTGATACTCAGCTCTGAAGCCGACTTGAGAGTATCATTACCCGGAGGATTCCTGTGCTTTTACTCTGTCGGCTGGCCATCAAACTCTCCCCACCCCACCCCCAAACTCCAACTGGATCTCTTTGCCTGCCATGGGAAAAGGTCACTAAGAATGTAGCAAATAACTCACTGGCTCATCCACAGCTGTGAGGTGGGCTGGGGGAACAGCCGTTGAATTTTCTCCACCTTCTATAGATTCTTTAGGAACTCCCATGAAACGCTGTAAGAAGATAAATGTCAGTGTGAACAGTATGAAGTCCTTGTGCCACGTGCTACTGCAAACACTTAACCAGTAACTACAATTCATTGAGGAGAAAGGCTCAGCCATTCCCAAGAAGGTGGAAGTTGCCAGTGAGAGTAAAGATGGGCAGTGAGGGTGACTGGGAACAATTTCAGTTCCTTCCCTCTCCCAGGTCGTGGGCAGATTTGCTAATTATTATTGTACAATTAAGAAAAGCTCTGTGGAGATAGAGGAACAAGAGTTAATGTTTCAGTTCGATGACCTTTCACTGGAACAGGAAGGAGTAAGGGCCAACTCTCTTCCAGTAACTTGTTAGTGTTTAATTCCCTGACAATATTAGGACAGGTGATCACAATCCTGGTCAGAGTGGGAGGTTTTAAGAAGTGCCTGAAAGGAGAGGGAGTGAGGTGGAGAGAGAGGGATGTGGAGGGTGGCAAGCCCAGAGTTTTGGGTCCAGGTAGCTGATTGCTTGGAGCCAGAGGTGCGAAACGAGCAGGCAAGGGATGCAATTAAAACTGGGGGTGAGTGCAAGGCCTGATTTGGAGGAGTGCAGAAATCTGGGCTGGAGGAGGTTACACTGAGAGGGAGGAGGTGAGGCCAGAGAGGGAGCGGAACACAAGGCCAAGAATTCCAAAATAGAGGTGTCACTGGACAGGGAGCACGAGATCAACGTGATGAGTAAACGAGGTTGATTAATGTTGCAAAATTAGAGGAGATGTGGCAAACTGTCCAGCTGGAGTTGATGTCTTCTGTACAAGAGAACCATTTTGATAAGAACATGCAGGGCCTCAACTGAAAGTTAAATGTGATATTTTTCCTCGGCCTTCACCGAGAACTTTCTGCATATCCGCTATCGAGTTGACAAGTTACCTTAATGAGTCCAGGGCTCTTCCCGTTCTGCGGTGAGGTTTTGGATGGCTGCGCCACAGAGGCATGTCTGCCGGTAGCGATTGTGGCTCGCCTTCCACCCGTGCTAGGTAGAATGAAACTGTGCAGTGACCTTTCCGGCGTTAATATATTGCTTTCAAGGATGTCAGAAGATGGACTCCTTGAGACCTTTGTAAATGATGAAGATAATGATAAAATGTTGCTCCGAGTACGGTTCCTTGCAAGTGGCAAGTGCAGCTTATCCATGATTGAACGATCAGGAGAGGTGGCCCTGAGAGCTTGGGATTTTCAAAATGGCTCACATCTCGTTGGAAGATATTGACACTGATCCTCTGCATACATTGACCAAACCACCTGGTTCCATCTTTCTAACCTCAGATCGTCTCCAACTGGCGGAAGTTGGTTTTCTTTTGAAACAAGTAACCATAGCGCCACAGAATGTTGCGTCTTTACATCATAATATTCATTCCAAATCTGCTCTTTGATCCAAGCAAGTGCCGAGTTCATCTGTTCAACTATTAACGCTCACATTTATCAGCAGACAGAACTGGTTGACCAGTTTTTTTAGATATTTCAGCTCGCTCTCTCCTAATGCAGTCTCCATGTTTCTAGTAGCTCGGAAAGGGCTATGCCACCGTCATTAACTTAATAACAAATTTACAACATATACAGGCCATTCAGCCTGACTGCTAAGTGCAGTCTTCACACTCCACCCAACCCTCATTCCACTCCTTTCAGAATAATATTTCTCTCCCTTGTGTGTTTAGCAAACCTCCCCGAAGTCTATCATCAGCACCATTCACCTCATCTACTCTTCTCACAGTGAATTCCATATTCTAGGTCCTCGCTGGCTAAGAAGGTTTCTCCAAATTATTAACTATATTTAAGTGTGTGTTTATCTGTGCAGCCAATGGACAGTGTGTAGAACGCTGGCAGCATACAGCACTGAGCCGGCAGCACAATCCAAGAATCAAACCCTGGCACTGTGAGTCAGCAGTGCCAACCACTGTGCCACCACATGGATGAGATCAAATGTGATAGATGGGGGACCTGTCAGAGAACCTGCTGACACTCTGCACTTCGGATGACTGGGAGACAGAGGGAAGAAATGATTGGGACTTGCCATCCGGATGGGGATGGGAATGGGGGGTGGTGGGACTTCACAGCGAGATGGTGGCTGCCCAGACAGGTCCATGAGGGAGGCCAGTGATTGGGTGGTGGGGTTGGATGGCCAGCAATGGTGGGTTTGTGGCAATCAGGTTGGCCAGCGATTGGGGGGCCAGCAATGTGAGGCCACTGCGCATGTGCGAATCGCCAATCTGACAGAGAATGGGTGGAAGAAAGGGAAGAACTTGCATATATATGGTACCTTTTCACAATCTCAAAATGTCCCAATGCACTCTGCAGAAGTGCCTACAGAAGTTTCCATCCAGCAGCAGAGAGTGGTGTTGTATCACTTTAAGGAAGAGAAAGGGTTTGAAAAGCTTTTGATTTGTTTTTTTAATTCATTTGCTCACTCAGAATTAAAGGATCACTTATTGCAGCGGCCTGTTGGTTAAGAATCACTTTGGGTTTTTTTTTTAAACTTCCAAATGGCAAATCAGCTCATGAAATTGCCTTTTCCATTTTTCGCCTTCCTCTTATTAATTTTTCTAACTCTGATCTCAGGTCACAGAAATCACAGAATCCCAACAGTGCAAAAGGAGGCCAATCAAGTCTGCTCCAAAAAACAATCCCACCCAGGCCCTTTCCTCACAACTCCACATATTCACCCTACTGAATCTCTAACCTATACTCCTGGGACACTAAAGGGCAATTTAGCATGGCCAGTCAACCAAACCCACACTTCTTTGGACTGTGGGAGGAAACCCATGCCAACATGGAGTAGGGGGGAGTTGGTGATGGTGATATGCAAACTTCACAGTGACCCAAGCTGGGAATTGAACCCAGGTCCCTGGAGCTGAGGCAGCAGCATTAATCACTGTGCCGTTTCATTTACCTAAAACATTCACTCTGACTCTCCATCTCTCTCCAAAGCTGAAACCAGGCTGCTGAGGATCTCCAGGTATTTTCTGCACTGATTTCTAGCTTCCTCGGTGTGTCGCTTTTGTCTTTCGCTGTTTGAAGGGTTAATGGTAACAACCACACAATCCCTCTTCTCTCTCTCCCTTTCCCCTGGACATTGACAGATTTGCTTTAGACTCCCTCATACCCAGGGGATAAGTTTGGAAATATTGCCATCTGCTGGATGATTGGTGAAGTATTCACCCTGGATGCAGTGTGGCTTGAGTGACACTCCTCTGCTCTTAAGTGCAAGAGAAAGCTTGTTAGAGACAAGAGCTTCTATAAATATTTTTAAAAGTTAACAAAATAAAAATTGGGCATCATGGTAGCACAGTGGTTGGCACTGCTGCTTCACAGCTCCAGGGACCTGGGTTCGATTCCCAGCTCGGGTCACTGTCTGTGTGGAGTTTGCACATTCTCCTCGTGTCTGCGTGGGTTTCTTCCGGGTGCCTCGGTTTTCTCCCACAGTCCAAAGATGTGCGAGTTAGGTTGATTGGCCATGCTAAGAAATTGCCCCTTAGTGTCCTGGGATGTGTAGGTTAGAGGGATTACTGGGTATAATGTATAGGGATATGGAGGTAGGGCCTGGGTGGGCTTGTGTTCGGTGCAGACTTGATGGGCTGAAGGGCCTCTTTCTGCACTGTAGGGTTCGATGATCTTCTATGATCTAAACCTGGGTCCAACAGAAAGTGAACCTGGGGAATTAATAATGGAAAATAAAGAGATAGCAGATGGATTGAACAGGTAGTTTACATAGAAACTAGAAACAGGAATAAGCCATTCGGCCCTTCGAGCCTGTTCCACCATTCATTTTGATCATGGCTGATTATTGAATACAAGAGCCTAATACCCCCTCCCCCACCCCCCATATTCTTTGATCCCTTTAGCCTCAAGAGCTTTAAGTAATTTCTTCTCGAAATTTAATGTTTTGGCCTCAATTACATTCTGTGGTAGAGAATTCCACACATTCATCACCCTCTGGGTGAAGAAATTTCTCCTCACCTCGGTTCTAAAAGGTTTACCCTTTATCCTCAAATTATGGCCCTTAGTTCTGGGCTCCCCCACCATTGAATCTGCTCTGTCTAATGCTGTCAGAATCTTATAAGTTTCTATGAGATCCCCTCTCACTCTCCTGAACTCCAGTTAATATAATCCTAACTGACTTAATCTCTCCACATATGAGAGACCTCTCATCACAGGAATCACCTGGTAAACCTTTGCCAGGTCCTGATATTTTAAAACCCTAGGTTGAAGTCTAAGTGTCTAGTGAGGTAGTTGATGCATTGGTTTTCATTTGACAAAACTCCCTAGATTAGGGGAGCTTCCCATTAGATAGAAAAGTATCTCCTTTATTCAAAGAGGGAGAAACAGAAAGTAGGAAACTACAGGCCAGTTAGCCTAATATCTGTCAGAGGGAAAACGTTAGAAGCTATTATTAAAGACATTGCAGCAAACCAGGCAGTGAGCCACACGCACACTGCGAGCTTAGGTCACCGAGGAGAACAGCTACAGGTGTGACTTGACCCCAAGGCCAGTGCTAAGGAGGGATGGGTAAGCTAGGATGAGGTCATACCATAGCCAGGCAACCTGAAGCAGCAGTGAGGCAACCTGACTCCCAGGGCTGAGGAAGGCAAAGAAGCATGTTCTTTCTGAACATCCATATTTATGAAATCACAACAGATCAGTCGGTATGAATCTGGCAGTCAAATATGCTGAAAGTTGAAGGCGAGACAAGAGGGCAAAGACCAAAGCTGGGCAAAGACCACGTGGCACTTCACTCTTTAAAAGAAAGTTTGGATTATTGAGGAGTGCCCTGACTGCACATTCTTTCTCAACAACAACATCCACCAAACATTTTGGGGACTCATCTGATGATTACGACTTGCCAATTTCCAGAGATAACCTATTGCCTGAAAAACCTAAACCAGAAGTGGACTCAGAATTTTTTTTTTAAGTTTAAAGTTTACTTATTAGTGTCACAAGTAGGCTTACATTAACACTGCAATGAACTTACTGTGAAAATCCCCTAGTTGCCACATTCCAGTGCCTGTTTGGGTACACTAGGGCTGGGGGGGAATGGGAATTTAGCAAAACAATGCACCAAACCAGCATGTCTTTCAGCCTATGGGTGCAAACCAGAGCACCTGGAGGAGAATGTGCAGACTCCACACAGTGACCCAAGCCAGGAATCGAACTCAGGTCCCTGGCGCTGTAAGGCAGCAGTGCTAATGGAAATGGAACTACAAGATACTGCTCAAGCTCACTGTTCTGCAGCTGAAGACATTGCCTTATGGCTAAAATCTGTTCCACTGCATATGATTGAATACTTAGTAATAAATTACCCAATGAACATAGATCAAATGGAAAACTGTGGAGGCTGAAAGCAGTTTAGAAGTCACGAGTCCCATTTTCTGTGGGTGGTAAAGGAAAAATTGGTTGAATATTTCAGAAACCTCTTTTGTTATAGATTATTTCCTGTCCCTAGAAAAAGGAAGCAATCATTTGTTGATGGGAACTCTAACTGGAGAGACATAGGAAGAGATCTTGCTGATCAAGAGACTTCCAAAAGTCCCATTAAGCCTATGGCCGGATTTTTACCATCCCACCTGCTACAAGAATTGGAGCGGGCGAAGGGCAGACCACAGAAAGATCTGTTGACCTTAGGTGGGATTTTATGGTTTCGGGACAAGCGAGGCTGTAAAATCCTGCTGTATGTGCGTTCGTTAAACGACGCAAATCATTCAGACAAATTGATTCCGCATTATCAGTTCAGTTTGAAATGAGTCTTCCGACTGGAGGAAAGTGCTGAGGTGTGTTGTTGCCAAACTGTCTTCCTTGGGATTTCCGTTGAGGACATGACGAGTTATCATTGTCACGTCGAAGGGGTAATTTTTTACCCTGCCTTGAATATCTCAGCGAATTTGACAACCTTCTCAAAGAGCATGTGCAAAGCTATCAATATTGTATCTCAAGGAAGACCAACTTTTCAATGACAGAACCTATGACTTCATCATCATAACTATGGTTCAGAAACTAATTCACTAATGAAATTAAAGATGCCAAGTACTATTCCATAGCTGTTGATTCAACATGAGATGCAAGTCATATGGACCAATTACCATTTATTTTAAGATACGTCACTGTCAAACGATTTCTGTTTTGTCTAGATACAATCTTACACTTCTGACTGCCTGGAGCCAACTGTTTTGAAAATCAGTGTAAATTTTTACGTTTGGGCATCAAAAATTGTCATGGCAGAGCTTTGATAATACTGCAAATATGGCAGGAAAATATTCAGGTCTACACACAAGACTAAACTACATAAGCCTCTTTGCACCATTCATCACATGTTCCAGTCACTTTTTGAATTTAATCTGTAACGCAGCAGCTGAACCATGTGAGGCAGCTATGTTCTTTTTGTTCAAAACTTGCTTTTTTTTCGTTTCCACACATCGATGGAATAAGCTGCAATCACACTTGGCGCAGGCACATGGAAAACATTTGACGGTCAAAAGAATTTGTGACACCGGATAGTCCGCTTGTGCAGATGTTGTTTTGGCTTTGAAACCGAGCTTTATCAAGGGAATGCTTATCACACTAAATTCAGAGAAACCACGTGTGAAAGCTGAAGCAACACAACAGAGAAGGTATGCTATTGCAATTTTCATTATTTTGTGCAACCGTTTACTTCAAAGAATTATTGCCGTTAGCAAATCACTGAAAAATGTTCATAACTTTTATTGAATGCTTCACAATTGCGAGCCTCATTTTAAAGTTTTGTCACAGAAGTTCAAAATAACATACTTCAGTGGAAGCAGAAGCACTAACATCAACAAAGAATATTGATGAGAATTGTGACAAGACACTGCAAGTCTTTTTTTGCTGAAACTGGAGAAAATGGAATCACTTTGCGAGGCAAAGAGAAGATCATTGTTCAGACTGTCAATGTTACTTGTGATACAATAATGATGCAATTGTACAATTGTAGAGAAAACTGTTGAATTATGTTCTGTACTTTTCAACAGAAGTTTGGACGAGAATGCTAAAAGCTACTGCAGTAAGCAATTAACTGAAGTCTAGTAGGAAAATACAAATCTTTTTGAAGATTGTAATGGCTTTAATCAGGTAATTGAGTTGGGCTTGTTAGAATATGAACTCACTGATAAAGGGCCAAATTGATAGACCAATCAGGGAGCCTCTTGCTTTGTACTTAACAAGGAGCGCCAGTTCCTCTGGACTCCTAGTGGAGACTGCTCATTGAAATCACTCCGTGTGCTGATGTCAGACTTGTAAATAAAGGGATTTTGGTGAAGGGACTTCTGCGCCCGAGGACTTATTACGAAGATGAAGTGAAACACTTCATTAATTTCATCGATAATGATGAGCTCTGTGCTTCGAGATTACCAACTGATTTGTACGGGCTTGTACATACTTGTACGGTTTACAGGCAATCTTTCAGAAAATATTCTCAAAATATTTTTAACAACACCTGTCACAAATGCTTCTAGAAAATATTCTTTCTCTGCATTGAAAAGAGTTAAAAATTATCTGAGAAGCAGATAAGTCAAGAACATTTGACAACCAGGTCCCTTTTTTATGTCAACATTTCCAAAGCTATCACTACTTAAATAATACTCTGCCATTTTGTTTCTCGATCCGAAGCAGATAACCCCACCTTCATCAGCGTTACGCTACATCTGCCATATATTGGCCACTCACTCAACTTGCCTAAATCACTTTGAAGCCACATTCTTTTCGCCTTCCTACCAAGTTTTGTGGCATTAGCTAACTTAGAAATATGCCATTAGGCTCCCTCATTCAAATCATTCCTTTGTGGAGTCGAGATCAAATCCGAGTTGGGTCATTGATTAAGTCTTCGTATGATACACCACAGCATATTCACCTTTGGATAAGAGAAAATATGGGCTTGATTACCAACTTTTGTATGTTGCCAGTGTTGAATCTCAACCTGGCCTGAACCAACATTCACATGTGAAAGGAAAGGGTTTGATTTATCTTTCATCTTTCACAATGCCCCAAATCCCTTGACAGCCAATGTAGTAATAATGGCCAGATAATCTGTTTTGGTGATGGTGGCTGAGGGATAAATATTAGTCAGGACAGAAAGCACCATTCTTCAAAATGCTCATCTTCAAACGTTGCATCTGGCGATCTCCCACGCATCACTAAATGTATTTCTGAACCGGAGTCACTACATTCCTCCAATTTTGGCCTCTTGTTCGTATTCAGTTTTCAACACTGCACCATTGCTAGGTTAGATTTCAGCTGCCTCAATCCAAATCTTTGGAATTCTTTCAGCATCTCTTGCCTCCTTTAAGACATATAACAGAATCCATCCCTCTGTCAGTATTCCATAGAGAACATTCTCACTGAAATAACCTCGTCCACTCCTCCATTATACTCAACGCCTCTCCCATCACCCTTGCCACCTTCCCGTGCAATTGCAGAAGATTTAACAGCTGTCCCTTTACCTCTTCCATGCTTAACATCCAAGGTCCAAAACACTCATTCCAGGTTAAGAAGCATTTCACTTGCATCTCTTTCTGAAGTAGTACAGAACCCGCCTCTTTGGCCATGCCTTTGATCCCCTGTCCCAATGTCTCTTGTAGTTTGGAATCAAATTTTGTTTGATATAAAACCCGTGGAGTAAACTGGGATGTTTAACTCTGTCAAATGTGCTGTATGAATGAAAAAAAAAATTAATTTTGCACACTACACTCTATACAGCCCAATATCCACACCCAATATCCAGCAAGTTTCAAAATTAAGAAGTTCTCAGGCACTTAGAATTTGAGGTACGGTCATTAGATGGACCCATAAACCATCTTCAGCAGACCCAAACATCTCACCCAAGGTTTGCTGTGGAAGTATAATGGGGATGTCCCATTTTTGTATGTGCTCAAGTTGGAGCTTAAGGGTCTACGGTGAAGAATGCAGTCTGTCCACATCCTTCCAACAATTAACTGGAACATTTACTGAACCTTACACCTCCGACTATCCCATCAATTCAGATAAGGTCTGCATAGATCAGTAACATACAGTCAATCATTGAAAGTCAAAACTATCCAAAGCTCAGAAACAGCACAATCACAAAAGTGGAAAGTTTTTGTATAAATTCTTTAATCAATCAATTTGTAGAGATTTACATAACTTATTGCACTTGTGCCTATCCTTGATAAAAAATAAACTAATTCAAACATCTTAGGAAAATTCGTGAAGACGAATTTCCCCCATCCCACAAAACATATAGAATAATTATTTGATAAACAGTTGGTAACTCACATTGGAGATTATCCTACAGCAGTTTGTATAAGATTTTCTTTCAATTGATACTAAAGCCCTTCTGTGCATCAAACTTGCTAGTCTTGCAAGTGCTTCTCTCTGCTAGCCCAGAGCAAGCTTGAAAAACGTAATTCCTTCAAATCAACGTTTCAATTCTTCCATTCTAATACATGATTTGTTTTTCTTTCTGTCTTTCTTACACCATGTTGCAGAACGATCTCTTCGCCCTCTCTATTCCCAAAACTTAATGACTGGGGTCTGAATTATTTACGTTTTATTCTGTTGAGACTCTTGCAGGGTATTCTCTCATGTCTTCTCCAGTAACTCTGGAGACAGTCTGCTGCAAACTCCAACGGTGGAGTGGGTGAAGCTCTCCAGGAAACTCCTGGAGTCAATCTCTTGTGGCAATGTATCACAAGGATGCCAATACGGCAATGACAACTCCAGGTTGTATACAAAGACTAGGGTTAAAGAATGAATCGATTCAAACGATTGACAAGTATTTATCAGCTCCTGCTGTAGGGGGTCTTGTTACTTGCTTTATGTAGCTATATAATACATTTGTGTCTCTTCTTTCATTAATAGGATTTCACCTGTTAAAACAAAACTACCCAACTGCCGCACTCTTCCATCCTTCCCTGTCTCTATACTTACATCATCTGCTAGAGAAGATAGTTTAAAGTTTATTTATTAGTGTCACAAGTAGGCTTACACTACAATGAAGTTACTGTGAAAATCCCCTAGTCACCACATTCCGGTGCCTGTTCGGGTACACTCAGGGAGAAGTTAGCATGACCAATGCACCTAACCAACATGTCTTTCGGACTGTAGGAGGAAACTGAAGCACCCGGAGGAAACCCACGCAGACACGGGGAGAATGTACAGACTCTGCACAGACAGTGATCCAAGCTAGGGAATAGAACCCGGGTCCCTGGTGCTGTGAGACAGTAGTGCTCACCACTGTGCCACAGGATGATAGGAAAAAAATTTACTTGAAGCTTGCCTCAGGATAATTGAATAATTAAAGACTCCATCAGTGCCTGAAGGGGATTACATTTCCTTATTTTTGTTATGCCATCACAAGATGCTCATTCCCTGAAACAGATAAACACAGACAGGCTCTTATATGAGCAGTGCATCTAATATACAGCAGATACAAATCATCGCCAAGGCCATTGATGAAGCAGTGCACAGGTAGATCCAATGCACAGAGGGGGTGGCAGGAGCCGAAACCGGAAAGGGAAATAGACAGGGATTAATGCGGAACCCATCTGGGAAATGTGACCTGGAAGAGGAATCCGCATTCAAGACACAGACACCTTCACACCCAAAGACCAATGACTGAGTGGAAAATGACATTTAATAACATACACTACTGCTCTGGTTTTACTTGGCATCCACTGGCACAAAGTAAGAACAGCACAAGGCACTAATTTGGGAACAATATTTTGGAGAGAATAATCAGCCCCAAAGGGCTAAAAGTTCTTAAAGAACAACATCAAATGAGGGCTGCAGCAGTTATTGAGTAAAATAAAAACAGCTGAACTGATCATTTTTAGAAGTGTTTCGGGATTCTGTATAGATTTGCTCTGTTCTTATTGAAAGAAACAAAGTTAATGGTTATCAAGCTCTTGTCACCCGTGTTCCTGCTTTGATAACACTTACTCTTCTAAAACAGAACCATTGCTCAGTGCTGATAAACGCTGCTCCTAAACCAACGGAAATGTTTTCTAAAGTTTGCCATAAAACTAGTTTTCAAATTAGCCTGGGTAGCTTCTGACCCTGGTTCCCCACACAATTAAACTAAATGCTTTCTCCAGGCTAAATTACTCATATCTATTGCTGTGTGCATACCTGCTCAATCTGACATGATTAATAATTTGTTAAAAATGATCTTCCAATTGGGTCGTAGTAACAGGCATGCACAACATGGATTGTTGACTATATTATGTCACAGCACATATTAAAAAAAAACTCAAATACATATCCAGAGCAAAGAAATAGATTACTCACCAACATTAGCTCAGCAAGTTGTGCAGTAAATAAACTTGATTTAAAACGGAAACAACTGCAGCATCAACTTACTAGCACACTTTCTGAAACTTTTCACAGAGCCACTGGCTATATGTTGCATCTGGTTCTGCTGGGAGGTGAAATATAATTCCGTGCATTTTTCAAAAGAAACAGGACTTCGCTGTCCAACTGCAGCTTAGACAAAGTTCATAGGCAGGTTTCAGTGTGATTTACTAATCATTGACCACTACTTCCTATCACCTTGATCTTACTATCCTGTTTGATAAGTTGCCCTGCAAAGCCCAGCACAAATCAACACAATCACTGCAGTCCCAGAAGCAGTGAACATTCCTATGTTCTTAATCAGGCCTGAAAGAAGCTGTAAGAATAGTGCTCATTTTCTTCTATCATGGCGATAAGTATGATGTGGAGATGCCAGTGTTGGACTGGGGTGGGCACAGTAAGAAGTCCAGCAGGTTTATTTGGTAGCACAAGCTTTCAGAGCATTGTTCCTTCATCAGGTGTGATTCCAAATGGTGATAAGTAGTTGCAATGCTTCAGCTTGAATGAAGAGGTTAATGAACAACAATTGAAAGTGGAGTCTCCATTTCAAAAACGATGGTTTCAAATCTGTCATGCAAATATTCTCTCCAACTGTTAATCTATAGCTGATATAATCTGATATTCTACTAAATGGGGTCAGTGAGTAATACTTTCTCAAGCATGTGGATACAGACGGATTAACCAACTGACTCCTCGTTGGGAACAAGTATGGACTGGGTAAGGATTTAGCTGCTAATGCTTTGGACTTGATTGTACCTACACCAGCAGGATAACCAGAAATTCAAAGTGGAGGAAAGCGTCAGGATATTAACTTAGCAACAGGGAAGTACCCTGTCCTCCTAGCCACCTAGAAACCACCTTTGGGTGCCCTGCAGTTAGTCCATCCTATTTACAAGAGGTTAGTTCTCTGTTTAAGGCATTGGTGAGCCCAGGTGGAAAAACTACTAGTCCAAAAAAAGTTTGTTTTCCCCTCACCGTGACAGGTAAAGGAAGGAAACAATGATTCTTTCGGAGGTGATACCCCATTGGCAATGGAGGCTCAATGTTTTTATTCCTTTCCGTAGAGTATGCACTCTGAATCTACTACAAATCAATCCAGTTGAGCATCAACATTAAATGAACCAAGTTTTCTCCAACCTGGTGACTCCTGAGGTTACAAGTGTTCACGTGAGGGACACAGTCCTTGCCAGCAAGTCAGGTTCTCACTGAAAAATCAGGCCATAAAATCCAATTTAATTTTTTGTTTACACCCCTTCTGGGTTAAAAAACAATCATTTATGTCACAACCAGCCAGCTTACCTGTGATAGGAGCTTTCACTTAGATGCGATATCTACACTGGATTTTATGGTCCCATGAAATTCCAATCAATACATCAATCACATCTGAACAAGTGCAATAGGGATATTTTCACAAAAGTACATTACCAAAACACTATGTAAAGCATGGACAGCTGCAACACTGGGCGTCCACCATGTAAACAAGCACCAGCTGCTGGTGTGGCAGAAGCTTCAAATTATTTCTTGGGAAGAGATTCCCATTTATTGCATAGGTATATTAAAAATTAGTTTTGAATACTTGCAAGGAGAAAACTGATTTCTTTTAAATATCGATTTAGGCAGTTATTGACAAAAACAAAATTCGATCCTCTGGAGGAGGGGCTTTTCTGTGTTCCAATAACACATTCTGTTGGGTCTCTCCTCCCAGGTGGAGATGGTAGAAGGGAACCTCACCAGAGCACCAAACTGGAAGGAAGAATCTTACAGCTGTTGCCAACTTATTCTCAAACCTTACTTTATAACAGACTATCGATTGCCTTTATTCCAGTGCATTTAGCAGATGGTGAATTTCTCTGTTCACACATTGCTCTTACTCAGCTCCACGCGTCTCACAAGGGTTCATTAGCTCTTTCAGGCACCCTCTTCCAGATCCCACAGTTGTTATCTGAAATCTGCAACACTGATCGACAAGGCCACTTCGGGTCTGCGGCTACGAGCACGAACCATTTTTCTTTCACTGTTTTCTGGAGCATCTCCTCTCTGATGGGCAGTAGCTTGCTGACTGTCAAGGAAAAAGATATTGTCGATCTGTGTGTCCAGAAATTTAAGTCCAAACTATTGGGAAATACTCTGCCCTTGAGTACAAAAGAAGGGCAACTGTTGATAAATAGATAAAAGCAAAATATTGTGTGCAGTTTTTGTGTCCTTATCTGAGGAAGGATATCCTTGCTATAGCAGGAGTACAGCAAAGGTTTACCCTGCTAATTCCTGGGATGGCAGGTCTGTAATATGAGGACAGACTAAGTCAGTTAGGATTAGCTTCACTGGAGTTCAGAAGAGTGAGAAGGGATTAGACGGGCAGTCTAATAGGATTAGACGGGCAGTTTCAAAAAGAATATTCCCAGAACTAGGAGTTATAGTTTGAGAATAGGAGGTAAACCTTTTAGAAGTAAGGTGAGTAGAAATCTCTTCACCCAGAGAGTGGTGAATCTGCGGAATTCATTATCACAGAAAGTAGTTGAGAGCAAAACATTGAGAGATTTCAAGAAAGAATTAGATATAGCTGTTGGGGTTGTCATGTGAGTGTATCTTTAAGGAAGTTTTATTTTAAATTATGCAGCTTACAGATTCAGCGATGCAATGGGTGGTGCAGCTAAATAGTGGCAGTCAGGTGATGGGTTTTTTTTTCCTTTGGGCTTTCAATTTTTGTTTGGGGAGTGTGCTGGAAGCAGTTTAGCAGCAAGCTAAGAAACAATCTCTCTCTCTCTATCTCTGTTTTTTTTTGGTTCTGAAAGGAGAGGCTTATTGCCATCCTGCCTTAAAGAAGTTGTGTTTTGGGAAACAGATTCGACTACAACCTCTTCTGAGTTTCTTCAGAAGGGATTTTCAGCATTGAACCCAGGAGACTGGATTCCTGTAACAAGTGGATATTAATCTCTGCTGTATTGTGCTTATTTGGAGGATTTGTGTATTGGATGTTGGATTTAGTTGGAACACATTAGAGATATTCTTTAAGAGTTATCGTAGTTGTTGTGTTTCTTGTTTGTAATTGTTAAAAGATTTTATACATGTCTTACTACACGTCAACAATATTCTTAATTAAACTTTGTTTTTGATAAAGGCTTCACATGGGTCAGTTGAAGTGAAACCTTTCGTACTCATCCTAGCCAAATTCAATGTAAAATGGTACAGGTCAGGCAAGCTTCATAGAACACCTTGAAGTATCCAACTTGACTTGTAACAGGGTTAAAGGGAGCTGGGTATTGAATTTGATGATCAGCTACGATCATAATGGATGGTGGAGCAGGCCTGAAGAGCTGAATGGCCTACTCCTCCTTTCGTTTATGTTTCTATGCAACTACCAGATGCTGGAAATCTGAAATAAAAACAGAAAATATTGGAAAATCTCAGCAGATCTAGCAGCATCTATGGAGAGAGAACTGGAATTAACGTTTAAAGTTTGACATCACTCAAAGAGGAGTTCCGAAGATGAGTCATTACTTGGTTTCTCTCTCTCTCCCCATTGATGCTGCCTGACCTGCTGAGTTTTTCCATCATTTTCTGTTTTTATTGTTGAGAAATAGATTTGAACAGTTGATCAGTTAAGAAAGATTAAAGACATTGAAGGATGTTTATACTTCCTTCCAAGGTGGGTTGGAGATGGATATTTAAGTGTTTTAAGGGAACAAATAAACAGGACTATCAGCACAGCATCCCGTGCAGCAAATGTAAAAGCAGCATCGCTTCCAAAGAGAGCTAATGTCAATCCTATTGTAAAGATCATTAGATCAATCAATTTCATAGAATCCTTACAATGCAAAAGGAGGCCATTTGGCTATCGAACCTGTACCAACAAGAATCCCACCCAGACCCTATCCCCATAACCCCATTATTTACCTTGGCAATCCTCCTGACATTAAAAGGCAATTTAGCATGGCCAATCAACCTAACCTGCACATCTTTGGAATGTGGGAGGAAACCCGTGCAGAAACTCCACAGTCATCCGAGGCTGGAATTGAACCTGAGTCTCTGGCACTGTTAGGGAACAGTGCTAACCACTGTGCCACCGTTTCATCTGGCATAATGAATCTGTCATGAATTGAAACTTGGACTTCAAAAAATTAATATTTGTTCAAATAGATTTTTAAGAGTAGATAGGCTCTTGTGGGAACCACAGTGGAAAGAGGGGTTAGTCCTTGGCTAGAAAGTTACCGTTTGTCTTTATTGTTGCCTTCCAGTCTGAGCTTTTCCTTCCCAATCTCATCGGCCATGGTGCTGAAGTCTTTATTCTGGTCAATTAATAGATTCTGTGCAAATAAAATGTTTAAAATCATGCACTGGAGTTTAAACAGGTGAGTTCCAGACATGTAATCTGATCAATCCTCGAACACCTGGTCCACCTTGTCCCCTTTTAGACTTCGAGGGGTATTTGGGAATTCTCTTCATCTCACCCAAGCTGGGGGCTTGGTTTAGCAAAGTTGGTTGGATGGTTGGTTTGTGATGTAGAGCAATGCCAACAGCGCGGGTTCAATTCCTGTGCCGGCTAAGGCTAATCACGAAGGCCTCACCTTCTCAACCTTGCCCCTCACCCGAGGTGTGGTGATCTTCAGGTTAAATCACCCCTTCCCCCACAAATGGGAGACCCAGGACTATGGCGACTTCACCAAAATGGGTTTGCGCACAACTCCTTGTGACATTTTGCAAAGAATTATTTTCTTTTAAAACAAAGCTCTGCAATGGTGTATTAGAACACATTTTTTTTCTGCAGATGAGCCTCAGCAAAAGGAGATTCAAAACTTCTCACTAATTCTAGTGGAATGGAATTCAAAAGCAGAGAAATTATTGTGAATATTTAAGGACCACACTTGACAGAATTTTGGCTTTTGCATTACTAAAAAGATGGAGAAATTAAAGTCTGAACTATTAGGAAGGATTGAACAGGCTAGAGGCTAGAGTCCTTTTCACAGGTAAAACATGATTGATGGCATTCAGAGTCATAGAGGTTTACAGCATGGAAACAAGCCATTTGGCCCAACTTGTCCATGCCTCTCTTTGTTTTTAAACAATTAAACTAATCCCACTGCCCGTGTTTGGCCCATATCCTTCCATAGCCATCTTATCCATGTAACTGTCTAAATGCTTTTTACAAAATTGTACCCACCTCTACTACTACCTCTGGCAGCTCGTTCCAGACACTCATCACCCTGTGTGAGAAACAATTGCCCCTCTGGATCCTTCTGTATCTCTCTCCTCTCACCCTGAACTTATGCCCCTGTAGTTTTACACTCGCTCACCTTAGGGAAAAGATGTTGACCACTAACTGATCTATGCCCCGCATTATTTTATAGACCTCTGTAAGATCACCCCTAAGCCTCCTATGCTCCAGGGAAAAATGTCTCTCCTTACAACACCTATGTCAGACTCCTTTTTATTGAATACAGCTCAGCCTTCAACACCATTATCCCTACAAAACTCATCTCCAAACTCCATGGCCTGGGCCACAGCTCTTCCCTCTGCAACTGGATCCTGAACTTCCTAACCCACAAACCATAATCAGTAAGGATTGGTAACAACACCTCCATGATCCTCCTCAACACCAGTGCCCCACAAGGCTGTGTTCTCAACTCCCTACTATACTCCTTATACACCTGTGACTGGCCAAATTCCCCTCCAACTCGATTTTCAAATTTGCTGATGACACCACCATAGCGGGTCAGATCTCAAACAATAACGAGACAGAGTACAGAAATAAATAGAGAATCTGGTGAACTGGTGCAGCGACAATAATCTCTCCCTCAATGTCAACAAAATGAAGGAGATTGTCATCGACTTCAGGAAGCATAGAGGAGAACATGCCCCTTTCTACATCCACGGGACGAAGTAGAAAGGGTCAAGAGCTTCAGGTTTTTAGGATGTCCAGATCACCAACCACCTGTCCTGGTCTCTCCGTGCCAACACTACAGTTAAGAAAGCCCATTAATGCCTCTACTTTCTCAGAAGACTAAGGAAATTTGGCATCTCAGCTACAGCTCTCACCAACTTTTGCAGATGTACCATAGAAAGCATTCTTTCTGGTTGTATCACAGCTTGGTATGGCTCCTGCTCTGCCCAAGACTGCAAGAAACTACAGAAGGTCATGAATATAGCCCAATCCATCATGCAAACCAGCCTCCCATTCATTTACTCTGTCTACATTTGCCGTTGCCTCGGCAAAACAGCCAGCATAATCAAGGATCCTGTGCGCTCCGGACATTCTCTCTTCTACCTTCATCCGTCGGGGAAAAAAGATACAAAAGTCTGAGGTCACATACCAACTGACTCAAGAACAGCTTATAGTCATACAGGTTTAGAGCATGGAAACATGCCCCTCGGCCCAACTTGTCCATGCCACCCTTTTTTTTAAACCCCTAAGCTAGTTCCAATTGCCCACATTTGGCCTATATCCCTCTATTCCTATCTTAACCATGTAACTATCTAAACACTTCTTAAAAGACAAAATTGTACCTGCCTCTACTACTACCTCTTGCAGCTTGTTCCAGACATTCAGCAACCGCTACGTGAAAAAATTGCCCCTCTGAATTCTTCTGTATCTCTCCTCTCTCACTTTAAACATACGCCCTCTGGTTTTAGGCTCCTCTACTTTGAGAAAAGATATTGACTATCTAGCTGATCTATGCCCCTCATTATTTTATAGACCTCTAAGATCACCTTCAGACTTCTATACTCCAGGGAGAAAAGTCCCAGTCTGTCCAGCCTCTCTTTATAACTCAAACCACCAAGTCCCGGTAGCATCCTGGTAAATCTTTTCTACGCTCTTTCTAGTTTAATAATATCCTTTCTATAACAGGATGACCAGAACTGTACACAGTATTCCAGGTGTATTCACCTGTTTCCGTGTCAGAAAATTCAATATAAGGGTATTGATGAGGAAACGAATGTTGGTTAACTTCAGGCTCACCTTAACACCAATGATATCTCCGTCTTTCAGATAATAAGGTGCTCCCTGGAGGCTCTGTAGTTTCTTTTTTTTCTTCTTCTTCGAAACTTGTTGGGTCTAAAAAGGCAAGATGAGATTTTGACTGCAGGAGGTGCTCAAACTCATGCAGCAACCTTTTTCTTATTCATTTGTGGGTCATGGATGTTGGTGGCTAGGCCCAGTATCTATAGGCCATCCCTAGTTGCCCTTGAGAAGGTGGTAGTGAGCTGCCTTCTCAAATTGCTGCAGTCCTTGTGCTGAGGGTTGACCTACAACACCGTTAGGAAGGGAATTCCAGGATTTTGACCCAGTGACTGCAAATGAACAAGTCAGGATGATGAGTGGCTTGGAGGGGAACTTGCAGATGGCAATGTTCCTACATATCTACTGCCCTTGTCCTTCTAGATCGGGGGTTTGGAAGGTGCTGTCTAAGGATCTTGGTGAATTGCTACAGTGCATTTTGTAGATAGTATGAACTGCTGCTACTGAGTGTCGGTGGTGGAGGGAGTTCATGTTTGTGGAAATGGTGCCAATCAAGTGGGATGCTTAGTCCTGGATGGGGGTGAAGCTTCTTGAGTGTTGTTGGAGCTGCACCCATCCAGGGAAGTGGTCAGAATTCCATCACACTCCTGACTTGTGCCTTGCAGATGGTGGATAGGCTTTGGGGAATCAGGTGAGTTACTCGCCGCAGTATTGCTAGCCTCTGATCTGCTCTTGCAGCCATTGTGTTTTTGTAGCGAGTCCAAGTGGGTTTCTGGTCAGTGATAACCCCAAGCGTGTTGACAGTGGGGATTCAGTGGGGGATTTCAGTGATGGTAACATCATTGAATGTCAACCTATGAGCTTTACCGTGACAAGGTCAGTCGTACTTCAAAATAATGAGACTCTCTGGTGTCCTGGGCTAATACTTATTTCTTAATCAACATACCAAAAATGGATTATCTGATCATCATCACATTGCCACTTGTGAACCTTGCTGTATGCAAATTGGCACCGCAAATCCTACATTACCACAGTGACAATGCATTTCAAAACTAATTCATTGGCTGTATGCTTTGGGGCATCTTGAGGTCACGAAAGGCATTATATTAATCCAACTCTTTCATTTAGGTTTAAGCTTTATTTATTAGTATCACAGGTGGACTTGCAATGCAATTAAGTTGTGAAAATCCCCTAGTTGCTACACTCCAGGGAGAATTTAGCATGGCCAACGCACCTGACCAGCACTTTTGGACTGTGGGAGGAAATCGGAGCACCTGGAGGAAATCCACGCAAACACGGGGAGAATGTGTAAATTCCACACAGACAATGACCCAAGCCAGGAATGGATCCCTGGTGCTGTGAGGCAGCAGTGCTAACCACTGTGCCACCTTTGCAATAAATACTTTGTCAGAAAAAGAAAATCTGTTTACAGCATTTGCTGCTGTATGTGTTACTTGGTGTATATGTGTTGCATGGGACAGCACAGTGATTAGCAATGCTGCCTCACAGTGCTTGGGACCTGGGTTCAATTCTGCCTCGGATCACTGTTTGTGTGGTTTGCACATTCTTCCCATGTCTGCATGGGCTTACTCCAAGTGCTCTGGTTTTCTCCCACAGTCCAAAGATGTGCAGGTTAGGTTGATTAGCTATGCTGAATTGGCCCTAGTGTCAGGAGGAATAACAGGATTACAGGAATAGGGCCTGGGCAGGATTGTGGTCGGTGCGTTGTAGGGATTCTATGTTACGATCAGAGAAGAGGCGCAATTGTTCCTCTCTTTCCCCATTCTTCATATGACTGAGGGAGGTTTTCTTTATGAAGAGGATATGCTTGCTAATTCAGTGAGTGTTTAACTGTTTATGTGCTGTGACTGTAAAAGGCATAAGCAAACACCTTTCTTGAATTTTTGTTTGAAGAGGTTAGCTTTTATTGTACTTAATTTCATCTGAGAAAAATAATAAAACACTCCCAACTTTCATACACACTCAGATTCACGCGTACAAAAATAGTTTATAAAGTGGGAGGATAGATTGTGATATTCTAAAGCCCAATAAAGATTAAACTGATATGGTTCTTGTAGGTTGATAACTTGGGTGAATCCAGGTTGATCCTTCTGGTTCCAGCATTGAGGCGATTTAAAGATTTAGACTGATAGAATCCCTACAATACAGAAGGAGGCCATTCTGTCCATCAAGTCTGTACTGACCACAATTACACCCAGGCCCTATTCCTGTAACCCTTGTTTACCCTGCTAATACCCCCTGACACTAGGGCCAATTTAGCATGGCCAATCAATCTAACCCTCACATCTTTGGACTGCAAGAGGAAACTGGAGCACCTGGAGGAAATCCATGCAGAGACAAGGGGAAATGTGCAAACTCCAAACAGGCAAGGACCTGAGGCCAGAATTGAACACGGGTCCGTCCTATGAATCAGCAGTGCTAATCACTGCGCCACCGTGAGCCCCGTGTAGACAGATGATTTTTTGGTTGTTCCGAAACCAGCAGCTATTGGGTTGATCTCTTCAAAAAATATCTCTGCCTCTGGCACCTGGATGGTCAAAATTCGCGGATAAGGTTCGAGCCTGTAAAAATAGGTGGAGAGGCAGTAAAACCCAAATGGGGATCATCTGGGCTATTTGTTTCCAGACTGGCTTGTTTCTCTCTGATGCCTGAAGCAAGTAAGATCGATAACCTGAAGTCAGTTTCCATTAGATGATCAATATTGCCATTGTCCATGTTTATGAATCAAATTTTGAAGCCATTGCTTGGGGAATGGGTGTGGTTATTCACACCTATTCATGACCAACTGTTTCTCTACAGCTGTCTTTGCTAAATTCTGAGTTCTGACACAGTGAGTCTGGGATTACAAGGATCTTGAGTTTTGTTAAGTCCATAGACAACAGTGATGTGAATAGATGATATCTGCTTTGAGATGGCAGCCCACGCAGGTTTAGTTGAGAACTTTCTGGAGACTTGAGGTAATTCTGAATCTCGAAGGTCACCTGACTCTTGGTGGCTATCTTAGTAGTTTGCTGTTGTAGACATTTTAGAATTTAGTCAATGATTTTATGCTAGGAAGTGCATGAAGTCATTTTTTTATAAAACATATTCATAACAATATTCTATCTCAAAGAACATATCCGTGAAAAGTATTTGTTTAATTGCACTGTACCAATAAACTGTCAGTTTTTTTGCAGCAATGCCACTAGAGCAGAGTAATCACTGAAGCCAGACACATTCTAAAAAGCCGTAACATCAGAACAAGGTGCTGAAATAATAGCAAGAATGAAAACTAAATAACTCAACAGCCACTGTCTTGAGGAGAACTGAAAAATCAACCGTCTGCACCTTAAATAGCCTCAATGTCAGAACCAGAAGAATCAACCTGGATTCATCCGAGTTTTATTATTTTCTTCTTGGGTTTCAGTATCTAATAAACGTATCCTTTCTTTAACTCAAGAAAGCTTCACTAAATTGGCTTTTTAAAAACATGAATACGTTTGGATTGGGGAAGAGGGATCCACAAGCAAAGGGATCCTTTTTAAATTAACCTTACTGCGACCAAAGAGATTGAATAAAGACAGGGAACAAGTTCGTTCCTGCTTCCACGGGATTTGCGGGTATCCCATCTGCTACCATAACAAATTGGGGAAGCTCACCCGGGAATTGGTTGTAACAAGCAGAAGGTCGATTATTAACTGTGCCAGAGACTGGATTTCCAAATGGAGATCTAGGTGAGAGCTGCAACTTACTGGGTTTTAAACTGGGTAAAAAGTCTGACAACACCTGTACAAAGAAACAATTGTAGGAAATGAGATGAAAGACATTGCAAGTAAGCCCAACTGCCCTCAGTTGATTCTTGTGTTATAATGCTCTTGCATAATGCTCACAGTGGCTGTTAAACCTAACTTACATAGTAATGAAACAAACTGCAGCTCCCCAGTCAAACACAACTTCAGTACCCAAGTACTGCTTTTCCAACCACAGTAAGAATGTAACTGAAACAGAAATTTCGATTTTTACACAACTCAAAAATGCATTAATGGCGGAATGGTTGGTCACTAAGCAAGATATGAGGAATGTGGTAACGTAATTAGGGCCTAGTTTTAAAGCCGATTAAATTGGATATCCTAAATTAATGCTGGACTAACCAATGCCACCCACATCCAATGAATGAATAAAAAAAAATTTGAAATGATCAAAGGATTTGATAGAGAGAAACTATTCTGTTTGGTAAGGGAGCCCAGAACAAGGAAGCATAACCTTAATATTAGAACTGGTTAATCAGGGATAATATCAGGAAGCGCTGATTCACAAAATGTGTAGTGGAAATCTGGAACTCTCCTGCACAATGAGCTGTTGAGGTTGAACGTCAATTAAATATTCCAAAACTGACAGCGAGAGATGTCTGTCAGGCAAGGGATATAAATGAAGGTGGGTAAATGGAATTGAGGTACAGATTTGCATGACCTGGTGAATAGTAGCACAGGCTCATGGAGCTTAATGTCCTTCAGCCAATTCTGGTGCCATGCTATTGTAGACGGTTGAATCCTTCTTGTGCCAAGTTCTATATCTCCAGAGATGGGAGCAAGGGGCAACCAACAGCCACACTTGCACGAGGATCTGCCCTTTTTGGATGTGTGTGGAAAACAAAAATGATATTGCTGGCCTGGGAAGAGGTTGTCCTGAGACCAAGGGAGGTCCACATCCAGAACTGAAAAAATTCTGGATGTAATGTTTTATGAGAGCGATATTGCATGCCTCAATCTTGTTTCTGTGTGTTCCATTATTGCAGAATTTGATACTGGTATCAGCTGTGTCTCATTGGGTAGCACTGAAGTTGTGGGTTCAAGTCTCTCTCCAGAGATGTGAATACAGTCCAGTACAGACAGGGTGCTGTAGGGACGAGATGTTAAACAGAGATCCTGTCTGCCCCACCCCCTCAGATAGATGTGAAAAAAGAGCAGGGGAGTTCTCCCCTGGTCTCTTGACCAGTATATATTTCTCAACCAACATCATAAAGAACAGATTGCAGGTATCTGATTGAACTTAATTCAAGATAGCACCAGAGTGTGGCGACTTCTTGCAAGCTGTGCCCAGCAAACCCTCTAATCCAATCTTTTACTCTCGTTTAATGCTTACATTCTGCACCCTCTCCATTCCTTTTCGATGAATGATATGGTTTGTCTGTATAATGCACAAGAAATAATACTTTTCACTGTATACTAATACGTGACAATAATAAATCAAATCAAAAATTAAGGAATTTGGCATATTAAAATCAAACAGTCAAACCTCAGACAGGCCAGACTTGACTAAGGTCAAATATACAAAGACACAGATACGCATCTGGGCCTATTCCATCAATCAAATAACCTGCAGACTACTGAGACCCAGCAGGAGATCATCGCATCCCGTTGAAATGCACCAGCCTATTATTAGAAGCCCAGATCGGGCCAGACTTTCTGTCACCTAGAGCTCCTGCAGTTATCTTAAATGGTAACAGGTTACACATAAGCAACATCATGGAGATGGACACCTGGGGCGGGCCCCAGTGTCCTGTCAGGCAAACATCAAGAAACCCAATGAATATTGGGACCCACTCCCGAGTACTCATTGGCTGGAAGCTAGAGAAGTTTCTGGAAAGGTGGGAAGAGGGGGGGAATAAAAGGACGCATCTCAGATGCGCCAGGAGTGAAGACTCGATGAAGGAGGTGTCCTTGAGCATCCGGAAGACTGACCAGAGAAAGATGGAAGGAAGAAGCTGCCATTGAGACTCACCTTTGTGATGACGGACCAGAGGGACTCAGAGAATCAGGCCTGCAGTTTTAACCAAACCAGTGGATAGTATACTTGAATCTGGGGGTATCCTCTTGTTTTATGTGGGTAATTTAAGGGTTAATAGTGTTATTATTAATAAACTTATTGAACCTTTACTTATGTTTGACCTTTGAACATCTTGCAAACAAGAACATCGAAGTAAAACTTTTAAATAAACTGGTCGAAAGTATCTGAGAATACAGATACAATAAGAAGAAGATTAAGCAATATTAAAGGTATGTTTCAGACCTTTTGAAAGCCGGAAGGAAGTTAAGATAATCCCTCTACCACTGATGATAGACTTGCGGGGTGGGGGGAGGTGTGTGTGTGTGTGTGTGTGTGTGTGTGTGTGTGAGAGAGCAAAATACGCATTTCTGATGGCTGGAACAGCAGTCCATATGAACTGAAGCCATTGAATTAGGTGAAGTTCGTCAGGACAGGAATAAACTAGGTGTGCAGAATACAGCCATGGAATTTGGAATTGGTGTAGAGCAAAAAGGAAAATATTAAGGGGAGAGTTGGAGAAATAGAAGCTAGAGATAATTAAAAGATGTAAATGAGAGTTTTTGCATTATCAAAGTTGTGACTGGCAGGAAATGGGAAATCTTGCACAGATTTTCTTTTGGTAATGCATCGGATAGGAGGTTAGGTGCTCAGGTAAACGAGATTGGCGCAACTGCTGATTCAGGCTGAGCAGGACAGCCATGGAAAGAGGCAGCACTGACCTCTGAGACAACATTTTTGGAAGCAGCATAACAAACTCAACTTTGAATTGCCGATGCAAGACTTGATGTTCAATATCACGCACAAGGATGGAGGTAGAGAAACAATTTGTGTGCCTCTAGATATAGAGTGGCATGGTGGCACAGTGGTTAGCACTGTTGCCTCAAAGCACTAGGGACCCGGGTTCAATTCCCGGCTTGGGTCACTGTCTGTGTGGAGTTTGCACATTCTTCCCTTGCCTGCGTGGATTTCCTCCGGGTGCTCCAATTTCCTCCCACAGTCCAAAGATGGGTGGGTTAGGCAGATTGGCCATGCTAAATTGTCCCTTAGTGTCAAGGAGGGACTAGCTAGGGTAAATGGGGTTATGATGATAAGGTCTGTGTGAGATTGTGGTTGGTGCAGACTTGAATGGCCTCCTTCTACACTGTAGGATTCTATGATCCTATGAATCCAATGCTAGAGGATGAATTTACTAAGCGCAAATTCCTTGGTAAAGGAATAAACTGAGGACGGAGCAGGATGAATGACTGCACTAAAGGTGCTGGTGAAGTTATTTGCACTCAATTTCGAGCATGAGACACAAGTGAACCATTACTTATTATTTAGCATGTCAGGCATGAATCTTGCCAGGTACAAGTGAATTGTTTCATTCTACCAAGTTTGTGCTCTGCATTCAAATGGCTCATAACAGTACTGCTGATTTGCTTCTTACCCAGCTGGTCATAGGCATCCACTCAAATTGATCTGCAAAGTATTTGGCAATTTCAACCTGCTCCGGTAGTAATGAGTAGTGCTGTACGATTTTCTGTTTAAGGGCTCGAGCTGTGTACTCCTTGGACGTGTCCCAAACAAATTCCTCTGCTGGGTAATACGACCTTTCGCCGGGCACTGCCATCTGCAGCCGCAGCAACAACTCAGTGGACCTGAGCAAAAGACAATTGTAAGTACACTTACAAAAAGACATTGGACCTCCTGCCTTTACTGCAAATAGAAGATTAAAGGTAAAGTTGCCAAATTCTCAGATGACCATAGGCTGCTCTCCCCTTTGAGAGGGCAGAGCTGAGAGGCAGTGATTTAACCTGAGGGTCACCACACCTCAAAGTTGAGAAGGTGGGGCCTTCATGAATAACCTGAAAATACCAGATACACAAACTAATTTTTACAATTCACTCTTGAGAAATGGGCATTGCTGGCTTATTGACCACTCCCTGTGGTTATTGAAGGAAGCAGTGGACCACTGTCTTGGGACATCTCTGGGCCACATGATAAAGATGTTCTCACAATGCTGCCAAATGCGAGTTCCAGAATTTTAACCCAGTGACGATGTAAGAATGGTGATATGTGTCTAAGTCAGGATAATCTAGGAATCTAAGACTGGGACTTACAGGAACAATTTTCACTTATTTAGTGTGAGAAACGTAGCTCACAGTCAAAACAATTTTAGTCAAGTCAAGTTCCGAAGGAGCAAGATATTTTGTTTAGCGTTCTTGCAAGACCGGGTGTCCAAAAAAATAGGCACACCTTACATCGATTTGCAGCACATTTTTATACTTTTTCTACAAACATTGTAATGGCTTTGCAATGTGTTGTTCTCCCCTAATTGGTGGTCCCTGTCCCATCTGTGTTGTCATCCCCCTATTGGCTCAAGGTGCCCCAAGTTCCCATCCCCTCTACTCCCCATCTAACAATGTCTCCTGTCATCACAGGAGTACATTAGTAAACTCATCCGTCTTATCTAACACTGTTATGTGTCCAGTTCAGATCGGCGGTAATCAATCTTTTGCCAACTTAATCACTGCTGTCCCGACTATCTCAGCGACCTTTTTCCCCTTTAGGGAGTATGCTCAGTTGTAGAAACAACACATCTTGCATACCATTTGTTGTTACAACCTGGACCTTATACATTCCTACAGAATGTGGTGTATATGCCTCACTGCACACAGCATATCTGGTGTTATTCTTACACCACAGGCAGTCTCTTTATTGTCCCTGACTATTGCTCTGTTAGCAGCAGCGAATTTTATGTCCTATGTTTGTGACTAAAATCACAGTTGTTTCCATAATGTGGGTTATCAATGTGCCTGACTATATCCAGTCTACCTAACTTTGAGCTATTTTTCTATGGTGTACAGATATATGTGTTAACAGCATCTTTACCTGTTGCTCACATTTAGTTTTGGATTTGTGGAGTGAGAACATTGGTTTGGCAAAATGTTGAGGTATTGAGAAGAGTATAGCTAAGGAGCATGGCTTCCAGGTGTCCACAATGCCTTGTATTCTTCTGGGAGCAGCAACAAGAGACTGAACTGTCTGATTCACTAACATAATTTTGGATAAAATGTTAAATCAAGGATCTACCTGCCTACTCAGGTGGATATAAATGACGCTGTAGCATTGTTTCAAAGACCGGGGGAATTAACTTCGGTGTCCTAAGAACATAAGAAATGCGAGCAGGAGTAGGCCGTCTAGCGCCTCAAGCCTGCCCTGCCATTCAATAAGATCATGGCTGATCTGAAGTGGATCAGTTCCACTTACCCGCCTGCTCCCCATAACCCTTATCGATCAGAAATCTATCTACCTGTGACTTAAACATATTCAACAATGTAGCCTCCACCAGTTCAATGGGCAGAGAATTCCAGAGATTCACTACGCTCTGAGAGAACAAGTTCTTCCTCAACTCTGTTCTAAACTGCAACCCCCCCCGGCCCCCACTTATTTTGAGGCTGTGCCCTGTAATTCTGGTTTCCTTTCTAAGTGGAAAGAATCTCTCTACCTCTACCAGAGTCCTGGCCAGTAACATCACAAAAAAGCATATTAGCTGGTCATTATCTCATTAATTTTTGTACAAGTTTGTTGAAGGGACTCAGTGACCATTTCAAAAGTATTTCATTGATATAAAGTACTGGGGCAGCACAGTGGTTAGCACCGCCGCCTCACAGTGCCAGGGATTTGGGTTTGATTCCCTCGCTTGAGTCACTGTGCAGAATCTGCACATTCTCCCTGTGGAGTTTCCTCCGGGTGCTCCAGTTTCCTCCGGGTGCTCCAGTTTCCTCCCACAGTTAGGTGCATTGGCCACGCTGAATTCTCCCTCAGTGTACCCGAACAGGCACCGGAGTGTGGCAACTACGTAACCCTACTTGTGACACTAATAGATAAACTTAAAATTTAAGAGACATTTGAAGGTCATGAAAAGTGCTATATAAATGTAAGTCTTTTTTGAGGCGTCCAAACTACACCCTGTGGACCATGTGTAAAACAACCCCCAAGCACAGAAAAGCACAGGTAATTCAAATGTTATTTACACCTATTTCACATTCACTGGCTTATTTTTTCAATTGTACAGAGCTAAGTTTTAGGAAAGGGCTCCATTAGGATGCTGTTGCTTTGTTGCTGGATGAATAAAGCAGATCGTCCAGATCTGTTGGCTGCTTGAAAAGAAATAATGGGGACATTCATTAAACTTTACATGTGACTAGTATTCCTGCTTTTACCCGTCTTCATTTATTTTTGGTAATCTGTTAAATAGAGTGAATTTTAAACCATTAGAAGGGAAAAAAACAGCAGCTGGTCTTTTCCTGGGTGTGCAGAAACACACTCTTTGTGAATGTACATGTTCTTTCTTTATGATATCAAAGAATGTGGTAACGACCCTCCTGATTTATCAGCAATGAAACCTTTCACTGCAAGCAGTGGGATGAAACAATACAACAGGTGTACTCACGCTAGATGTTCTTCTGCCTGCAGTGGTTGAATTCCAATCTCTGCACTAGCCCCAAGCTTGAACTTGCTGCAGAAATAAGAAAAATAAAACTCAGGACAGAAGCTTTGCGTGCTTCTCAATTTATGCATTTATCCAGTGCATGTGTCAGTTAGATCAGCCATGGCAAAACTGTGGGATTACAGGGATAGGGTGGGGCAAAGAGCCTGGGTAAAGAACTCTTTCAGGGAGAGTCGGTGCAGACTCGATGGATCAAATGGCCTCCTGCACTGCAGGGATTTTGTGATATATACGATCAGCATGATTAGCACCGCTCCTTCACTGCGCCAAGCATCCGGGTTTAATTCTGGCCTCGGATGACGTATGGAGTTTGCACGTTTGCCTCATGTCTGCATGGATGTGCAGGTTAGGTGCATTGACCATGCTAAAATGCCCCTTAGTGTCAGGGAGATGAGCAGGATAAATTTATGGGGTTATGGGATAGGGTCCATGAGTCGATGTGGGTTCAATGGGCCGAATGGTCTCCTTCTGCACTGTAGGGATTCTATGATATACCACATATGGGAACAGAGTGTAGAAAATCAGGGCTGCAAGAAATTGAGTGTTGGGTGGAATAACGTACAAAAACGTCAAAAGATTTACATCTCGAAGGAGATCATTCAACCCATTGGGGCCAAGAAAAATTATTCAGTATAATGGCACCTTCACAGAGTATCATAGAACTCTACAGTGCAGAAAGAGGTCCTTCGGCCCATCAAGTCTGCATCGAACACAATCCCACCCAGACCCTACCCCTATATCCCTACATATTTTACCTGCTAATCCCTCTAACCTACGCGTCCCTGGACACTAAGGGGCAATTTCTTAGCATGGCCAATCATCCTAAACCGCACATCTTTGGACTGTGGGAGGAAACCGGAGCACCCGGAGGAAACCCACGCAGGCACGAGGAGAATGTGTAATCTCCACACAGACAGTGACCTGAGCCAAGAATCGAACCCAGGACTCTGGAGCTGTGGAGCAGCAGTGCAACCACTGTGCCACCCGTTGATCCATGGCCCTATAGGTTGCAGTATCTGAAGTACATTTCCAAGTGTTTTTAATACTCGATGAGAGTTTCTACCTCTCAATCAGGCAATGGCTCCAGATCAGTACTGGCCTTTAGATAAAAGCATTCCTCCCTGACTCCCCTCTAACCTTTCCATCCATTATTTTGAATCTCCTCCCTGATTATTGTCCTCTCTCTCGCAACAGAAACTGAAGGATTATCCCAATGTTCATCCAGGCTTGGAGATGAGTGCAGTTTCTTCATTATTGCTGGGTAAATCCCTTGGAAATCCCTATTCAATATGACCTTAGCAGCATCATTAGCACACGGACCACAGCAATTCAAGGAGAAGGCTTACCAACCAGCATGATTGGCAAAGTGGTTATCACTGCTGTCTCACAGTCTGAGGGACCAGAGTTCAATTCCAGCTTCAGATGACATTTAAATTTATTTTTTATATTCATTTGTGGGACATGGGCCTAGTTGTCTGAGGGCAGTTAAGAGTCTACCACATTGCTGTGGTTTTGGAATCACATGTGGGCCAGACCAGGTAAGGATGGCAGATTTCCTTCCCTAAAGAACATTAGTGAACCAGATAGGTTTTTCCGACAATTGACAATGGTTTCACGGTCATCAGTAGATTCTTAATTCCAGATTTCTTAAATTTGAATTCAAATCTCATTATCTGCCGTGGGAGGATTCAAACCTGGGTCCCCATAACATTAGCTGAGTTTCTGGATTAATAGTCTAGCGATAATACCACTAGGCCATCACCTCCCCTCTGTTTGTGTGGAATTTGCACATTCTCCCCATGTCTGCATGGGTTTCCTCCAGGTGCTCCAGTTTCCTCCCACAGCCCAAAGATGTGAGAGTTAGATGGATTGACCATACTAAATTGCCCCTTAATGTCAGGGAGATCATAGGGCCGAGGTGGGACTGTAGTTGGTGCAGGCTTGATGGGCCAAATGGCCTCCTTCTGCACTGTAGGGTTTCGATGAACCTCTCAGACAACCAGAGACGATAAATTCAGTCATGTCTGGAGAACGAACAGTAAAATAAACAGGTTCCCCATTATTAGAAATTAAGATTCTAGATGGGGAGAAGCTTCTAGCACAAAACAAATTCCAATAATAACTCGGCCAAGTTGATTAGTATGAAAGAATAAGCATCTACAAAACAGTTTCCCCAACCACTTCAGTGTGAAGTGTGTGAGTACAAAATGAGGCAGCTCATGCACGTTGTTGTAAAACGCAGTCCAAGGTTTGAATGGGTATAGTGTAATTGCCAGGTTGTATTTACCTGAATAAGCTGGTGTTTACCTGAGCTGCTGCTGTTGGTTACGTAGGATCTTGACAGGACATTTATTCTCCACCAGCCAGACTCTGAGGAACTCCATCGAAGGGACAGAGAGATCCTGCAGCACAGGCAAGGTCAAAACCTACAAAATATAAAACAACAAGCTGAAAGGATACATAACTGTACACTTTTGGAGAGCCGACAACTCAAATCACCCTCTTCTCTCAGAATCCCATACCTACGTGTGCGTATTGTACACAAGGTCAACACCATGATTCACCACACATACAGAGATTCGCTACAGTGCAGAACGAGGCCAATCAGTGCCTCGAGTCTGTGCCAACTCTCCAAAAGAGCATCCCACCCAGGCTCCATCCTCCTAACCCCGGGTATATACCCATCTAATCCTCTTATCTTGTACACCTTGGGACACTAAAGAGGCAACTTAGAATGGCCAATCCAATTTACCTACACATCTTTGGAGTGTGGTAGAAAACCAGAGCACCTGGAGGAAACCCACGCAAACACAGTGAGAGCATGGTTAGCATTGCTGCTTCACAGCTCCAGGGACCTGGGTTTGATTCCTGGCTTGGGTCACTGTCTGTGTGGAGTTTGCACATTCTCCCTGTATCTGTGTGGGTTTTCTCCGGGTGCTTCGGTTGCCTCCCACAGTCCAAAGATGCGCAGGTTAGGTTGACTGGCCATGCTAAAATTGTTCCTTCGTGTCCTGAGATGTATAGGTTAGAGGGATTAGCGGGTAAATGTGGGGGTAGGGCCAGGGTGGGATTGTGATCGGTGCAGATTTGATGGGCCAAATGGCCTCCTTCTGCACTGTGGGGTTTCTATAATAACGTGCAAACTCCTCACGGACAGTCACCCAAGGCTGGAGTTGAACCCAAGTCTCTGGCATTGTGAGGCAGCAGTGATAACCACTGTGCCACCGTACATGCTCATTTTTTGTTTAATGTATATACACAACTTAGCACCATATCGTAGTTTTCCTTTCATTTAATTCAATATTTGTACTTGGGTGTGCCAAGTGGGGAATAGTACATTTATTCCAGTGGCATTCTCGGTATTCTTCGGCAAGCAGCAGTGAAAGCAGTAGTGAAGTGAAAGGTTTCAGAAAATGTGGATCACCAAAGGACATAAGCTTTGACCTTAAGAAGCAACCACCACAATTGTAAGACTCTAGCACCCACAATCCAGAACAGTATCAGTTCCCAGCAACAGAAAAAGTGAGGGTCTGCAGTCCCAAAGGATTTTGACTTTCCATGAGGGTTTTCATTGACACGATCAGAATCGAGACAACCCTGCCATCAATTTGGAAAGAGGAGAAATGCTGAGAATATCTAGCACTGTGTTCTTGTAGGATGGGATTTACAGCACTGGGGTGGCACACTGGTTAGAACAGCGCCAGGGACCAAGATTCGCTTCCTGGCTTGGGTCACTGTTTATGTGGAATCTGCACGTTCTCCATGTGTCTGTGTGGGTTTCCTCCAGATGCTCCAGTTTCCTCCCACAGTCCAAAAGACATGCTGGTTAGGTGCATCGGCCATGCTAAATTCTCCTTCAGTGTACCCAAACAGGCACCGGAGTGTGGTGGCTGGGGGTTTTCACATTAACTTAATTGCAGTGTGAATGTAAGCTTACTGGTGACACGAAGAAATAAACTTTAAAAGAGGTTGACTTCTTCCACTTTTGAAGGACTGGCATTGTGAGAGTAAAGGCTGGGAGGAGTTCATCTGCTTTGAAATGGTTTTTAAAAATTCATTAGGCTGAGGAGATACAGGTGATGCGGGTGGTTGTAGAGGCTTGTTTTTCAAACTGGAGACCTGTGACCAGCGGTGTGCCTCAGGGATCAGTGCTGGGTCCACTGTTGTTTGTCATTTATATTAATGATTTGGATGAAAATATAGAAGGCATGGATAGTAAGTTTGCAGATGACACCAAGATTGATCGCATAGTGGACAGTGAAGAAAGTTATCTTCAATTGCAACGGGATCTGACAAATGGCAGATGGAGTTTAATTTAGACAAATGCAAGGTGATGCATTTTGGAACCAGGGCAGGACTTATTCAATTAATCGTAGGGCACTGGGGAGAGGTACAAAACAAAGATCTAGGAGTACATGTTCATAGCTCCACACTAAGGGAGAATTTAACATGGCCAATGCACCTAACTAGTACGTCTTTCAGAGGAAACCAGAGCACCCAGAGAAAACTCACGCAGACATGAAGAGATTATGAAGACTTCACACAGACAGTAACCCAAGCCAGGAAACAAACGCGGGCTCCTGGCTCTGTGACGCAGCAGTACTAACCACTGTGCCACCCAAGGGACCACACAGATCCCGAGTCACATAACCATTCCTGTAGCTTTTTGGTAAGTTCACCTGAAACCTCAAGAATGGGTTGTACTAGATATCATTTGTGGCATGGACTGGAATACCGATGTAAATGTGTTCAAATGTAATGTGTTACATGTAAAACTACTAGTGTGCAGAAATCACAGTAAATTTACACTCAAGGTTACAATTGAAAGAATGTGGGTTTTGTGAGGGACTGGCATTGCAAGTGTTAAATAAAAATTTAGTTCTGAATAAACATACTCCCTTGGATTTCTGCTGCTGCACATTCTTGATTGAAACACAACCAACTATAAATCCCTTTTACTAATTTTCAGCAATATGCTTTTGCAAGTCCATCGAAGTATAGAATGTCCCCTCCACAGAAGAATGGCAAACTGCTCAGCAAATGACAAGGCTATCACTTGCTTTTGGGAACTTGCACTCGCTAAATAAACAAACAATGCGTAGTTTAATATTAAGACTGCCAGTTTATAGTTTTCATTAATTTAAATTTTGTTAATTTAGCTTTATTTCTCCCTTGTTAGGAATTAAGGAAAATTATGTTCAAAACTAAATTTTAATTAGTTAGATCTCACAGGCCTTAAGGCCTCATCAGCATGGAGACATGAGTGTATGAAGACTAAAGGACAGATAAGAGAGGCCCAGAGCATAAGTCTGGATTCAGAGCTTGCCAGACCAATTATGGTAGAATGGGGTATGCAAGACACATAATTGGATGGATTTTCTATCATTCTTATTTCTGGAATATATTCTAGAAAGTTGGGGTCAATGTCAATTTAGAAGGGGCAAGAAAGGTACTGATCTAGACAGGTGCAAACATATATGTGAGGAGAATGAACAAGAAATAAGCCATGTCTTATACCCAAAGGATAATAATGGGTAATATAATTCTCAATTGTTCTTTGTAAACTGCTACCAGAATACTGCAGTGTATTACATCTCACTTATATTCAGATAAAATCATAATGGGTAGCAATATGGAAATCGGCTGAGCAGTCTAAGGAAATTTGGCATGTCAGCTACAACACTCACCAACTTTTACAGATACACCATAGAAGGCATTCTTTCTGGTTGTATCACAGTTTGATATGGCTCCTGCTCTGCTCAAGACCGCAAGAAACTACAAAAGGTCGTGAATGTACCCCAGTCCATCATGCAAACCAGCCTCCCATCCACTGACTCTGTCCACACTTCCAGGTGCCTTGGAAAAGCAGCCAGCATAATTAAGGACCCTACACAACCTGGACACTCTCTTTTTCCACCTTGCTTCTGAAGCTGTATAAGGCTCTGGTCAGAACCCATTTGGGCTATTGTGAGCAGTTTTGGACACCATATCTAAGAAAGGATGTGCTGGCCTTGGAAAAGATACAGAGGAGGTTCATAAAAATGATCGCTTAAACGAAGAATGGTTGAGAACTCTGGGTCTGTACTCATTGGGAGTTTAGAAGGATGACGGGGGGGGAATCTTATTGAAACTTACAGGATACTGTGAGGCCTGGATAGAGTGGACGTGGAGAGGATGTTTCCACTGATAGGAAAATGTAGAAGCAGAGGGCACAACCTCAGGCTGAAGGGGATGATCCTTTAAAACAGAGATGAGGAGGAATTTCTTCAGCCAGAGAGTGGTGAATCTGTGGAACTCTTTGCCACAGAAGGCTGTGAAGGCCAGGTCACTCACTGTCTTTAAGACAGAGTTAGATACGTTCTTGATTGATAAGGGGATCAGGGGTTATGGGGAAAAGGCAGAAGAATGGGGATGAGAAAAGTATCAGCCATGATTGAAAGGCAAAGCAGACTCGATGGACCGAGTGGCCTAATTCTGCTCCCATGTCTTATGGTCTTACCATCAGGAAAAAGATACAAAAGTCTGAGGTCACATACCAACCGACTCAAGAACAGCTTCTTCCCTGCTGCAATCAGACTTTTGAATGCACCTACTTTGCACTAAGCTGATCTTTCTCTACACCCTAGTTATGACTACATTCTGCACTCTCATTTCCTTCACCATGAATGGTATGCTTTGTCTGTTTAGCATGCAAGAAGTAATGCTTTTCACTGCATACTAATACATGTGACAATAGTAAATAAAATCAAATCTAAAACGATTACGTTTTTTTTAAGTACAGGTCCTGTTTTAGAAATTTAGATCAGTTACTGTTGTACAACTTATAATTGTAAAGGCCGCAATGTACCATTGGTGGACAAGTTTGATGTTTAAGATAATGGAGGAGCTGGCATTTTTTATTCATTTGTGGGACATGGGTGTCACTGGCTGGCCAGCATTTATACCCAGTTGCTTGAGGGCAGCTGAAAGTCAACCAGATTGCTGTAGCTCTGGAGTCACACATAGGCCAGACAAGGTAAGGGCAGCAGATTTCCTTCCCTAAAGGACATTAATGAACCAGATGGGTTTTTCTGACAACTGACAATGATTTCATGGTCATCAGCAGATTCTTAATTCCAGATTTTTTTTTAAAACATTGAATTCCATTTAATTACCACCATTTGCCATGGTGGGATTCAAACCCAGGGTCCCCAGAACATTAGCTGAGTTTCTGTCTAGCGATAAAACCACTAGGCCTTTGCCTCCATTGTTGATCAAATAGACTGTTGCAGCGTGGGTTTGTGCTGATTGCCAGCTCAAGATGATCATGCTTGGGATTTGTTTGGTGAAACCGACATCCTGATCGCATCAGTGCAGGATGGAAGATGGTGTATTTGACCCATTACATTCTTAGCTCGTTCATGGAAACACCAGCACCGCCAGTCACACACCACCCTGCTTGGTCATATATTGCTGGTCCTTCATCGCTGTGAGTTAACACCCCACTTAGCAGCAGTGTGGGAGCACCTTGGCCACAAAGACTCCAGAGATTCAAGGTGGCAGCTCACCACCACTTTTCCACTGGGCAACCAGAATTGGATAATAAGTTCTGGCCCATAGCCCAACACTACATTAAAAATATATAAATCTCTGTTGACTCAATGGAGAATCTGCTGAGTAGTATGTCAAGCTCCACACGTGGAACAGAATACAGAGTTTTTCAAACAGTACACAGGAGGATCAAAGGGAAATTAATTAGTGAGTTAACTACCTGAGTTTTTAAATCATCCAGACTAGCTTCTCCAGATATCTCTATATTTCCCATGTACTCTAGCTCAGTGCCCACATATTGTCGTAATGCAAAATCTGCAAAAAAACAAATGGATATATCAGAATTGTCCAAACACAATTTCATAAAGCTAACTCTTGTCGCTGTTGGTCATGGTATTAAATAGTCAAATATAAGAAATTGCATCATACAAGGCGCAAAGCGCAATGATTTATCTATTCACAGTAGTGACATGACTCTATAATGCATTGAGTTGTTAAGTAATTGCTGAAAAAAAGACATGCTGTTAAAGCTTTTCATTTCGCACTCATCAGGACAAATGCAAGAATGCCAAAATTCACTGGGAGCAATCATTTATAGGGCAGGAAAAAAGGGTTCTGAGTGGTGGGGAAGTGAGTTCTGATTTGCCGAGGCATTGCTAGGGAGAACGCACCAGGCAACAGTTACAACTCCCTGCCCACCACCACCCCCCCCCCCCTTCAAAGTTGTTGTTCAATTGAGCAATGTGCAATGCTTGGGCATAATCTTTGTTTGCATGGACAAACCTTTTCACATAGCAGTGACCAAGATCTGAATGCATGCCTGAGAAAGTGGTGGAACAGGTTCAGTTGAAGCATTCAATAGGAAATTAAATGTTCATCTGACAATGAATAACATGAAAGGTTACAGGCAAAAGGACAAATGTCATGAAGTGAATTGCTCAATTGCTGATGCAGAATGATGGGTCGAACGGCTTCCTTCTGCAACATAACAATTCCATTAGACAGGGCCTGGCATATAAACAGATGTAGTTTCTGGCCAGCATTAGTGAGCCCGATAGAAATTCTTAAATTTATTAGTAATACAATTCTTTGCATATTCAGGATTGTTCATTAAGTACTGTTCAAACAGAATCACATCTAACACTGGACAGCATTCTGAATTTTCCAAGCATGGGCTGAATGAGTACAGTAGTACTCTGCTGTTATGCATAGCCAAAGGGGCATACTATTATTTGATATGATCCATGAGTTTACTTTCTCAGATGAAGGAAATTTGGCACGTCCGCCACCATTCTCACCAACTTTTACAGGTGTGTAATAGAAAGTATTCTTTCTGGTTTATCACAGCTTAGTATGGCTTCCACTCTATCCAAGACCATAAGAAACAACAAAGAATAATGAACGAAGCCCACTCCATCACTCAAACCAGCCTCCATTGACTCTGTCAATACTTTCCATTGTCTTGGAAAAGCAGCCAACATAATTAAAGACTCCATGCACCCTGGACGTTCTCTCTTCCACCATCTTCCATCAAGAAAAAGACACACAAGTCTGAGGACACGTACCAACTAATTCAAGAACATGTTTTTCCCTGTTGCTGTCAGACTTTTGAAAGGACCTACCATGCATTAAGTTGATCTTTCTTTACACCCAAGCTATGACTGTAACACTACATTCTGCACTCTCTCCTTTCCTTCTCTATGAACAGTATGCTTTGTCTGTACAGTGCACAAGAAACAATACTTTTCATTGTATACTAATACATGTGACAATAATAAATCAAATCAATCATTGGGATATACAGCCTACAGACCTGGCATCACACTGGCATTGAAATTCATATTCCATTTTATGCATTTGTGTGGTAGGCAAAGCAAGGATGTTTAACAAAAAGGAATGGGGAATAAACTGAAAAAAATGGCAGACACAGACACGAGAACAGAAATAGGCCATTCAGTTCCCAACACTTTGGAATTATCAAGTAGAGAAATGTAATTATTCTGGTCAGTTCCAACTAAGCTTCCCGCTTAGATGGGAAATTTAGAGGAAAAACCTTTTCACCTAGGAGGGTGGTGGGAATCTTGAACTCACTGCTTGCAAGAGTGACATAGGCAGGAACCCTCTCTACGTTTAAGAAGCATTTAGACGAGCACTTGAAACCCCATAGCATACACTGCTTCGGACCAAGTGCTGGAAAATGGGATTAGGATAGATAGATGCTTGATGGCTGCGCAGACGAAGGGCCAAAGAGCCTCCTTCTGTGCTGTAAAACTGTAACTCAATTAGCTAATCACTGAGGGTCATCAAGTGGTCTTGGACAAATACATCATCCCAAAACATTTCACGTGCCCAGTTGAAGCAGCTCCGATGCAAAGAAGATTTTCTTCTGTGACAGTTGATTCAGGGAAATGATTCAATACAGTAGCCGGATTTTTTGGGCCATTCGCATCGGCAGGATCTTCCCGTCCTGCCGACAGCACACCCCCACAAGGGGTTTCGTGGTGGCGAGATGTGCATTCAACAGGAAACTCCTTGACAACGACGGGATCAGAAGATCTGCCTGCTCATAACCATTCTGAACATCTGCAGAAATTTCAGACACACCAACAGTGTGCCAGAGCCACATGACATCCTGACCTGCAAACTATCACAGGACACAGACAGTTTCTATAGCTTGCTGACTTACCTCGAGCAGTGGACTCAATACTTAAAGCACAGAGCCTCTCAGCAATGCTTTCCTGCTCCTCTTGAATGCGCCCTCTGTTTTCTGAATTCAGTGGAGGCCGGTAGAGCCAGACAGGTAAAATCAGGAATCCCTGTGAGAGATACACCAAGAAACTGAAAAAGCACAAAAGGGACACAAAAGAGACTTTTATTTTTAATCTAACTCTGGAAGTAAAAGCAGCCTATTGTCTCTGTAGGCCAAGTCATGAAAAAGAAATTTACTGTCTCTAATTTATAGGGGTCTTTTTCATCAGTGGGCACGGGGCAGGAAGGATGGTGCAGGGATTTTCTCTTCTTGCACAGAAGGTTAAGTGAAAATTCAATGGAGGGGATTGTAATTATGAAAGCCCTGATGCAGTTAACTAGGGAGAGACTCTTTCCATTAAAGAGAGGCCAGGAGCCAGATGATGTAGGATAATTAGCTAAGGAAGCAGAGATGGATGGATGAGGAGATCTGAAGTGCACTGTCTGAAAGTGTGATGGGAGCAGATTCAATGAGAACATTTAAAAGGGAATTGAATATAGCCGTGAGAAAGAGAAAATGGCAGGGCTCCAGGAAAGGAGCATAATGGAAACATTAGGATGAGTCTTTCACAGAGCTGCAGACATAGGTTCAACTGGCCAAATGGCCTCCTTCTGTGTTTATCATGAGTTTGCACAGAAAAGATAGCTTAGTGCTGTTACGTAAAAACATTGATACAAAACTACTGCGTGGTGGATAGAGGAGGAATGAAATGATGTAATGTAGAGAAACACAACAATGAGATATGCAGCAGTTCAACAATCATTGATAAATTAGACAATTTAGTGACATTGAATGTAAAATTGAGAGGAAATTTTAGGTGCGGCGACCACTTTTTTCATAGAAGTCTGCTGGAGTGGAATTTGTGGAGGGTTCTTCGATTGTTTTAATTAGGGAGAGAATTTTACCTTTGGTGGAAGCCTTCCCTCCATAATGACCAGTGTCTCTCCATTGGTTATCTTCATGTCTGCCAATGTGGCTTCCTACAAATACCAACATAGAAAATAGTAATGTACAACCTTAAGCTTCCCTCCCTAATCAGCTATTTTCTCCTAATTTCTACTCCTGAAAGCATTAATTCTTATGCAGGAGTGAGTTCAACGAGTGTTGGTTATCATCCGGCCACTTTGCATATGAGCTTAGAAAATTATACCAGCTATTCAACTGCAAGTGCATCAAAATCCAGGTTGAGCCTTTCATCCTCTGGTGTATTTTATAGGAGGAGGTGCAATTGTGGAACTAGAGGACTCAAGGACTAGACCACGAGAACGAAGTCTGCAACCTTACTTCTATCCCAACTGAAATCAATCTATTCAATGAAGAAACTTGGAATTTGGGGCTTACACCGCCCTGACCTCTGCCTGTGCTGTATGATATTTACTTCATACAACAGAAAAGGAGTCAGCCATTCAGCCCGTCATACCAGTACCATGGACTAGAGTCTGGCTAATTGATGCTTCTTGACCCCATCAATCTGCTTTGGTTCCATATCTTTTAATATGTGGTCCATGCAGACTTGATGGGCTGAATGGCCACCTTCTATACTGTAGAGATTCTATTCTATTCTACTCAAGGCTAACAAAAAATAATCTCAATTCTAAAATGTTCAACTAGCTCTAGACTAGACAACAGCTTTTTTTTGAGAGTGAGCTTAAGATAGAGACAGATGGAGGAAAAACATTTCAGATTTCCACCATCCTGAGTCATCTACAGGTTAATGTACAGATTTTCTTGATAACCAGCATCAGATGGAAGAACAACAATTGAATATTTTAATTCTTTCATTCATTGAGTGCTGCCAGCAAGGCCACCATTTATTACTCACCCCTAACTGCCTTCAACAAAGTTGCACTGAACCATCTTCTTGAACCATAGCAGTCCATGTGGTGGAGGAACCACCACAATGCTGTTAGAATCATAGAATCCCTACAGTGCAGAGAGAGGCCAATCGGCCCATTGAGTCTGCACCGACTACAACCCCATCCAGGCCCTAATCCCGTAACCCCACATATTTACCCTGCTAATCCCTCTAACCTATGCATCCTTGTTCACTAAGGGGCAATTTAGTATGGCCCATGCACCTAATGCACACATTTTTGGACTGTGGGAGGAAACCGGAGCACCCGGAGGAAACCCGTGCAGACACAGGGTGAACATGCAAATTCCACACAGAGTGACCCAAGCCAGAAATCAAACCCAGGTCTCTGGAGCTATGAGACAGTAGTGCTAACCACTATTCCATCATGTTGCCACACATTAGGTATGGCATATCAGGAATTTGACACAGTGACAGTGAAGGAATGGCAATATAGTTCAAAGTCAGAGGTGGAATCTTATTTATCAGTGTCATATTAGACTTGCATTAACATTGCAATGAAGTTACTGTAAAAATCCCCTAGTCGCCACACTCAGACGCCTGTTCAGATACACTGAGGGAGAATTTAACATGGCCAATGCACCCAACCAGCATGTCTTTTGGACTGAGAGGACACTAGAGCAACCAGAGGAAACTCACGCAACCATAGGGAGAAAGTGCAAACTCCACACAGATACTGACACAAGCCGGGAATCAAACACGGGTCCCTGGGGCTGTGAGGCAGCATTGCTAACCACTGTGCCACTGGGTGCCATCCTCTGTGAAGAGTTTGGTGGAGGGCTGAGATGGGGAGAATTAATCAGGCAAGAAGGTGGCGAGTAGGGACCCACCATCAGCTTGATCAAGTGATCAGGAAGGCTTGTGGACAGCACTTCCACCCCTCTGCCAGTTGAGGCTCTTAATGGGGAAATTTATGCCTGCTGATATTAACCCAATGGAAGGGTTGCTACGTGGGAGAACAGCAAACAACATCCTTGTCCTTACAGGCTCACAAGGCGGGGAGGGCCTCACTCAAAGGTACTCAGCGTCTGATCGAGGAATCTAACACGGAAAAGGGGAAAGGACCCTGCAATAGGAATGGGGAAGGGACCTGCTGAGAGACATTGCCCTGCTTTAGTTTCCAAACCCCCGGCCCCATCTTCCCTCCTGCCAACGCTCACCTCTGGCCTGAGATCCAGTGACAATCCTAGGCCTTGGTCAGGTGCTGCACCAGGGCAGCCACTGGCTCAGTGGCCCTGCAGCGCAACACAGCCGTCAGCTTCTGGATGGCTAGTAATTCTTGGTGGGTGGACTTTTCCCCCGGGGTCCTGACCCTGGAAGGAGGCCTGCTGCTGGACTGTCAAGTACTTGAGTGGAATGAGATGCACCTAAAAAAAGGTGATGTGGGCTTCTGGCCTGCTCTACAGCTAGTGGGCAAGAGCCCTGTCACCTCTACAAGATTTCAGCTAGGAACGGGAGTGAGATCTTGCAGGCAGAGTTGTTCCCCTGCGCAAGCTGCTCTTATCCTTCTAAGTGGTAGAGATCGTGGATTTGGAAAGTGTTGCTGAACTAGTTTTGCTGAGTTTCTGCAATGCATTTTGTGGATGGAAACACTGCAGCCATGGTACCTCTGACACTAGCTGAATGGAAATGTCACTGTCTTATGTTTGAAGTTCATGTGGTTTTCTTCACTTCCCACACATCTCCAAATAACTGTCAAGGTTTGAACAGCTTAAAGGCAATGAAATTTTAACGTACAGTGTGTACTCTCCCTGTTTAGCAAACAAAAGGAAAGTCTCCACAAACTACATAAATGTTGCATAAATCATTCATAAAGTGACAGTCAATGTTGAGGTTCTATATTCTAAAAATCATCGCCTAGTCACTATGGGAAATCATATTCAAACTCCATTTCAAACAAAAGATCAATGATGTGGGAACTCTGCGCCTAAACCTCTACAATTCTGAAACTAGCCAGTAGAGGGTACACAAGAACAACCTAAGGAGGAGCCCCTGAGTTTCCATGCGAGGGAGCAACCAATTCTGTCTCACAATGTTCCCAGAGCAATAGAGCCAAGTACGAGGGCTGGGGCCTACAGATGGAAACTCGGGTCCCAGAAGATGATTCTGGTTGGTGATGCCCAGCAGTCAGGTGGTGACCAGTGATCAGATATACAGCATGCCTCAATTACATGAGCTTAAATTATAATTCATCATTCAGAGAGCATTCAAAAGGTATCTAATAATTTTCCTGTCTGAAGCCTAACAAATGACTGTGCAGTAAAATAACATATACTTTTTGCCATCTTAACTGCGCTATTTGGTCTCAATTGCTTAGTGGAGTGAAGATGGTGTTGTTGCCAATACTATCCCTGGTATCACAATGGCATTGCAAGGTAAATGAATAACTGTTGTTTATTGTAATATTGAGGTAAAGCTCATCTCCACCTCATCAACTTACTTCATCTTTCAAAATCTCTCCAGCTTCATAGCACCAGTCAGTTTTCCTTAAATGCCAATGTCCTCCTGTAGATAAACAGCCACAAGAGTTTAACAGAATACACGGTCTTTAAACTATTTAATGCCACAAGTAGGCTTACATTAATACTGCAACAAAGTTACTGTGAAAATCCCCTAGTCGCCACACTCCAACTGGTTTGGGTACACGGAGGAAGAATTTACCATGACCAATGCACCTAACCAGCACATCTTTTGAAATGTAGGAGGAAACTGAAGAACCCGTAGGAAACCCACGCAGAGAGAGGAGGGGGGGGGTGGGCGGGAAGGGAGGGAGGAAGAACGTGCAGACTCCAGACAGACAGTAACCCAAACCAGGATTCGAATCCAGATCCTGGTGTTGGGAGGCAGCAGTGCGAACCACTATGTAACCACTGCACTGCCATGTAAACTTTTAGTAGCACCACCATCTCCTCCAGGGGCAGTAAGCTTTCACTAGAAAGCTAGCTGCATGTTTGCTGATATCTCTTTAAAAATTATGCTTACACTGCTGCAGGTATTCTAAATAACTAATACATTAACTTTGCTGGATCCTTTATGGAAGGGCATCAGCTCACACAGAGTAACTGCATGAAGACAGAAAACTATTGGATGGCTTCCAAATTTGCAGATCAGTGGAAGCGCATTGATTTAGACTTCAAAATCTTTATTAACTTATCCTCCTACCAATGGATGCTTAATAATATCTGAAATAATGCTGGTTCCCAGTAATCTATTGCAAATTAAATTCTGGTAACCTTGTGATAATTATGCTGCTAATTCAATTTCGTTGCATGTAGGTCATCCTCTATTACTGAATGGTGAATGGGACAGACTTATGCACAATGACACAAGCACACTACTTGTCTTTGGAATACATGTATTCTGGTGGTAATAGGCCAGGCCCTGTTCATGTTCACAATGTTTCACACACAGATTGATACCAATATAGCCTAGATTGCTATTTTGTCATGATAGTATGTGGGAATTATATTATCTTTGACATAGTCAAACAAAGTGAAAATTGGACAAAGCACGATGAGAAATATAGTTTGCCTTTCAAATGGAACCAATTTGTTAACCATTGCATCGTTAAATGTTCATTCCTTAAAGCAGCATTTGAACAAAATGGTCAGAAATCTGGACCATCACGAATATAAATTTATGGTTTCACGTCTCACTTTGAGCAGAATCTCAAGAAAAATATACCTGCCACTCTGAAGTCTGCACCTTGCAATAGTCTCATACACCTGCTCTTTCCTCATGATAGGGGAGGCAGAGGTACAGCAGAATTATCACTGGACTTGCAATCCAGACTAATGCTCTGGGGACCCAGGTTCGAATCCCATCACGGCAGATGGCAAAATTTGAATTTAATAAAAATCTGGAATTAAAGTCTACTGATGACCACTAAACCATTATCAGAAAAACCCATCTAGTTCACAAATGTCCTAAAGGGAAGGAAATGTGCTGTCCTTACCTGGTCTGTCCTACGTGTGACTCCAGAGCCACAGCAATGTGGTTTACTCTCAACTGCCCTCTGGCAGCTAGGGATGGGCAATAAATGCTAGCCCAGCCAGCAATACCAACATCCCATAAAAATGAATTTTTTAAAAATGCAAATGTTTTTCTCCTTTGTATTTTAACCATTCTTTTCCTCAGCACAAAGTAAGCCTCAAAATATTACAAATAAACAGAGGCCACTACTTAAGCAGTGAAGTTCTGTGCTGAAGAGGGCACCATCATTCTAATATACCTGTTAATCCAGCTTTCTCCAACATCAGCTTCATGCACTAGAACAAAAGAGACAGTGAAAAAACACGTTTAGTTTTAAGTTTATTTATCAGTGTCACAAGTCAGTTTACATTAACACTGCAAGCAGTTACTGTGAAAATCCCTGAATCGCCACACTTATATTGATTTAGCACCAGTAATGTTAAAAGAAAATCCAAAGCACTTGCAAGGAAGTGTAATGAAGAAAATGGATTATGAGCCAAAGAAGCTATTCAGAATAGTGACCAAAAGCTTGGTCAAAGCTATTAGCTATTTAAAAGAAGCCTTAAAGATGAAAGTAGAAAGATTTAAGGGGATTAATTCCAGTTTTCGGGCCCAAATAACTGAAGACATGGTTGTCTATGGTGGGGCGAAGCGAAGGAAAGATCTGTAAGATCAGTGTTGAGAAATGGGATGTGGGCTGGAGGATTTGGACGAAATTGCAGGAAGTTGGAGTGGTGATATAGATGATATCATGAGGACAGTACTCAGGTGAGAATTTCAAATTTGAAGCATTAGAATACCAGGAACCAGTGAAGATTGGAAAGGACAGCAATGATGAGATGGTTGGACTTGACATGGCAACTGTTTGGATGAGCTGCAATTTTCATGGGACCATCCCACACACTGAAAGCTCAGTGCAGTCTGTTTTACTGGTCACTAATCAAAAGCTCCCACTCTGAAATATGTCCATCAAAGCAATTCCAAAAAGCTAAGGAGACATTTGACAGTCAGCAAAACATTTTGGGAATAGCCTCCAGTGTCCAAATTGTTGGGATCAGGATATTTGACTGAAGGGCATACCTGAGCACCCTGTGAAAGCTCTGAGGCTCAGGCCTATACAGGAATTGCAGGGGAAGTTTAAACTTCTGGTTGGCAATTCCCCTGTTCCCTGCAAACCTCTATGAATGTCTCGGAGCTAGAGCCTAAGACTTGAGACAATTCCATGTTACTTACCTGCATAGTTAACTAGGAAATGTTACATCTTGGAGGAGGGAGGGGCAATGGGGGCCTCTCTGTGACTGTGGAGATCTCAATCTCTGAACAGCCAGCGTATTTCCCGTGATGCATAAATTTGCTCAGGTGGGAAAATCCCATCTGGGAGGTGCTGCTAGTGCCCTTTTTTTGCAGAGGACTATCCCAGACAGCTAAAACACTGGTAAATATTAATTGCTGTGGAAAATAACCCAAGTATGACCTATCCATAAAAAAGCAGGACAAATCTAGCCAATTACCACCCGTAAGTCTACTCTCAATCATAGGCAAAATGATGGAAGGTCTTGTCAATAATGCTATTAAGCAGCACTTACTCAACAATAACCTGCTCCCCAATGCCAAGTTAGATTCTGCCAGAACCATGCAGCTCCTGACCTCATCACAGCCTTGGCCAAACAGGGATAAAACAGCTAAATTCTAGGAGGTGAGGGCAGAGTGACTTTCCTTGATATCAAGGCAGCATCAAAAAACCCGGGTAAAATTGAAATCAATGGGAATCCCCACTAGCTGAACTCATACTTAGCTAGCTCAAAAGGAAGACTGCATTAGTTGTTGCAGGCCAATCATCTCAGCCTGCAGGAATTCTTCAGAGTAGTGCCCTCAGCCCAACCATCTTCACTGTATCAATGACCTTCCCTCAATCATGTCAGATGAGGGCAAGTTCACTGATACTTCTGTGTTCAACACAATTCATGACTCCTCAGATACTGAAGAAACCTGTGCCCATATGCAACAAGACCAGGACAATATTCAGATTTGGACTATTAAGTGGCATTGTGCCACACAAAAGGCAAAGCAAAAGCCATTTCCAACAAAAGAGAACCAAACCATCTCCCCATGACCTTCAATGACATTCCCATCAATGATTATTCCACCTCAATATCCTGTAGTTAACCATTGATCAGAACATGAAATAAATCAGCCTAATAAATAGTGTGGCTACAAGAACAGATCTTAGGCTTGGAATTCTTCAGTGAGTAACTACTTCCTGACTGCCCAAAGCCTGTCCACCATCTACAAGACACAAACCTGAAGTGTGATGGAACGCTTTCCACTTGCCTGGAAGGGTGCAGCTCCAACAATAAATCAAGACACTCAACACCAACCAGAACAAAGCAGCCCACTTGATTGGCATCTCATCCACTCTCTCCACCACTGGCACACTGTTGCTGTAATATACACCATCTACAAGATGCAGTGCAACAACTCACCATGCTTCCTTTGACAACACCTTCCAATCCCTGCGACCTCTACCACTTCATTGGATAAAGGCAGTAAAGATATGAGAACACCACCACCTGCAATTTCTCCACCAAGGCTCTAATTGTCCTATCTTGGAACTGTATCACTGTCCCTTTATCAGTACTGAATCAAAATCCTGGAACTCCCTACCTAGTAACTCTGTGGGTGTTCATACGACACCTAGACTGCAGCATTTCAACAGAGTAGCGTACCACCACCTTCTTAATGACGCTTAGCAACTGACAAAAATTCTGACTTTGCATTGTTCATATCCCATGAACAAATAAAAATCTAAAGTTAAGATGCAGATCAGTCATTTAACTAAGTGATGGACCAAGTTCAAGGGGCTAAATGACCTACTCCTGTTCCTATATTCCTCTGAAGGACAGAATAAATAGTTGCACACTATTCTGTATTCAGTACAAGTTTGTATTTATCAAATCTCAAATAAAAATAACTATTATAGGTATTAAACATACTTGCTCACATAGAAGGGCAGATTATAGAATTTATTCTTCATGCAGATTCCATCATTCATAGAACAGTGTGATGGCACTGATTTGAAATTCATACACAAGAATGTTGCAGAGAAACCTGTGATGGCATACACCTCTCATATATTTACCTCTTGGACAGAGATGCTCTGTTCTACTGTAATCTCCATTTCAGGGCTCAAGTGAGGACTGTCCCCAACTGAAAAGTACAGGAACAGCTATAGAGAAGAATTTAAAAAAACAATTGAAATAACTGATACAAAAGTACATTTACAAAGACAGTCAAGAGTTGAGAAAATTCAGGAAAATCTGATACAAATAAATCTGGCAGCACACACATTAGTATGCCAACAGGCTAGGACACAAAATGCTTGTAGTTGGCTCTTCATCAGCTATTACTTCAGCAAAGAAAATGAAAATTGAAGGTATTTTGAACCATCCTTGCATTCATTGTTCCAGGGTGTAAGGCACCATCCACCAGCCTGTCTACTAGGTTCAGGAAGCAGTGTGTTATGCAGAAAGAAATTCCAAAAATGGTAATTTAAGAAATATAATCAGGTATAATTAAAATGTATGAAATACAAAGTAGTTAATGTTGGTGCATCATAAGGCAAATGGTATGTTGGCCTTCATTGTGAGAGGTTTCGAGTACAGGAGCAGGGATGTATTGTTGCAATTATACAGGGCCTTGGTGGGGCCGCACCTAGAATATTGTGTGCAGTTTTGGTCTCCTTTTCTGAGGAAGGATGTTCTTGCTTTTGAGGGAGTGCAGTGAAGGTTAAGAACATAAGAATGTTAGAACTAGGAGCAGCAGTAGGCCATCTGGCCCCTCCAGCCTGCTCTGTCATTCAGTAAGATCATGACTGATCTTTTTGTGGACTCAGCCCCACTTACCCGTCCGCTCACCATAACCTTTAATTCCTTTTTTGTTCAAAAATTTATCTATCCTTGCCTTAAAAACATTCAATGAGGTAGCCTCAACTGCTTCACTGGGCAGGGAATTCCACAAATTCACAAACCTTCGGGTGAAGAAGTTCCTCCTCAACTCAGTCCTAAATCTACTTCCCCTTATTTTGAGGCTACACCCGTAGTTCTAGTTTCATCTGCCAGTGGAAACGACTTCCCTCCTTCTATCTTATATGTTTCTATAAGATCTCCCCTCATTCTTCTGAATTCCAATGAGTATTGCTCCAGTCTATGCAGTCTCTCCTCATAAGCCAACCCTCCCAACTCCGGAATCTACCTAGTGAATCTCCTCTGCAACCCCTTCAGTGCCAGTATATCCTTCTCAAGGAGACCAAAACTGTACTCCAGGCATGGCCTCACCAGTACCTTATACAACTGCAACATAACCTCACCGTTTTTAAACTCCATCCCTCTAGCAATGAAGGACAAAATTCCATTTGCCTTAATTACCTGCTGTACCTGCAAACCAACTCCTTGAGATTCCTGCACAAGGGTACCTGGGGTCCTCTGCACAGCAGCATGCTGCAACTTTTTACCATTTAAATAATAGTCTATTTTGCTATTACTACCAAAATGGATAACCTCACATTTATCAACATTGTACTCCATCTGCCAGACCCTCGCCCACTCACTTAGACTATCTATCCCTTTGCAGACTTTCAACGTCCTCTGTACACTTTGCTCTGCCACCCATCTTAGTGTCATCTGCGAACTTTGACATAATACACTTGGTTCCCAACTCCTAATCATCTATGTAAATTGTAAACAATTGCAGTCCCAACACTGATCCCTGAGGCACACCACTGCACTAATCGCCAACCACAAAAACACCCACTTACCCCTATTCTTTGCTTTCTGTTAGTTAACCAATCCTCTATCCATGCTAATATGTCACCGTAGCACCTTGCACCTTTATCTTTTGTAGCAGTCTTTAATGCCTTCTGGAAATCCAGAAACACCACATCCACAGGTTCCCCATCGTACTTTGCACATGTAATGTTCTCAAAGAATTCCACCAAATTAGTCAAACATGACCTTTCCTCCATAAACCCATGCTGCATCTTACCAATGGGACAATTTATATCCAGATGTTTCGCTATTTCTTCCTTGGTGATAGATTCAAGCATTTTACCTACCACAGAAGTTAAGCTAACCAGTCTATAGTTACCTGCCTTCTGCCTACCTCCTTTTTTAAACAGTGGCATCACATTTGCTGTTTTCCGATCTGCAGGAACCATCCCAGAGTTCAGCGAATTTTGGTAAACTACCACTAGTGCATTTGCTACTTCTCCCACCATCTCTTTTAGTACCCTGGGATGCATTCCATCAGGGCCAGGAGAGTTGTCTGCCCCATCAACTTGCCCAACACTGCCTCTTTCGTGATAATGATAGTTTCTAGGTTCTCACCTGCCATAGCCTTCCTGTCATCAACTTTTGGCATGTCATTTGTGTCTTCCACTGTGAAGACCAACACAAAATACCTGTTCAATGCCTCAGCCATTTTCTCATTTCCAGTTATTATATCCCCCTTTTCGTCCTCTAACGGACCAATGTTTACTTTAGCCACTCTTTTTTGTTTTATATATTTGTAGAAACTTTTGTGATATGTTTTTATATTCTGAGCTAGTTTACTCTCATAATCCATCTTACTTTTCTTTTAACCAGGCTGATTCCGGAGATGACAGGACTGATGTATGAAGAGGGATTGACTAGGTTAGGATTGTTTTCGCTGCAGTTCAGACAAATGCGGGGGGAATCTCAGAGACTTATAAAATTCTAACAGGACTAGACAGGGTAGACGCAGGGAGGATGTTCCTGCAGGTGGGGAGTCCAGAACCAGAGGTCACAGTCTGAGCATTCGTGGTAGGCCATCTAGGATGGAGGTGAGGAGACATTTCTTCACCCAAAGAGTGGTGAGCCTGTGGAATTCATTACCACAGGAAGTAGTTGATGCCAAAACTTTGAATGTATTCAAGAGACGGCTGGATATAGCACTCGAGGCGAATGGGATCAAAGGTTCTGGGGAGAAAGCAGGATAAGGCCACTGAGTTAGATGATCAACCATGATCGTGATGAATGGTGGCGCAGGCTCAAAAGGACTGAATGGCCTCCTCCTATTCCTATCTTCTATGTTTCTATATGTGGGTAAACATCTCAGAAGTAGTGCTATAAAATGAGACTATAATTCAATAATGGAATAAGTTTAAGAACTCCCTTTCCTCTGGCTCTGTATTTGCTATAAGCTGCTGAACAACTGAAAGGGTTAGCAAGAAGATATTAACCACTTTAAAAAACATACTGCACTGGAAAAGTGAACAGATTGATATTCTGGAACCATGGGATCAAATGGTCTGATGGTTTATGCATTTCCATCTTGTGGAATGTAAGGTAGGATTTTCCAGCCGTGCTTGCCCCGAAACCAAAATTTCCACCCGAGGTCAACGGACCATTCCGTGATTCGCCCCTTGCCTGTTACGAGTTCCGTGGAGAACAGGAAAACACGCCTTCCTAGTTTGCTCCAAGGAAGCACAGAAAATTACTATTTCTCATTCATTCTTTTTATGTAACTGTATATAGCTGAGGGCTAAACAAACTCCATTAAGGAGGACACTTTCAGAATGAGATTATAAACACACTAAAGTTGAACAGAAGGTCGTACGGAATCTATAAGCAAGAAGTGCTGTCATTACTCTCTAAAGTTCATTAATAGCTGCAAATTCTAAATATCTGGTTACTAAAGATAAAAGTAAAAGAGATTTACATCCCTTCCGATGAAAGGTCATTTGACCTGTAAATTTAACAATTTCTACCTACAGATGTCATCTGATGTACTTCCAGCATCTTCTGCTTTTATTTCAGATTTCCAGCACTTTCAATATTTTGCTTTTAATTCTAATCAAAAAAGCTAGTCCAAATGAAGTCCAATCATGGTCCCCATGAGGGACAAACAAGGTTCAAGCTACCAAGACATCACATCCCATCTTGGGCTCAATCAAACAAGAGCCAAGCTGACATTTCTTCAGCCAGAGGGTGGTGAATCTGTGGAATCACTGCCACAGAGGGCTGTGAAGGCCAGGTCATTGAGTGTCTTTAAGACAGAGATAAATAGGTTCTTGATCAATGAGAGGATTAAGGGTTACAGGGAAAAGACAAGAGAATGGGGATGAGAATCACATCAGCCATGATTGAATGGCAGAGCAGGCCCGATGGACCAAATGGCATAATTCTGCTCCTATACCTTATGGTCTTATGACAGGATGAGGCATTGCACCCCTTCCAAAGCTTGATTTAATGCTTCATCTTAGTCAACAGGACAAGATGGCTTTAAAAAATTGCATCTGATAAAGCCTTGGTTTAACCTCATTGGCTACCCTGATCCTTTACTCTACCCTAGCTTAGGCAAACCACCATTGCAGGGTCAGCACACCCCCAGTGTAATGGGCTAGTCTCATCCCCTGCCTGATCATGGTTTCACCCCTGCCACTGCTCCCTTGAATATAACATTCACACAAGCGGAGCTACTCAAATGATGCTTTAGCATTATCTTATTGTAATGGTAATTTGCTTATCAAACTTGTGCTACCACACAGCAGATTACAGTAAGTAGTCTCACAACACCAGGTTAAAGACCAATAGGTTTATTTGGAATCACAAGCTTTCTGAATGCTGCTCCTTCATCAGGCAAGTGGAGAGATAGGATTCACAAACACAGCATATATAGCCAAAGACACAATCTTGGCAATTATAGCTTTAAATTGAAAGAAAGCCATACCTGTTAAAATATACAGAAGACAGCCTTGATCAATTATCTTACCTGTGTATCAGTGGGAGCGTGACCAGGAAAAAGTGCTAAGGTGCTTCCTGTTTTCAATCCAATGTCCTTCACAGTCAAATCTTCACAGACTATGGATGCAAAAAACAGAAACACACATGAATGTTTAAACAGAAATCTTGGGGCTGGTGTGTGGGGAGATGATAGTGAGTGCTGAAAGGGAGAATCGTGAATGACTGCATTCATTGAGGCTGGAGATAAAACTATTGAGATGTTACGCATTCATTCAGGGCACCAGCACGGTTCCTAAAGAGAAAACTCACATGGTTCGCTGCAATAGTATGATGCTGTCTTGAGATTGTCACCCACCTGGAGGGAGTAGCTTGCTAGTTCGGTCAATTGGTCTCAAACAGGTTCCATCTTCTGTAAAATAAAGAGGTGAATTTTAGCAGAACAACATGTGACCGCTGTCAAGAGGCACACAAAAAGCAGACCTTTGAACTCAGATTCATTTGAAAAAAAGCTTCAATTTATATCTCAGCTTCCCAACTGCTGACTGTGGAGCTAAACCATACAGACCAAGAAAATCCTATTCGATTCGCAGTCTGCACTGAGCTAACGGGTTGCAGAAAGAAGGTAAAACACGTTGTACAAAAGCAACCGAAAGCAACTTACAAACATTCAAGTGTTATAGTCCTGAAAGCCAGTTAGAAATGATACTGGCATCAACCTTCATTCAGTCTTATATTTATTTACAGGCTGAAACACATGCATATGCTTCCTAAATCAGCACTTCACAATTTCAGTGAACCTCTTAATTACTCAAGCAAAACTCTGATTGATATCCTCCATATGCATATTGCTAAACACAACGGATATACAATTAACATGATGCATTACAATAGTGACCACATTTGAGAAGTGTAAGAAATACAGCAGCCAATTAGCACACAAGCTCCTACAAACAGCAATGAGATATTGAAAAGACGATATGTTTTAGCAGTCTGTTACAGTGGTTTCAGAGTAAGACAACTAAGATTATGCAAAGGAAAATTAGCCATGACTCCATCTTCCAATCATTACTTAGGGTCTCCCCACTGAAGGTACAAGTGTGCAGATGCCAGGGAAGGCAGCTGGATGGATATGTTTCATGCTCAATTCAACAGACTGAGGTATTCAAAAATGTCAGAAGAATGTTTTTACCCATGAGCAATGTTTAGGGAGATCAACTAGGATACAATATAGTGCTTTTGTAACATACCAGCAGAAATACATTTATTGGAAACCTTGGTCCCTTTCGGTGGTATCATTGTTAACAATTCTTTGGGTGCTTGGACATGAGCAAATCCAGCTCCACTCATCACTCCAATGAATCGATACAAATAAGATTCAGCTCTTACCATCTGAGACCAGCTGACAAGCTCTCTCAAGATTGAGGATGATAAGAACATGTACAAAGGTATACTTTAATTACCTTGTTCATCCTTCAGTTTCAGCTTCTCAATGGCACTAGCTTTGATTTCCAAAATCAACTGGAATAAAAAGGCATATTACCTTTAACAATAAATCATATAAAGCAACAATTTGCACTTATAAAGCACCTTCAACACGGCAAGACACTCTAAAGGCTTCACGGGAGGAAGATCAAACAACTGTCCCACGGTGATTCTATTCCCATCCCAACTTTCCATTCTTTACTTATATGCCTGTGGAATATTTCAGTATTTTCTGTGCTCCTTGATAATGTCACAGCTCCTGTCTCTGAACTTTTTTTTACATCTCTCCTAACCTCTTCATATTCTCTCTTCCATGCTGTCTCTGCTGCTCATGTACTTAGCTTATGCCTGTTTCTTTACCTTCAAATGTTCCCACGTTTTTAATTATCCGTGGTGTCTCACTATATTTTATAGAGTCATAGAAGTTTACAGCATGGAAGCAGACCCTTCGGCCCAAATTGTCCATGTCGCCTGTTTATTTTTAAAGCCCTAAACTAGTCCCAGTTGCCCACATTTAGCCCATATCCCTCCATACCCATGTAACTGTCTAAATGCTTTTTAAAAGACAAAATTGTACCCACCTCTACTACCTCCGGTAGCTTGTTCCGGACACTCACTATCCTCTGTGTGAAAAATTGCCCCTCTGGACCCTTTTGTATCCCTCCCCTTTCACCTTAAACCTACGCTCTCTAGTTTTAGACTCCCCTACCCTGGGAAAGATACTGACCATCTAGTTGATCTATACTCCTCATTGTGTTATAGACGTCTATAAGATCACCCCTCAGCCATCCAAGCTCCAGAGAAAAAAGTCCCAGTCTATCCAACCTCTCCTTATAACTCAAACCATCAAGTCCTGGTAGCATCTTAGTAAATGTTTTCTGCACGCTTTCTACTTTAATAATATTCTTTCTATAATAGGGTGACCAGAATTGTACACAGTATTCCAAGTATGACCTTACCAATGTCTTGTACAACTTCAACAAGATGTCCCAACTCTTGTACTCAGTGTTCTGACCAATGAAAACAAGCATGCTGAATGCCTTCTTCACCACTCTGTCCACCTGTGGCTCCACTTTCAAGGAGCTATGAACTTTTCCCCTAGATCTCTTTGCTGTGAAATTCTCCCCAACGCCTATCATTAATTGAGTAAATGCTGCCCGATTCAATTTACCAAAATGCTCCACCTTGCATTTATTTAAATAAAACTCCACCTGCCATTCGTCAGCCCACTGGCCCAACTGATCAAGATTCCAAGATAACCTTCATCACTCTCCCCTATGCCACCAATCTTGGTGTCATCTGCAAGCTTACTAACCATGCCTACTAAATTCTCATCCAAACAATTAATATGAATGACAAATAACAGTGGACCCAGCACAAGACCCTGAGACACACCACTGCTGACAGGTCTCCAGTTTGAAAAAGCCAATTTTGTATCCATTAAGCTACTTCACCCTGGATCCTGTGAAATTTAATCTTTTGCAACAGTCTACCATGCGGTACCTCATCAAAGGCCTTCTTTTTTCTCATAAGAGTACATTTTCCTTGGACTCTGTTGAACAGCATTTTAAGTGTTTCCCACTGTTGTTCTGCATCATTGCTTGAAACTATTGGCCAGAATTTTACAGTCCTGTCCGCCATGGAAATCGATGCAGAGGAGGGGTGGACCATGGAAAGGTCAGCTGACCTTGGGTAGCATTTTACTGTTTCAGGGCTAACAAGCCATAAAATCCCACCCATCCTTTTTGTTTTATTTTCCCAAGCTTAACCCTTCAAAACCAGTTTTACGCCAATCTATGGGTCTTTGTCATGCTTACGTCCTTCTCAATAATCAAATATTTTAAACCTTATTAAGATCATTATTGCCACGATGTCCCCTCACTTATTCTTCTTCACTAGTCTATTTCATTCCCTACTACTAGATCCAGTAGTGAATTCTCCCTTTTATTTTACATTCTGGGTCAGAAAGCAGTCCTTATACACATGTAGGAACTCTGTTCCATCTCCTTTTCTGCCAATAAGTTGAAACTTGGTGTGATTATTATTACTGTTTCAGAAATGGTAAAGTGTATCCAAACCTAGGACAGGGAGAAATGAAAACAGAAGGAAAAAGGGACGTACTACTGAGGTTTCATAAGGCTCTGGTCAGACCACATTTAGTATATTGTAAGCAATTTTGGGCCTCACATCTAAGGAAGAATGTGCTGATCTTAGAGAGAGTCCAGAAGAGGTTTGCGAGCACGATCCTGGGAATGTGTGTTGGGGAGGGGGAGGGCAGCCTCACAACAAACAGACGACCCTTCAGAACCGAGATGAGGAGGAATTTCTTCAGCCAGAGGGTGGCGAATCTGTGGAATTCTTTGCCACAGAAGGCCGCGCAGGCCAGGTCACTGAGTGAATTTAAGAAAGTGATAGATAGGTTCTTGATAGGTAAAGGGATCAAGGGTAATGGGGAAAAAGTGGGAGAATGAGGTTGAGAAACCTATCAGCCATGATTGAATGGTGGAGCAGACTTGACTGGCTAAGTGGCCTAATTCTGCTCCTACATCTTATCGTCTTAAAAATGTGACATGGGTTAAAGGCCCAGGCCATGCCAGCCAATGTTTTTAAATTTATTAAACATTATTTTTGTTATGCTGGCATAAAGGCCAGAATCCCTGCCCAAGGAGAAGGCCAATTATGTAAATTATGGGATGGAAACCAACAACCATTCTATTGTAAAGAGCAGGAGATATGATTTTGTGCCAACCTAAACGGCCTGCTGGAGCTATCAATCCATGGGAAATATTTAAGTCTTTTTTAAACCATATTATAGCGTCAACTCCAAACCCTACAACTCTGCCACCAAGACGGACAAGGGCAATAGAAGCAGCCATCAACCTGATTTCGACATGTGCCTCACATTTTCCATCATCACTGTGTCAAAATTCTGAACACCATACCAGTCTGTAATGTGGGAGAATCTTCACTATATGGATTGCAGGGTGGCTCGAAAACTAGCTGCACCATCACTTACTCGGGTGACATGGGGTTGGGAATAAATGCTGATCCTAATTTTAACGCCACTATCCCAAGAATGAATGACCTTTTAAAAAAAAAATCAGACAGGGTTCTCACGGCAGCAATCCCAAATAACTCTCTCCCTTGTGGGACCAAAGCACCATTTTACTTTCCTCCCTCTAACTGCTGTGATTGATGTGCAGTACATTTTCACAAGGAAGTTTTAAGAAGTTCTCATTGATGCCTAGTGTGAAATGTAAGCAGCTTCAACATACCGTCTCCATGGTGACCGGAATAGTCACCGTCACTCCTGCAGTCTCTGCCAATCTCTCACCACAGTAATTCCTAACCTGCAGCCAGCTGCGGTCAGCTATAGTTACTGGTATACCATTGGAGGAGAGAACACTATATGAAGGCAATAAAAATAAGGACTATTAAAACACATTAGGAATGATTCTACATACACACAGCAGAGAATCAGCTGCATGCGTTTGCTGTTTCTGTTTTGCATACTGATTACAATTTGATGAAAACATACATTTATCCAACTTCCAAAATACCTATAGCAGCATATTTTCTGTACACTTTTGAATTACACTGAATATTTTAATCCTTTCAAGTTTGGCTACCATCTGTATCCAGTAAAGTACAGCGCAGCCTGTTATGTAATAGATGCTGCAATCATTCATCATACATTGGTACTGCCTTTTGCAATCCCTTTTGTGCTGAGATGCCTCAGTGCTGGAAAGCTGAACATTCCCCCCCTCCCCACTTTTAATAAAAGATATTAGTATTCAACAGTAACAACTCCAATCTTAAATGTAGCACCACTTGCTCTATTCTATCCAAACAGTAACATCTTAACCCAATCTCAAAGAATCACCTTTTACTGAACCAGTATGGCATTTATATTCTCTACATGTACTACCCAGACAAGGTGGGACAGCCAATATATCAGTCAAAAACACTTATACATCTATGGTACAGAAGATGGCCATTCTATTCATCATGCCTGTACAGGATTTGAAAGAGGTTTCAAATTAGCTCCTTCCCTTTTCCTGTAGCCCTATAAATTTCACTTTGAGTGCCCAATTGCTCACCATCCCAGACAACTGTCTCCACAACCACTCCCAAAGTTATCGCCTTGATACCCCCAGACACCACCCCCGGACAATCGCCAACCCGGACCATCACTTCCCCAGGACGATTCTGTCCCAGACCTCACTAATTACATTTAAAATCAGTTTAAATAATTAAATCAGCCTCAGGCCCTTCCTAGCTGATGACACTTGCAATTTACGGCCAGTAAGATCGAGAGAGGTGAGAAACTGGATTCAAACCCTTTTTTTTAAACCTCTCTCACAATCTTACCAGCTCGCCCGCCGACCAACTGGCATGTCGAGCCGATAAGATCACCCCCATGGGGCTTTGTTTTTATGTCTCATCCAAAAAGGCTGTTGTGAGCAAAAAATCCTCAACTTGCAGCAAAGGGGAAAGTGTCATCAATTGAAATGCTCTGTACAATGGACTCACACCCACTGGAAACTAATGTTACTTCTAAGTTTTCTCAGCGTGCTATAATTAGGAATGAATCGCACAGGCAACAAACAGACCAAGCACAAGAAAGAAAAATTGAAGGGAACAGGGTTAGGAACTGATCACGTCTTAACATTCTCATATAAAGATTTAAACAAAAATACAAGAGGGGAAAAAACTAAATCTGATGTTAGTGATGTTCTAAAGCAGAAGCGAAGTATTCTTAGAGCAACAATAAAATGACCTCTCACCTCAGGCTGTAACACATTTGGTCTGATGCTAATACAGAGTCACCATCTTTCAGCCCTAGGTCTGCAAGGCTCTTGTTTGCATCTTCAGCATCATATGCAACCCAATTCGTGGACCCTTTATTTTCCAAGTTATTTTTATAATAAACCATCAGTTCCTCTGGAGAAATCCCTGTTGACAGGGTGAGAGCTTCTCGTACAGAAGCCAGTAATGTGTTTCGAGCAAACACCCTCTGCGTCTCAGTGAACTGCACCATCTCGGTTTCTAATTTGCCATTCGTTACGGGACACAACACTTTAAGCAACACGGGCTCAAAGTCCTCACCTGTTTGTACCTCCCTTCCACAAACCTGCCAACAGAACAGCAAATGGAACAAGCTGTGACATGAATGCTCTGTAGTTACTCACCTCAGTATGATAGTCGCATTGCAATCTCCATAACTATACAAAAAAACTCAGAGGTAAGCAGGCAACAGAACCAGAACCATGGAAAAATGAAATGAACAGGTGAGCAGCAGAGCATAACAGAAAGTAACAATGGAAATACACACTGCAGCAAAATGTGGCAGGAAGTATTATTTGATCTGTAGTTGGAAAGGCTGGGTTTATTAGACATACATAAGTGTGTACACAAATACAAGTCTTGCAGAGGCCTTGCAGCATCCCTGCCTCTGAACCAAAAGCTCCAGGTTCAGTTCCACCCCAGGACTTGATGGCCAAGGAAGATGCATTCATAAGGCAGCCAACAGGCTGAGTATTAGCCTACAAAATTCTTCCAACATGCCAACGGAAGGTGGTAGGAGTGGGAGACACTCCTGGTCAGCCATGTTGATACAAGTGGCGCCACCAAACATATAATCCTCTAACGACAGACCAGCAACATGTTCTAAGAAAAATTATGAGAACAGATGAAAGTTTGTCTTGTGGACTACTAGGTGCAGAAAGAGAAACACCAAGAAGTCTAGCGCCTAACAATAGGTATACTTCCGACACTACATTGTGGAATTTATGGGCCATTACAATTGTCCTTCGATTGGTTCAGAAATAGCTACAATTACTTAAATTTTCCCAGTTAGAGCAATACTTCTAAAGACACACGGCAGGTTGTGACAACTGTCCTCAAGGTGCTGGCCTTGATTCAGTGGACCACTGTTCTCTGTTCAAATAACATTCCCAACAAAAGATTACCCGGCCATTTATGACAGCTGCTGTACTCACTGCAAATTGTACATTTCAAAAATATTTAATTACTGATGAAGGAAGCATCTTGGTATGTCATGAGATTGGGAAAGGTACTGAATGCAATTTTTTAATTTCTAGATCAGAGACTACCTGTGAACACGCTATGGGAGATTTTTCAAGTTGGATTGCAAGATTAAAATTTATCATCGCCCGCTGATTGGAAACTAGTACAGCCAATTATTTTCTGCATTTACTCACCACTGCTCCTAGAAGATAATTTGTTTTTTTACCTCATCAAGGCCGCTCAATTCTACTCCTTACTGAACATGAATGGTTTCTCTCCTCTGCAAAAAACACTGACAAATTGCCATTGTAGCTAAGAACTCTGAATTTAATTGAGGGAGAGAGTGCACCGCCATATCCTGGCAAGTGAAATTCTACTTCTATGTTTTTGCAATGCTGTGGTTTGCAGCTCTCAAACATCATGAGCATCTACTTTCTGAATAGAAACCATATCATACGGGCTGAGGGTGGGATGGGATGAGTTAGAACCCCTTTAACTGAGCTTTTGACTATCTGCCCCAATCTCACCTCATGCAGTTCTGTGCCCAACCTTACTTCATAATAATAAAGATAAACATCTTTGTATGACCATTATCACATCAAAGGCAATGCATAAATGCAAGATGCTGTTGTGCGTGCATGTACAGGCGTGTGCCATTGAAATGGAGCACATGCGTACAACTTGCATTCATATAGCAGTTTTAACATAAAAGGGTATTAAGGGTAGGAAAACAGATGCCAAAACAGGGTCACTGGTGTATTTATTGAATTCCTGAAGTGTTTATTTAAAGGTGGAAAAGGAGCAGCAGAGTTTTAAGGAAGAAACTTAGAGGGGGAGTTGGTGGGAAGAGGGGAGGCACCGTCAATGTTAGGCTATGCAAGAAATGACACTCTCAGAGGAATTAAAAAAATGAGTAGTAGGGGGAAAGAAATAAAGTTGTTCAAGATTGCAGAGATAGAATAGGAGATGCCCTTGAAGGATTTTATACATGGACACAGTGAGAAGTCTCACAACACCAGGTTGTTATGGTTACTGTTATTGTTATTGTTGCTGAGAGACTTCTTACTGCGACCATCCCAGTCCAATGCCGGCATCTCCACATTATTTATACATGGAGGCAGGGGGCACAGTTGATGTATTAAATGAATACTTTGCATCCGTCTTTTCGGGGGAGATAGGTACTACCCAGAACACGGTGATAGATGAGGATATTTGGTCCCCAGAAGGGTTCAAAATTGATAAGGAGGAACTGTTGAATAGACTGTCAATACTGAAAGTTGACAAGGCACTGGGGCTGGGGGAGATGCATTCAAGACTATCGAAGGAAGTGTGAATGGAAATTGCAGGGGCACTGGCCATAATCTTTCACAGTGAGAAGTCTCACAACACCAGGTTAAAGTCCAATAGGTTTATTTGGTAGCACAAGCCACTAGCTTTCAGAGCGCTGCCCCTTCATCAGGTGAGTGGGAGTTCTATTCGCAAACAGGGCATATAAAGACACAAACTCAATTTACAAAACAAATGGTTGGAATGCGAGTCTTTACAGGTAATCAAGTTTTAAAAGCTACAATGTGAGAAGAGAGAGGGCTAAGCACAGGTTAAAAAGATATGTATTGTCTCCAGACAGGACAATTAGAGTTTGCAAGCGCAGGCAAGTCATGGGTGTTACAGATAGTGTGACATGAACCCAAGATCCCAGGTGAAGCTGTCCTCGTGTGTGGAACTTGGCTATCAGTCTCTGCTCAGCGACTCTGCACTGTCCTGTGTCATGAAGGCCGTCTTGGAGAACGCTTACCCAAAGATCAGAGGTCTAATGCCCGTGACCGCAAGTGTTTCCCAACAGGAAGAGAACACTCTTGCCTAGTGATTGTCGAGCAGTGTTCGTTCATCCATTGTTGTAGCATCGACAATGGATGAATGAATTAATACATCAGGCGTGAACCCTGTCTCCATGTATAAATAATGTAGAGATGCCAGCATTGGACTGGGGTGGGCACAGTAACAAGTCTCTCAATAACAATAACAGTAACAATAACAACCTGGTGTTGTGAGACTTCTTACTGTGTTTACCCAAGTCCAATGTCAGCATCCCCACAACATAATCTTTCAGCCTTTTCCGGACTCGGGAGGTGTCAAAGGAATGGAGAATTGCAAATGTTATGCCGTTGTTCAAAAAAGGTTGGAAGGATAGCTCCAGCAATTATAGACCAATCAGTTTAACATCAGTGGTGGGCAAACTTCTAGAAACAATTATTTGGAATAGAATCAGTAGTCACATAGAATCACGTGGATTGATTAGGAAGAGCCAGCAGTTTCTAAAGGGAAAATTGTATTTAATTAACTTGCTCGAGTTTGGTGAAGTGGTGAAATAAGGGGTCAATGAAGATAATGCCCCTGATGTGGTGTGCATGGACTTTCAGAAGATATTCAAAATAACGCCACACTATAGACTTGTATGAAAAGTTATAGCTCATGGAATAAAAGCGACAAAATTGGCTGAATGTTTGGAAGCAGAGGGTAATTGTCTATGGATATTTTTCGGGCTGGAGGAAGGTTTGTCATGGTGTTCCCCAGCTATTGGTATTGGGACCTTTGCTTTTCCTGATATATATTAATGGTCTAGATCTCGGTGTGCCGGGGACAATTTCAACATTTGCAGGTGACACAAAACTCGGAAATATTGTAAATTGAGAGGAAGACAGTGTTTAAAAAGGGGGTAGACAATTTGGGTGGCAATGGGCAGAAAGGTGGCAGGTGAAGTTCAATGCAGAAAAATATGAGGTGATGCATTTTGATAAGAAGAACATGGGGGGGCAAAACAAAACAAGGGGTAATCTTCTTAGAGTGGTGCAGGAGCAGAGGGACCTGGGTGTCTCTGTGCTTAGATCATCAAAGGTGGCAGGATAGGTGGAGAGAACAGTTCCTAAGGCATTCTGCACTTTAGTAACAGGGACATGGAATACAAGGGCAAGGAGGTTATGTTGAACCTACACAAGATACTGGTTAAACTTCAGCTGGAATATTGTGTACAGTTCTGGATGCCACACTGTAGGAAGAATATCAGCACATTGGAGAGAGTGCAGAAGGGGTTTACAAAATGGTTCCAGGGATGAGAAATTTCAGTTATGAAGATAGACTGGAGAGATTGGAACTGTTCTCCTTGGTAAAGAGGGCTAAGAGGAGATTTGATAGAGATGTTCAAAATCATAACGGGGTTGGGCAGAGTAGAGAGGGAGGAACTATTTCCGCCCGCAAAAGGATCAAGAACAAGAGGGCACAGATTTAACATGATTTGCAAAAAAAACAAATGCAACGAGGAAAAACATTTTCGTGTTACAATTGGTTAAAATCTGGAATGCAGTGCCCGGGAGTCTGGCAGGGGGAGGTTCAATTGCAGCATTACATGATTACTTGAATTGAAGCAATATACAGGGGTATGGGGGAAAAGGCAGGAGAACGGCACAAAGCCATGATCCTCGTTTAGAGAGCCAGCACAGACATGATATTCCCTTTGCTGAAATAAATCAGAACAAGGAAGCATCATCTTAGAGTTAGGCCTTTCAGGGGTGATGTTGGGGAGCACTGCCTCACATGGCATAAATTTGGAAGGTTCTCCCCCAAAAATCCTGTTCAATTAATTTTCAATTAAAAAATGGCATGAACAGCCGAGAGGAGCTGGTGAGTCTAATTCCTGTGTTCCCAACTCAGGACGGCAATGCGGATAGAACTACGGACTCTCAGCAAAGGAGCATGCATATGCTGAGGTGAGGTGGCGAATAGTGGTTTGCACGCACATGGAGAAATGTTGTTGCTCTGAAACCATTTGCTCAAAGTCACTGACAGAATGAAGGCTGCCTCTATCTAACAGGCTCCTTGTCAAATGAGTTTGAGTAGTCTCAGTAAAAGGAGAGAAAAAAACCCCACAAATTCAGCAGTATTCTCAATCTCACACAGAAAGGCCATAGAATGAATGGTTTGGAAAAATGTCAATGTCACACAAAATACTTCACTAAGGCATGTTGCTAGGCGCGAGGGGAAAAAATAGCTTTACTCAGCATCTAATTGTGCTGTACCTGACCCAGCAGTGTTTGATGCTAAAACAAGGTGCCAAAAATAGAAAATATGTGTTGTTTCTCCAGCACAAGGGAAGCAATGGCCGAGTGTATTAATCCAGAAACTTAGCTAATGTTCTGGGGACCTGGGTTTGAAATCCTGCCATGACAGATAGTGGAATTTGAATTCAATAAAAAATATCTGAAATTAAAAATCTACTGATGACCATGAAACCATTGTCGATTGTCAGAAAAACCCATCTGACGTCATTCAGGGGAGGAAATCGGTTGTCCTTACCTACGTGTGATTCCAGAGCCACAGCAACGTGGTTGACTCACAACTGCCATTGAAATGGCCAAGCGAGACACTCAATTCTAGGACAACTAGGGATGGATAATAAATGCTGGCCCAGCCAGCTATGCCCACATCCCGTGAGCAAATAAAAAAAATTATTCACCCTCACTCCCTGATGAGCATAGGACAAACAAAAATAAATCACAAAAATATAAATAAAATGGAAAAATTATACCAATCACAAACAAATTTAATTGATAATTACCTGATAACCGTTCCATACAAAGAGAATGGCTCCATCTGTAATATCCAGACTGTGCAAAGAGGTGTGGTCCTCTGGGTTGAGAAGGGAGGAAACTGTGATCAGTACTTATCTTTGGAATGTGATTAAACCTTATTACCCACCACGTGGTGGTAGGGCAGCAATGCCAGGAATTAATTCTCTGTGGTTACCAATAGAACTACAAAGGCAACCATTGAAACTACAGTTTTTGCCACACAGTTTTAATTTGTGGAGGTTGGTTAGTTCAGTTGGTTAGGTGGTTTGTGTGCTGTGCAAAATGATGCCAACAACGTGGGTTCAATCCCTGTCCTGGCTATGGTAGTTGATGGAAGCCTGATTCCTTGCCACAAGCTTAATATGCAGTGGTGTCCCCCAGCCTACATAACAATTTATCTCTCTCCAATGGAAAGACATGTCTATAGCCCTTTGTGGACTCTGGCTAATCACACAGCATTTAATTGCTCATCAAGAACACTGAATGAAATGTTTAGTTAATGCATTTTTAATTGCACCAAACTAGTGTAAAAAAGGCTGATATGGCTACAAGTTTCATCACAAGGTGCCACACCTAAAGTTTATTTATTAGTGTGACAAGTAGTCTTAGATTAAAACTGCAATTGAAGTTATGAAAATCCCCTGGTCACCACACTCCAGTGCCTGTTCGGGTACACAGAGTATTTAGCATGGTCAATGCACCTAACCAGCATGTCTTTCGGACTGAGTGAGGAAACAGTAGCACCTGAAGGAAACCCACGCAGACATGGGGGAGAATGTGCAGATTCTGCACAGACAGTGACCCAAGCCAGGAATCAAACCCAGGTCCCTGGCGCTGTGAGGCAGCAGTGCTAGCCACTGTGGGAGAGTACCGACTCTTTCATGGTCAGAACCCTTGAGACTGATGGCTTTGTTGGTGGTTTATTTGTGTCCTGCCACGCTTCGCTGAAAGTCACTTAGAAAGGATACTTTTGGCTTACAGAAAAGTGGAAATGGTAACGTGTCTGAACTGAAGAAATTAACACCATGCATCTACAGCCCAAAAGCACAGAATAAAATGTTGGCTAAGAATGGTTTGATGGTTGTGAGAGTAAATATAGCTCGAGACGATCAAATAGTTAATGCTGTGATGAAGGAATCATGGAAATGCCATGCTATAGAAAGCAACCACTTATTAAATGCAAATTTAAAGGATTGGGTGAATATTCTGGAGTTTCACTTGATTATTGCTTAAAATAGAAAGGTTTGTTTTGCAAAGCCTCCCCAAGGATATTAAATAAATCTGGCAGGATCATGGCGAGGTGAATTACACAATTGTATAGGCTCAAAATTATTTTCTTATTCCAAGTTTTCCTACAGATAATGCCAAAGGCATGGAAAGCATGCCTTACCACTGGCAGAGACAACTCTCAATAACTGGCCATTATTCCTTACCATCGAAGGTCTCGTAAAGGTGAAGACCAGCTGGCAATTGCTTGGCAACAGTGATCACCATATCACCCTTCCAGAATTCCAACAGCTGCAATGAGAAATTCTTAGTTACATTATGTACTGATACTTAAAATATTAACTATTGTTGGCTAGAGTATCATTCTGCTTTTAGACAAGACTGACTTGTAAAGGGTGCCAGACTTCATAGAATTCCTAAGGTGCAGAAGGAGGCCATTCGGCCCACTGAGACTGCACAAACAAACAATCCTACCCAAGCCCTATTCCCATAACCCCACATACCGTATAGTGTTAGTCCCCCTGACAATAGGGACAATTTAGCGTGGCCAACCAATCCCAACCCGCACATCTTTGGACTGTGGGGGGGAACCGGAGCACTCTGAGGAAACCCACGCAGACAGGGCGAAAATGTGCAAACTCCACACAGACAGTGACCCAAGGCCAGAATTGAACCCGGATCCCTGGTGCTGTGAGGCAGCAGTGCTAACCACTGTGCCACCAGGCTGCCCCAGAGGTTGCTAAACCTCTGAAGAGGAAGACCATTCCACTGGAGCTTTCCATGACTTAACAGGACACTAGCTCCCTGGTTCCTGCCAATGCTACTATAAAACTAGAGGGTGAGGTGAGCAAGAGCAATGAGGTTCCTCATCCCTAACCACTGTTTTGCCACCACTGAGCACATATCCCACAGAACCGACAAAAATTAAGGGAAAAAGCAGAAAGAGAAAATAGAACTTGTATTTATCTCAGAACCTGAGCATGTTCCAAAGCACTTTATAACCAAAGTATTGTTGTTTTTGATTTGATTTATTATTACATGTATTAACATACAGTGAAAAGTATTACTTCTTGAGCGCTATATAGAGAAAACATACTTTCATAGAGAAGGACACCAAAGAGTGCGAATGTACTGTTACAGTCATACACAGGGTGTAGAGAAAGATCAACTTAATGCAAGGTAAGTCCTTTCAAAAGTCTGACAGCTGCAGGGAAAACGGTGTTCTTGAGTTGGTTGGTACGTGACCTCAGGCTTTTGTATCTTTTTCCTCGAAGGAAGAATGTCCGGGCTTCACAGGGTCCTTAATAATGCTGGCTGCTTTGTCAAGGCAGCTGGAAGTGTAGTCAGAGTCAATGGATGGGAGGCTGGTTTGTGTGATGGATTGGGTTACATTCATGATCTTTTGTAGTTCCTTGTAGTGTTGGGCAGAGCAGGAGCCATACCAAGCTGTGATACAACCAGAAGAATGCCTTCTATGGTGTATTTGTAGAAGTTGGAGAGAGTTGTAGCCAACATGCCAAATTTCCTTATTCTTCTGAGAAAGCAGAGGCATTGATGGGCTTTCTTAACAAAGTATCTGCACGGGGGGACCAGGACATCTGGACACCTAAAAATTTGAAGCTCTCGACCCTTTCTACTTTATCCCCATTGATGTAGATAGGGGCACTTTTCTCCTTTACGCTTCCTGAAGTTGTTTTTAATCTCCTTTGTTTTGTTGACATCGAGGGAAAGATTATTGTTGCCGCACCAGTTCATCAGACTCTCTATCTCATTCCTATGCTCTGTCTCGTCATTACAACACTGTAATGCAGTGGAAACAATGTGACATATACTGGCTGTGACTGCCTGAGGAATGATTGTTGAGACATAGGTGTGTCTGAATAACAACATCTATTGTCTTGTAAATAGTTAATCCAATAAAGCTGTTGCTCAGTCTTCGGCACGAGCATTCTTTCCTCAACTCTTGGTCATGTACGTACCAACTGGCTCAAGAACAGCTGCTTCCCCGCTGCTATTAGGCTTTTGAATGGACTTATCTTAGGGTAAGATGACCTTTCTTTGCACCCTAGCTATGACTGTAAAACTACATTCTGCACTCTCTCCTTTCCTTCTCTCCTATGCACTCTATAAACAATATGCTTTATCTGCATAGCACGCAAGAAACAATACTTTTCACTGTATCCTAACACATACGACAATAATAAATCAAATGTGTCTCTTACATCACCATGTGGGTGGTGCTGTTTCTCCAGTTACCCACATTAATCCTTTCAAACCTGAACACCATAATACTACACGATGTTGGAAGCTAAGCAGCCAATTTGCACACAGGAAGCTCCAACAACAAGCAATGATAATGCCTAAATAATCTACTTTAGTCCGTGCTGGTTAAGGAATAAACATTGACCAGAATTAAAGAACTCATTTGTCTACAGAGCTACAAATGCAACGCTATCTAATGTGCTGATGGTGATGGTAAATTTATTGATTATAAATGATGGTAAATTTATTACAAATATCATTTGTAAACTTTGAGGCACAAATAACCTTGCATGTTTTATATTAGTGTGCATCCTTGCTGCAGACATCATTGCAATGTTGGCACCAAGATTTCAGTTAAGTGTAAAATGGTGGTTGTATGAAAATGTGATACTATCTCCACTTCCAGTATGATAAACAGCCACAACTACTAATTTTGCTCTTCTCAGTCTGGTGGCGATGAAGACAGGATTTTGAGCTGTAAAAAAAACACCAGGTCCATCATTGGAAATGGGAAGGCTGAAAAGAAAGGAAAGAGGAGACAGGGATGAAAGCGACGATAGGAGGGGGGGGGGCATGGGGATGAAAATAGTCAGGAGGGGATGGGACAAAGAGGAGACAAGAGGGAAGGGAGAAGGATAGTGGGAAGGAAAACAAAAAGAGGGAGGTTTTGGAGAAGAGTGGGGGAAGAAGAGAAAGAGGAAAGGGGAGATGTGCAATAACCAAGACTGCCCTAGAGTTTAAATGAACTGATTAGTCTAAAGGACTAACCCCATAAACCCATGGCACAATCACCTTGGTGCACTCCAGCCCAAATCAATCCAAGCAGCCAGCCATCTGATCTTGTTCCAGAATTTAATGGGGTTTTAGAATTGGGACAACGGTTTCACGTGTAGTCTGAATCCATTGTCCGTGCTCTTCATATAAAATACCATCAACATGCCTTTGTAGCTGCTGTGTCTCTGCATGCCCACAGTAGTCCCAAATGCAATTCATGCCAACAAGACATGGAAGAGTACAGTAATGTGACATGTAAGTTGGATGTCCATCACCTGAGATACTTCATAAGATCTTGGCAGAGACATGCAGAGGCAATATCACTAGGAAAAGTATCACAGAGAATTGGGCTCAAGCACTTGCTGGACACTATGGCAGAGATGTCTGAGGCTAGCAGGAGACAAAAGCAGGATGGCATGATGGCACAGTGGTTAGCACTGCTGCCTCACAGACCCCAATTCCAGCTTCGGGTCACTGTCCATGTGGAGCTTGCACATTCTTCCCGTGTCTGCGTGGGTTTCCTCTGGGTGCTCCTGTTTACTCCCACATTCTAAAGATGTGTGGGTTAGGTTGATTGGCCATGCTAAATTGACTCTAGTATCAGGGGATTACCAGGGTAAATACGTAGGGATATGGAAAAGGGCCTGGGTGGAATTGTGGCCGTGCAGACCCAATAGGCTGAATGGCCTCCTTCTGCACTGTAGGGATTCTATGACAAATATGACTCGTCGGAGTGTCAGTAGAATGGACACCACCCAATGGAAAACGACAATGGGGCCAATTAAAGATGACCTAGAGAAGTGCACTTACTAGGACTGTCGGAATGGGACACCACCTGGCCTGCAGCGATAGAGGTGGTGCTGGACTGGGGCTGGTGGTGGACTCCTAATGCTCATTTTCCTGCTTGGGACTGAAGGAATTAAGTCTAAATAAGTTTGATACATAAAATAATCTGGTTATTCTTCTGTTCCTTAAATTTTTCCTTCCAGTCCACTATCTCCTAAATTATTGATTTGTTTTCTCGTTTTCTCCCAGTTCCTGAAAATCCACTGTTTAAGTATTAATGCTTCCTGTTATCATCCAATCTGCTCCTTACATAACTAATTTATTTAGGTGCTGCTACTTATCCAGTTCCTCTCACCATTCCTTGATAAATACATTAAATTGGCTTGTAGAACTAAAGGTGTCAATAATCTAAGACCTACATCAAATTTCAGAGGAGCAATCGTCACTAAAATGGCAATTTAGAACGGTAATCTGGAACAATTTTGTAATTGCCAAATCTACCAAGCGGTGAATAAATTGATGGAAAATACAAATGAAAGTAAAGCTAACATTTATTTATTAGTGTCACAAGTAGCAATGAAGTTACTGTGAAAATCCCCTAGTTAGCACACTCCAGTGTGATAAGTGTACAAATGAAGCAGTGGCATGATGGGAAAAATGGTCAAGTATTTGGTATGAAATAAGGAAAGCTGACCAAGCTATTCCAAAATGCCAGACCCCTGTAAAACTGACTCTGAATAACCTAAGAAATGACTACAACCAGAGAAGGCCAAACTCTTGACCTCAGTCTGTCTTGATACGGTTGACTTCGCAGAGCCTAAGACATGACTAACACCAGAAAAGGCCAAACGCCTGACCTCAGTGTGTCTTGATAAGGTTGACTCCATATACCCCGAGATAACATACAGGAAATTAGATAAGGTCAGGGATGAAAGAGTCACAGAACTTTTTATTACATCAGAAAACAAGACATGATCAGAGATCACAGAACCTTTTTGTCCCCTCAAAGGACAAGATAATGATATTATTGATGAGATAAAGGGGTCTCAGAGGTCATCGGATCATAATACAATTAATGATGTACTACTAATTGAGTTCACGTAAGCTGACAAGAAGAAGGTATAACCATTGAATTGATTCTTGTAGTTGGCGCGGTCTTGGGATAGAATCAGCAGTTTGTACAGACTGCTCTCTGTTTCCAAGATTCTGCCATATACTGCATGCAGTTTCGTGATAATAAAAGCTAGTTGTTTTTTCAAAGCAAACTTTGTTCAGTTTTACTATCACAGCTCAGAAAACAAGAAATTCTCCACTACAACGCCAGCATCTGTTCGGGTAACTGAGGCAGAATTTAGCATGGATAACTAGCTCATCTTTTGGACTGTGGGCGGAAACTGGGGCACCCGGAGGAAACCCTCACAGACACGGGAGAACATGCAGTCTCTGCACAGATGATGACTCAGGGTGGGAATTGAACCCTGGCCCCTGGCGCTGCGAGGCAGCAGTGCTAACCACTGAGAAAATAGTGTGGAAGATAAACAAGTCCCCCAGTTTAAGGAGAGGAGTGTGTTAGTTCATACATATCTAGAGATTTATAGACAATGGTGTGAAGTGATTATTCAAGCAAGTAGAGCAATGGGTACATTCATTCATCTGTTATCAGACGCATTTATTATAAGATGCAACATAGCAACATATTATTTTACTCTTGTTCACAAAACTGATCAGGTTTTACTTTGGATTAGTGTGTTGGAGATTTTGGAAAGGACACTCAGTAGGGCCACTACATAAATTCCCAGTATAAAGCATTTTAGTTCTGTAGATAGTCTAAAAGAGCTGAGCCTCTGCGCATTAAGTAAAGGCTGATTTAATAAAGGGTCATAAAAAGATGATTGGACTAGATTGTGTTCCAGTTGGCAGTTAACGCCAATAAAATACATTAGGGTGGACTGCGGAAGGGAACTTTCTCAGTTTTAAGTCGTTTAAGGTCAGACCGAGATTAAGTGTCAGGAGGTTGTTCTTTTATCAGAGAATAGTGCACCTCTGGAACATGCTGTCAGTAATGTGCTGGGCTCCTTCGAGAGACCCATTTTTGTTTGGGGCAGATGTCACCTCTTAAAGGCTGGGCAATTAGGGCCAGAATGATCTCTTGGATTAGGTTTGATTGCTTAGGTGGGTTGAAGGAGGGATTAGTCAGATTAATTTCCCTGAATTGGTTTGAATTTTTAAAATTCTTGTTACTCACTTAGAGACTTCTCAGGGGTCAGTGCTGGGCAAACTGTTATTTATCATTTATATTAATGATTTGGATGAGAATATAGGGGTCATGGTTAGTAAGCTTTTGGTGGTTTGGTGGACAGTGAGGAGGTTATCTCCAATTGCAGTCAGGATCTTGATCAATTGGGCCAGTGGGCTGATGAATGGCAGATGGAGTTTAATTTAGACAAATGAGAGGTAATGCATTTTGGTAGATTGAACAAGGCAGAACTTACTCAGTTAATGGTAGGGCATTGGGAAGAGTTACAGAACAAAGAGATCCAGAAGTACATATTCATAGCTCCTCGAAAGTGGAGTTACAGGTGGACAGAGTGGTGAAAAAGGCATTCGGCATGCTTGGTTTCATCGGTCAGAACATTGAATACAGGAGTTGGGACGTCTTGTTGAAGTTGTACAAGATATTAGTACGGCCACACTTGGAATACTGTGTGCAATTCTGGTCACCCTATTACAGAAAGGATATTATTAAACAAGAAAGAGTGCGGAAAAGATTTACTAGGATGCTACCAGGACTTGATGGATTGAGTTATAAGAAGAGGCTGGATAGACTGGGACTTTTTTCCTTGGAGTATAGGAGGCTGAGGGGTGACCTTGCAGATGTCTATAAAATAATGAGGGGCATAGACAAGGTAGAGAGGTAATATCTTTTCCCAAAAGCAGGACAGTCTAAAACTAGAGGGCATAGGTTTAAGGTGAGAGGGGAGAGATACAAAAGTGTCCAGAGGGGCAATTTTTTCACACAGAGGGTGGTCAGTGTCTGGAACAAGCTGCCAGAGGTAGCAGTAGAGGCGGGTACAATTTTATCTTATAAAAAGCATTTAGATAGTTACATGGGTATGATGGGTATAGAAGGGTATGGGTCAAATGTGGGCAGCTGGAATTAGTTTAGTGGTTTCAAAAAAAAAGGCAGCATGGACAAGTTGGGCCAAAGGGTCTGTTTCCACGCTGTAAAGCTCTATGACTCTATGAGACAGAAATCATGCTGCAGGAATGTGCACACAAAGATTGCCTTCTTAGGGGGATGTAGAAGTTTTCATGGCACCATTTCAAGATCAGGGGAATTCTCCTCAATATCCTGACCAACATTCACCTCTTGGCCATTACTTATAAACAGACTACTACAGATATCATATCATAAATGTGGCATGTCAGCTACAACTCTCACCAACTTTTAAAGATGCATCGTAGAAAGCACTCTTTCTGGATGTAACACAGCTTGGCATGGTTCCTGTTCTGCCCAAGACCGCAGAAACTACAAAAGGTCATGATTGTAGCCCAATCCATCATGCAAACCAACCTCCCATCCTTGACTCTGTCTATATTTCCCACTGCCTCGGAAAGACAGCCAGTATAATTAAGGACTCCATGCACCCCAGACATTCTCTCTTCCACCTTCTTCCTTTGGAAAAAGATACAAACATCTGGGTCACATACCAACCGACTCAAGAACAGCTTCTTCCCATCAGACTTTTGAATGGACCTACCTTGCATTAAGGTGATCTTTCTCTGCACCCTAGCTATGAATGTAATGCTACATTCTGCACCCTCCTTTCCTACTCAATGAACAGTACGCTTTGTCTGTATAGGGCACAAGAAGCAATATTTTTCACTTATCTTCTTACACATGACAAGAATAAACTAAATCAAACCATATTCCTCATTTTAAGGCTTGATGTGCACAAATTACTGAAGCACTTCCTTCAGTGCTACAATGACCAAACTTCAACATAATACTTCATTGACTATAAAACATCTTGAGCTGTGCTGAGACAATGAAAGGTGCAAGTCCTACTTTCATATCACTATAGTCAAAAAGTAATATTGTGTCCTCCCAATCACTAGGAGAAATACTGCAGGACATCTACGAGTTATTCAAATAAATCTTCAGAAAATCAATCAGCAATGATAATTTGACTGCATTCACCCATCTATGCTGGCCTACTTCAGCTGGGGCCATTACTCCTGTGCACATTGAGAGTTCAAAGGCAATTGCTTTTTGTCAATCTTGTTAACCCTACTATCTGCATTAATTAACTTCATGTACTGGATTGTGCATAGAAGGTCCTTCTAAACTGTTCCAGTCCAACTTCATGGCGTCCTGAAAATTTGCTGAGCATATTTGTTATGGCATTGGTTGTGTTGTTTTGACAAAATTGTTAACTTATTTGTACAACTGCACAATATGGTTTGACTTGATTTATTGTCACATGTATTGGGATACAGTGAAAAGTATTGCTTCTTGTGCACTATACAGACAAAACATACTGTTCATAGAGAAGGAGAGAATGCAGAATGTAGTGTTACATTCATAGCTAGGGTGCAGAGAAAGATCAGCTTAATATAAGGTCGATCCATTCAGAAGACTGATGGGAAGAAGCTGTTCTTCAGTCAGTTGGTATGTGACTTCAAACTTTTGTATCTTTTTCCTGATGGAAGAAGGTGGAAGAGAGAATGTCTGGGGTGCATGGAGTTCTTAATTATGCTGGCTGCTTTTCCGAGACAGTGGGAAATGTAGGCAACATTTAACTTATGAAGCACGCTGTTTTTGCCCATTCCTAATAAAACAAAACTTCAATGTCAGAATCAGAGGATTTAAGATAATTGGCAAAAAAAATATCCAGCAGGGCGGGATGGAGTTTTCACGTACCAAGCCGATAAGGGTGCCAAAAAACGTGTAGAAGCAGATTCAGAGTTAATTGTTCTGGTCCTGCCTACCAGGAACATGGTGCCTACCATGGGAGCCATCATAGGCGGGACTGACAATTTGACGGACTATTTCAAGGCCTGTTTCTCAAGCAGGAATTTCAGGTGTCAGAACAGGCGGCCTGGAAAATCCCACCCTTACTCTAACTTTCTTAAGGGAATTGAGTCTATACAAGGAGAAATTTGGAGGGCAATGGGGAAAGCGCGAAGGATTAGAACTGGGCACTAAGTAGTGGGTCTAAATTAAGCTTCTATTGATTAGTGTCACAGGTAGGCTTACATTAACAGTGCAATGAAGTTACTGTGAAAATCCCCTAGTCATCACACTCCAGTGCCTGTTCAGGTACACTGAGGGGGAATTTAGCGTGATCAATGCACCTAACCAGCACGTCTTTCGGACTGTGGGAGGAAGCAGGAGTGCCCGAGGAGAATGTGCAGGCTCCGCAGATAGTGACCAAAGCATGGAACTGAACCGGGAACTGAACTGCTGTGAGGCAGCAGCGCTAACTTAAGGATTAGGAATCGGTGCAGGCTTGGTGGGCCAAAGGGACGGTTCCTGTGCTGCCGTTTTGTTCTTTTGTACTTGGATAGCTCCGAAAAAAGAACAGGCACAGGCAATGATAGGCAGGATAGTATCCTTGTCTACTGCATTATTCTATGTGAATTTAGCAAAACAGTGATCCATAATAAATTGTACACTGTATTGGCATTACCCGATATTCTGCACTTACCTGGAAAATAGCCTGCCTGAGATCACCAACCGTTTTCCTCCGATCGATGGTTATTGTCAAGACACTGTCTTTCTGGGAGGAAGCTGGATGAAGGGCCCCATTTTCAAACTTATATTCAGGACCCAAGTGAAGATGGACTTCAATGATATTGGCTGCAGAATCAAACTCTGCCCTGGATTTGAAATGGCATGAATAAAACAAAACTGGTCAGTCTCTCTTATTACTTACTTTTTAAAAGAAGCCAAGATTTGCATTGCAAACCATATTTCTCCCAATTTGCTTGAAACCTGATCGAATTCATTTGAATGTTGGGGGTGGGAATGAAATCAATCGATCTCATATGAGCTGCATCAGAACCAGAACAACAGCCACATTCTTAAACACAATGTATTATACTTGTTAGCAACAAAGTCAATGGAACTAAATTGTCAGTGACAGTATTGATTTTTTAAAAACTGATGAAAGACAGAAAGCAGAAAGCAGTGGCGAACAGCTGCTTTTCAAATCTGAACATCTATTGTATGTCTGCATCAGTGATGTTCTGATGTGGATGTGCCGGCGTTGGACTGGGGTAAATACAGTAAAAAGTCTGACAACACCAGGTTTTAAAACCTGGTGTTGTCAGACTTTTTCAGTGATGTTCCCCAGGGATCAGTTTTAGGACCACTACTTTCTTTGAATTATATTAATTACCTGGATTTGGACAAACAGGGCATAATTTGCAGATGATGAGGAATTCCAAAATGCAACAATGAAGATGGTAGTAAAAGGGGCGGCATGGTGGCACAGTGGTTAGCACTGCTGCTTCACAGGTCTAGGGACCTGGATTCAATTCTGGTCTTGGCTGACTGTGTGTAATTTGCACGTTCCATAGAATCCCTGCAGTACAGGAGGTGGCCATTCGGCCCATCAAGTCTGTACCAACCACAATCCCACTCAGGTCCTAATTCCACAACCCCACCTATTTACCCTGCTAATCCCACTGATTAGGATCAGTTTAGGATCAATTTAGCATGGTCAATCTGCACATTTTTGGGCTCTCCGGCTCTGCGTAGGTTTTCTCTGGGTGCTCTGGTTTTCTCCCATAGTTCAAACATGTGTAGGCTAGGTGGATTGGCCATTCGTGTCCAAGGGTTAGGACACTAGAGTGGGATAAACGCGTGTGGTTATGGGGATGGGAATGGGGGAGGCTGCACTGCAGGGATTCTATGAAACAGGAGGATTTAGACTGACTGAGGAAGTGGGCAGACGTATGACAGATAACAGAAATAGGAAGAACGTGGACAGAAAATTTGAAATAAATCCTACAATTCTAAAGGGGCTAAATAGAAACCTGATGCGCAATGATTTATTATTGGCGGTCAGCAGAATAGGTTGAGAAGGCTGTTAAAAGGAAATATATGTGGGATCATTGGGGAGGTAGAGTACAAAAGCAAGGAAGTTATTTTAAACCTTTGCAAAACACTGTTTATGTCTCAGTTCTGGATACAAGAGCAGAAAAGGTTAACAATTGTTCTTAGCAGTGTTCAAATTCAGGAACTGTTTTGACAACAGTAAATAAGCAGGAACTGTTTGCAGTGGTGTAAAGGTCTGTGTCAGAGGACACAGATTTAAGGTGATTGGCAAAAGAATCTGACACAACATGAGTAAACACAGTTATTTTGCACAGCGATAGGGAATGCAGTGTCTGAAAGGGTGACTGAAGCAGAGTCAATAGTAACATTCCAAAAATAATTGGATAGATACTTGGGAAAAAGTACAGGGTATGAGGAAAGAACAAGGGAGTGAGATTAATTGAATAGCTCTACCAAAGAGATCTCAAAAGCCCAATAGGCTAAATGGCCTCCTCCTGTAATGCATCATTCTAGGGTCCCACAAACATAGGATCCTTTATCTTGTTTGTTTAGGATTGAATACAATTGTTAACAAATTATATTCTGTACTCCAGTGCCAATGTTCATTAGTTCATAAGATATAGGAGCAGAATTCGGCCATTCAGCCCATCAAGTCTGCTCTGCCATTCGATCATGGCTGATATGCTCCTCGTCACCATTTTCCTGTTTTCTCCCCATAACCCTTTAACCCATTACCAATTAAAAATCTATCTAACTCTCCCTTAAATTTACTCACTGTCCCAGCATCCACCGCACTTTGGGATAGCAAATTCCACAGATTCACAACGCTTTGGGAGAAGTAGTTCCCCTTAACTCTGTTTTAAATTTACTACCCCTTATCCTAAGTATGGAATGGCCAACGTGGGGAAACATTCACTCCATGTCTAGTTTATCCATACCTTTTATCATCTTGTTTACCTCAACTTGATCTCCCCTCATTCTTCTAAATCCCAGACAGCATAGGCCTAAACTGTTCAATCTCTCTTCATATGACAAAACCCCTCATCTCTGAAACCAATCCAGTGAACGTCCTCTGAACTGCCTCCAATGCCAATACATCTTTCCTCAAATAGTGCACAATACTCTAGGTGTGGCCTCACCAATGCCTTCTATAGTTGCAACAATACTTCCTTACGTTTATATTCTACTCCTTTAGCTTTAAATGCCAACATTCCATTCCCTTTCTTTATTCACTGCATGCTAGTTTTCTGTGACTCATGACTGAGGACACTCAGATCCCTCTGCACCAGAGCACCCAAAATCTCCCCCCATTTAGTTTGCCTTCCCATTTTTCTGCCCAAAATGCATGACCTCACACTTATCCACATTAAACTCCAACTGCCACATTTTGGCCCATTCTCTTAACCTATCAAAATCCATTTGTAATGTTCTTATTTCCTTATTGCAACTTACTGTCCTGTCTATTTTTGTGTCATCTGCAAATTAGATTAGAGAGCCTTCTATCCCTCTATCCAAGTCAACAATATAGAGTGTAAATGGCTGGGGCCCAAGGACTGAACCCTGTGGCACCCCACCAGTTACTTCTTACCATTCAGAAAAACACCCATTTATCTTGACTCTCTGAGTTCTGTCCATCAGCCAATCACCTGTGTACGATATGTTGCTGTACTATGGAAAAAACAACAGCATGGAGTTGTCACAGCTTCTTCCTGCACTGTAACTAACTTGTGCTTCATAGCTATTCTGCCTGTTTTGCACAACTGGAAATGAGAGCAAGCTGAACCGGCAATTTTGAGGATGAAACTTGGTGCACAGAAAACTCCTACTGACCTAACATGATTTAGTTGCAGCATTTAATCAGGAATAAACATTTAGCTTCCAATGCTAGAAGAAAAACAGGAGCATCAATAAGCTGATATACCGAATTGGAGGAGCTCCATCTGCACTGTTAACAGCGTCCAAGATAATTTCTGAATATCTCTATGTACTTAAACTTCTAACCAGCTGAATCATTTGGGTGGCACAGTGGTTAGCATTGCTGCCTCACAGCAACAGAGACCCAGGTTCGATTCCTGGCTTGGATCACCGTCTGTGCAGAGTCTGCATGTTCTCCTAGTATTTGTGTGGCTTTCCTCTGGTTTCCTCCCACAGTCTGAAAGACATGCTGGTTAGGTGCATTGGCCACGCTAAATTCTTTCTCAGTGTACCCGAACAGACATCAGAATGTGGTGAATTCATTGCAGTGTTAATGTAAGCCTACTTGTGGCAATAAGAAAAGCTTATTTGAATGTTCTTTATTAATCTGTTTTCTGCTGCGCCTTTTGCCAGAGCATCATCTAATGCTCATTACAGGGTAAAGATTACTGTATTGTACTTGCAGTGCTGTTGCTATTAAAAGCAGCAACAATGCATAGTTCTCACAAACACTGTGGCTGCAACTCGCATTATACTTCATCGCAGAATCATGCAAACACTTGGTTAGAAGAGTGTTCGACCTGTACCTGGACCATTGCAAATAGAAGCCCAGTTGCAGTTGGGGGTATCACATTCACATAAACACATAGCTTTTAAGGTGGTTGTTTCCGCCCAGAGAATCTATATAGGCTTTATGGTTATACTAAAAGCTTTACTCTAAATCTCAAACAGAAACTGTTTTGCATTATTCACCAATATATGTGGTATCCCTCTGCTTTTAATATAACATACGTGCATTTCCAGGTTTCCCAGATTTATTGCAGGGACAAGACAATTTAAAGTTTAAAGCTTATTTATTAGTGTCACAAGTTGGCTTACACTAACACTGCAATGGAGTTATTGTGAAAACCCCCTAGTCACCACACCCAAGTTCTTGTTCTCCCTCTGAGGGAGAATTTAGCATAGCCAATGCACCTAAGCAGCACATCTTTTGGACTGTGGGAGAAAATCGGAGCACTCGGAGAAAACCCACGCAGACACTAGGAAAACATGCAGTCTCCACAGTCACCCAAGCCGGAAATCAAACCTGGTTCCCTGATGCTGAGAGGCAGCAGTGCTAACCACTGCGCGACAAAGATTTTTTCCTACTCAAGTATTTTCCAGCATTCCAAACAGCTTGATACCACGTTCGACAATCTTTTTGTTTCAAGTGACAACTATCCACAATGAAGTAGGCAAGCAGCAAGAATCCCAAAAGGTGAGGTGCCTCAAGAGGAAGCAAATGTTAGCGGTTGTATTTTGAGCTATTTTAGGCAATGTGGTTTGTGAGCAAGTTACTAAAATTAACCATATTAAAATTGAAAGCTGCATTCCACTTTAGTTGTGTCTGGCTTTCTATACATTATTAAAACAGTAATTTGTGAGTCGCGCATCAGTCTTTTCCTTTGATTCCATTCATAATAGATATCCTCAACATTATGAAGGAACAACAACTTGGATTTATATAGGGCCTTAAATGTGATCCCAGTGTCAAATACAGCTGTATTTGTAACCCAGTGAGAATGTAATAAAAAAAAGAGTAGATCAGTCAGCCCCTCACACCTACTTCATCATTCAATGCAATCATGGCTGATCTTCAGCCTCACTGAATCCCTACAGTGCAGAGGGCACCCATTCAGCCCACTGAGTCAGGACCGACCACAATCTCATCCAGACCCTATCATCGTAACCCCATATAAACTTTCCTGCTAGTGCTGACACTAAGGGGTAATTTAGCATGGCCAATCAACCTAACCCACACATTTGGACTGTGGAAGGAAACTGGAGCACCCGGGGGAAACCCACGGAGACACGGGGAGAATATGCACACTCCACATAGACAGTGACCCAAGCTGGGCATCGAACCTGGGTCCCTGGCACTGATAGGCTATATAGTGCTATCCACCTTCCCACTCACTCCCTATATCACTTGGTTCCCCACTAAAATCTGTCCAACTCAGCTTTGAATATACTAAACGATAGAGCATCAAATGTTTCTCCTCATCTGAAATGATTAACGCTTTATCCTGAAACTGTGCTCACATTTTTTAAGATTTGCCATGGTAATCTAAAGGTGTCCAGTATCACTTGAAAATGGATATAGCTATTGTTTCTAACTTGATTGTGCCTCGCACAATGGCTATGACTGTAACACTACATTCCACACACTCTCATTTTCTTCTCTATAGCGCACAAGAAACAATACTTTTCAGCGTGTATTAATACATGTGACAATAATAACTCAAATCAAAGAGTCCAGATCCTCAAGAATTGTGCTCATTATAAAGCAGTATTTACTTTAGTCCACTGTTCGTATTGGGTTCTAGCGAAATTCCAAATAATTATTATTGAAGGCGATTCACGGTCTGCCGCCACAGCCAGAGAGGATGGAGAATTTAGCCAAATCATCATTCACTGCAGTGTGACAGGAGAATCCCACTGGTGTGAACAGCTGGAGGATCCCACCAATGTTTTCTGAATTTATCCGTGTTCTAGGCTTCAATGTCTTTCCTCTCTACTTTATACTGCCTTAATTAATGTTCAAAAATAGAGCTTTATACAACATCCAAAAATAACTGGTTTTTTAAACTGTTGAGAGAAATTACTTCAATCACTTTTAAGAGTTAGTTGATCCAAATACGGTCAACTATCTCTTAAGAGTGATTGAAGTAATTTCTCTCAACAGTTTAGCGATCCAGGTGGGGTCCGCAGCGATCCTAATACTAGGGATTGACAGAAATGACTTCAATGACTCATAAGAGATAGTAGATCCAGGAAGGATCTGCAGTAATTCTAATACAGGGGATTGGGATAGTGCCAATAATCCTTAACGTAGTATTTTGGTCTTCTAAAAAACAAGGGAAACAAAATGGCTGAAATGTTTAACCTTTAGCTCATAACTAATAGGTAAAATTTTCATCTTAGAAAGAGAATTTTCTGGTGCATCTTAAAATATTTAATGCCTTATAACTCTACAAATTGGACAAAATTAAGCTGCAATTCCAGTGTGGTGGGAAGGTGGGATATTTCCCTAGCCTTGTGCAGACAAGTTCGGAGGGATGGTGGGAGATACATTAGAAAAGTAGCAGAAAACTGTCAAGGTGCCTCTCCAACTACACTCATCATCGTGGCAGGGAGGTAGTGGGGTGCATATATATTTTCTTTCACAGAATGACAGATGGTGTTGCTGGCTAGGCCAACATTTGTTGTCCATTCCTAACTGCCACTCGGAAGGTGATGGTGTGCTGCCTTCTTAAGTACTACAAGTCCATGTGGTGCAAGTACACTGATAGTGCTGTTAGAAAGGGAGTTCCAGGATTTTGACCCAGGGATACTGAAGGAATAGCAGTATAGTTCCAAGTCAGAAACTATATTGCTTGTAGGGAAACTTGCAAAATGGCTACGTTCTCATACGGCTGCTGCCCTTTTCCTTCTAAAGATTACTAAGGAAGTCTGGATAAGTTGCTGCAGTGCATCTTGTAGATGGCTATACATTGCTGCCACTGATCATTTATGGTGGAAGTTGGGGTGGTGAATGGAGTTCAGCTTTGTGTCAAGTTTCTTGTGTTGTTGGAGCTGCACTCATTCAGGCAAGTGCAGCATATTCCATCACACCCTTGGCTTGTACCTTGTGGATAGTGGACAGGGTTTAAGAGTCAGGAAGTCAGTAACGCACCGCAAAATTTCCAGTCTGTGACCTATTCTTGCAGCTACATTGTTAATCTGGCAAATCCAGTCAATTTCTGGTCAATGATAACTCCCAGGATGTTTATAGTGGGGTTTCAGCTATAGTACTGTCATTAAGAAAAAAAAACTTAGGACCCTCATTGTGTCAGGAATCCGGCAATACTTCAGAGACTGCTTCTCGACAGAAGCCCAAAGGCCAACAGAGGCTGCTGCAAATGCTGGTTGCAGGGTGCTGCACGGCATAAAGGGATGCAATTGAGGAGGAACTCATTCTTTTGGAGGAGAAACTTGCTGTTGTGCCTTCTGGACCCTTTCGTGAGCGACTCCTTTCTGTGGTGCACCTGAGGACCCCCTCCTCCTCAACTCTCCTGATGGCAGTGAAAGCCAGCTATTCTTTCAGAAGCCCTCCATTAGCCCTCTGATATTCTCTGCTCACCATCCTTAACTGGATGGCGAATGTGGAGAAAACTGCCTATAAATTTGCAATGACAGGTGATCTGTCAAGGTGTTTGGGTTCAGGAACAATACTTGGTCCTGATGGTTGGGTTCCTGAGGCCCCATGGGAAAATTCAGCCCAATGTCCCAGTCTGAAACAGACAGAAAATACTGGGAAGACTCAGCCGGTCTGGCAGCATCTGTAGAGGGAAAAAGAGAGCTAACGTTTCAAGTCCGTAAGCCTCTCGAAACTTTAACTCTATTTCTCTCTCTGCGATGCTGCCAGACCTGCAGGGTTTTTCTGCTTCTGTTGCTGATTTCCAGCATGCACAGTATTTTGCTTTTATATTTTTGTTGCAGCCTGAATGTTATGAAACTCACCCTGAAGGAAAAAAATACAAGTAAAGCCTATTTCAATGGAAGCAATCAGACTGTGTTGCCAGGAACTCAGCCAACTTACAGCATTACTCACAGTCACTTCAATTTGATTAAACCTTTGAGGGCTGCAAGTGCATTCTTAGATGGAAATCATAAAACACAGTGCGAATTACAAGCCATCTGTTTTGGTACACTGGTCCAATTTTATGTAATGACACTTAACTGGTAGAAAGATTAGTTTTGTAAAAGTTAGGTGAACTGTTACAATTAAAGTCTATCACAGAATCCCCACAGACTCAGCCCACTGAGTCTGCACCGACCGCAATCCCACCCAGACCCTATTCCTGTAACCCCACACATTTACCCTGTTAGTCCCCCAGATGCTAGAGTTAATTTAGCATGGCCAATCAACCTAACCCGCATACCTCAGGACTGTGGGAGGAAACTGGATCACCCGGAGGAAACCCACGCAGACACTGGCAGAATGTGCAAACTCCACACAGTGACCCAAGGTCAGAATTGAGTCCGCATCTCTGGCAGCAGTGCTAGCCACTGTGCCACCATGCTGGCCCCGTGCCACTTAGATAAAAATTAAGAGGATAGTGGTCTGCCTCTCTGGATAAAGCTGTAAATATTTTACTAGTTGCAATATTTGAATGCAACATTTGAAATTAAGTTGCAGTCATGAAGATCAACTTGTCTTGCTAATCATTTAAAAAGAAAAATCACTGGAGCAAACTGTTCACTTGTTTCTGATATTGGATTTGATTTATATTATGTAATTAATACATTCTTTTTTGGCTCCCGTGAAGTTTAGGCTTACTCAAGCCCACACTTGTTGGGCAAGTGTTAAAAGAACAAAACTGCCTATCATTCGGTGCTGACTGACATGTGAGGCCATGGATATGGGCAGCATGATAGCAAGTGATAAGCACTGCTGCCTAGCAGCGCCAGGGACCTGTGTTTGACTCCCAGCTTGGGTCACTGTCTGTGAGGAGTCTGTACGTTCTCCCCGTGTCTGTGTGGGTTTCTTCTGGGTGCTCCGCTTTCCTCCCACAAACCAAAGATGTGCAGTTTAGGTGAATTGGCCATTCTAAATTCTCCCTCGGTGTCCCTGAGCAGGTGCCAGAGTGTGGCGACTAGGGAATTTTCACAGTAACTTCATTGCACTGTTAGTGTAAGCCTACTTGTGATGAATAAGTAAACTACTTTTTGGATTCCTCCCTTGCTGTTTGTTTTCTGACATTGCTACTCTATTTTTCTATATGACTCAAGTCTTTGCTGTTCTTGGAAGCATATTTTGATTATCACTTGATTGGCTGTTGTCTCTAATATAAAATGATAAGTTAAAAAAATCTTGTATTCTGATTCCAAGCAATCACCTTGTTAAATGCAACTCTCATTCATATTACTGCAGCCATTACCTTTGCTTTTGAAGACTGGCATCCAGGTTGGCCATCTCCTCCATCAAGTCAGGAGGTACTTTGTACTTTGCATTTCCTCGGGCTGTGGGATCATGGAAAAACAGAACAAATTAAATGTTTAATGAGAAAGTAAAGCTTCAATCATCACAGCTTACCAGCAAATCAGCATAACTGCTGCAACGATAACAATATACATTGATTGCACAAATGGGCAACATTTAGCATCTATGACAATTCTGCTAAATCTACTCCTTGATTTCTCCCTTGTATCACTACACCTTATTCTGCTTTAGAAGTTTTTCTATCTTAATTTAAAGGTTGCAGTGCTCTCTGTCTCAACAAAAATCTCCATAAAGCTGTGTAGATTTACATAGTATTACAGAGGCTATATATACAGCAAAGAAACAGGTAATTTTGCCCAATCAGTCCATGCCAGTGTTTTAAAGTTTATTTATTATTGTCACAAGTAGGCTTACATTACATCGGGCAGCACGGTGGCACAGTGGGGGAGGCAGGGTAGCACAGTGGTTAGCACTGCTGCTTCACAGCTTCAGGGACCTGGGTTCAATTCTCGGCTCGGGTCACTGTCTATGTGGAGTTTGCACATTCTCCTCGTGTTTGCGTGGGTTTCCTCCAGGTGCTCTGGTTTCCTCCCACAGTTCAAAAATGTGCAGGTTAGGTTGACTGGCCATGCTAAAATTGCCCCTTAGTGTCCTGGGACGCGTGGATTAGTGGGTAAAATATGTAGGGGTATAGGGATGGGGCCTGTGGGGATTGTGGTTGGTGCAGACTCGATGGGCCGAAGGGCCTCTTTTCTATGAATCTAAATCTATTATCATTACAATGAAGTTACTGTGAAAATTCCCTAGTCGCCACACTCTGGCACCTGTTTGGGTACACGGAGGGAGAATTTAGCATGGCCAATGCATCTAACTAGCATGTCTTTCAGACTGTGGGAGGAAACTGGAGCACCCAGGAGGAAACCCATGCAGACATGGGGGGAACATGCAGACTCTGCGCAGACAGTGACCTAAGACTGGAATTGAACCCAGGTCTCTAGTGCTATGAGGTGGCAATGCTAACTACTGTGCCATTGCACCGCCCACACAGGTGTTTACGCTCCACTTGAACTTCCTCCCATTTTCCCTCATAAAAGTCTACCACTGTGGCCATCTATCTCCTTCCCTCACATGTGCTTGTCTAGCTTCCCCTTAAACGCATCTATACTACTCATTCCAACCACTCCCTATGGTAGCGAGTTCCACATTCTTTGGCTAGAGGTGTATTCTGAAATCCTTTTTTGAATTTCTTGGTGACTAACTTATACCGATAGCCTCCAGTTATGCTCTTCTGCACAACCTTTCATAGTTTTAAAGACCTCTATTAGGTCATCCGTCAGCCTTCTACGTTTTTAACTGTGACTTTCAGAAGAGAAGGCAAGTAAAGCTTTGCTGATGCTGCAATTCTGCCCACTTAATGGTGGATTTGACAATGCTGTGCTGGCATTTTGAGACTCGTTACAATCACAGCCACAAAGTGTCAGAATATCATTCTTATTTTTAGTTCAAATAATAACTCGAAGTAGCAATTGCAACATCATCCCATTAACAATTGCCTTTTTATAGATCATATTCTCCATTAACAGATAGGAGGGTTGAGATCAATCACACAAAGCACATTAAAGAATAGAAGTCAACAGTATATTTTTAGATAAATATAGATGCAACAATATATCACAGAGGATTAGAGAAATGCAGAGACCCATCTGGATAAACTTATTGAGAATTAGGACACACAAAGCAGTGGGCAGGTAGTCACCTGATTGAAGGGAATCAAATGTGGAATTCCAGCAAAGATGGGCTCAGATAAATTTAAGTTTATTTATTAGTGTCATAGGTAGTCTTACATTAACACTGCGATGAAGTTACTATGAAAATCCCCTGGTTGCCACACTTTAGTTGCCTGTTCTGGTACACTGAGGGAGAATTTAGCACGGCCAATGCACCTAATCAGCACATCTTTCAGACTGTGGGAGGAAACCAGATCACTCGGAGGAAACCCACGCAGACACAGGGAGAACATGCAGAATCTGCAGTCAGTGACCCAAGCTGGAAATCGAGCCTGGGTCCCTGGCAATGTCAGGCAGCAAAGCTAACCACTATGCCACCATGGGGCAACATGGTGGCATGCTGGTGCCCCACTTGTAACTTCACTTGTATTCATTAGTCTGACCTGCTTTACTCGGAAGGGCCTAAATAATTACTGAGGACACAAATAAATCAATCCTAGTTGTTACTCCTCTAGACTTTGCATCTCTCTGAATTGTCACTGTCCCTTTAGTGACACAAGCCAGGAGCCAAATCCAGGTCCCTGGCACTGAGGCAGCAGTGCTAACCAGTGTGCCACCCTTGTATTTGTTCAAAGTGGGGTGGTAGAGGACAAATTGGGATCAAGAGTTGGTTGCTTTGAAGTTTTGAAGAGACTCTTTAAAATATACTGTACCCTCTGCTGGTCGCTGGAGCTGAGATTTTCTATAGAATAGCATGTAGGCACACTCCTTTCCCTGAAACTGCTTCTCAATATCCTTTTCATGGATAGGCCGCACTTGAGAATCATCAAAGTCAAACCAGTGTACTTCAGAAACGGGGGTCCTTGGATGTCTTTCTTCAGTCTTGTTGCCATGTGCAGTGCTGGCTTTGCAATTTCCTGTCTGTGCTTTTTTGGCTTTGGATTTATTGGGCTGTTGCCCCGAGCAGCCCTGGTCAGCCTGTTTTGCAGCAACCCGTGTTCCATCTGCCTTTAGCACAAACACATCAGGATGACTCTCTAGAAACTGAAATGAAAGAGAAGATTACAAAGGAACTCCAGGACTTCCACAGACCAACACTAGGATTTATGCTGAATGACAAGACTGATTTTTTTTGTCTAGAAGATTGAGTTTAAATCCAACCAAGGCAACCTTTCCTCAATAACAGCTTCACAAGTCCAAGAGAAGTTACTTCAGATGGATTGTTTTCTCATGTTGCTGTATTTGATATCACTTGTCCATTCCGGTGGTCCAGCATCCCATCTCGATTGAATGAGTGTACACCAATAGAACTGACAACTTATATCACTTTTCTTCCACATTCCAGAATAATTAATAATAGCAATTAGAATCACCTTCTTTCTTGCACACCAGGAGCTGGGTTAGATATGGTTAGACTGGGAATACCTGCATCCAATTCCTGGCATTGGGAAAACGGTCCCTAATTTAGATGAGAACAGGTGTGATCCTCTTCTACTGCTGACAGGATATCACTTTGACCTAGAGTCATCTAAAGCAAAAATCTAATGGCGGCTCAGAAATTTAACAAGATTCACATAGACCCACTAGCCTCTTGAAAGCTGTGCCGCAAACCCTATTGGCCTTGTAGAGGGGGTTCCTCGAACAAGGGATTCAGTATTATGAAGAGGGAGGGTGGGGGCTGCAGAAAACCACTCCTTAGCTTTGCATTCAACAGTCTCACACACTGGCTGGCAATAACTCCACCCACAACACGCATCCTATCCCACTCACCTGTCTTCAGGGATCCAGTGATGATCCCTAGTAAAAGCCTCAGAGCATTGCTGGCAATGGCTGCCCACTCCAGATGGTGCAATGGAAAGGTATCAGCCTGTGATTGGCCAGAAGCTCCTGGAGTGCAATTTCCACCCACTTGAGTCTTCAGTGCGTGGGAGGCCCAACACAGTCCAGCTAAGTGCCCAACTACACTTAAATAGCACTGGGCATCCCGAACAGCAGCAATACTGGGCTTCCATCCATTCACCAATGGTGGGAATCCTGTCACAGGAACTAAATTCTGCCCAGATTCTCTGAAGTCTGCATTATATTCCAGACAAACTTAATTGTCTCCACAAAGGCAGTCACAAACATATACTACAATGCTGCTTCACTCTTATTTTAAAGTTAATTTCTATATTGAAATCAACTGTAAATCACAATAAGCTTTCTTGCAATGCCAGGCTCTACCTTTCCACTGTCTCTTGTAACTACTCAATTATATACGTTGCGAGACAGTTAATAATAGCTGTGGGATAAACATTATGAAGATCAAAGCAATTGTTTTCACAAATAAAAATGTACATTCATAAATAATGCCATTCCCTTTTGGGAGAAGGCCTCGCCATGACTACAGGCCTCCAGCAGTCAACTTGTAGACAAGAAAATCATGGATGGAAACAATTATTGATGTAGCTTTGTTACACATGCTCTGCATCCCATTTCATTGGCTGAGCCAATACACTTGTAATTCATTTGTACCTATTCTATTCTCAAAGTGTACTCTCTTACCTTCCTTAAAGACCCACGTTGCTTGCGGTATCTTTTGTTCCATGAAACACCAGCTTTCTCCAGCAATTTCTGACCCAGCTGATCCACCAGTATACCACTGGGCCCGACCTCAATGTGAACGGGGAGGAGAAAGGATTACAAAAAGGCAAACTATCTTAAAAATTACCAACTTTAATAATGTGCTGAAATGAAAGGTAGCAAGAACAGAAACAGCAAAGTAATCTTTGCTACCCAAGTTACCAGGTTTCCTGTTAAGGAAGGCAGGTATCTAGCTGCTGGACCTGAGACTTCAGCCTTCCATTCACTAAGGGTACAGAGCAGGAAGCATCAATAACGTTCTATCTACTCCAGTTACCAGTTAACACCTGTTCAAAGGTACTGGCATTTTTGACACATTTAACATTGAACACTGGAGAAAACTGTTACACAACATAAAGATTCTCCTGTCAATACAATGGATGAGTGTTCAGCAAAGAAAAGAAACACTTTGCAATCCAGGTTGATGTTGTCTCATGTGTGACGTTAGACCAAGTCTCAATTTGATTAACCAATTCTAAATACTGCATATGAAGCCAGTATGGGAGGGATGGATGGAATCACTGGCTGTGCACCGCACTCCCTTGTCCTGGGGATTCTGTTCTCCTCAAACGTCAAAATCACTTGGTGACACAGACATCTGCATTTGGATTTGTCCACGGTTGATATTTTTTCCCCTGTGTATTGGGATCCAGCTCTGAGATTAGCTTGCAGATTGTTTCGATATCTAAGTGTGGGACATCTTATGGGGCAGCTTCCCACGTTCAGTCAGCTGTAGAGTATTGCTTTGGTTTGTGGGAATCCTCCATGTGAACCACACAAACAACCCAGCAAAGCTGAGCTCTGATGACCAAGCTCTAAATGTCAGGCACTTTGCAAGAACATCAGTATTGGGGAGTTTGTCCTGTCACTTGATGTTGTAAATAGATCTGAGACAGTGAAGATGGAATCTTTCTATTCACTTTGTGATGTTGATAGGTCATCCAAGCCTCACTCTCAAAGAGATGATGCAAGAACCTGTCAGGGTTTGAAATTTGACCTGAAACAAACTCCACGATCTATCCAAAGTTTGAGAGTGATTCTGCCATACACTAAGCTTATTTTTGCCAGCAATGGTTGAATTTGTGATCCAATGTAATGTTATTGGAGAGGATATTTCCAAGGTAGCACTAAATGGAGGGGCTTATTGTTGATAATGACTGTAGGGTCTTGGTCAAGCTGTTCAGTAACCTTCAAGCAACCCTTGAAGCTTTGCAATTTGAAGAGGTTGCAGTCTGTACTGAATCAAATATGTACTCCTGCGTCCAGATATTCGAATACCTAGTGCAGCACAGTCCAAGATGTTTATGGACAACAGAGATGCAGCCAACACAATCTCGCTTGGTGCCAGGAAAGGTACATGATGCACCACTTTGCATCATACTGACCATTGTGCCATCCAAAAATAAGCAAAAACACAGATCAATTTTTCAGAGCAGCCATACTTGTACAGAGACTTCTGTGGTTTTCCCAGTTTACTGTGTCAAAAGCCTTGGGCAGGTCAATGAACACCATATTCTTATTGCAGAGCTTTTCTTCAATTTGATCTGCTGCAAAAATCATGTCTACTATTTGCCATCCTGCATAGGATGCCTCACAACGATCCTGGATGCATAGAATCAATGAGGCAAGCAACAATCCAATGAAAAATAACTCTTATAAAAACTCTTCCTATGTTGAAAGAAGTGATATTCCATGATGATTATCACGGATGGACTTGCTCCCTTTGGGACTGTAGCAATGAGATATGGAGACATCCTTTAGTCCAGATTAGGCAAAAGAGACCAAAGCTTCCTAACCATATGAATCACTCCAAACTTGAATATTTCAGGTGGAATGCCATCAGCTCCTGGACACTTGCTCATTGAAAAGTTGCTCGATGACCTTCATAACTTCCATTTCAGAAGGGTCGAAAGCAAGGTCTTCTAAAGTGTGGTGCTGCAGAAATGATTTAATGGTATTATTGCTCACTGTGGATTGCCGGTTTAGAAGACTGCTGAAGTGCTCTGCCAGCAAGACAGAATCACATGCTTATTTGTTTGGAGCTGATGAGAGAATGGACACACTGTTGATGTGGGGGGACGTAGACTGATGGCAGACCTATGTTTACAGCTTTTGTTATTTTTATCAGTAGCTGCCTGAAGCTCATTAACTTTGATTTCCCAGTGTTGGTTCTTCATCTCTGTTTTGCCTGCAGCATGTATTTTGCACAACAGTACCTAGCATTCCTTGTTAGTGATTGCTTGTCAGATATGCAAGAGCTGTGAGCCTTTAGAAGCTCGCCTATGTCTTGGTTATTGGTGTTAAATCAGTCTTGGTGCTTCCATTTGGGACATCAGATGGCTTGCTGCAAGTAACAACCTTTAACTTTTTCCGACATTCTTCAATGGCAATATTGTCCTCTGGAAATTCAGGAATTCCTGTGGCTGCTTTGTGCTCCAATCCTTATCTTCTGGCGATGTCTTTAAAAACATTACATCAAGTTTCCTTGACCCTGTGCCCAAAGCCATAGATTTTATCTCCAAAGACCTGAGGAGGTCTCTTGAGAGAAAAAGTCTTCTCTCCTGAGAAGCCAATGGTCAGAACAGCATTCTGCATCTCTAAGGGAGGAGGCAGAGCTCATGTCCTTGAGATTGTTCTATCATACAATAAAGTAGTCTACATGTGCCAGCAAACGGATCAGTCCATCTGACTGCTGGAAGAATTTTGCTTTTGTGAATGGTTTGGTAAAACTCACTACACTTACAGGGAAGGACTTGTCCATTGGCATTTACTCTGCCGATACTGTGTGTCCTAATGCTCTTGTCCATCATAGTCTGTGCCCACTTGGGCACTGAAGTCAAGAATAATAAGTTTGCTCTGGTGGAGTACTTTCTAATTTGGGTAAATTGTCACACAATGTGCATTTGACTCACTACAAGAGCACGGGAGATAAATAAAAACACTGAACAAAAGAAAGCCATTCAACTAATTAAGCTCACTCTTTCCAAATTTTGCACTATCTGGTAACCTAATCTATTTAACTTGCTGAAGAAAATTGCAGAGGGATTTACAGGCAACAACTTATCTTTGCACGGCATGTTTAACATAGTTAACAGATGGGTTTTCAAATAAAATGCGACATTTTATCTCAGTCTACGTATTCTCGCATGGCCATATCTTGGATCATTACTTTAATAGGAATATCAATTAAGGGGTGCACAGTGTCACACGAGTAGCTGTGATGCATATGCAAGGATATCCATGTCTAGTACAATACCTGGACTAGAATAGTTCTCAGGATTTCTAGGGGATCTCCCAATTCCAGCAGGTTGTCTACATTTGTTGGATCTTTTGTTGAGCTGATCACCACAGTCTCTTCTTCCTGAAAAGAAAGCCACATCATTGCTTCAAGTGCCATACACACAAAAGCATTTTACCAGGGCTTAACATCAACTACTGGAAAATAGTTGAAGGAAGTGTAACAAAATAAATGCAAAGGACATTATTGGTAAATTGTAACCAATGTATCCAAGGCTCTCTGAATTTGGAAATTATGTTGTTTGGATTAAAACATTTCAAACTCCAGGCTACAATCTAAAGGGGTAATAGAGAGAGAAACTAGAGGACCATGCTCCTGTCAGTTTAACACCAGTTGTGCTAATGGAATCTATGAGAGACAGAATGCATTATTTGAACTCACTCAAAATCTATTCATTTACAGAGTTAAAGTCGGGCCCAGAGTGTCTGGGCACTTAGACAAGTATGAACTAATCAAAGAAATCACGGATTGAAGTCTAGCTCATATGAAGTTCACTTGTCACAAGTAGGTGTACATTAACACTGCAATGAAGTTACTGTGAAAATCCCCCAGTCACCACGCTCCAACACCAGTTTGGATACACCGAGGAGCAATTTAGCATGGCCAATGCACCTAACCAGCACATCTTTCGGACCATGGGAAGAAACCAGAGCAGCCAGAGGAAACTCACGCACACACAGGGAGCACGTGCAAATTCCATACAGAACGACTCAAGGCCGGGAATCGAACCCAGGACTCTGGTGCTGTGAGGCAGCAATGCTGGATCATAGTTGATCTTGTTGAATATTTTGAGGTAGTCACAAGCAGGAGTGACCACCAATGCTGTGAATGTAGACTTTCAGAAGTCTTCTGAAAAGGCTTCACATTGGATTAGCAAAAATGAAAGTACACAGAATTGGAGGTAATCTTATAATTGTTTGGAGGTAGAAGACATAGAGGAGGAATAAAGGGGAATATTCTCTGGGAAGATAGAAGAAATGGTGTTTCAAATTTGGGGTATGGAGCATTGGAATTTCAGCTTTCAATCATATATATTAAGACTGATGAAAAAATAGACAGCTGTGCTGCCAAATTTGCAAATGACACCAAGTTAGAGGGCATGGTAAATTGTGAGAGCAAGAGTCTCAGAAAGAGGGAAGTCAGCGATTGGGCCAGGCTGGGGGAGAAAGGGTCAGGGGGTGCTCTGAGGGAGTTGGGAGAATTGTTGCCAGCATGTGAAAAACACTCCCGATAACAAGATAAGGATTGAAATATATGTTTTCATTTCAGTACACGTTTAGTTCCGTTCAGTTCTCAGGTTTCGCTCATCTCAGTACATGCTTTTGTACAGGGCCTGGCTGTCAAGCCAGTCTCAAAGTTCGCTCTCTTCTCGCATGTTAATTGCTTTTTTAAGTTTTCATTCAATAAGAGAAAACCATTTTAAACCTCATACCAAGTGCTGTCGCCTTGTCTATTCGAACAAATGAATGGACCCAACATTAAGTCAGGGCATTAAAGGGAATCAAACCCAGTGTAATGGGTACTGTCCCTCCCTCCCGGCCAGAAGTTCCAGGTTCAAGTCCCGCTTTGGGATTTGGTGGCTGTGGAAGTTGTATTCATAACGTGGCCAAACTGGTTGATTATTAGTCTGTAAATGCTTCCAATAAGATAGCAAGTGCAAAGACCAAGAGGTTGGTCTTCACTGTAGAAGACAACAGCAAGCCAATCCAATCCTTTGTCAAGCATATTCAAGGACCAATCCAAATGGAAGCTCATGGTCACCAATGCTCCCTTAGAGCATGGTACCTGGAGGAGGAGGAACAAGGATGTGAAGAAATACATAGATGATTCGGAGTTGGGGACCAAGTGTAGTGCGTCAAAATACATAGATGACACTAAAATGAGTGGCAGAGCAAAGTTTGGAGAGAACACTGAAAGTCTGCAAAGGGATATAGATAGTCTAAGTTAGTGGGCAAGGGTCTAGCAAATGGAGTACAATGTTGGTAAATGTGAGGGCATCCATTTTGGTAGGAATAAAAGCAAAATAAATTATTTAAATGGTAAAAATTTCAGCATGCTGATGTGTAGAGGGACCTGGGTGTCCTTGTGCATGAATTGTAAAAATTTGGTTTGCAGTTGCGGCAGGTAATTAAGGCGGCAAATGGAATTTTGTTCTACGCTGCAAGAGGTATGGAGTTTAAAAACAGGGAGGTTATGCTGAAGCTGCATAACGTGCTGGTGAGGCCACACCTGGTGTACTGTGCCATAGTTTTGGTCTCCTTACTTGAAAAAGGATATACTGGCACTGGAGGCGGTACAGAGGAGATTCACTAGGTTGATTCTGGAGTTGAGAGGGTTGGCTTATGAGGAGAGACGGAGTAGACTGGGAATGTACTCATTGGAATTTAGAAGAATGAGGGGAAATCTTATAGAAACGTATATGATTATGAAGGGAATAGATAAGGTAGATGCAGGGAGGTTGTTTCCACTGACAGGTGAAACTAGAACTAGAGGGCATGGCCTCAAAATAAGGGGAGCATATTTAGGACTGAGTTGAGGAGGAATTTCTTCACACAAAGGATCGTGAATCTGTGGAATTCCCTGCCCAGTGAAGCAGTTATGGCTACCTCATTGAATGTTTTTAAGGCAAGGGTAGATAAACTTTTGAACAGTAAAGGAATTAGGGTTATGGTCAGCTTGCGGGCATGATCTTACTGAATGGCGGAGCAGGTTCGAAGGGCCAGGTAGCCTACTTCTGCTCCTAGTTCTTATATTCTTAAATATGAAGCAAAGCTGGGTAAATGGCACTGAGATGTCAACCTGCAGTTCTCAAAATGAATGGAAAGACAGGCTCAATTGATGCATATTCCTATGAAAAGGAACAAAATCTTTGAAACATTTAAAAACTGATTGGAGGACACAGGCTCATTTATCTTCAGAACCTTCTTTTCAACTGGAACCTATTGAAACATTTTCATTAAAAAAATTTGAGTCAACTAGAAGGAATACATATATCATAGGTGGCTAGGAAAACATACAGGAATATTACAGACAAACTGCTGGATCGGCCACATTAATGGGTGGTAGCACAATGACAACATTGCAACATATTCAAGAAATATTATACGTTATCCACTTTTAATATAAATTTTACGATAACAAGTTTAATGAAGACACTCACTTTTTGGGATAAACACCTTACTTTTCAATAAAGGGTTGAAGGTGTTCACTAATACTATTAAGTATCTGAAGAGCAACAATTTGTTTTTAAAGTAATAGACTCACTTGAGAGAACCAGGTGCCCAGTTGGTCAATGTCTTTGATGTAAGCATGGTAATGCCCTCCATAACAACCTCCTTTGTGGATGATTACAGAAAAGAGTTCGTACTCGTACTCAGAATCTGGCAGGTCATTCTGTGAGACAAGACAAGAAAGATGAAGAGATTTTCACTGTCTGTAGAAGCTTTTATAGTAACAACGTGCATTCAGAAAGCACATTTAATGTCCCAGGAAACTTTGCAGGAACGCCATCAGATAAAAACGTGGTACCAGGCCACAAAGGTAAATATTAAAACAGTGACTAAAAGGGATAGGTCTTAAAGAGTGTCTTAAAGGAAAGCGATGCAGAGAGATTCGGGAGGGAATTACAGAGCTTGTATGATCAACATTTACTTAATATTCATTACTTTATACCCTATTTTAAATCATAATTTAAAATAAACCAATGGTTTTTTTCCTATTTTGCACTGAGGGAAATTTCACATTGCAGAATGGTCCCAGCCTTCCCAGAAACAAAGAATGGAATACCTAGGCAAGGAAGTTAACCCTTAATAACATTTTAGTTAAGTCTCAATCTTAATGTCAAAGCTGGGCACCACGCATTAGAATGAGCGTCAATGCTTTAGAATGGGTGCCACAGAGATTTACTACAATACTCTGATGGATGAGAAACTTCACATGGGACAGGTGGGAGATGCCAGGGTTGCTCTCCTTCCATCAGAGATTTGATTAGTGTATTCAGAGCCACGAAGGGTTTTTCAGAAGCATGAAGGAACTGTTTCCATTGACAGAAAGCTCAGTAAGCAGAGAACAGATGAGTAGCAAAAGAATCAGAAGCAATCGAAGGGGACATTTTTATTAGTGCTGGATTGTGGATTCAACTGTAACATTCCAAAGAGAATTTATCAAAGTGATAGTGCAATGGGGAAAAATGCAGCAATGCATTGGCTGGGGGTACTAATTGGATAGCTCTGCCAAAATGCCAGCACAGGCATGACAGGCCAAATGGTTTCCTTCTGTGCAACATTATTCTCATTCTTTGAAAACAGCAAGTGATTGCATCTTGTTTTACAGTAATCACACCAAGTAGATCAGGCTCCAAAGGCAAGGAGGGATGATGGATGATGATTGACTTCATGAACATGACTGGGAGCATTGATTATGATATTAATAAATCACAATTGATGAAAAGAAACCAATGAATAGCAATTTCAACTTTGCTTTACCGTGGAAAACTTTGAAGAGGACATTTGAGGTGGGGAAAAGGTCGTAATTGAGAATCAGATTCCGCAACCTGATGAGAATATAAAAATTTCTGTAGAGTTGCTACTACAGAGACCCTTCATCTGCAACTTCACCCACAACTTGGCACTATTCTGCTGATTTCAGTGGAGAAGATCCACAGGAGATTGCCAGAATGGCATTCAAGTTAGACACAAAGAATCTGCAGCCTGAAATCTGGCCACCCTGTCTGAGTGCTGTTCTCTCCCACAAACAGCAAATCTGAATGCTTAAGCTCACCCTGACTGAAATGATGTGATTGTGAGCAGAAAGTAGGATTGAGGCAAAATAATGCACCAAAACCTGGCATCAACAGAATAAAAATTCACCTTTACCAATATTCCCGCATAATTGCACCTGTGTGACCATGCAGCTGCCTGGAAAATACGGCACAAGCCTTGCTGTACGTCAAATATCTATTTATTACGTCACAAGTAGGCTTACACTGCAATGAAGTTACTGTGAAAATCCCCTAGTCGCCACACTCTGGCGCCTGTTCGAGTGCACTGAGGGAGAATTTAGCACAGCCAATGCACCTAAACAGCACGTCTTTCAGACTATGGGAGGAAACTGGAGCACCCAGAGGAAACCCACACAGACACGGGGAGAACATGCAGACTCCACACAGACAGACAGTGACCCAAGCCAGGAATCAAACCGAGGTTCCTGGCAATGTCAGGCAGCAGCGCTAACCACCGATAACGTGCATATTTTCAAAACATTTAGAGGTATCAGTCCACTGATAAAACGGACTGTACAACCACAAAATATTATAAGGTAGCTTGTCCCCCATTTACATTGCAGTAACTAGTATGGGAAGTACTACATGTTAAAGGACATCTGGATACCTTTGATACAACCATTCTTTTGAGTTACTGGTACTGGGGTGCCGTCCCAGTTCGTGGCATAAGTAATTTCAGTGCACTACTGTGCATGTTTTTTTAAAGTTTAAAATTTATTTATTAGTGTCACAAATATTAGCACTGCAATGAAGTTACTGTGAAAATCCCCTAGTCACCACCAGTGTTTGGGTACACTGAGGGAAAATTTGGCACAGTCAATGCACCTTACATGCACATCTTTGGACTGTGGGAGGAAACTCACACGGACAGGGGAAGAACGTGCAGACTCCACACAAACAGTGACCCAAGGCCGGAATTGAACCCGGGTCACTGGCACTGAGACAGCAGTGCTAACCACTGTGCCATCTACATTAGCAGAGGACTCAATCCTTAATTCAGATAGTATACTGAGATTTTTTTCCTGCTTATTATAGGAGGACAAGTGGATCTTTAAGGTCCTGTAGAATTATTCAGATAAGCAGACAGTTCTCACGGTGTCCTATTCCACTTTTAATCAACACAACCAAATCTTACCATTCACCTCAGTTTGTAGCATCTTCCTGCAGACAAAGCAGGCATTATTTCATCACTAACTCCCACTGTACTTTGAACTAATTCATTGCTACTAAAGACCTTTGAAACATCTTGTAAAGAGTCAATGAGGCAACCTATAAAGGCAAGTCCTCTACATTTATCCCTCTTTCATAGGAATAAAGTTCCCTTTGTTAGATTAGTAATTGCATTGAGATGTAGGACCATTAACTTGCTGCTTAATATGAAAATCTCACAGTCATAATACATTAAAAAATCATCGAGAAAAAGATCAACTTTACCATCCCTCTGGTCTCGGTTGCCTATTCTATTTTTAAACGATTTAACAGCGAGTGTTGAAGACTCTTAACAGAAGGATATGGATTAACATAAATAGGGACAGTAATTAACCTAGGAGGAGGTGTAATCATGGCATTTTGATGCAACACAGCTGAGACACAGGATGCCCCTGTTGCAGTTAATGATTGTATCATGCCAGTAAGCGAATAGCCTTCAACAGGAAGGTTTTTCATTATAAAAAATGTTTTATTTCTGCTTTTTATGCCCCATTTCCATTCCTTAGCCAAGCAAGATGAACAATCAGATGCCAGTCAGCTGGAATACTTGCATGAATATGAGCAGTTGGATCACAGAATCCCCACTATGCAGAAGGAGGCCATTCAGCCCATCTAGTCTGCACCAACTTTCCAACAGCATTTCATCCAGGCCCTATCCCTATAATCCACTAATCCCCCTAACCTACTCATCTTGGGACACTAAGGGGTAATTTAACAGTCAGTTAACCTTCCTTGCATGTCTCTGAAGACCAGCACTATTTCTTGATTTTTTCTTTTGTAGTAATGTGGTTTATCAAAGGGAACGATACGGGGAATGGCTGAAAAAAAAATATGCTGCACCATATAAATGTCAAATAGTGGTTTATCAAAGGGAATGATAAACCCCTGTTTGACATTTATATGGCACAGCATGTTTTTTTTCCAGCCATATCGTAGAATCCTGATAGCACAGAAAGGCCATTCGGCCTGTCAAGCTTGCACTGACTCTCTGACAAAGTATCTTACCCAGGCCTCTTCACCATCCTATTCCTGTAACCCCACACAGTTACCATGGCAAATCCATCTAATCATAATGGGGAACTTAGCATGGCAATCCACCTAACCTGTACATCGTAGGATTGTGGAAGGCAACCGGAGCATCCTAGGAAATCCATGCAGATGGGGGGAATGTGCAAACTCCACACAGTCACCCAAGGCTGGAATTGAACCCGAGTCCCTGGAACTGTGAGACATCAGTGCTAACCATCGTGCTGCCTCTATCGTCATGGAGAAAATGCATTGGCCACAGGTATTTACCACATGATCTTCGACAAGGCTGCGCTGGCCTCAGTGAACTTCTGAGGGAAGTAAGCCTGAGTCATTCTGCAGCTGCACAGTTCTGTTCCTATTATAGAGGCTTAGGAAGTACAAAGAATAAAGAAAATGACAGTACAGGAACAGGACCTTCGGCCTTCCAAGCCTGCACCGACCCCCTAACCTCCCGGGGCCATATCCCTCTATTCCCATCCTATTCATGTGAATTTTTGACAAATACAAAGTAGCTGCATATTTCTACATGCTCATAACATCCAATATCCAGAGCCCATCTTGTGGGAAGATCATGGGCACACACTAATGGCCAAAGCCTCTGGCAGTGACGATTCGGCTGAAAAAAATTGTTATACAAAAATAATTTATGGAACAGAATGAGTACATAAGAACATAAGAAATAGGAGCAGGAGTAGGCCATCTAGCCCTTCGAGCCTGCCCTGCCATTCAATAAGATCATGGCTGATCTGTCGCTGCTCAGTTCCACATTCCCGCCTTCTCCCCATAACCCTTAATCCCCTCTCTTATCAAAAACCCATCAACCCGCGTCTTAAAAATATTTAGCGAGGCAGCCTCCACCACTTCAACGGGCAGAGAATTCCAGAGATTCACCACCCTTTGAGTGAAGAAGTTCCTCCTCAACTCCGTTCTAAACCGCCCCCCTTTTATCTTGAGGCTGTGCCCCCTAGTCCTACTGTCTTTTTTGAGCGGGAAGAGTCTCTCCACCTCTATCCTATCCATCCCATTCATCATCTTATACGTCTCAATGAGATCTCCCCTCATTCTTCTAAACTCTAACGAGTACAAGCCTAGTTTATTCAGCCTCTCCTCATAGCTCAACCCCCTCAACTCCGGTATCAGCCTAGTAAACCTCCTCTGCACTCCCTCCAAGGCCAAAATATCTTTGCGCAGGTGCGGCACCCAAAACTGCACACAGTACTCCAGCTGCGGCCTCACCAATGCCCTATACAGCTGCAGCAAGACCTCCCTACTTTTATATTCAATCCCCCTCGCTATGAAGGCCAGCATCCCATTCGCCTTCCTGACCACCTGCTGCACCTGCAAGCTGGGTTTTTGGGACTCATGCACAAGGACCCCGAGGTCCCTCTGCACCGTCGCCTGCTGCAGTTTTAGGACATTTAAAAATCAGGAAACGCTGGTAGCCTTCATATACCACCAGCATGTTCAGCTGCTTATTATTTGTGAGTATTCCAGCTGAATGCCAGCCTTAAAGTGCTACACACTGATGCCCACACACAGTGAGGCCAGCTGTTGAGATTCTATGACTACTCTGACGGCAATCAGACCAACAATCAAACTTGAAATGCCCTAGGGCAGTAAATGGGCTGCAGGGGTGAATCTCACAGTTGCTCATTGCATAAATTTGCTGTGCTGCACAGGAGATGTTGGGTTTTGGTTAGTGATACATCGCACCTAAAACTTTACACCAACTTCCCTCAGCAAAAAGAAAACAAAATTGTCCACTGTAAGACGTTATGGTATCACCAGAGTCAACCACACTTAAAATCTTGAAACTTATCAGAAGTGAAGGAGGAATTGCAACCCACCTGCTCACAGAAGGGCCGCATATCGAGCCTGACTGGGAAGGAGTAGGATCCAGTCTCCTTGTAACGTTCACATTTGGCAAAATCAAAGTTAAAACGCAGCAACGAAATGGTGAGGAACGTTGGGAGATGCCGTAGCTTCGCTTCCTGCGAAACAAAAAGCATAGAACAAATAAACACAGGCACATGTGGACCCATACCACATATCAAACCTGCTTTTCAGAATTACATCTATTACAAAGCTACTGGCTTCCTGCAGTGGAAATGAAACACATCAGCAAGCTTCAGGATTTCTTAATTGAGTTTAAGTTTATTTATTAGTGTCACAAGTAGGCTTACTTTAACACTGCAAATAAGTTACTGTGAAAATCCCCCAGTCACCACACTCCAGGCACACCGAGGGAGAATTTAGCATGGCCAATACACCTAATCAGCACATCTTGAGACTGTGGAAGGAAACCAGAGGATCTGGAGGAAACCCACGCAGACATGGGAAGAACATAGTGACCCAAGCTGGGAATCGAACCTGGGTCCCTGGCATTGTGAGGCAGCAGTGCTAACCACTGTGCCACCATGCCTCCCTAAACAAACATAATTTGATTCTTCACTAACTATTAAAATGTTTTTGGTGGTACAGAACTTGAACATTGCTGAAATAAAAGTAGCATGCTATTGAAGCTTTTCGTCTTGCACTCATCAGGACAAACACAAGAAAGCCAAATTTCAAAGATAGCAACAATTTCCTGACTGGTTGGAAAGGTGATTCTGACTGGTCGAGGCATTACCATGGAGAATGTACTAGGGTACTATTGTCTAGCATCCTTTGTTTAGTTTTTTAAAAATGCAATACCTAAACATGTTCCCTATGTTTGCTACGGTCAGATCTCTGTGTATAAAGATATGTAGCTTCAAGCAAGCGTAAGTGAGCCACATTGTGAGTATGATGTTAGTGTACCTTAAACATTTTTATTTTAATCATGTTCTCTGCAGCTATAACAACTTCAGTTTTTTTCCTTGTTGCCCGGTTGTCTGGAGAAATCCTTTTACTGCTGCTTCAATGGCTTAAATAGCATTTTGTTTATTTTTACTATGGGCCTCAGGTACTTTCCGGGATTTATTTTTGATCTTGCATTGTGAGAGGGAAGGCTGACTGACAAGTCAAAGTCAGGTGGTTCCTCCCCAGAAAAAATAAACTATGGATTCATTTTCAGTTTAGAAGGGGGTGGACATTAGATGGTAAGCAGCGTTTCTCTCTTTTACTCCCTGGTTTTGGAAATTCTGTTAGCTGGGAGCAATGTATCCTAATCTTCCTGCAGTAGAAAATTTGTTGTTGGTGTTATCTCCCTGGTGTTTCGGGAAAATGTTCTGACTCCAAGCTTGTCTGTGTCTGCATCACAAGAGCTGCAGCATTCAACCAAAGAACCAAATTCCAGCATCACGTGAGCATTTGTAATTTCTGTACCGTACCTGTGGAAAGGGTCTTGTATAGGGACATTTGTTTGATTGGGACATTTCCTATATTCATTAAGGGCTATACAATATCATGGTTATTTTTATTCTTATAATTGGTAAAATTTGTTAATTTTCTTTCTATACATGTTAACTACATTCTTAAATAAACTTTGTTTGAGAAAAGCTTCCTATTGGTCAGTCGAATCATGCTTGAAGTGAAACATCTCCTGTTTACCCTAGCCAAATTCATAAAACACTTTGGAATTTCTGACCTGAATTATAATAGTGAGCCTAAAGCAATCTTAAATTGGGTGTTAGTGTAATTATTAGCACATTTGGCATTGTTCAGCAAGTGCTGCCCAATCACAGAATCATGTCCAGCATCAGAGATTACATTTTGAGCTTTGTAAGCATGGCTAGTTGATTGCAGTCAGTAACCTGTCTACTGCAAACAGCTGAAGGGACATGCTATTTGGTACAATCCAAGCTCAGTGGGACATACGTGCTTACGTACTTGGCATTGTATCAGCACTGAAATTCATGTACTATATTACTCATTTGTGAGATAATTTGAGTTAGACTGGGTATTTTTCAGGTCCAGAGTGGTGTTCCCTGGAGATCCTCTCTAAGTAAAAAGTCTGACAACACCAGGTTTAAGTCCGACCGATTTATTTGATAGTAAACTCACTAGCTTTCGGAGTTAATCCCTTCGTCAGGTAAATGGAGAGGTCTGGCCTCTGACAGAGCATATAAAGCACAGACGGTTTAGAGATTACTGATTAGAATGCAAATCTTTACACCTAACCTGCTGTTCAAGTCTTAAAGTGGCCGACAATGTGAGTGGAAGGAGCACTGATCACAGGTTAAAGAGATATGTATTGTGTCCAGACAGTACAGTAAGTGAGGTTTTGCAAACCCAGGCAAGTCACAGGGGTTACAGATAGTGCGACATGAACCCAAGATCCTTGTTGAGACCGTCCTCATGTGTGCGGAACTTGGCTATCAGTCTCTGCTTTCTAAGTCCAGATGTTGCTCACATTTTTATTGGTTTCTACTAGAATTGAGTCATTATTCTCTGGCAAATTAGCAAAACTCAAGCTGAAAAATCCACACTGAACAATTGACACAAAAACATTAAAATAAACAAAATACTGCAGATGCTGAAATCTGAACCAAGAACAGAGGATGCTGGGAAAAACTCAGCAGGTTTACCCACATCTATCAGGAGAGAAACCAAGTTAACGTTTTGAATCATAAACCCTTTGTCGGAACTGAAAGGACGGAGAATGTGTCAGAGTAAAAGAGAAGGGTTGGGTGGGTGGGTGGGGGGGGGGGGGGGGGGGGGGGGGGCGGCGGCGGCAGAGCGTGTGCAGTTAAGATGAAGGAGAAAGGTCAAACTAAAGTTGCCAAACTCAACATTGAGACCGCCCAATCGGAGGATAAGGAGTGGGGTTTCTGGCCCCGATCACCCCGAAACCAGAAAATCCTGCCTGAGGTCAACAGACCTTTCCATGGATTGCCCCTCACCTGCTACGATTCCCATGGTGGGCGGAAGAGGAAAATTCACCTCAAGGTGGTGTTCCTCCACCTTGCACAAGACTTCACTCCAATTTTACTCCCCATCGCAGTCAATGACTGATATTGGGAATGTTCGTACGTGTTGGGTAAAATCATCCTTTCACCTGATTCCATAGGTTTCCCATTTAGCAAGTTGGTTAAAATTGCCCTCATCCTCTCTAAAAATAAATACTTTTAGGGTATTGGGGCAAGCTTACCTTAGTTGCTTTAACCAGTTTCTCACATCTTCCACACTGGTAGAGATTGTCATTGTCAAAATGTTCTTCTTCAACATAGAAGGTACACAGAGCTTCTTCCAGTCCACTGACACCTTTCACAGCCACAGTCAAGTCCAGGAAATCCTCCTGCCAATTAAACCAATGCCATCCATTATAGAGTCAACAGGAGCAAGTTAGAAAAGGGAAGGCTTCTTTTTAAAAGGAAAGAATGTTGAAGATGTGCAGAAAGGAGTAAAAGAGTGATGGGAACTAACGCAAGTCAAAAACAAAATCAAGGGAAGCACAAAAATTCGTCAAACTATCCGGGCAGGAAATTGAGTTCAGTTGTTTAATATCTCATTATTTTCTGGGAATGGACATGGCCTGAATTGAGGAGGACAACGACAGATGGGACCAGGATCATGAAGCTTTAGTTTGGAAGAAATAAAGGGAAATGGAGCGCATGTTGAGGAGTGGGCAGGCTGAAGCTCAAGATTGGGAATATTCTCTCAGGAAAATCAAGGACTGGAATGCAATTTTGGAAGCAGCATGGAGGCAAACGAATGGTTGCAAGCAACACCTGGGCTTGGAATATAATACTCACATTACAGCATTTACTAGACAGTAGACATTGGAACCATATTTTTATCAAGCAGCTGTTATATAAGACATTCCAGCATAAATGCTTACATGCAGATTCACATTAGACACTCGTTAAATGTAATTATTGTTTTATAAATGTGGCAGCTAACAGAAAACAGCATGATGATAAATGTTCAGATGATCTATTTTAATGTGTGTTGGTTGAAGCATAACTGTTAACCAGAGCATGACATGAATTTCCAATAATATTCTTCAAATAGTGCCGAGGAATCCTTTAGGTCCTCGTAGGACCCACAACCAAATGACAGCACTTCAACAATGCAGAAATCCCTCACTTAAATCTTAGGTTACCAGCTGAAAGAAACTTGGAAGCATTGTAAACTATGAGGAGGGTAATGTAGAACTGCAGAGGGACATAGATAAGTGGGTAGAATGAACGGACAAGTGGCAGAGGAATTTCAAAAGCAAAGTGTGAAGTGATTTATTTGGTAAGAAGAAAGCAAAGATGACGACTTCAGGAAATAAGGCATCCTTCATCCACCTTACAGGTCATTTTCAATTTTAAGCATGCCTATCTGTTTAGTAAAGAGCATTCTTGACTCTTGAACAGAAAGATTCAGTGATTTCTCCATCTTTATACTTCAACTTTGTCAAGAATTGGCCTTTGACTTTCAATGTAGTTCCACCTGAACTCTAACTTGATAGATGAGGGTTAACCATAGAAAAGTTACAGAACAGAAAGCGGCCAGTCAGCCCATCGTATCAGCACCAGCCAAAATATAAAAAACTAGCAACCCATTCTAATCGCAGCTTCTAGCCCCTGGTCCTCGACTTTGCGGGTTACAGTACTTCAAGTAGCTTTTAAATGAGTTGAGGGGTGTCAGTTTACACCTGGAAGACCCTTTTGCATTTTTAAGTAACTTCCCATTCATATTGTCTCTATCAAGAAACCACAAACTGAAGTCATTCTGCACGCACTTCGACTTGATATTCTTCAAAAAATTCACTAAGTTATTTAGGAATGGCAAAATGTGCAAGAAATCAGTCTTGGGACCAGGTATTACTCACTCTATAGAGGAAATAATCTCCAACTGTCTTGCGTGTGTGGTGAACAGTCAAGAGTAAGAAGAACAACTATGCCCATCTACTTTTCGTTCAAGGACATGGGAGCACCTGGGAATGGGTTTATCAATTTTAATGTAAAGATATTTTTTGTTGTCACTGGATACTTGTCAAAGTGGATTGAAGTGAATCGATCGCACAGCATCACAGCAGAAGCAGTCATTCAATCACTGGAGAGAGTTAATGCAACACATGGCATCCCAGACACCGGTGTCAACATTATCATGGTCCATCATTTGCTGATGAATTATTCCAAAATTTTGCAAAGGAATATGGATTTATTCATGTAACCAGCTCACCTCTTTATTCTTAAGTAGAATGACCAAGAGACGTGTATGAACCATCTAGCACTGCTGAGTTTATCAAACCTTACCATTACAAAATGGCATCCACTATTAGAGTTGTTAATGAGAAGGAGATTGAGAACACAACTTCCAACTCAGCAACAGGAACGAGAACAAAATTTCACTTTGAACAACCACAAGGGGATAAAATGACAAAAGAAAGAGCAGCGAAACAAACAGGCTCATAAGTCTATGCTTAAAGTTACCAGTGCTGAAGCCAAGTGAGAGAACATGAGCAGAGGTCAACAGATGGAAGGCTTCCTAATTGAAAGAATGGTACAATCAAGATCATATAGGATTGAAATAGATCATGGAATTTTAAAGTGAAACCATAGTGTCTTAATATCCTTAGAAAGAGAGTAAATAGAAACTTGGGCTTAATACTCAGATCCTGCTGGAGATAAAGAAGAAAATACAAAATAAAGCTCTACAGCCATCTAAGTGAAGCACACTTATACTGACAGAGGGAAGAGTGCAGCATGTCCTAGGCTTAGAAAGAGATCAGAACAAGATCTGGGAGATTGGTCACGATACCTCAGAGACCATCTCTGTGAAATCTGAGACTTTGGAGGGGGAGGTAGGAAGATATAAACACTTGGGATAAAGACTTGAGGGTACATGTAGAGTAAGGGTTAACATGTTGTAAATGTCGAGGGCAGACGTGTTCCAAACGCTCGCAGAGTTCTTAGAGTGCATACGGTCACTGAAAACAAAGAGTAATAGTTTTAACTCACTACAATCTCGAGTAGCTTATTTTGAGAGAACAGAAAAACCACAAAGACCCATCTAGCTCTGGAACACATGGTGAATCAATAATGACCAAATAATCAGTTTTTGAGTTGTTGATTGAGGGATAAAGATTGCCCAGAACACCAGGTATAACTGCCCTGCTCCTCTTTTAAAGTGCCATGGAATCACTGCCATCCACCAGGGAAAGCAGATGGGGTCTTGGTTCAACATTTCATTTGAAAGACAGCAGACTCAACTGCGCAGTTCTCCCTTGGTCCCGCACTGGAGTGTCAGTCTTGATTTTTGTGCCCATGTCTTGGAGAAAGATTTGACCCCAGAATTACATGACTCAGAGACAATAGTGCTGCCAACTGAGCCAAAGTCAAGACCAGAGGGTATATGTACATAAATTTCTGAATGTGGCAGGATAAGTTGAGAAAGCAAATAGGATTCATTGCTTTATTAATGGAATGACAAAACACTGGTTAGGCCTTGGCTGGAATTGTGTGTTCAATTTGGGGGATCATATTTTAAGGAGGATGTCAAGTATATGGAGAGGGGGCAGAAAAGTTTTACTGGAAACGGTACGATGTTTGAGACTTCAGTTATGTGGAAAAACAAGAGAAATTGGGACTGCTTTCCTTAGAGCAGAGATGACGATACATTCAAAAATCATGCCAGTTTTATACCTGTCTTTCACTAATGTTGCCACACTCCTTACAAACGATCTTGTTTACAACTATTCCATGGTACAGTCTGTTAATGAGGTCATGTCCAGAGGTTCCGACTAAAGAGCTTTCAAGTGCGCTGAAGAGAATTCGATTTAATTCCTGAACGTCATGCTGACTGGTCTCCTGTAAAATAATTTTGACTTGTTCAATTACACGTTCCACCAATCCTCTAAATGAAAGACAGTTTGAAGGGCTTTCAGGGAAAACATGATACCACCAAGATAGCAACAAAGCAACATTACATTTTCATTGCTAATTCTGTGAAATTACAGCTCAAATTCTTGATGTCTCAAGTCATATTGTCTGATTCTAGTCTTCGCTGTGCATCCTTGCTTCCCTCAGCTCCACCACTCTGCTGCCTAGGAAAATGGTGGAGGCCAGAAATCTTACAACCTTTAAAAAAAAATTTGGATGAGCACTTAAAATCTCTTAACATTCAAGGATATGGGACAAGTGCAGGCAAATGGGACCTGCACATCTTTAATGGTAGTTATTGCCAGTACAGACTCGATGGGCCTTTTCTGCACTGTATGACTCTATGCCTCTATGACTTCAGCCCAAATCACTTGAGCACCCCTGAGCTTCCCCCGACTCTGCAAGCAACCCGAAAACCTGGCTATTCAGCCATGTTTTCAGGCATCTCTATTCAGTTGTTTAAACTTTGAGTTTATTTATTAGTGTCACAAGTAGGCTTACATTAACAATGCAACAAATTAACCTGAAAATCCCCCAGTTGCCTCACTCCGATGCCTGTTTGGGTACATGGAGGGAGAATTTAGCAAGGCCAATGCACCTAAACTGCACGTCTTTCGGGAGGAAACCCGAAGCAAACACACGCAGACACGGGAAGAACATATGGACTTTGCACAGACAGTGACCCAAGCCAGGAATTGAACCCGAGTCTCTAGCGCTGTGAGACTGCAGTGCTAACCACTGTGCCACCGTTCTTAGTATATGTCCAAAGGTGCTTCACAATGGCAGAGGTGCTATATAAATTGCATGGTTGGCGCCTTGGTCAAGAAAAGCTCTACAATGCCAATTATGTTTACAAAATCTGAGTGCATCTGTTGTATTCTAGGGATTACACTTCCAAATTTTAGAAAGAAAACGTCGTCCGTTTTTTTGTGTAACGGAGAGCTAGAATTTTTTGCAGGCATCTGATATTGTGCAAACATTTCTCACCAAAATACAATTAAATCTAATTGACCTGAGGAATGGATTATGTTCTCAGGAAGTACCTGGACACTGACTTCCAAGGGACAGGTCTGGTTATCAATTCAGCATCTTAACAATATTTCAGACCCTAAACCTCACAGCTGGTGGGCTAGTGATACAAAATACTTGTGAAGCTATCATCAGCTTATAGCTGGCTCCCCAAGAGGCACGGTGGCACCTTAAGAGGTAGGAAGGAGTTGAGGAGACATAGGAACAGGAGATGGCACTGATTGGAGACCATTATTTCCCAAGGAAGCAGGAGATCAGAGTACACAGAGAGCACTTCCTGGTAACTGAATACCAGGATAGGGGAATATAGCAACAAGAGTAGGTCTTTCAACCCTCAAGCCTATTCTGCCATTTATGTAGATCGTGGCAGTTACCCATCTTGGTTTTGCAATCCTTAATACCCTCACAAAAAAGCCATCAGTGTTTTTAAATATTCATCTGACCCCGCCAGCCTCAACAGCTTTCTGGAGAGATTTTGTCTGTCACTACCCTTTGTAGCAAGGAGAGAAGAGAACAAAATATTGACCATGCAATTTTTCTCCATTTAAGCAGCATGTAACAGAGGGAAAGTTGACTTGCTTCGCTGGAACTCTGTAAAACGCCAAATAAATAAATAAATAAATAATCAGCAGTACGTAACACACCTCATTACTTGTCCAGCCAAAGCTATCTGTAAGATCGGATGTAGATGCTGCCAGTTGGTCAGCAAGCAATAATTGTGCAAAAAGCCTCTGCAACTCCAAAGGGATGACTCGAACCTAAAAGAGTATTAATATAATTACTGTATTCAATCTTTACATCCCATCATACTCCAATAATTCAAATCAGTTTTCAATTCTGCCCCAGTGCAAAGCAATGAGGAAGACAGATTCAACATAAAACCGAGATAAAGCATCACCCTCCACTGAAACCATGCAGATGCTTTGTGACAGTAAATGCTAACATCATACTGCGCTTCCTAGTTGTTATAAGAACACTTTTGGATATTGACGGGTACAACAGAAAAACATAACAAGGAAGAAAATGTTACGCTGTTCAGCATTCCTTGAAAGTGGATAAATGACTAGGCCCGGATGAAACGTGTCACAGGCTGTTATGGGGAGCAAGGGATGAAAAGCAGAGACTCTGCTCCGACTATCATTTTTCCATCTTGCTAACACTGTATCAGTGTTTAAAAAAAAGAGAGGAAAAGACAGCTCTTCTAATTATAGGCAGTCAACCTAAAGCAAAATACTGTGGATGCTGGAATCTGAAACAAAATAAAACAGAAAATCTCAGCAGGCCTGACAGCACCTGTGGAGAAAGAATAAAGCCAACGTTTTGAGTCTAGATGAACCTTTGTCAGAACCTAAACTCAATTGTGGGCAAATTTTTAGAAAACATTCCAACAGAGGGTGGCTTGGTGTCATAATGGTTAGCATTGCTGCCTCACAGCGCCAAGAACCCAGGTTCAATTCCGATCCTGGGTGATTGTGGAGTTTGCATATTCTCACAGTGTGCAAATTAGGTGGATTGGCTACGCTAAATTGCCCCTTAGCGTCCCAAGACATGTAGGTTAGATGGATTAGCTAGGTTAATTGTGAGGGGCCATGGGGATAGGATGGGGTACTTTATCAGAAAACTGATGCAGACTCGATAGGCTGAACAGCCTCCTTCTGCACTGTAGAGATTCTATGGTGAATGATAAAAATGTAATTTAGAAAAGCCCTAAATAATAAAAGACAGTTGGCATGGATTTCTTGAGGAAAGGAGTGCATGACCAACTGGATTGAATGTGTTGAACAAGGAGGGCTTTTGAGGGTAGCAAGTTTAATGTAATCTACATGGGTTTTAGCAAGACTTTTGTCAACATCCCGCACAAAGGCTGATCAAAAAATTAACAGCTCATAGATTCCAAGGGCAAGTTGGATCCAAAACTGCCCCAGTGCTAGAATGCTGAAAGTTATAGTGAACGGGTGTTTTTGTGACGGGAAGGTTGTTTCCAAAAGGATGCAGTAGGGCTCAGTAATAGGTCCTTACCTGTTCATGGCATAAATATAGAATCATAGAATCCCTACAGTGCAGAAGAGGCCATTTGGCTCATCAAGTCTGACAGGGTATCTTACCCAAGCTCTTTCCCATGGCCAATCCACCTAACCTACACATATTTGGAGTGTGGATGGAAACGGGAGCACCTAGAGGAAACCCACAGACACGGGGAGAAATTCCACACAGAGTCACGCGAGGCCAGAATTGAACTCAGCTCCCTGGTGCTGTGAAGAAGCAGTGCTAACCACCGTGTTGCCCAAATCAATGTAGCATTAAGAAGTTTACACAGTTCATAGAGAAATTGGCTGTATGATTGACAGTGAGGAAGAAAGTGATAGCTCCTTGTAGTCTACAAAATGACTGGTCAGGTTGCCAAAAAAAATAGCGAATGGAATATAATTCGCACAAAGTATGAGATAATGCATTTGAGAAGGTCAAACCCGCCATAGGAGTACATGATAAATGGTCAGATTGAGAGGTTTAGAGGAACAGAGAGGTATTAGAGTGAAAACCTGCAGATCCCCAATGGTAGCAGGACAGTAGATAAAATAGACAAGAAGGAATTAGGGAGATCTTTCTTCACTGGCCAAAATCTAGGGTACAAGAGCAGGGCAGTTATGTTAGAAGTGTATAAAATACTAGTTAGACCACAGGTACAGTACTGTGTACAGTTCAGTTCTTTACATTACAGGAGGAATATGATCACACTGGAGAGATATTTATGAAAATGTTGCCAAGAATGGTGAATTTATTTATGAGGAAACTTGTTTAAGTTATTTTTGGAACAGAGCTGGCTGAGGGCTGATTTCATTAAGGTGCACAAAGTAAGAGGTATCCTAGAATGGATAGGAAGGACTTCTTTTCACTAGCAGAGAGGTTAGCGGTGGCATGGATTTAAATTATTTGTAGGGCTAGAGGCAAGTTCTGGATTAGGTTTTTCACCTAGATGATGGTGGGGTGTGGAACCCATTGCCTGAAAAGTTGGCAGAGGAAGAAAATGTCATGACATTTAAGAAGAAATGCTTGGGAAAATGGTGCCAATACCTACAGTATTACAAACTACAATCTGGAAGGCAAGATTAATCTAGATCGCTCTTGCTGGCTTGCACGGGCAAGATGGGCTGAACGGCCTGCTTCAGAGCTGTAAATCTTTCTACATGCTAGTTTGGCTACTTTACCTGCAGAATAGTCATCTAGTAACATCACTAACTTAGGATCATAAAATCACAGAATCCCTACAGTGCAGAAGGAGGCCGTTTGGCTCATCGAGTCTGCACCAAACACAATCCCACCGAGACTGTAACCCCTCATATTTACCCTGTGAATCCCCCAGACACCAGGGTTAATTCAACATGGCCAATCTAACCTGCGCACCTTTGGATTGTGGGAAGAAACCGAAGCACCTGGAGGAAACCCACGCAGACACAGGGAGAATGTACAAAGTCCACGCAGAGAGTGACCTGAAGCTGGAATTGTACCTAGGTCCCTGGCGCTGTGAGGCAGCAGTGCTAACCACTTGCTACCGTGCCGCCCAAATTCTACAGTAAACCTATTATTCAAAGCACCAGCCAGCTGATTACTTTTCCAATCATAGTTATGGTGAAGGATGAAAATAAAGGGGTGTGAGCAGTGTTGTTACAAGCGTCAGGAGACACTGATAAGTGTTCACATACGTGGGAGCTGTCAGTTTGAATAAGAGAAAGATCAGGAGTGAGATACGTCACAAACCCACTTATAACCGCAAAGTATCTTTATTAGTAAATGTTAAATTGATCAATATGCCATATTGAAACATCAAAATAAATGAACTTGTGCTTCAGAAGAGCGTGACTTGACAAGCCTGGTAGTGGCCTTGTTGGTTTGGTGGAAAACCCCCTCTGTTAGTACTGTGTATATTCCGATATCAATTAAATGAAGAGAGTTAAAAGATCCAAATTACAGAAGAAACTCTTTCCAGGCAATAGATAGAGCCTTATTACATCAAATCAATAACTTCACTGCGGAAGAAAGAAAGCATTGCACTTACGTTCTACCTCTAATCGCCTCTGGATATATCCCAAAGTACATTACAAACAAAGAAGATGTTTTAAGTGCAGTTATAGTTGTAATATAAGATATTTTAATCAGAGATGACTAATACATATTACACAGTTAAAATGCGTACATATAACAGCTTCAGACGTTGAACTTTTATAATATTACAAATCAATCAAGCTTTTTGTTTTGCACTGAAGCATGTCATCAAACATCAAAGCACACTGGGGGGACCCGCATGGGCATCAGAAGTGAAGCCAGAGAGGCAGGAGACAAAAAAAAAAGGGTTGTTACCCAAATCTTTCTTCCTCAGGTGACAAAAAAATCCTCAATACTAATAGGCCCTGGAATAACTTGACTACGGAGACCAAAAGCAAGTCATTTCATCTGCTCACACAATCAGAGTGAGAACATTTTTAATCAGTTATTTGCTTGAAATATTATGAAGTTTAATTGATCAGAAAGCAAGCATTTATTTGTTCATAGCGATAGCATTTTACAGATCGCACTACACACAGCCATTTCGTTTCATTTCAAAAAGGAAGGGAAACAAAAATTAGTCAGTAACCCAGAGAAAGTTTGAAGACACATAACACCACCTCAGGACTTAACACGACCCTTTTGTGTGGACTTGATCCATTTGCTTGAATGCAGTTTAGGGCAGCATGGTGGCACAGTGGTTAGCATTGCTGCCTCCCAGTTCCAGGGTCACTGTCCATGCAGAGTTTGCACGTTCTCCTCACGTCTGCGTGGGCTTCCTCCGGGTGCTTCCTCCCACAGACCATAGATGCGCGGATTAGTTTGGTTGACCATGTTAAATTGTCCCTTAGTGTCCCGGGATGCGTAGGTTAGAGGGGTTAGGGGGTAAATACGTGGGGTCACGGGGATAGGGCTTGGGTGGGATTGTTGTCAGTGTAGACTCAATGGGCTGAATGGCCTACTGCACTGTACGGATTCTGTGATTGAACTTTGTAATACAGAAGAATAGCGTAGAATACAAAAAAGATCAAAAAGAGATAAAGGCAAACATGCCCACCTTTGACTCTGGCTTGTCTTTGTCTGACAAATATCCCAGTTCCTCAGGCCCCAGGGCAAACAATGATTCTGAGTCAAAACAAGAGAGAGATGGAATATTAATCATACAGCATAACTTGCATCTCTATGGAACCACTAATGTTAAAAAAAACTCAAAGTTCTGCACATGAGATTAATTAGACACTTTAAAAAGTGAAGAGAGACATTAGGGCGGGTGACCAAAGGCTTTGTTGAAGAGGTAATTTTTAGAAAAGAGGGAAGTGGAGAGCCATCAAGGATTAGGAAGAGAATTCCAGATTTCAGGATCCTGAGGTCTGAACATAGCCATCCGCGATAGGATTAAGAGAGTGAGAAGCAGCTCATCTTCTGGCTAAGCACATTACAGCCTTTCGGTTTTTATTGCAGTTTTTCAGCATCTGCAATATTTTGCTTTTATCTGGTTGAGAGAAGATTTGTCAGAGATATTAAAAATCCTAAGGGGTCTGGACAAAGTAATTTCAGAGAAACTTCACACTGGTGAAAAAGTTGTGATCAAGATGGCACATATTTGGTAAAAGCAAAAGGGGGACAATTTTTTTTAATGCAGCGAGTGGTTGGGATTTGGAATGCAGTGCCTTAGAGTGTGGTAGAGGCAGGCTCAATTGAAACATTCAAAAGGGGGATTCGACTGGAATCCGAAAAGGAAGAATGTGCAGGGTTACGGGGAGAAGACGGGTACAGTACTAGGTGAGTCGCATATTAGGAGAACTGGTGCAGATACAAAGTGGTCCCTTCTACACAATGACAATTCTGTGATTCATCAATTGAGGATCCACTGACCACTGGGCCACAGAATTCCAAAAAGCGATTCAGAGAGCACTGGGGTGATAGATCAGTGGGGCTTGGTGCCAGTTAAGACATGGGCAGGAGATTTTGGATGACTTCATGTTTAAGAAGGGGAAATGTGGGAAACCAGCCAAGAGTGCGTTGGAATAATACCATGATTGGGATGGAAGGAATGCGCAGTTCATCTACGCCCACTGCTCCACAGGTCATACCATTAATTTATAAGTATAATTCACTCACCAAAATGGCCATTTACCTTCAGTACTATTAGACCCAGAATAAAAAAAACTCTAACTGTTTCTTTCAATAAACTCAGAATGCTTGATTTATTATAAAACAAAACTTGCTAAAAGACGTTGCAACATACAATTTTACTCTGGAAGTATAACTATCTATCCCTCCAGCACACAACAGAAAGGGTATCTGCTAAGTTGAGCTTTGGAGGATAGGCTTTATAAAGTAAAGAATAAAGTTTGCAGGGTTTCGACGCTGTCGATCTGGAGCTCCCTCATGTGAAGTTAAGGGCGCTGGTCCCAGTAGATGTTTAGAAGTTCTCACCAACAGTTTCAGCGTGCAGGAGAATATAGAGCAGGATCAATTCTTCTCATCAAGTTACACTCAGATGAGTATTCACTGGCTACAGGTTGATAACAATGCATAATTTTGGGCGAGAGGGGAAGAGACTAAATTTGGACAGCCTTCCTTCTCGGCTTATTCCGCAAAACACACAGTTTCCAAAAACAGCAGGTCCAAAACTTAAAGCTGGTCGCTATGTCATTTGATTTCCAGTTAATCACTAGTCTTTGCCTTCACAGTTTTCCCCACAACACCCCTCCACCCCAAACAATTAAAGTGATTGAGATTCAAAACAAACAGACAGTCCTTTTCCCCTCAAGTACCATGCTGGTCAGATTCTTGGAAAAAGGCAGATTTGCTCCCACTCCAAAGATGAACTTATGACTCATTTTAAAAATGTCTTGTAAGAATACAATGTCTTTCCACATTTTGAAAAGAAAATATAAAGTCTTTGAAGGTATGATTTTCACCTCCATTCTCAAAAAATGAAATGCTATTTCCAAATGGATTTCATTTTAAAGTGTATGGGAAATACATTCACAATTTATAAACAAAATTCAAACCCAGCCATTCACTCCTCACAGAGTTTGCAGTTATCTCGTGACTTTGATTCCCCAGATAATACTACTAAACTTACATTCTTGAAAACACATCAGCAATTATCATAGAAATCTGACAGTGCCGAAGGAGGCCATTCGGCCCATCAAGTCTGCGCTGACAAGAATCCCATCCAGGCCCTACCCCCATCACCACATATTTATTCCACTAATCCCTCTAACCTACACATCCCGGGACACAGGGGGGCAATTTAGCATGACCAATCAACCTAACCCACACATCTTTGGAGTGTGGGAGGAAAGCAGAGCACCCGGAGGAAACCCACATAGAAACATGGAGAACATACAAACTCTGCACAGATGTGGCTCAAGTGAGAATCATACCCAAGCTAACCACTGTGCCGCCCTGGTGTTTATCCTTTCCAGCAATATAAACAATCTTTAAGTTAGAAAACTGTATTAGCAAGCTCCATCAGAACAGTCCCTCATTCTGAGTCTTAAATCTTTCCACAAAGACCAAGGGATTGTGCTCAGTATGTACTAGTGCTTCTTTGCAGCCACGACAGACATATACTATAAAATGTTTAACAGCCAATAACAATCCCAGGGTTATCCTTTTCCCTTAGAATCTCTCTTTTGATATCAATTTAATTTTGTGGATGAGTGTTTCAACGGCTTCTCTATACCCAATCCATTTTCTTGCAATAAGACTGCCACCCCCCCACCACGACCTGGATGAGGGCGTAAAAGGATGGGTTAATAAATTTGCAGATGACACAAAAGTCGGTGAAATTGTGGACAGTGCCGAAGAACGTTGCAGGTTACAGAGGGACATAGATAAGCTGCAGAGCTGGGCTGAGGAGGTGGCAAATGGAGTTTAATGAGGAAAAGTGTGAAGTGATTCACTTTGGAAGGAGTAACAGGAATACGGAGTACTGGGCTAATGGTAAGTTGTTTGGTAGTGTGGATGAGCAGAGAGATCTGTGTCCACGTGCATAGATCCCTGAAAGTTGGCACCCACGTTGATAGGGTTGTTATTGGTAGAGAGATTGAGTTTAAGAGCCATGGCGTCATGTTGCAGCTGTACAAAAAAAAACTGTGGTGCCGCCGCACTTGGAGTATTGCATACAGTTCTGGTTGCTGCATTACAGGAAGGATGTCAAAGCACTGGAAAATTGGAAAGGGTGCAGAGGAGATTTACCAGGATGTTGCCTGGTATGGTGGGAAGGTCTTATGAGGAAAGGTTGAGTGACTTGAGGCTGTTTTCGTTAAAGAGAAGGTGGTTAAGAGGTGACTTAATAGAGGCATACAAGACGATCAAAGGATTAGATAGGGTGGACAGTGACAGCCTTTTTGCTCGGATGGAGATGGATAGCACGAGGAGACGTAACTTTAAATCGAGGGGTGATAGACATGGGACAGATGTCAGAGGTAGGTTCTTTACTCAGAGAGTAGTAAGGGTGTGGAATGCCCTGCCTGCAACAGTAGTGGGCTCACCAGCATTAGGGACATTTAAATGGTCATTTGGTAAACATATGGATGATATTGGAATAGTGTAGGTTAGATGGGCTTTAGATTGTTGCGCTGAGCCATGAAACCATCAAGGGCTGAAGGGCCTGTACTGCGCTGTAATGTTCTATTTTTTTTTTAAATTGCAGGTAACCAACCATCCAAATCGTCTTTCTCCTGTTTAAATGCAGGATTATAGTTCTCTTTTGTTGCTTTAAGAACATTATTGAGGTTACATCGATGTTCTGATTGCTATGATCTTTGTAGGACCAATGAACAATTACAAGACAAGATACCATGTTTTAAAACTTTTACTGTTAACAAGTCACTAAAATGAAAATCATTGACCAAATCCTTTTTTATTTTTGCAGATAACTTGCAGTTTAAACTAATTTTATATTTATCACACTCCCCAGACAATTACAATCCTTATAGCTAACAGGCTACAGTTGCTCCCAACTTCTAATGTATTCAAATTTTCTTGTTTCATTGAGTAGTAACTTCAATTGACTACCTTCAGGCATTTTCCCTTAATCCTTACAGTTTCCTAAACCAGCAATAAAGCTTGTCCTGATGATTTGTCTCCTCTGGTAATGCCAGAGGAATCTCCTGGAATCCATAAATGGCTGTGGGATACGCGTCCTTCCCAATGGAAACTTGAATCATTGGAGTCTTGTAACTGGGTAGAAATGCTAATTAGCTATTCTTGATGTCAACTCTCTTCCATCTTAGAAGTAAATGGACAATTAACAGCACAACCCAAAGCTTTCAACACCCTTCTGGGACTTTGGGAGATTGGAATCTTACCCATTGTGAACTCAGGCTGCTGACATCATCTCCACCATATATCATTACCCCAGTAACACTATCCGGGCCTCCCTTCGGTCTTTAACTTCCTGAGGCCCATTATCAAGCAGGTTTCAGAGCACGTCACGTGAACCCTTCAATCTTACCCTAAAGACACAGTTCCAAAGCATAATAATCTCATAAATCCCATAATTGTAGCATGGTTAAAAATCCTGACTTTTTTAAATTAGTTCTTGCACATTGTTTTATGTCTTCTCACTCAGCACGAGCTTTGCCCAAATCTTTCAGAGCCTGAGCCACATCGGTGTTATTTTCTGCTCTAGAACTTGAATTCGCCCTCATCGTTCCACATTAACAGCATCAGTTAGAGCCAAGTTATTTTGGCTTAAAGCAATGTCTCTTGTTATCCATTAGCCTGGAATTCTGCTGCTGTATTCTGTTTCAACACCGGTGGCTTGGGGTCTGTAGGCAATTTTAATTGAAACAGATCCAATTCATTTTTAGTTGGTTTCAACTCTGCTGTCAATCGGAGGCTTTAATGTTTCTTTTCTCTGAGAAGTCTGAGCTTTGATTCTTTTGGTCACACCTTAAGTCAAAGCCATATTTTCTGCAGCAGGATTACAAATATTTCCTGATCTCTTCGGTATATTGTCACATTCAATGGACTCTTCCTCCATCCCCAGAGATGGCAGCACTTCATCTCCCACTCAGTAATTTTCTAGTATTAGACTGGCATTATTAATAGAAATTTCAACACTATTCCAAAAATAACAGGCCCACTGACTAAAGCACAGCTCAAGTTCATTCCATACAATGGAACAGTAAACAATACCGTATGTCAACTGACTCTCCTGACAGAAAGTCATAACTTTTGCGAACATTATCATTAAGAATGGTCACTTTGGCTCCTTTATCTTACAAAAACAGAGTTGCCTCATTCTCAAATACAAAACTCCCATTATCTTTCACATTCTGATTTACACCATTTTAAATACATTAGATGGTATCGTTTGTCACAAGCTTCAGCCAATAGAATAGCATTTTCTGCAGAAACGCTAGATACTCTCAGCAAAGCTACCTCTTTAGCTTTTAACTTCCAACAGTCTGTCTTCACATGCCCTGCCTAATGGTAAAAGTAACGTGTTGGTCTCCTTGAATCACATTTATCTCTCCACACTGTCTTTTTCATTACTGTGAGAAGCATCTGTCTTTTCATTTTTGCTATCCCCTCATTGCAATTAATTGTTCACTACCACTTCTACTACAAAAGTATTAAATCATACTCCACAGACTTCATTATGCAGCAAATAACTAACCTCAAACTTACTTTGTTATACAGAAAATATTCAAAAGGTGTCAAAACTTCAAATATCTAAATTCAGAACTTGGTCTCAGAGATATTACCAAGGCTTGGGATCTTGCTGCTTCTTCTGCAGTACTGATCCTGGGTTACTGGTGATGGTGTCTCTGAATCTCTCCTTCTGACACACATATTGCTGGCACTGATCATACTTCTAGTCACACACTCATGGAACAGACACTAATGAATCATTGTCTTTTTGGTCACAAATGCTGAAAAGTTGTGCCTCTATCAGGGGTCGTAAGTCTTTCAGGAGCATGACACACACACAGACCTGCATTTAGTCACTCTCTGTTCAAGGCATAGAAATAGACATTGTCAACTCAATTTCTACACTTGTTCATGACTGCATATCCTGCTCTTTACTGCTCCCAAGGTCCTTAGCCTGATACAGAATCGGCTCTTTCAACCATCAGGCTTTGCTGGTGTTATTATGAATACCCATCAAGCTACACCTCTATCAATAATCTTCATTAATATATAATGTACAATATAAAACTTAATTTGTATCTTCTGTATGTTTTTGTACTCTTTACGGTGCCAGCCATCACTGTTGAAGAGAGAGATTTTGGCAGGAGGATGAAACAGTTTTCTCACCTGCAATTAAATATTCCTGGATCAAATGGAACATGAATATATGCAGAGTAAATCTCTCTCAATCATCCCTAGCAGCACATCTTAAATCAAACATTACAAAATTGGAACATTATCACTTGTTTCCACTTTCTTCACCAAACGTCTGAGGTCTCTTGGAACAAGACTGATTAGAATTTGTGAAATTAAAAGCACCAAATAAGGCTTCTTTGTACCAGTCAGGAACAGTTACATTTGTTGCACGTAAGACTCATTTCATGAATAACGGCAACATGCATTTATATAGCATCTTTAACACAGTAGATCTACTCAAGAGGCAGTGCAATGGTTAGCACTGCTGCCTCACAGTGCCAGAGACCCAGGTTCAACTCCCGGCTTGGATCACTGTCTGTGCAGAGTCTGCATGTTCTCCCCATGGTTTTGTCCAAGTGCCCCGGTTTCCTCCCACAGTACGAAAGAACTGCTGGTTAGGTGGATTGGCCATGCTAAATTCTCCCTCAGGGTACCCGAACAAGCGCCGGAGTATGGCGACTCGGGGATTTTCACAGTAACTTCACTGCAATGGTAATGTAAGCCTACTTGTGACACTAATAAATAAATTAAAACGAAGCAAGAACACTCTCAAGCAAAATGAACATGAAGCTACAAAAGGAACTATTAAGACCAGAAGCTTTATGGAAGATAGCTTCAAGAAGGGGCTTAACAAGAAGGAGAGGTACTGATGAGGAGATTAGGCAGCTAAAGGCACAGCTGCCAATGGTGAAACAATTAAAACTAGGAATACGCAAGGGGGCAGAATTAGAGGAGCACAGAGATCTTGCAGGGCTGTAGGAGACCACAAAAGCTGAGGGGGAGAAAAGCCACAAAGACATGTGAAAGCAAAGATGAGAATCTAGGCATTAGTAGACCAGGAGCCATAAGGGTCAGTTAGCACAAGAGTGATGGGTGAATGGGATTTGATGCAAACTAGGATACAGGCAGTAAAGTTTTGAATGAGTTCAAGTTTACATGTTGCAAAGTGGGAAACCAGCCAGGAGAGGATTGGAATAATGAAAACTAAATGTAACAAAGCAGTGGATAAAGGTTTCAGCAGCAGATGATCTGAGGCAGAGGGTGGGCGATGTTAGAAGTGGAAGTAGGCGGTGTTGGTAATAGATTGGAAGGCAAATTCAAATAGGATAGAACTCTAATGTTGTGTATAGTCTGGTTCAGCCTCAGTGGCCAGGGAGATGGATCCGAGTCCCATGACTAGGAAATGTAATATACAGCATTAGCTTAGATCTTCCAAGTATTGATTTGTACTTCTGCTCATTCCCAATTCTGGATGTTCGACAGAATAGGCTTTCTTATCGTCAGTCTAGATTGATTCCCGATGAAAGGTTGCAATACTGCAAAACCTGTGCTTTTTTTTGCTTTAACTAAAGCAACATCAACTTCCATCATTGAAACACAAAAACAACAGGGAACAGTGAAACGATTGCTGCACTTCCAGTAAAACAAAGGAAATAGTCATCGACTTTAGGAAGCATCGTGAGGACATGACCCCGTCTACATCAATGGTGATGAAGTCGAAATAGTCAAGAGCTTCAGGTTTCCAGGTATCCAGGTCACCAACAACCTGTCCTGGAACCTCCATGCCGATGATATAGTTAAGAAAGCCCACCCTCAACTCTACTTTCTCAAGAGACTAAGGAAATTTGGTATGTCCACTATGACTCTCAGCAATTTTTACAGATGCACTACAGAAAGCATCCTTTCCAGATGTATCACAGCTTGGTATAGCACCTGCTCTGCCAAGACTGCAAGAAACTACAAAGGGTCGTGAATGTAGCCCAATACATCACACAAAGCAGCCTCCTATCCATTGACTCCATCTACACTTCTCGGCAAAGCAGCCAGCATAATAAGGACCCCACCCACCACAGGCATACTCTCTTCTATCTTCTTCTGTCACGAAAAAGATACAAAAATCTGAGGTCACGTACCAACCGGCTCAAGAACAGCTTCTTCCCTGCTGCCATCAAACTTTTAAATGGACCTGCCATATATTAAGCTGATCTTTCTCTACATCTTAGCTATGACTGTTACACTATATTCTGCATCCTCTCCTTTCCTTCTCCCCCATGTACTCTATGAGTGGTACATTTTGTCTATGTAGTGCAAAGAACAATACTTCGTACTTTATCCCAACACATATGACAATAATAAACCAAATTAAGATAAAGGCTTTCTACCTCACTGACTAACTAGAGATTTTGATCCTCCCTTCAATTTATTCCTATTCCACCTTCAAATAATTTACCTCGGAATTCAGGTGTGTACAGTAAGGTCTGAAGCAGCGAGTTGAGGTAGCAGGTGCCTCCCTGGTTTTTGATTCCACTGAGGTTACTGGCTGCCCGGTGCGGTGGAGGGTCAGTGTCCTTTTTCCTGGATTTCCGCCCATTCACTGTTTTGCTCTCAGACACAAAGCCAGCGTCATCCTCTTCTTCAAACATGTCCCCAAACATCCTGAAGGGTTCGAGACACGCAACCTCTCATTCGGTCACTTTAGCCAAAGAAATCAAATCTGGAGTTTTAAAGTTTACTGCTATCTCATTCTGAGCAGCATTGGCTGTTCTGATTTGTAGATAGCTGCTGTATGAACCCTGAAACAAAGAAAACAAAACTAAGAAATAGAATCAAAGCATGATATAGCACAGATGAGGCCATTAGGTCAATTACCCTGCTCTTCGTAGAGCTAACTTGTCCTGCTCTCAGACTCTTTCTCAATAGACTTGCAATTTCCTTTTCAAGTAGTTATCACAGGTCTTTATGAAAGTTAATATTGAATCTGATTGTACCAGCCTTTTAAACATTGTATGATCACAACTTGCTTTGTAGTAAAATGCTCCTTTATATTTTCGCTTTTGATGATCACCCTAAATTTGTGTCCTCTGGTTACTGATTGACTTTTCTGTGCTAGAGGCAGCTTTTCCTTATTTCTGCTTCGATGTTATGGTTAACCACAGTCACAAACCAGACATCAGCAATTTCCAATTAATAGTTTTGAGTTAGAGTTAATAAGTTATCGTATTTGATCCCTGTTTTATGTTGCTGAATTGCTCAGATCCAACAAGTTAAAATTATACATTGCAACTGGGAGAAAAGAAAAATTTCGATGGCCAGAGCACTAAGTCACCAAGGGTGAAACACTGGGTAAGTGAAGTTGCTCAGTTCATAATAATTTAGCAAAATAGTATGAAGTAGGAAAACAGTAGCTATAAACACCATATTGTAAACAAAAAAAAACAAATTGCTGGTAACTCTCAGCAGGTCAGGCAACATTTGCAAACAGACAAGTTATGTTTTAGAAACAGAGCCCTCCTCAAAACTCAAATATAGCATTGCTGTATAGTGAAGTTTACTGGGGTTTGGACAGACCCACTTTCACAGGGCACTTCTGAACATATACACTCTTAAGTGCAGATTACATTGCAAGATATACTGGCCTTGCTTGCAAATGAATGTTTGGTAAAATTGGAGTCAATCATTCACAGAGTCCCTACAATACAGAGCTTGCACCGACAACAATCCCACCCAGGCCCTAACTTCAGGTATTTACCTTGCTAATACCCCCGACACTAAGGAGCAATTCTTTTAGCATGATCAATCCACCTAACTTCCTCATACCTAAAATGGTCAATCCACCTAACTTTCTCATACCTAACAGGGTCAATCCATCTAGCTCATACACTCCAAAGAGGAGTGTATGAGGAAACTAGAGAAAGTCCACACAGACACAGGGAGAATGTGCAAACTCCTAAGGCGAGAATTCAACTCGAGTCCCTAAGGCTGTGCTAACCACAGTACCATCGTGCCACCCCATTGTTGCAACTCAGTGCAGGTATCACGACTTGACTGTATAAAGCTTTGTGGCCAATTATGGACTGCAATCAAGGTGATCATCTTAATACACTCATTCATGGGTATCCAATATTCTTACTGTAATACAACCTGATAGAAAAGGTTCAGGACACCAGGAGCAACAGTAATAAAGCTATCGCAGTTCACACTTCACTACAATATTATACTGCAGCTCTGAACTACTTCCTTTGTTTGCTATTATACAGATTTAACAGATGGCTGGGTTACTTTATGACACTAAATTGGTTTGCTTTATAATCTCCAGCTACTTTTCCAGTACATAAGAGCTCCAGAAGGAGGCAAGGTTAAGGAGGCAAGATTTGAGAACAACTGGTAGAGAGACAGACCATATTCAGACCACCTGTGAACTTAATGGTGCTTATATGCTTGCTTATAAGTGCAGATATCATAGCAATAAAACAAGGCTTTACTTGCTAGTAATTAAATAATCGTCACTTTGTAAAACAGGAGTCATTATATCACACAAATGATTTATTATATTGAAAGATTGTTTAATAATGCAGATGAATAAAAAAGGTACTTTACCTCATCGATAACGAGATCGAATATTGGTCGATAGAGATTTAGGAAAGGGAAATTTGCTGAAATGTTAATATTTCCGGACTCCTTGAATCAAACTTTAAACAGTCACCTCCACTCCCACGTGTGTTGTCTATTTTGCACAGTAAACTGAAAGCAGAGGCAAATGCAACACGATCTTTACAGGGATATATTAAAGTTCTGTGAAACTATACTTCAAATTTCACAGAATAATAAGCTATTAATTACAAGAACGTCGTGCACTCACTATTTTGTACATAAGTGGTGAACTGAGTAGGAGCTCAGCTAAAAAAGGCCTGGGGCTGAAGATTGCATTGTAATCCCAAACTGGCAAGAATCAAAGTATATAAACTAGCAGCGTTGAGCATAGATATATATAATTGCCCCTCCTACAATTTTTCCTCCACTGTTCTTTATTTTTCAATCCCTTCTAACTCCCATAGCAACTAACATTGCCAACAATTCCCTTTGCTTTGGCTTCCACCAAGACCTCCATTATCACTCAAATTTCCCCTCTTAATCCATTCCTGCTCTATTCTCCCATAACTAATCCCTGTGTCTGTCTACGGTCTTACAGTCTGCCTTCTTCCACTTTTCCCGGTTTGACTTCCATCCATCTCATGGCATTGAAATGATCCTGGAACAAGAACATCATTCCCTGCCAATTTGATCATATTTTCTCACCTTCTCATAGAATCCTTACAGTGCAGAAGGCGGCCATTTGGCCCATCGAGTCTGCACTGACCACAACCCCACTCAGGCTCCATTCCCATAATCCAACATATTTACCTTGCTAATCCCCCTGACACTAGGGTCAATTTAGCACGGTCAATCAACCTAGCCCTCACATCTTTGGAGTGTGGGAGAAAACCAGAGCACCCGGAGAAAACTCATGCAGACATGCAAATTCCACACAGTGACCGAAGGCCGGAATTGAACCTGGGTCCCTGATACTGCGAGGCAACAGTGCTAACCACTTTGTCACCATGCCCTCTTCTCTGCAATTGTTGACAGTCAAATGGCGACCTCCTTCACAGAATCTGCTCCTCTGCCCAGCTCCACAGCACTTCTCTTATGTGTTCCATTTGTATCCATCTGCATAAAACCTATCCATCCCTAACAACGTGATCCACTTCCTCCAGTACACCATCAACACTGACTATCCACAAGACATTAATCTTTGAATCCCGCTTGCTGCCCGAAGGCAACATTGCATGGCATTCCACTTGTAGATTACCCCAAACTCTTCAACTTCATGTGGTCGAGTTGTCCAACCTAAATTCTTCAGCTGAACATTAGGAAGACAGAAGCCATGATTTTCGGCACCCACAATGAGTGACAGTCGTTTCTCACACTCCCTTGGCTACTTATTTAGGCTAAGTACAACATTGCATAATTGCCTTACTATGTTAACCCAGATGTGAGTTTAATCACTGAATCCATTTACATCCACCTCTGCAACTCCATCCATTTTCACCCCTATCTCTGTCCACTTAGTGCTGAAATTTTTACTCATACCTCTGCTGCAGCCAAAACCATTAACTGAACAATCTTCTTGCTGACTTCCCATGTCTATACTGCAAACGTTTCAGCTTGCCTGAATTACTGCCATCGGCATCTTGCCCTGCACTAAATTTCATTGGATTATTGGTCAGCTATAACAGGCAGAGAGAGAGAGGCCATTTTCTCAAAAATGCACTGGCTCAATGTTGCCAAGAAAAAAAGCTCACCCTTGGCTTCAAATTTTTGCATCACTGTATTTCTGCCATCTCCTCCACCCTTCCTATACCCTTTGGTTCTTTGACTTCAATCTCTATTCATTCGCTGCTCCTCATACATCCTATCACCAGCTAAGCTCAGCCCTACTTCCTCCTGAAATCCCTCTGCCCATCCACCCTCATTTAAAAATTCCATCACCAACTAAGCATTTCAATTTTGCCCTCAGACACCTTTACCTAATCTCGTCAGGTTTCCTTCTACAGTGCAAAAGGTATGCTGGTTAGATGCATTGGCCATGCTAAATTCTCCCTCTGTGTACCCGAAAAGGCGCCACAGTGTGGCAACTAGGGAATTTTCACAGTAACTTCATTGCAGTGTTAATGCAAGCCTGCTTGTGACACTAATAAATAAGCCTTAATTTCACATGGACTCATCCATCCGTGTCTTGATTATTCTTTGTACAGTGCTTTGAGGCCATGGTTCTGCATAAAATGCAAGTTGTTATTTATTTCCTCTAGTTACCTTTGTATAGCCAAGGTGTGGAAATGCCAGCATTGGACTGAGGTGGCCACAATAAGAAGTCTCACCACACCAGGTTAAAGTCAAACAGGTTTATTTGCTATCATGAGCTTTCAGAGCACTGCTCCTTCGTCAGGCGAGTGGGGAGCAGCGCTCCAGAAGCTCATGATACCAAATAAACCTGTTGGACTTTAACGGTGTTGTGAGACTTCTTACTGCGCCCACCCCTCTATAGCACTAACCTGTTGTCTCCATGCTTAGTTTATCTCTTTATTTTTCTTCACACCCTCCTTCTCTCACCAAGACTCTCTTGATTGCCACAAAATTGCCACTATCATGTTGTGGGTATAAAGAAGCATGTGCGAGTTTGAGATTTGTAGGGAGCTCAGGCTCAGGAGTAGGTGCTGGGACAGAAAAAGCAGTCAAAGCCAAGAAGCACTGCCATTCAAAATAGATGTCCTTTCCGTTGAAGTCATTCTGGATCCTGAGTTATTACCTCATAGTAGCACTGTGTTTGGTCACTGCTACAAAAACTGGGAAGAAAGAGAAACCCGAAATGAAAGCACTCTAGGCTCCAAGTTAAGGATCCAATATTTTAGAGGAGGAACAGAACACAGCAGGAAGGAGAAAAGGCCAGGACCTACATTGTTTATGTTCATCATTAATAATTAAAACTATCCTGCAGAGTGGAGATCTCAGTTTCAGTACTTTAACATAAAATGCACACTTCTGAGTTGAACCCAACGCTGAGCACTTGGGATAACAGAAAATAAAAAGAAAAATCTGGTAGGAAAGTTTATCTAAAAACATCCAAAGCAAAGGAACAAATGTGCAAAAATAGAATACTGCAGATGCAGAAAGCCTGAAATAAAAGCAGAAAAGGCTGGAAATGCTCATCAGGTCAGGCAACATCTGGAGGAAGAAATAGGACGGCGAGATTTGCTGATTGCATCCGCCCCGAGACCAGGAATTCCTGCTCAAGGTCAATGGACAATCAAATTTTCCATTCCTCCCTCCCATCAGAACAAATTGGCTTGCATTTACCTTAACTAAATAGTTTCACAATGCTAATTCTATAAAACACATAACACCTTCAGTGCAAGTTTTGACAATTCCACATCCAACACCAACCCCCTCAATCTTACATCACCATAATTTCTCCATCAGCTTCCTCCAAGTTCTATTTAAGCTTGGCTCCTCTATTTTTTTAAAATTTCCGTCACACACTTTTTTTCTCTTTGAGGAAAAGTAGGGAAGCAGTGGAAGGATTCCTGAGCTGATTATCAGCCTATTGAACTGCAAAACTGTGTTATGAATGCTCTTTCCATGGCCAACAAGTCCTGGCTTGGGACTTGAACCTGGAACTTCTAGTCCAGAGGCAGGGATGATATCACTGTGCCACAAGACCTCCTGTGGATCCTCTGTGCACTGTTAATACCACAATAGCATTATACCCCATCATGGCAGCACAATCCCTAAACCAATGCATGTTTAACTTTGTCAGCAATTTTGAATAATAACGAAAAATTATATGGCTGACATCGGTCCCTCAGATGATCCCACCCACAAAGAAAATTACAGCACAGGAACAGGCCCTTCAGCCTTCCAAGCCTGCACTGACCATGCTGCCCATCTAAACTAAAACCCCCTACCCTTGAGGGCCACACCTCTAATCCCATCCTCCTCATGCATTTGTCAAAATGTCCCTTTAAAGACGCTGTCGTATCTCCTCGAGCAGCATGTTCCATCCACCACCCTCTGTGTAAAAAACTTGCCTTGTACATCTCCTTTAAACCTTGTCCCTCGCACTTTAAACCTGGTAATAGACTCTTCCATCCTGGGAAGAAGTTCCTGACACTCCAAGCTGTCCATGCCCCTCATAAACTTGTAGACTTCTATCAAGTTGTCCCTCAACTTCCATCATTCCAATGAGAACGAACCAAGTGAAGGAGGGAAAGAATTAATGAATTTTGTACCTAGAATATCATCACAAACATAACCCTTCATCATGGCTGATCTTCCCAGGCTTATATTGCTCCCGGCATTAACGTAAATTACTTGTGCATGTCTTTCATTCTTTAACTCTCGCACAGGCCGGCGGCCAGCTGTGAACGCACAGGCCGGCGGCCAGCTGTGAACGCTTTTTTGCAGACATTGCAAGCCTTGCCTGTTTATGTTAATTGAACATTGTTAAACAGCTGCTGTTGGGAAGCCATAATCACACAAGTAACTTCAAAGACAGAGATGGCGAAGCAAGCACAGGTGTTGTAATTGAAGAAGGAAGATCAAAGATTTTGACCAGAATTGTAAGTTTGTGTCATGTTTCTTACTAAGACTCGTGATGTATAAATACCCACATGTATTTGTGATCCATGAGAAGTCTGGCAGTCCATTCTTAAGAACCAGTTCTCCCAAAGCTCTGGGATAAAAGTCAGAACTTTGAAATAAAAACCACTGTATTTTGACTGACTAACAGTGTCAGAGATATTATTTTACCTACAACAATTTGGTGCCAAAATCCAGGATCTGTTTGCAAGCTTAGGTGGAATGGCCACAATCTGGATACTGGAATAGATCACTGCACTTAATAGGGTGAGTCAAGCTACAGTGGGGAATCATCTGTGAAGAGAGTCTGTGACGAGAGACAGAGTGAAATAGGTCTGAACTGAATATATATGGACAAGGAGGCATTTGTCTTTAAAACACCAGCCTTAGACTGGTTAAGAGGTGACATCCCCATGCAATGGTCAGGAATTTGAAGTGGGTGCAAAAGACTGGAGAAAGATGCCTGGCGTGTGATGTTCAGATGTGAGTAAGAAAGAGACTGTCTGAAGTGATCACTGGAGTTATAAAGCTGATTTAATAGTGTAAGCAGTGGTACAGAGGGCACTGATCACCCCTGACAGGTATTACCAGACTCATAAGAGCAGCCTAGGCATGGGAGGGTGAGATGGGAGAATAGAAGACTCCAGGTAGTGAGTATAAACTTCTCTGTGTTATGGCGGGATCACAAGGGCAGTGGGGACCCCCGGGATCCCTGATAAAGGAATATATGACTGAGGGGGACAGATTCATTAAACAGATGAAGAAGTTGGGGGGGGGGGGGGGCGTTGAATCTCTCTCATCCATTAGACCAACAGCAAAAATGGTTGTAAAAGAAAAATAAAGACAGAACTAAGAAAATTGGAGCTCTCTTAGTTCACCAATTGGCTGGATTAATTGAACTAGTCTCAGCCATGGGTAAGAAATGGGCTGATGACAAAGCGAAAATCAAAATGTTGGAATCACGCATTAGAGAACTAGAAAAGAGAAAACAAATTTTTGAGAAGCCTCCAAATTTGGGGAGCGACTCTTTAGAGTATATCAAGAATGTTCAGGAGTGCCCAAACCTGCCCGAACAGATAGAGCCTTTTTACAAGTGTTTAAAGATGGGCTGTTACCAATTCACCAAAAAAAAACCTTAAAACGGGAATTCTTAGTACTCAGTACTATGATGAATTAGAATTGGCATCTGGAATTAAAGATGGACCAGATGAGAAACCCCTAAGGAGAAATTTTAGGTTTCATATTTCAGTGTCTTTGTGGGATCTGGTTGCTTGTTGAATGTAGGGTTGTTGTTGTAGATTGACAGCAAGAGTTGTTAAAGTCTGTTTGTTTTTATGGAATATTTATTGCGGGCAATAAATGCAACACTTTACATTTTGGTTTAACTTCAAAGGGACTGAGGAAGTGTTAAAATTTAAGTACAAGATTTCTTGAATTTACTTCTGTTTTGAGTTTAATTACAGTTTGGAAGAAAGAAGAATGAAGGTGACTGTCTTAATCTATTTTCTTTGTTTTCTTTCAATGTTTTATTTTCATCCCAGTTTAGAATGTTGAATTTGAATGAAAGATAATATGGAATGCATGTTGGAAACTTCCATGTGTGTGTTCAATAAAGTGGTTTTGTGGTGTTTTAATGTTCTTCCCCTAATGGTGATTTCACAACAGTGGGTTTGATAGAGTTTAAATAAAAATTGGAAAGTAAACTGAAATTTCAAAATCAAAGTACATAGATTGAAGCTTGAAATAACCAATTTGAATAATCCTGGTTCAAATTTCTGTTAGGTAAGGATTCAAACCTTGGAAGGAACCATGTGCTATTTCCTTTGTCTTAAAAGAAGTTGCTTGAGACTAAGTTAATTCATTTGGCTCCTAGCCAAAAGTATTTTTTTGTGTTTTGTTTCAAATAGATGGCTTGTGAATAACAAGCAGCTTCAAGACTCCAAGATTGTTTATCACAACCTAGTGATAATTGAGACTTGAAGAATTTGGTTCATTCAGATTTTCTCATTGTTAACTTTCAAATTAAAGTGATTGGTTACGCTTAAGTGCTACAGTTTCTGATATTTAAATTGAAAGAATAAATTGAGTGCACAAAATAACCAAGTTATAAATGGGAAATTACATGAATTCTAAAGAAGTGAATAAGTTTAATTTTGACAAATAAAGGGTAATGGAAATAAAGTCTGTATGGGTTTTATGTTTCAAAGAAGGGTGTATTGAAACAGATTCTCAGTTTATGATGTGACTATTTGAATGTGAGACAATGTCAAAATAATATGTTTGTTTTATGACTTCCCTATACTGAACAAACGTTATCTGTGCTAATCCTCATGTCCATACATAAACTTTGTTTGGTTCAATGTATGTAAATGCTAATATGTTGGGAGTTAATTTTTCTGAAAAGCTAAGGGCTCTGGAGGGTGTCAATGACTTTGCAACAGATGGCAGGGATTTTCCTGGTACTTGGTTATTTGGGGTTACAGGAGTTAAAATGCTTAAAGGGGAACAAATAAACCAGTTATGCAAATCATGTTATTCATAAATAAATTGGTAATGCAAATTTGGATCATTTTTAAATAACAATACTTTGGAGAGTTAAACCTACCTCTTCAGCACTTTTTGGGTGCATGACCCTCCAAGATCCAAATTTAAATGTTATTTAAATGTTTAAATGCATTTATATCAATGTTTTATTATTGTCCTGTGCATAACTCTGAACCTAAAATGGTGTTTAGAATATGTGATTATTTGTACGTGTTGTTGTCTGTAGCTTCTGGAATATCAATATGTTGTGCGGATGTATTATTACTGTGCACACCAATGTCTAGGCCTTGCTTGACTATTGAGTGGCTGGGGAATTCTTGACAGACACAGGTCCTGAGTTTATGATCCATCATGCTTTGCATGCAGGATGAAAGGGAGATATGTGACCTATGTGCCTCCAGCACCTACAGATATGGCCGTTGGGGACATATCCAGAGATTAATGTGACAGCACCTGATTGGACTCTTATCGATAAGGGGGATCAAGTCCTAATCGAGTGATTAGCAATGACCAAAAGGAGTGCAAAACCTAACCAGGAACGAGTTACAGCGATGGTGACTAGTGCCAGCGATGACTAGCAGTTGGAGAGCCACCACACCCAGGAAGGAAGGAAGGAAAACCAAAGCCAGAGTGCCAGACCAGGCCAAAGAACTAGACTATGCAGAGGACAACCGAGACTGATGCACAGATCAAGGCCAGTGTTTGCTTGGGTGCTTGCCGGTCACGCAAGATTAAGTCAAGGTCTCGTATTGGACTTGAACTTTGGTATTTTCCTGTATGATATTGTTGGTTGAGCAGGTGCTTATTAATTGGACACAAAGAACCCCAAGTTGTCTTTTGTTTTTAATTGGAGGTAGGCCCATATGGTGGTAACATTTAGCTCTGAATTGGACATGGGGCCATCCTTAGGCCTGGCCCCAGGCAAAAGGGGGGACTGAAGAAGGGAAAGGGTTAATGAATTTTGTACCTTGAATACATCACAAACATAACCCTTCATCATGGCTGATCTTCCCAGCTTATATGGCTCCTGGCGGTAATGTAAATTACTTGTTCATATCTTCCATTCTTCAACTCTCAAAGACAAACGGTCAGATGTGAATATAGATGGTCAGATATGAGTGTGAAGACAAATGGTCAGGTGTGAATGTTATTTTGCAGACATTGCAAGCCTTGCCTGTTTATGTTACATAGATACCGTACAGCACAGAAAGAGGCCATTCGGCCCATCAAGTCTGCACCGACCACAATCCCACCCAGGCCCTACCCCTCAAATCCCTACATATTTACCTAATAATCCCTCTAACCTATGCATCTCAGGACACTAAGGGCAATTTTAACATGACCAATCAACCTAACCCGCACATCTTTGGACTGTTCAATTGGATATTAATTGAACATCATTGAACAGCTGCTGTTGGGAAGCCGTAATCACATAAGTAACTTCAAAGACAGAGACGCAGAAGCAGTCGCAAGCATTGTAATTGAAGAAGGAAGATCAAAGATTTTGACCAGAATTGGAAGTTTGTGTCATGTTTGTTACTAAGACTCATGATGTATAAATACCCGCTTATATTTGTGTTCCACGAGAAGTCTGGCAGTCCATTCTTAGGAACCAGATCTCCCAAAGCTCTGGAATAAAAGCCAGAACTTTGAAATAAAAACCACTGCATTTTGATTCAGTAACAGTCTCAGAGGTATTATTTTACCTACACACAAGTTTCTCCAACCTCTCCTCATAGCTAGTGCCCTCCATATCAGGCAACATCCCGGTAATTTTTTTCTGTATCCTCTCCAAAGCCTCCACATCGTTCTGGTAGTGTGCCGATCAGAATTGAACACTATATTCCAAGTGCAGCTGAACTAAGGCTCTGTGAAAGCTGCAACATGATTTGCCAATTTTTAAACTCAATGCCCCAGCCGATGAAGGAAGGCGTGACGTATGCCTTCTTGACTACCTTCTCCACTTGTGTTACCACTTTCAGTGACCTGTGTACATATACACACACAGATCCTCCGCCTATCAATACTTTCCTGCATGGTCACTTATCCAATCACCCTGTTGTACAAATCCCACATAACAGAAGCAATGCTATCAAATTAGAACAGATTATTTGGTAACTACCACCATGCTGTGTTACTTTTGTACTCTGATTTATCCATGTCATCATGTTTGGCCGCCAGCTTTTCACATTAGTGCGCCTTTCAGAATTTTTTTTAAATCGTGTTCTGAGGTTTGTAAGCAGACCTTTTGGTTTCATTGTGGCATCAGCTACCTGCTTAGATGTCTTTTTATTGTGCTTCAAAGGGGCTTTGTTTATTTTTACTTCAGACCTCGGATACTTCCTGGAATCTTTTAGGACTCTGCATTGTGAGGGAGATTGATTGACAAGTCAAAGTCAGGTGGCTCCTCCCCAGAAGAATCCAAGGTTTCACTTTCAGTTTTGGTTTTAGAATCAGAAGCTGCCCTGGTTGTCAAGTGGCAGGCAGGTTCTCTCTTCTCAGGATTGAAAATTCTGCTAGCGAGCTGGAAGTAGGTATTCTTGCCTTCCTGGAGTGAAAATTCAGCTGCTGGTAATTTCTCAAGAGCAAGAATATCCTTCCTCAGATTAGGAGACCAAAACTTCACACAATACTCAAGATGTGGCCTCACCAAGGTCCTGTATAACTGCAGCAAGACATCCTTACTCCTACACTCAAATCCTCTTGCTATGAAGGCCAGCATGCCATTAGCTTTCCTCACTGCCTGCTGGACCTGCATGCCAACCTTCAGCAACTGTTCTATGACACCCAGCTAACGTTGCATTTCCCCTTTGCCTACACTGCCACCATTCAAATAATCTTCCTTCCTGTTTTTGTACCAAAGTGGACAACCTCACATTTATCCACATTATATTGCATTTGCCAAGCATTTGCCCACTCAGTAGGAAATTACTGGTAACCAGAGCCTCTTTCTTTCTCTCTGGTGTTTTGGGAAGCTGTTCTGACTTCAAGCTTGTCTGTGTATATATCAAAAGAATTGCAGCTTCTAACCAAGGGACTAAGTTCCAGCATCATGAGAGCATTTGTATTTTCTGTGCTAACCTATGGCATGGGTTTTTGTTTAAGGAGGTTTATCTGGCTGGAACATTTTGTATATTTGTCAAGGATTATATAATATCATGGTTGTTTTTCTTCCTGTTTGTAATTGGTAAAAGTTATTGCTAATTTTCTTTCTATATGTTAACTGTATTCTTAAATAAACTTTATTTAATAAAAGCTCCCAAATGGGTCATTTGAATCTTACCTGAAGTGAAACATCTCATGCTTACCCTAGCCTAATTCAAATTGCAAAATTTATGATCCAGACAGGCTTCATAAAACACTCTGGAGTTTCTGACCTGAATTATAAGTTTGTCATTCAGGTTAGCTGGCCTACTACTAACTGCCCAGTCAGCACGATTACTGGAAAAGCTTCTTTTCCGACACCTAAATGAATATTCTTCCTGTTCTTAGTCTACATGGTGCCCCTTGCTGGCATCTTGCTTTATCAGCTATCAGATTCAGACAGCATCCAACTCTACATCCCCAGTGTGATTTTGCTTTTTGTATTTGCACCATTGAGAAACAAACAATGACAAATTTTGACTACTCTGCAATGTCAAGGTAGGGGCTAAATCAGAAATTCTTCCAGCTTATCAGCTAGACCAAAATAAAGTTTTGGCATTTCTGGAAATCCAATATCATATAGCCTGAAAGTCTGTTACTCAGGTCGAACCTAATGTATCACAATTTAAGTGTCTTGCATGACCCTGAATTGAGCAAACATCACTTAGATCTAACGTAGCAATTGCTGGACAAAAGAAATCCATCTAGTTCATGTTTTACTATCCTGGCAGTAGCAGGTTACAATGATAATGGAGTTGTTTACTTTTAAAACGCATCCCTTGATTAGTCACCACAAAAGATTAGTCCGGCAAAAACTCTGATTCAGGACCAACTGGTTTTAAACAAATAGCTTTAATATATCTATTAAAAGCATTTTTAATACAATTGTTCCACACTAAATCACGATGTTCCCTTCCCAAAGTCTCATTCAAGTTGATCAGATTTGAAACCTCTGAATCACCATCCCAGCACAGGGACACTCAACTGCCCCAAGACCACTATAAATATGTGGATTCGCATTTAACAGCACTGTCAATGGCTAGTAAAACAGAAAATACTGGATATTGTCAGGTTACGTAGAATAGAAACATAGAAAATAGGGGCAGGTGTAGACCATTCGGCCTTTCCAGACTGCACCACCATTCAACATGATCATGGCTGATCATGCACTTTCAGCATCCCACTCCCGCTTTCTCTCCACACCTCTTGATCCCTTTAGCCACAAGGCCCACGTCCAGCTCCCTCTTGAACACGTCTAACAAACTGGCCCCAACAGCTTGCCAGAGTTCCACAGGTTCACAATTCTCTGCCTCATCTCAGTCCTGAATGGCTTACCCTTTATTCTTAAACTGCCCCTAGTTCTGCACTTTCCCAATATCAGGAACATTCTTCCTGCATCTAGCCCACCCAGCCCCATCAGGATTTTAAATGTTTCTATGAGATCCCCTCTCACTCTCCTAAATTCCAGTCAGTACAAGCCCAGTCGATCCAGCTTCACTTCAGATGTCAGTCCTGCCATTCCGGGAATCAGTCTAATGAACCTTCGCTGGACTCCCTCAAAAGCAAGAATGTCCTTCCTCAGATTAGGAGACCAAAACTGCAAACAATACTCAAGGTGTGGCCTCTCCAAGGTCCTGTATAACTGCAGCAAGACATCCTTACTCCTACACTCAAATCCTCTTGCTATGAAGGCCAGCATGCCATTAGCTTTCCTCACCGCCTGCTGGACCTGCATGCCAACCTTCAGCGACTGTTCTACTATGACACCCAGCTAACATTGCATTTCCCCTTTGCCTACACCACCACCATTCAAATAATCATCTTCCTTCCAGTTTATGTACCAAAGTGGATAACCTCACATTTATCCTCTTAGCATCCTCCTCACAGCACTCACTGCCACCTGACTTAGCGTCATCTGCAAATTTGGAAATATTGCTTTGAATTCCACGATCCAAATCATTTAATGTATTTGTGAACAGCTGGAGTCTCAGCACTGAACCCTGTGGTACCTGACTACTCTTTGCCTCTGAAAAGGACCCGTACATTCCCATTCTTTGCTTCCTGTCTGCCAACCAGTTCTCTATCCACACATTCCCCTAATACCATGAGCTTTAATTTTGATCACTATTCTCATGTGTCAAAAGCCTTTTGAAAGTCCAGATACATAACATCCACTGGCTCACCCCTGTCCACTCTACTGATCACATCCTCAAAAAATTCCAGAAGATTTGTCAATAATAATTTCTCTTTCATGAATCCATGGTGATTTGGACCTATGCTTCACCTCTTTCCAAATGTTTCCAGTTATTACATCCTTAATTATTGACTCCAGCAGTTCCTCACCATCGCTCTCAGGCTAACCAATCTGTAATTCCTCATTTTTCTCTCTCCCTCCTTTTTTAAAAAGTGGGGTTATGTTAGCTAACATGTCAATGGAATGTTGGAAAGTGATCACCAACGAGTCCACTATTTCTAGGGCCACTTCCTTGAGTACTCTGGGACACAGAGCATCAGGCCTTGGGGTCTTATTGTGTTTTAATTCTACCAATTTTCCCAATACAATTTCCTGACTAATAAGGATTTCCTTCAGTTCCTCCTTCATGCGAGACCCTCTGTCCCCTAGCATCTGTGCAGAGAGTTAACATTTTAGCTAACTAACCCGTCATCAGATTTCTAGATACATCTTTTGTTTGTTAACTTGTTCCATTACCATTTTCTTTGTCCTTGCACCACGGAACTGAGTATCATTTTATCTCTCCTACCCTCCACCCAACGATAGACCTTTTTCTTCCCCCCCTTATACTCTTCACTTGCATAAAACCCAACAGACTTTGAGCTCTGACTAAGGGACATCCAGACCCAAAACATTGAAGTTTATTAGTCGCAAGTAAGGTTTGCATTAATGCTGCAATGAAGTTACTGTGAAATTCCCTGATCGCCACACTCTGGTGCCTGTTTGGGTCAATGCACCTAACCAGCACATCTTTCAGACTGTGGGAGGAAACTGGAGCACCCGGAGGAAACCCACACAGATACAGGGAGAACATGCAAATTCCACACAGTTTGCACATTGGCTCCGTTTTCTATCCGCAGATGCTGAGAGACCTGCTGAGATTTTCCAGCATTTTCTGTTTTGGTTTCACACTTCCAGCTTATCTCAGGTCACTGACCTGAGGCAATAACTGTTTTTCCTCTCAACAGATGCTATCTGACCTGCTGTGCATTTGCAACACTTTCTGTTTTCATTTCAGATTTCCAGTATCGCAGTATTTTGCTTTTATTTGGGCAGCAAGTCTGAGGAGTGAGATTGATGATCATATAATCCACGATTATCCTCAACACCAGTGTCTTGCAAGGCTGTGTCCTCAGCCCTTTACCATACGCCTTGTACACCTTCTACTGTTTGGCCAAAGTCCCCTCTAATTTGATTTTCAAGTTTGCTGATGCACCACCATAGTGGGTCAGATCTTAAACATTGATAAAACGGAGTACAGGAATGAGATAGAGAATCTGGTGAACTATTGCGATAATCTCTCCCTCAATATCAGTAAAACAAACCACTGTCTCGGCAAAGCAGCCAGCACATTTAAGGACCCCATGCACCCTGGACATTTTCTCTTCCACCTTCTTCCATTGGAAAAAAGATACAGAAGTCTGAGGTCACATACCAACCAAGTGACTTAAGAACAGCTTCTCCCCTGCTGCCATCAGATATTTGAATGGACCTACCTTGTATTAAGTTGATCTTTCTTTACACCCTAGCTATGACTGTAACACTACATTCTGCACCCTCTCATTTCCTTCTCTATGAATGGTATGCTTTGCCTGTATAGCAAGCAAGAAACAATACTTTTCATTGTATGCTATTACACGTGATAATAATAAATCAAATCAAAGGAGATAGTCATCAACTTCAGACGCAAATGGGAAGACATGGCCCTGTCTACATCCACAGGGATGAAGCGGAATTGGTTAAACATAAAAAATAGGAGCAGGAGTAGGCCATCTCGCCCTTCAAGCCTGCCCCGCCATTCAATAAGATCATGGCTGCTCTGTCGTGGCTCAGTTCCACATTCCCACCCTCTCCCCATAACCCTTAATCCCCTCTTATCAAAAACCCATCAACCCGCGTCTTAAAAATATTTAACAAGGTAGCCTCCACCACTTCAACTGGCAGAGAATTCCAGAGATTCACCACCCTTTGAGTGAAGAAGTTCTTCCTCAACTCCATTCTAAACCCCCCCCGCCCCCCCCTTTATCTTGAGGCTGTGTCCCCTAGTCCTACTGTCCTTTCGGAGCGGGAAGAGTCTCTCCACCTCTATCCTATCCATCCCATTCATCATCTTATACGTCTCAATGAGATCTCCCCTCATTCTGCTAAACTCTAACGAGTACAAGCCTAGTTTATTCAGCCTCTCCTCATATCTCAACCCCCCTCAACTCCGGCATCAGCCTAGTAAACCTCCTCTGCACTCCCTCCAAGGCCAAAATATTCTTGCGTAAGTACGGCGCCCAAAACTGCACACAGTACTCCAGCTGCGGCCTCACCAATACCCTATACAGCCGCAGCAAGACCTCCCTACTTTTATATTCAATCCTCCTCGCTATGAAGGCCAGCATCCCATTCGCCTTCCTGACCACCTGCTGCACCTGCAAGCTGGGTTTTTGCGACTTATGCACAAGGACCCCAAGGTCCCTCTGCACCGTCGCCTGCTGCAGTTTTTCGCCACGTACGTAATAATCCTTCCGACCATTATTCCTACCAAAGTGGACTACCTCGCACTTGCCAACATTAAATTCCATTTGCCATTTCCTGGCCCATTCGCCCAGCCTATCTAGATCCTTCTGTAGACTCTCCACACCCTCCGCACAATTTGCCATTCCACCAATCTTGGTGTCATCAGCAAATTTCGACACCATACACTCGGTTCCCTCCTCCAGATCATCTATATAAATGGCAAATAGCTGAGAGCTTCAAGTTTTTAGGTGTCCAGATCACCAACAAGCTATCCTGGTCCCCCCCATGTTGACTTTATAGTTAAGAAAGCCTACCAACGTCTCTACTGTCTTAGGAGACTAAGGAAATTTGGCATGTCCGCTACAACTCTCACCTACTTTTACAGATAGAAAGCATCCTTTCTGGTTGTATCACAGCATGGTATTGCTCCTGTTCTATCCAAGACTGCAAGAAATACAAAGAGTCATAAACATAGCCCAGTCAGTCATGCAAACCAACCTCCCTTCCATTGTCTCCATCTACACATCCCGCTGCCTTGGAAAAGCAGCCAGCAAAAATCAAGGATCCCACACACCCTGGACATATTCCCTTTCACCTTCTTCTGTTGGGAAAAAGATACAGAAGTCATGTACCAACTGCCTCAAGAACAGCTTTTTCCCTACTACCATCATACTTTTGAATGAACCTACTTTATATTAAGTAGATCTTTCTCTACACTCTAGCTGTGACTGTAACACGACATTCTGCACCCTCTCCTTTCCTTCTCTATGTACAATATGCTTTGTCTATATACTACACAAGAAACAATACTTTTCACTGTACACTAGTACATGTGACAATAATAAATTGTAAAGTGTGTTGATAATCAAAAAGCACGAGATTGCAGGGGGGGTGTTGAGGGACGGAAGGGCTGCAATCACTTAGAAAGAGAATGAATCAAAGCAGGATGGCAAATTTAAACTGCGAAGTCATAGGATCCCTACAGTGCAGAAGGAAGCCATTTGGCCCATCAAGCCAACAATCCCACCCAGGTCCTATCCCCTTAATCCCACAAATTTACCCTGTCAGTCCCTCTGACACAAAGGGGCAGTTTAACATGGCCAATCCATCTAACCCACACATCTTTGGACTGTGGGAGGAAACCAGAACACCCGGTGAAAACCCACATCACACAGGAAGAACATGCAAACTCCACTCAGACAGTGACCTGAGGCCAGAGTTGATCCTGGGTCTCTGGCACTGTGAGTCAGCAGTGCAACCAAGTTGTTGCAAGGAAGATTCAGACTGACAAAAAAAAATGCTCTTCCTCTTTTCTGCACATCTCTGGTAATACCTGGGGGCAGCACAGTGGTTCACACTTCTGCTGCACAGCACCAGGGATCCAGGTTCAATTCCTGGTTTAGGTCACTGTCTGTGTGGAATTTGCATGTTCTACCCATGTCTGTGTGGGTTTCCTCCCACAGTCTGAAAGACGTGCTGGTTAGGTACACTGGCCATGTTAAATCTTCCCTCAGTGTACCCAAACAGGCACCAGAGTGAGGTGACTAGATTTTCACAATAAATTCATTGCAGTGTTAATGTAAGCCTACTTGTGACACTAATAAATTTTAAATTTGAGAATAAAGATATGCATACAGTCACTCTTAGAACGAACTCTTACCATTCCTACAACTGCACCAACCTGTAACTTGCATCCACAGAGCTTCCAGGGCAAATTTAAAGGAAAGGTCCAACTTGGGGCCCAGGAATGCTGACTTCAGCCCGCAGGTGCGGCTAATATTATTCTGATTGAATTACTATGCTTGTTTTTATGTCCAGAAGCGAGGAGGAAGGGAGTTTTGAAAGGAGAGTGAGTGGCTGACATGGATTTAAGTGGCAGCAGCAGCGTCTCCCTGGGAACCTCCTGGCCGCCATTACCGCACAACCCTCTGCTGAGTGCGCCTGCGTAGCCGCGGGGCACGGCGGGAGTTGTAGTCCCCAGCCTGTCGGTGAGCACGGCCAGGGTGCGCGCGCCGAACTACAATACCCAGCAGGCCCAGCGGCTGGGGCGACAAGGACAACTTTGGAGGACTGGAGCTTATGTGGAATAAGTTCCCAACTCAGCTTCTTACCCTGAACACTCACCTGGATATAACATGTAAATATATATTTGTATAGACTTAATTTGTTAGCATATGGGACATTGACCCTAGAGTCTGAAGGTTATGGGTTCGAATCTCACTCAGTCCAGTTCAAAATCTGACCTGACAATGGCATTCCTGTTGCAATACTGAGGGAGTGCTGTACTGTCAGAGGTGCCATCTTTTGGATGAGATGTTAATCCACATCCAAGTCTTGACAGGCCAGATTTTGTATTGGAATGAGTGAGATTGTGACTGTTGGATGTGATGGCTGGCATGCTGGGATAGGGGTTAGCACTGTTGCCTCACCGTGCCAGGGGCCCAGGTTCGATTCCACCCTCAGATCACTGCCTGTGTTTGCATCTTCTCCCCGTATATGAATAGGTTTCCTCCACACACACCATAGAAAGCATCCTTTCCAGATGTATCACAGTATGGTATGGCTCCTCCTCTGACCAAGACCACAAGAAAGTACAAAAGGTTGTGAACGTAGCCCAGTCCATCAGACAAACCAGCCTCCCATCCATTGACTCCATCTATACTTTCTGCTGCCTCGGAAAAGCAATCAGCATAATCAAGGACCCCATGCACCCCAGACATTCTCTCTTCCGCCTTCTTCTGTCAGGAAAAAGATACAAAAGTCAGAGAGATGTACTAACCAACTCAAGGACAGCTTCTTTCCTGCTGCTATCAAACTCCTACCTTGTATTAAGTTGATCTTTTTCTACCTCTAGACATGACTGTAACTCTGTTCTGCACCCTCACAGTGAAAAGTATTGTTTCATGCATTCTATATAGCCAAAGCATATCATTCATCAGGGAGAAGGAAAGGAGAGGGTGCAGAATATAGTGTTACAGTCACAGCTAGGATGTAGAGAAAGATCAGCTTAATATAAGGTAGGTCCATTCAAAAGTCTGATGGCAGCATGGAAGAAGCTGTTCTTGAGTCGGTTGGTATGTGACCTCAGACTTTTGTATATTTTTCTCAACGAAAGAAGGCAAAAGAGAACATGTCCAGGGTGTGTGGGGTCCTTGATTATGCTGGCTGCTTTTCCGAGGCAGCCTTCATATAGCTGTGGGAACTTGCTATTTGTGAATACGGAGTTGTCTTGTTTTCTATGTTACAGCTGTGACACCCCTGCAAAAGTACTTAATTGGCTAAAAATTGTATGGGGATACTGTGAGCTTGTTCTTGCTAGATTTCTCTTTCTGTCTCAGTTTTTCTGTTTTCTGTACTCATTACATTTAATGTGACATATTGTTAATGAGAGCTAGTTTACTGCTTTGCTTGATGACTTGCTTGTGGCAGAGGCTGAAGAAAGCAAATGCATTACGTACCGATGACATTTTGTTAATGTGATTTGTGGCCTGTCTGCTAAACCTGACCTGCTATCTATATATTTGCATATTTTACTTTTGTTTCTAGAACAGTGTCCCCCATTCCATCAGTACCAATAGAGGAAACGTGACAGAACCTGAACGACAAAAACTGCATAATTGAAACTAGAAGCAGGAGTAGGCCATTTGGCCCTTCGACCCTGCTCCTCCATTCATTACGATCATGGCTGATCATTGAATTCAATATCCTGATCCCTCGCTTCCTTTCATGTCACTTGATCCTTTTAGCCCCAAGAGCTGGGTCTAATTTCTTTTTGAAATCACACAATGTTTTGGCCTCAACTACATCCTGCGGTTGTGAATTCCACACATTCACCACCCTCTGGGTGAAGAAATTTCTCCTCACCTCAGTTCTAAAAGGTTTACTGCTTATCCTCAAACTATGATCCCTAGTTCCGGACTCCCCCACCATTGGGAACATTATTTCTGAATCTATCCTGTTAGAATTATTTAAGTTTCTATGAGATCCCATCTCATTCTTCTGAACTCCAGTAAATATAATCCTAACCGACTTAGTCTCTCCTCATATGACAGACTTGCCATCCCAGGAATCAGCCTGGTAAACCTTTGCTGTACTCCCTCTATAGCAAGGAGATTCTTCCTCAGATAAGGACACCAAAATTGCACACAATACTCCAAGTGTGGCCTCACCAAAGCCCTACACAATTACAGTAAAACATCCCTATCCCTATACTCAAATCCTTTCGCTATGAAGGCCAACATACCATTTGCCTTCTTTACTGCCTGCTGTACCTGCATGCTTATTTTCAGCAACTGATGCATGAGGACTTGAAGATCTCGTTGAGTATCCACCTCCCTCAATTTACAATCACACACGTTAAAACCTGTTTTCATCTCATGTGGATAGATAAATTAGATTTTAATTTTCTAAGAATTTTCTAAATACTTCAACATGTGACGATGCAGCTGCAGATATTCAGAAAAAATCTAATAGGAAGATAACTCAGCATCACCATAGAATCCCTGCAGTATAAAAGCAGGTTATTCAGCCCATTGAGCCTGTATCGACAGCAATCTCGCCCAGGCCATATCTCTGTAACCCCAGCCGTTACCTTGCTAGACCCCTTGACACAAAGGTCAATTTAGCATGGCCAATCAATCTAACCCATCTTTGGAGTGTATTAATTAGCAAGAAATTATTTCTCTCAAAGGGTGGTGAATTGTTGGGTTCACTACCCCAGAGAACGGTGGATGGCGGGTCATTGAGTAAATTTTAGGGAAGAGATGGACAGATTTTTAATTAGTCAGAGGTGAGATCAGCCATGATCATACTGATTGGTGGAGCCAGCTCAAGGGACTGAATTGCCTACTCCTGCTCCTAGTTCTTATGTTTTATGTTATGCTTCAGTTGTACTGGACAGTGGTGAGACTGCATCTCAAATACTGTGTGCAATTTTGTTCTCCTCATGTAAGCAAGAATATAACTCTGGCGGAGCTGGTTCGGAGGTGGCTTACTAGATTGATACCTGGAATGAGTAGGTTGTGTTATGAGGATAGGTTGGTAAGGCTGTGCATATTTCCGGTGGAGTTTAGAAGAGTGGGAGGTGACTTGATTGAAGTATATCATAGAATCCCTGCAGTGCAGAAAGAGGCCATTGGGTCTATCGAATCCAATATAATGTATATAAGATACTAAATATTATTGACAAGGTAGATGATGTCTCCTGTTGTGGGTGAGTCCAGAACTGGGGCACTGATTTAAAATGGAGGGGTCTCCCTGATGAGGCAGAGATGAGGAGAATTCATTTCTCTCAGAGTTGTACCACTCTGGTTAACTGTGGAGAGATGATGGGGGGAGGATAGCATGGCCAACCCTGTCAAAAGCTACAGAAGGACCAAGAGGTGCAAGTTTACCTTGCGAAATTCTTGCAAAGTGCTGAGGTGTAATGCCTAATAGCATTGTGGGTGTACCTCCACCACATGGACAGCAGCGGTTCAAGAAGGCAGCTCACCACCATCTTCTCAAGGGGTATCAGGGATGGGCAATAAAATGCTGGTCTAGCCAGCGAAGCCATCATCCCGTAAAGAGCTAAACCAAAGTGACCATTCATTGTATATGAAGTCAAAGAAAAATATGTTGTCATTTTATTTCACCATAAAATTGTAATTGAATCAATTCATATTCTACTCAATCTTCATGTATGTCTAATCCATGGTTCATAACATAAGTTCTTTCTTAGTTTTATGGTTTGCACAGAAAGCTCATGTTTCGTTATAGAATCATAGACTCCTACAGTACAGAAGGAGGCCATTCAACCCATTGAATCTGCTTCAACCACAATCCTACCCACGCCCTATCCCCATAACCACTCACCCTAGCTAGTCCCCCTGACACTAAGGGGCAATTTAGCGTGGCCAATCCACCTAACCCACACATCTTTGGTCTGTGGGAGGAAACTGGAGCACCCGGAGGTAACCCATGCAGACAAGGGGAGAATGTGCGAAGTTCACAGAGATTTACCTGAGGCTGGGAATCAAACCTGGGTGCCTGGCGCTGTGAGGCAGCAGTGTTAACCACTGTGCCACCATGCCGCCCCATTCAGCCTATGCTCCACTTCCATTTCCACTTTCGGATCAAAAGTATCCTTCTATTCTTGGGTGTCCTTCTACACCCAATTTACCAATGTAACCGCTTTTTAAAAGACACAATTGTACCTGCCTTTTTGTATTTGTACAGTTGTAAAATTGTATCCATTTTTAAACCATATTCCAAATGTATCTGTGACCTTGTACAAATGTCATCTGTAAGCTCTCCATGTGTCTACAATCACTGTAATGTCCTAATACTGTAGTCACTTTCTCAATTCCCATCAACCCGCACTGAGCCTCATCATCACACATCACATAGCCTGTGGTGAATGAGTGAGCACTTGTTGAAAAGCCTGATTGAGCTAACATATCTTTTTCTCACTCGCACTGCTGATCTTTTCCGATTTTGTTCAGTCGTGGCTGATTGATTCCAGTCAAGGTCCCCAGAGAGACATTCAACACCATGGCGGCACAGTGTCACAGTGGTTAGCACTGCTGTCTCACAGTTCCAGGGACCTGGGTTCGATTCAATTTTAAAATTGAATTCAAATTCCACTATCTACTATGGAGGGATTTGAACCCAGGACAGAATCAATGGGAAATATACCTGGATGTAACCTGCTGGTATTAAAGCTTGTTTATTAGTCACAAGTAGGCTTACATTAACACTGCAATGCAGTTTCTGTGAAAATCTCCTAGTCGCCATACTCCTGTTTGGGTACACGGAGGGAGACTTTAACCCAGCCAACGCATCTAACCTGCACATTTTTGGACTGAGAGGAAACCCACGCAAACACGGGGAGAATGTACAGACTCAGCACAGACAGTGACCCGAGCCAGGAATCAGCTTCGCAACCACCTGGAGTGGGTATCCCTGGTGCCCCAAGGTGCCAGGTCCTGCAACAGGTGTTGCACTGTCTCCTTTCGGAGCTGGAGCTGTCGGCAGCATGCAACGTTCAATAGTTGCTCAAAGGAGACTTGCGTGCGCAACTGCCAGAGTCTCTGCTTCCTCCTTCTCCTGCCTCTCCCCCACCCCAGGGTGAATGGCGGCCACGTCCTGCGTCCACTGGCCCTCCCTTCCTGCGAGTGATAAGGCCTGGGCCTCCTCTGTCCGCAATTCATCCTCCTGCTCCTCCTCCCCAGTTCCAGCAGCAACCAAAAGAACAGCAAGATTAATGGGCTGCATTGCCAAAGCCATCTCGTCAATCTGAAGGTGGGGGAAGGAGAGAGACAGATGGAGAGGGTAAAGAACTCTGATAGCTGCTAGTCCAGCAACACACACTCCCCACATTTCCCCATCCCCCAGCAACACACACTCCCTATAGCCCCCCCAGACCCCCAGCAACACACACTCCCCATACCACCATAGCCCTCCAACAACACACACTTCCTATAGCACCCCCCCCAGACCCACAGCCAACACACACTCCCCATACCCAACCCACAGACCCCAGCAACACTCAGTCCCCATACCCACCACACAGATCCACAGTAACACGCTCTCCTCATATGCCTCCACACCCTCAGCAGCACACACTCCCCACAACCCCACGCAGACCCCCAACAACACACATTCCCCATACACTCAACACACCACCAGCAAGACACACTCCCCATACTCCCTCACAGCCCCCCAGCAACACAGACTCCCAGCAACACTCTCCACAAGAGTGGAGAGTTGTGTATTGAGTCGGAGGGAATGGGGGAGCTCCTGAATGAATACTTTGCGTCGGTATTCACGAAGGAGAGGGGTTCGGAATCGTGCGGTCTCTTGGAGGGAGCGGAGGTTCAGTTGCAGGATATAGTTATTACGAGAGAGGAAGTGCTAGGGCTTTTAGGTAGCGTAAGGATGGATAAAGCTCCGGGGCCTGATGGTATTTATCCCAGGCTGCTTAGGGAGGCAAAAGATGAAATTGCTGGGCCTCTGGCGCACATCTTTGTCTCTTCTTTGGACACAGGTGAGGTCCCAGAAGACTGGAGGGTAGCAAATGTGGTCCCGTTGTTCAAAAAAGGTAGTAGGGATAACCCTGGGAATTATAGGCCGGTGAGTTTGACGTCGGTGGTAGGGAAATTAATGGAAAAAATACTTAGGGGTAGGATGTATGAGCATTTGGAGCGTTGCAATCTGATTAGGGATACGCAACATGGCTTTGTTAGAGGGAGGTCTTGCCTTACGAATCTGGTGGAATTCTTTGAGGAGGTGACAAAAACGGTTGACGATGGGAGAGCCGTTGATGTCATCTATATGGATTTCAGTAAGGCGTTTGACAAAGTCCCTCACGGTAGGCTGGTAGAAAAGGTTAAGGCGCATGGGATACGAGGCCAGGTAGCTAGGTGGATTGAGAACTGGCTGGGAAATAGGAGACAGAGGGTAGTTGTGGAGGGTACCTTGTCGGGCTGGAGGCCAGTGACCAGTGGTGTGCCGCAGGGCTCGGTACTGGGACCTCTCCTCTTTGTAGTCTACATAAATGACTTAGAAGAGGGCGTAGGTGGTGTGATCAGCAAGTTTGCTGATGACACCAAGATGGCAGGGTTGGCGGGTACGGAACTGGATTGTCAGGTGATACAACAGGATATAGATAGGTTGGTGCAGTGGGCAGATAGGTGGCAGATGGCATTTAATCCTGACAAATGCGAGGTGATGCATTTTGGACGGAATAATGCAGAGAGGAGCTATGTGATAAAAGGTAGGCCGATTAGGAGTATAGACATACAGAGGGACCTGGGAGTGCAGGTTCACAAATCCATGAAGGTTGCGTCACAAGTGGAGAACGTTGTTAGGAAGGCTTATGGGATGTTAGCCTTTATAGGAAGGGGCTTAGAGTATAAAAGCTGCCGTCTAATGCTTCAGTTATACAGAACGTTGGTTAGACCGCATTTGGAGTACTGCGTCCAGTTCTGGTCACCTTATTACCGGAAGGACGTGGAGTCTCTGGAAAGGGCGCAGAGGAGGTTTACCAGGATGTTGCCTGGCATGGGGGGACTGGGTTACGAGGAGAGATTGAAGAGACTGGGGCTATTCTCCTTGGAAAGACGGAGATTGAGAGGGGACATGATAGAGGTATATAAGATACTGAAGGGAATAGATAGAGTTAATAGTGAGAGACTGCTCCCTAGACTGGGTACGAACACGAGAGGTCGTCACTTAAGGGTGAGGGGGGGGAGGTATAATTTGGAGGTAAGAGGAAGGTTCTTTACGCAGAGAGTTGTGGGGGTCTGGAATGCGCTACCGAGTAGGGTGGTGGAGGCAGGAACGTTGGACTCGTTTAAGATGCAGTTAGATAGGCACATGAGTGAAACAAGAATGGAGGGATATGGTAGGGGCTATTAAATAGGGTTAAACCTCGGGAGACACCGGAAGGGCAGGCTGTATGATTAATATTTTTTGTCTTTATTCCACAGGTGGAGGTCCACCTCGTGTCAAGCGAGGGGCATGCACACGGCGGGTCGTGCGTGGGCTGCTCTTGGAAGTCCAGGAGTGGCCTAGTACTTCGTGTCGGTGTGTGTGCTTGATCGTGGACCGGTAGACGGGCGCCGCAACAGCTCGGTGACTAGCACTGCTAGCTGTGCAGATACATGGATTTGGGCCTGTGTCTGTGGGAGTTTGTGCATTCTCCCTGTGGTTGCGTGGGTTTCCTCCGGGCGCTCCGGTTTCCTCCCACACCCCAAAGATGTGCTCTTAGGCTAATCGGTTTCCACCAAATTGACACTATTTCTTCCCTGAATCTGACTGAGTAGGGTCCCATTCATAGACATGCAGGGTAAAATAGGTGTAGGGTGATGCGGCGACACGGGCTCATTGGGCTGAAGGGCCTGTTTCCCGTGCTGGGTTGTTCTTTGTTCTTTCTTTATAACCCCCCCACACAAACTCCCAGCAATACACACTCCCCATACCCCTCCACAGACCCCCGTCAACACACACTTCCCATACCTCCCCCCCACAGCCCTGAGCAATACACAGTCCCCGTAGCCTCCCCACAACCCCCCAGCACCACACATTCCCCAAACCCCCCCAAACCAACAGCACCACACTCTCCCTATACCCACCCCACAGCACCCCCCCTTCAGCAATACACACTCCCCATACCCCCCACAGCAACAACACTCCCCATAACCCCCCACATTCCCCCAGCAACACATGCTCCCCATACCCCCCCCCCAAACACGGTACCACCAACAAACACTCTGCATAACCCCCCACAGACCCCTAGCAACGAACAATCCCCATAACTCCCCAGAAACCCCCAGCAACACACATTCCTCATTCTGCCCCCCACACACCCACAGCAACACACACTCACCATAGCCCCCCCCACAGATCCCCAGCAACACACACACTCCCTATACCCCCCACACACCCTTAGCAACACACACCCCACCATATCCTCCCACACACCCCCAGCAACATACGCTCCCCATACCCCTCACAGCCCCCAGCAACACACGCTCCCCATACCCCTCACAGCCCCCAGCAACACACGCTCCCCATACCCTCATCACAACCCTCAGCAATATACATTTCCCATTCCCCCCTCAGACCTTCAGCACCACATACTCCCAATACCCCCCCCCGCCAAACCAACAGCAACACACACTCCCCATACCCATCCCACAGCTGCCCCCTCCAGTGATACACACTCCCCATACCCTCCCCACAGCCCCCAGCAACACACACTCCGCATACCCTCCCCACAGCCCCCAGCAACACACACTCCCCATATCCCCCACACACCCGCCAGCAACACACTCCTCATACCGACCCCCACCAACCCCCAACAACACACACTCCCCATACCTTCCCCACACAGCCCCCCAGCAACACATAGAATCCTGACAGTGCAGAAGGAGGTTATTCGGCTCATTGAATCTGCAGAGCATTTGTCCCAGGCCCACCCTATTCTTGTAACCTCACACATTTACCCTGCTACCCTCCAATTCTAGGGACACTAAGTGGCAATTTAACATGGCCAATCCACCTAACTGGCACATCTTTAGAGTCAGTACTGCACAGAAGTGTAAATCTGAATTTGGTGCTCAACTCAGTGACATGGACTTTAGAACTGATACCTTCTGGCTCCAAGGTGAAAGTTGAACCAAAACCAAAAGAGCCTGGCACCTCCCAGTATCATGTGGGTTGGCACAGTGGTTAGCACTACTGTCTCACAGCACCAGGGACCCAGGTTCAATTCAGACTCCAGCTATCTGTCAGTGTGGGGTCTGCACATTCTTCCCACATCTGCATGGCTTTCCTCTGGGTGCTCCGGTTTCCTCCCACATCCCAGAGATGTGCAGGTTAGATTGATTGGCCATGCTAAATTGTCTCTTAGTATCTAGGGGATTAACAGGGTAAATATGTGGGTTACGGTGATAGAGCCTGGGTGGGATTGTGGTCAGTGCAGGCTGAGTAGCGTCCTTCTGCACTGTAGGGATTCTATGTGGTTTATCATTGCATTAGGCTGTCACTTTACCAGCTAAACTAAGGGCAGACCTTTCAGTAATGAGATATAGTTCAGGGGGGAAAGAAATCATACATTAAAGTTCTTTCCGAGAGGCTTGGCATGATATGTCTTGGCGCAATCACCATCTCTAATTCTGTAATGAATCAGGTACTTGGGCTTAATTGTCTGAAGGATGGTTTACTTTTGCATGCTATAATTTGGAAAATATTAGCTCACATCAAGCTAATACTTCAAGATTGCCAGCAGGTTTGTGATAATGGATGTTTGTACACGCAGTGATTTGATGCCTTTGATTTATAGATCACTGAACCCGTCCGTGCACTGCGCAAGAGATTTAATTCCTTCTGTTGGCAATTCCATATCTTCTTTCCAGTGACAACATTTAAATGAGCACAGTATTGCGGTTTTTGTTGCAAAGACCTGTGACAAGTAGGACTTCTCCTGAAAGTGCTGGAGGTGACGTCTGAAGAGGAGACAATGGCCGGAATTTTACCAGCACGCCTGCCCCGATTCCCGGGGACGGGCGAGGCTTGGAGAACGGTATTCTCTGTTGGCCTTGGGTGGGATCGTGTGAATGTTGGGCTGGGCAGGCATGCTGGTAAAATTCCACCCAATATTACCTGGAATCAATTGAATGACAACAAATTCCCACAGTAATGAGATAATGCAAAATACCACAGATGTTGGAATCTGAAACAAAAACAGAAACATGCTGGAAAACCTCAGTGGGTCTGACAGCACCTGTGGGGAGAGAATAGCCAACATTTCAAGCCTAGATATTCAAATCTGACATAGGTTCATCCAGACTCGAAACGTTGGCTCTATTCTCTGTCCACAGATGCTGTCAGACCTGCTGAGATCTTCCAGCATTTTCTGTTTTTGTCGCACCGTAATGAGGCACATTTGTCCAATTATGAATTGCAGGCTTGGTTTGAAATTAAGCCAGAGTGCTGACAAAGCACATTTTTTAATGGCATCTTGGCTATGTGCATTTGAAAGGAAAGAAAGAAAGACATGTATTGAGATATGTGGATATCTCAAAGTACTTTGCGGCCAATGAAATCCTTTTTCTGAAGTGTAGTCATTGCTACAGGAAATACTGCAAACAATTTATTCACAGCAAACTCCCACACACAGTGTCGGATCTATTTTCTTCTTCAGAAAGAACTTGAGCTTCTCAAAGGAGAAACTTCTTTATCAAGCATCCTTTAGAAACAGAATTTTACAGAAAGTGAAAGAGATTGGTTTACTGATGAGAGAGAGCGAGATCTTGACTCAAAAGCTTTTATAGCTTTCAAATAGCAACTGAACAGAAAACATATAATTTTATAGAGCGTTATAACTTTTTATGCTATGTTGTGAAATTATCAGGTACAAACAGTAGAAAGAGTGGTTAGCACTGCTGTCTCACAGCACCAGGGACCTGGGTTCAATCCTGGCCTTGGGTCACTGCCTGTATGGGGTTTACACATTCTCCCCGTGTCTGCATGGGTTTCCTCCAGATGCTTCATTTCCTCACACTCCAAGGTTGTGCAGGTTAAAATTTATATTTATTAGTCACAAGTAGGCTTACAATAACACTGCAATGAAGTGACTGTGAAATTTCCCTAGTCACCACACTCCGGTGCCTGTTTGGGTCAATGCACCTAACCAGCACGTCTTTCAATCTGTGGGAGGAAGCCGGAGTACCCAGAGGAAACCCAAGCAGACGTGGGAAGAATGACCCAAGTCAGGAATTGAACCCGGGTCTCCGGCTGCCCTGTGAGGCAGCAGTGCTAACCACCATATGGTTAGGTTGACTGGCTGTGTTAAATTGACCCTCGTGTCAGGAGGATTAACAGGGTGAATATGTGAGGTTATGGTGCGTGGGTGAGATTCTGGTCGGCGCAGACTTGACGGACTGAATGGCCTCTTTCTGTACTGCAGGGATTCTATGAAACCAATGTCTAACTTCCAGAAAACAATTCTCAGCTGTAACCATAAAGGCTTGTTTACCTTATGAGAAAGTCTTTTTATCTCAAAAATCATTCTTGCTTAACATTCAAATGTAGCCAAGTTTCTAAGCTAAACCCAGAATTCCAAGCTTAGTTTTAAAATGTGGTCAAATTAGCTTAAGTTAGTTTTAAGGCACAGCATAATTAGTTACGTGAGGCAGAAATACCTTAAAATGAAGCATTTTAACCGGAGCAAACCCCCATACAGAGGATCCCACACACAGGAACGTGATAATGACCAAATAATCTGTTTCTATTTTGTTTTCATTCGTGTGGAAGAAGCCATTCAGCCCAAAAAGTCTGCATTAACTCTCCATCAGAGCATCCCGCACAGGACTCCCTCCCCCGCCCTATCCCTGCAACCCCACACATTTCCAATGGCTAATCCATCTAACCTACACATCTTGGGACACTTAAGGGGCAATTCTTTTAAAAGTTTGTTTATTAGTGTCACAAGTGGCTTACATTAACACTGCAATGAAGTTACTGTGAAAATCCCCTACTCGCTGCACTCTGGCGCCCATTCAGGTACACCGAGAGAATTTAGCATGGCCAATGCACTGTGAGGTGGCACAGTGGTTAGCACTCTGCCTCACAGCACCAGAGGCCTGGATTCAATTCCGGCCTCGGGTGACTGTGTGTAGTTTGCACGTTCTCCCCGTCTGCGTGGGTTTCCTCCAGATGTTCCAGTTTCCTTCCACACTCCAAAGATGTGTGGGTTAGGTTGATTGGCCATGCTAATTTGTCTCTTAGTGTCCCAAAGATGTGTAGGGTAGGGGGAATTAGCAGGGTAAATATTTGGGATTATGGTGATTGGGCCTGGGTGGGATTGTTGTCAGTGCACTTTTGATGGGCCAAATGGCCTCCTTCTGCACTGTAGGGATTCTATGATTCAAATCAGCATGTTTTTTGGACTGTAGTAGGAAACCGGCGCACCCAGAGGAAACCCAAGCAGACATGGGGAGAACATGCAGATCCTCACAGACAGTGACCCAAGCTGGGAATCGAACCCAGGTCCCTGGTGCTGTGAGGCAGCAGTGCTAACCACTGTGCCACCGTGCCAGCTCATTGCTGATTGAAGGATAAGTATTGATCAAGATACCAAGGTATCTCCTCTGCTCTTCTTCAACAAAGCTCATGGGTTCTTTTACATATAGTAAGTCATCGCTTAAAGTTCCTGAACATCATGAGCTTAAGAGAGGCAACTTTTAAATGAACCATGGGTTCATGGAGGGATCAATGTTAAAGCCAAAGTTGGATTCCTTTGGAAATTTCTCATTCAGGATGAAAAACAATGTACAGATTAAAACACTGCACTATTTAGATGCAGCGCTGTGCATTTCCAGCTGAAATCACTTTCAAAAGTACAATAGATTATTTAATATAAAAGAAATGATGGCACGGCTGCACTGTGGTTAGCACTGCTGCCTCACAGCACCAAGGACTTGGGTTCAATTCCGGCCTTGGCTGACTGTCTGTGCGGGGTCTGCACATTCTCCCCGTGTCTGTGCAGGTTACTTCTGGGTGCCCTGGTTTTCTCCCACAGTCCAAAGATGTGCAGGTTAGGTGAATTGGCCAGGCTAAATTGCCCCTAGTGTCAGGAGAATTAATAGGATAAATATGTGGGGTTACGGGAATAGGGCCTGGGTGGGATTGTTGTTGGTGTAGGTTCAATGGGTTGAACGGCCTCCTTTTGCACTGTAGGGATTCTATGACCCCTGCACCACAGGAAGTAGTTTCTTTCTACCAGTCCATCAAAGCCTTTAATCATCGCCCTTTAATTAGGTCACCCCTTAATCTTTTATGTACACTTTTATTCTCACTTTTCCACTAGTGTCAGGGGATTAGCAGGGTAAATATGTAGATTATGGGGATAGATCCTAGGTGAGATTGTTGGCAATGCAGGCTCGATGGACCGAATAGCCTCTTCCCACACTGTAGTCATCATATGATTCTATGAAATACTGTATAAATTCAAATAAAATTACACTCACCAGTCTCTCTTAAGCAGCCCCTTGAGTTCAGGATGGCATCCATTCCAGACCAGTGGGTTGTGGGATGGCTCATAAGTCCAATGACAATCTCTAGGCTCTGCCACATGTGAGCAGGTGTCACTTGGAGGATCAGTTAGATAAATTGCTTGGAGGTCTTTGTCCATTCTCTGCTGCCTTGCCTTGGCCTCTGCATGTTCCCAGCAAAGTCTCTCTGTGGTCAATGCCTTTCCAAATGAACCTTCTCCTATGTTGAGCAAAATACAGCGGATGCTGGAATCTGAAACAAAAACAGAAAATGCTGGAAAATCTCAGCAGCATCTGTGGACAGAGACTAGAGCCAACATTTCTTGACCTCATTACAGCCTTGGTTCAAACATGAATGAAAGAGCTGAATTCCAGAGCTGAGGTGAGAGTGACAGCATTAATAATAACCTTACGACAAGAACTATACGCAGTACTCCAAATGTGACCTTACCGATGTCTTGTACAGTTGTAACATAATGTCCCAACTCCTGTAAAGTTTTCTTATTAGTGCCACAAGTCAGCTTATATTCACACTGCAATGAAGTTACTGTGAAAATCCCCTAGTCGCCACACTCTGGCGCCTGTTCGGGTACACTGAGGGAGAATTTAACACGGCCAATGCACCTAACTAGCACATCTTTCAGACTGAGAGGAAACCAGAGTACCTGGAGGAAACCCATGCAAACACAGAGAGAATGTGCAGACTTTGCACAGGCAGTGACCCAAACTGGGAATTGAACCCGGGTCACTGGTGCTATGAAGCAGCAGCGCTAACCACTGTGCCACCGTGCCACCTCTAATTCAGTCCTCTCATTATCTCCCTGGACCCTAAAAACTCTGGAATTTCCTCTCTAATCCTCCCTGTCTTGTTTTGAAGAATTCCTTCCGACTCTTTGACCAAGCTTTTGGTTACATGTCCTAATACCTCCTTGACTCAAATCTTGACTCATGATGCTCCTGTAAAACACCTTTCCAATATTGAACACGTTGCACAAATGTACGCTATTGTTGTTACTAGAGTTGGCAGCCCGATTGGTTGCCAGGACCCACCTGCCCTGCTGTGGTAAGTAACAAAGCTGAGGAAAGCGACAAGGGTGGAAGCGATGGGCAAATGTACAGTGAAGTCATGCTGGAGATGAGCATAAGCAATAAGGAAAGACAAATGCATTCTCTGCCTTACGTTGAATGGCAAGTGAACCTAAACAAAGTTGAAGTATTCTGAAACTAGTGCATAATTTTCCATAACGATGAGCTTTTGATATGATTGCTGCCCTTGACATCCTGCAGAGAGGAGTATGCTAAATTGCTCATAGCAAATTGTGCGCCACTTTTAGTCCCTTTTAGCTATGTACCTTACATTTGGATCAGTGCTGAAATAATAGCTGTGATTTAGTGGCCTCTATGCGTCAGATCACTGATTAAAGCTGTTTCTTTTAAGTAACTGCCTGTTGTTTTAACCCTTTGGTTCACAAGTGGTGCAAAGCAGAGAAAGAGGGCTAGTTAGCTCACTATGCCAACGCCATAAAATCCCTACAGTGCAGAAGGAGGCCATTCAGCCCATCACGTCTTCACCAACTCTCCAAAACAGAGTTCCCCCCCAACCACCTGCTGTATCCCCATAACTCCATGCATTTACCATGGATAATCCACATAACCTGAACATCGCTGGACAATAAGGGGCAATTTAGTATGGCCAAACCACCTAAACTTCTCATCTTTAGACACTAATGGGCAATTTAACATGGTCAATCCACCTAAATTGCATATCTTTGGACACAAAGAGACAACTTAGCATAACCAATCCACCTAACCTGCACATTTTTGGACACTAAGGGACAATTTAGCATGGTGAATCCACCTAACGCACACATCTTTGGATTATGGGAGGGAGCTGGAGCACCCAGAGGAAACCCACGCAGACACGGGGAGAATGTGCAAACTCCACACTGACAGTGACCCAAGGCCGGAATCGAACCTGGGTCCCTGGCGCTGTGAGGCAGAAGTGCTAACCACCATTTCAGAAAAGCAATTCAATCATTCTAATTGCTCTTTAGGATCACATTGCGCAGAAGGAGGTCTACTCTCCTGAAATGATAAATAAGATCAGTTGAAAATAAATGCCTTAGTTAATGATAAAGTTTAAAAAAACAGACATAAATGTAACACAGGCAGCAGACAGAGCAAACGAAACTTCCTTTTTACTATTGAATGAATTTGTACCAACTTTTGACATGAGTAGAGATCACAAGCTAAGGAGATAAGGCCACTTTTCAAATGGGAATTGCATTACAAGAGGCACATTAACAGATGACAGTTTGGCATTGTGAAGTGTAAAGGTGGATTCAGGCAGGCTCTCAAGGTAGCCTGTAGATTATTGGAGTTTAATTGGCTCCCTTGCCTCTGGCCTCAGAGCTCCACTGTGCAGCTTTGCATATCTAATCCACCATCCAAATCGCGATGTGTGATCTCCTGGGCTTTCTCACTGTGGCTTTATCCACTCTTTAAACTTTGGTTTTCTGTGTGCACGTAAGGAATCCTCCTGCGAATTTGTTCAATAATTCATGGGTAGCCAAGAATAGACTAAACCCAATTCCCAGGCTTCCATTGTCATGGCAACACAATGCTGCTCTTCAGAGGTCATTAGCATGAGAGGTGTGGCCTCCCTGATGGGTTCAGTTTTATTTTAATGTCAATAAATCTTTCTTTACCTTGTAGAGAGTGCCCTGAAGGCAGTGCTGGGTTCACAGAATCCATACAGTGCAGAAGGAGGCCATTCAGCCCATTGAGTCTGCACTGACTCTCTAACAGTGTACCTTACCCAGGCCTGTAACCCCACATATTTACCCTGCTAATCCCCCAACCTATACATTTTGGGACACTAAGGGATAATTTAGCATAGCCAATCCACCTGACCCGCACTCCTTTGGACATTAAGGGGCAATTTAACATGGCCAATCCCCCTAACCTGCACATCTTGGGACACTGGACAGCATGGTAGCACAGTGGTTAGCACTGCTGCTTCACAGCTCCCGGGTCCTGGGTTCGATTCCTGGCTCGTGTCACTGTGTGGAGTTTGCACATTCTCCTCGTGTCCACGTGGGTTTCCTCCGGGTGCTCCGGTTTCCTCCCACAGTCCAAAGATGTGCGGGTTAGGTTGATTGGCCATGCTAAGAAATTGCCCCTTAGTGTCCAGGGATGCGTAGGTTAGAGGGATTAGTGGGTATAATATGTAGGGACATGGAGGATAGGGCCTGGGTGGGATTGTGTTTGGTGCAGACTCGATGGGCTGAAGGGCCTCTTTCTGCACTGTAGGGTTCTATGAGCACTGAGGGCGGTACTTTATGGCCTTGCTCATGCTGAAACTCTAAAGTCCTGCCCTTGGTCAATGGTCCTTCCTGTTGTCCTCCTCTTGCCCTCTCCAATTCCTGCGGCAGGTGGGGTGGTAAAATTCCAGACTCAGGGGCAATTTAGCATGGCCAATCCACCTAACCTGCACTTCTTTAGACAGGAGCAATTTACTGTGGCCAATCCAGCTAACCTAACATCTTTGGGCTGTGGCAGGAAACCAGAGGGCCCAGAGGAAACCCAGGCAGACATGGGGAAAACGTACAAGCTCCACATGGACAGTGACCCAAGGCCAGAATCGAACTTGGGTCCCTTGGCGCTGTGAAGCAGCAGTGCAAACTACTGTGCCACCGTGCCAGTGGATGTCATCAAGAGGGATCGGCGCATTCAAGTTATCGTTCTAGCCCATTGATCTGTCAACAATTTTATTCTTCAAAGGCAAATCCTGCATAAGCTCGGGGTACCCAAAATGTTTTCCAAACAATTAAAGTAGTTTTTTAAATGCACTCAATGGTGAGGAATTGGGAAATTTTCTGAGGGACTTGGGTGTCCTTGTACACAATGACTGGCCTGAATTTTCGTGGGGAATGGAGAGGATCTTAGCTTTGCCAAAGTGATGCTGGAGCCCCAATTACAGAAGTCCTGTCCCAGTGTAACACCATAAGACCACAATAAAAAAAGTGTGTAGTTTCTAAAAAAAAAAGTGTTTCCTATTTTACTTTGTCCTTTGACATAAGTTTGGCAGCAATCACTATAGGATTTGTGCAGCATAACTCACAATCTATCATTAGCACAATGGGGTGCTGTCACTTCACACTTCGACAGCTCCAAGTAGGTTTTGGTATGGGGATGTGAATACAAATGTTTGTTTTTATAAGGAATTAAAAACTTGAACACATTATTTCTTTCATAAAGGATGAAGTAGTTGAATGAATTTAAATATAATGAATAGGTGTTTATGCATCAGAGTTATTTTTAAAGAAAGTCTGCAATGAACAAATAGAACATTATTTTATTTCATCTCAGCATGGCTCATGCAGTCTGTCCATCGTAAATACTGGGTGAATAGGCAATGGAGAGTGTAAGAGCAAAGGAAGGAGGGTGGGGTGCACAGTGGTTAGCACTGTTGTCTCACAGCTCCAGAGTCTAAGGTTCAGTTTCAGCCTTGGATGACTCTCTATGCGGGGTTTGCACATTCTCCCCATGTCTGTGTGGGTTATCTGAGTGCTCCAGTTTCCGCTCACAGTCCAAAGATGTGTAGGTTAGATGGATTGGCCATGCTAAATTTTCCCTTAGTGTCCAAAGATGCATCAGTTTAGTGGATTGGCCTTGCTAAATGATGAGGTTATGAGGAGAGGGCCTGGATAAAAATAACTCTGTGGAAGAGTTGGTGCAGACTTGATGGGCCGAATGGCCTGCTCTGCACTGTAGGGAATCTATGGTTGGCATGAGTTGGCACAGGGGTTATAAAGGTAAATGGTGATGAACAGAGGGGCAGAGGTTTGCATGATGAGTATGAGAGGCCGTGGGGGAGGTGGTCATAATTAATGTGTGGGAATGAGGGACATAGAGGGGCAAGAGGAGGTACAAGGTGGCATGTGTGGCATGGGGAATGTGTACAAGGTGAGTGTAGAGGGGCATTCTTTGTTTCCTTGATTTATCTTTCACAGCTGGGACAAGATGCTGCAACACCTAATGTGGCCTCTCACACAGGCCACGTCAGCACCTGACAGCCCTTGTGGCTGCCTCTGAACTGTTTCTAATGGTGACTGGTCTGACTCCTATTAACACCTAACCCTCTCTGTCCAGAAATCTGACCATCCAGCACGCTTCACTGTATTGGGCTTATGGAATCAACATTTTACTTGACTCAGTGCTCCCGAGTTGGGGACAGAAATCCAGCAGCCAGGCCACCTGTTCAGGGTGTTGGTGGAGGCACAGTTCGGAGTGGGGGAGAGAAGAACCCACTACCCAGATGGCCTTTGGCTGCACCATGACCTAGGCAGGCCGGGAGAACCTGTAGGCCTATGTTCTGTCCCCCTCTGCCTCTCCTGGTAGTTTTTTTATAATTAATTCATGGGACATGGGCGGCACTGACTGGGCCAGTATTTATTGCCTATCCTTAGTTGCTCTTGAAGGGCAGTTGAGAGTCAACAACGTTGCTATGGCTCTGAAGTCACATATAGGGCAGACCAAGTACAGACGACATGATTGGCATGAATTAGCACTAAGTTGGCATAGGGGCTATAAAGGGAAATGGTGGTGGATAGAGGGGCAGAGGTTGGCATGGTGGGCAAGAGGGGCCATGGGGGAGGTGGTTGATGAGTCAAGGGTCATAAGTTAACTATGAGGGAATGAGGGGCATAAACGGGCGCGAAATGGGTTTTTCCGCCAATCGACAATGCTTTCATGGTCATTAATGTTAGAATGTAACCCGGTGACAATTTTGATTGGATGTAACGTAACCAATGGGAACAAGATGTTAGGGTCAGCTGACTAGCTGATTCACTATAAATAAGGAACTAGGTAGAATTGTGGGAAGCTTGGAGGACCCAGTGTGAGACCCCAAGTTTGGAGTAATGATGTTTCTTCATTAAACCCTTTCTTTGGTTTATAAGTTGGAGCAAGGTTTGTTGTATTTTCATTAGCTGCGTTTTTGAAGAGTTTCTTCAGAGGAAACAATTAATAGATTCTTAATTCCAGATTTTTTAAAATTTGAATTCAAATTTCATGATCTGCTGCGGCAGGATTTGAACCCAGATCCCCAGAACATGAGTTGAATTGGATTAATAGTCTAGCAACAATACCACCACACCATTGCCTCCCTCCTGATCAGGGGTATTTTCCCATTGGTCATCAGGGTGCGCTGTACCATAAGGTTCCTATTCTAATTGATATTCTAATTATATGATGAATATTTGCATCAATAGAGGAGGAACATTTGCATTTAGTGTCAGAGCGTAAACATGGAAATATTAAAGACATCTCCATGGTTCCCTCAACCACATGTGGAGGATAAGAATAGAAATCGTGATGACTCTTTGGCAATAAAGGATTCCAATTTCGTACTGAAAGCTCCTCAAGGCTTCACAAACAAACAAGCAAATGAATTAATTCTGCTTGTGAATTGTGATGGAGGCATTTGAAATAATACCTTCCTTGTTCCACAAACTATTTGACAGAGTCCTGGAGAGAGTACCCAGAATATTTGGCAGATTAATCATTGGGAAGAAGGGCTTCCCGCATAGAGAGAGAGAGAGAGAGAGTGATGAAGCTGGGATTGTTGTTCTTGAAGCAGAGAAGGTTGAAGGGAAATTTAATAGAGATGTTAAAAATTTGCATTGAATTCATATGTTGAGTACAGGAAAGGGATAGAGAAACCAGGGAAACAGTGTAACTACAATAATCTCTTCCTCAATGTCAGTAAAACGAAGGAGATAGTATCAACTTCAGGAAGTGTAGTGGACATTCTCTCTTCCACCTTTCTCACCGGGAAGAAGATACAAAAGTCTGAGGTCACGTACCAACCGACTCAAGAACAGGTTCATCCCTGCTGACATCAGACTTTTGAATAGACCTATCTCATATTAAGTTGATCTTTCTCCCTTCCCTAGCTGTGACTGTAACTCTACCTTCTGCATTTTCTCCTTTCTTTCTCTATGAATGGTGTACTTTGTCTGTATAGCGCGCAAAAAACAATACTTTTCATTATATCCCAATAGTAACAATAATAAATCAAAGTTAAAAAAAGGGGGCATGTCCCTATCTACATCAATAGGGATGAAGTGGAAATGGTCAAGAACTTCAGGTTTCTCGGTGTCCAGATCACCAACTATCTGCCTCTATGCCGCCGCTATTGTTAAGAAAGTTTACCAATGCCTTTATTTTCTCAGGAGGCTAAGAAAATTTGGCATGTCCACTATGGTTGTCGCCAAACTTCTCAGATGCACCATAGAAAGCATTCTTTCTGGATGTATCACTGGTTGGTATGGCTCTTGCTCTGCCCAAAACTGCAAGAAATTACAAAGGGTCATGAATGTAGCCCAGTCCATCACGCAAACCAGCTACTCATCCATTAACTCCTTCTGCACACCCCACCATCTCAGAAAAGCAGCCAGCATAACCAAGAACCCCACGCTCCGTGGACATTCTCTCCTCCATCTTCTTCTGTCGAGAAAAAGGTACAAATGTTTGAGGTCACGTACCAACCAACTCAAGAACAGCTTCTTCCCGGCTGCCATCAGACTTTTGAATGGACCTACCCTGTGTTATGTTGATCTTTTCTACACCCTAGCTTTGACTGTAACATTTTGTTCTGCACCCTCTGCTTTCCTTCTCCCCTATGTACTCTATGAATGGTATGTTTTACCTGTATAGCGTGCAAGAAACAATACTTTTCACTGTATCCCAATACATGGGACAATAATAAATCAAATCAAATGGCAATATGATTTAATAACTTTCCCTCCCTCCCCCAGCATACCATGATTGCGATCTATGCACGGGGTTGTCCAACCTCTTCGCGTTTGTGAGAGGGAGCCACATTTCAATTTTCTTTTTCACTCAAGTGAAAGATGAGCTAATTTCAGCAGGACGAAGTTTGGCATAATGTGAATAGAAAAGGAAAAAGAGTACTGCAGCAATAAATTGATAGTTTGAAACAAAGAGTGATTAATAAAAATGACCAACAGCAGAGTTAACCAATAACTCTTCCCTTAAGAAGCAGAGGTAGAGGGCAGGCGTTTACAGCCTCGCTTGTCCCAAAACCGTAAAATCCTGCCCGAAGTCAATGGACCTTTCCATGGTCCACCCCTTGCCTACTCCAATTCCCGTGGCACGCAGGACGGTAAAATTCCGACTAGGGAGACATACTAGGCCCCTTGTCCTGGTCACCAGGAATGGGCAGGGACCGGGGCCAAGTTAAAGAATTGGGTTAACTAACTGGCCTTGCATTCGCCTCTGGTGGCACAGATCCATGCAGGCCCCAGTAGAATTCAGAAATCTTTCAGCCCAGGCTTTCCTGCTGTCCTGGCTAATGTGTGGGGAACATGGGAGTGCTTGGGGAAGGTCACTCCCAGTCTCAACGTTCTCACGCTCACCCACCCACTCACACAGATGAACTCACTCACACACCCACTCATCTACATTCATACAGACCATCACAGTGGCTCCCTCCCTCTCTCACACGCACACTCTCTCTCTCTCTCTCACTCATTCAGAGGCACAGAGCCTCACACACTCTCTATCTTGGACCAGAATTTATTTATTTATTAGTCTCAAGTAGGTTTACATTAACACAGCAATGAAGTTACTGTGAAAATCCCCTAGTTGCCAAACTCCGGCGCCTGTTCGGGTACAATGGGGGAGAATTTAGCATGGCCAATGCATCTAACCAGCACATCTTTCGAACTGTGGGAGGAAACCAGAGAACCTGGAGGAAACCCACGCAGACACGGGGAGAACTTGCAAACTCCACACAGACAGTGACCGAAGCCAGGGATAGAACCTGGGTCCCTGGCACTGTGAGGCAGCAGTGCTAACCACTGTGCCACCGTGCTGTCCAGTGGGTGCAAAAGGCATTGAAGTGTCCAATCAGCTATGAACATATTGAACAGCATGAGCAGGCTAGATGGGCTGAATGGTCTGCTCCTGTTTCTGTGTTCCTACTTAGGTCATTGTGAAGAGACAAACTTCCTCGATCTGCCCTGTCAGAGATTTCACCTTTCCAGGAGGCCGTAGCAGTTCAGTGGGTGGCTCTGCTGCTGTGACTGTGTTATTCCTCGTGGCCCCCCTGGCTTGTTCCACCATCTTGAGCTCGGTGCTCCTTTATGGGGCCAGTGCCTGTACAGCATGTCTAATAATGGGGGCATGCACTTGAGGTGAGAGGGAGAAAGTTCAAAGGAGAGGGACAAGTTTTTTACACAGAGGGTGGTAGGAATCTTCCAGGGGTGGTGGTGGAGGCAGATACAATAGGGGTGTTTAAGGGCTTTTAGATTAGCTCAAGAATATGCAAAGAATAGAGGGGTATGGACCAAGGGCAGGCAGAATTTTAATAGATGCATCATGGAAAGCATTCTTTCTGGTTGTATCACAGCTTGGTACGGCTCCTGCTCTGCTCAAGACCGTAAGAAACTACAAAAGGTCATGAATGTAGCCCAATACATCACGCAACCTCTCATCCATTGTCTCTGACTACACTTCCTGCTGACTCGGCAAAGTAGCCAGCATAATTAAGAACCCCATGCAGCCTGGACATTCTCTCTTCCACCTTCTTCTGTTGGGAAAAAGATACAAAATTCTGAGGTCACGTACCAACCGACTTAAGAACAGCTTCTTCCCTGCTGCCATCAGACTTTGAATGGACCTACCTTAAGTTAATCTTTCTCTACACCCTAGCTATGTCTGTAACACTACATTCTGCACTCTCTCCTTTCCTGCTCCATGAACAGTATGCTTTGTGTAGCATGCAAGAAACAATACTTTTCACTTTATACTAATATATGTGACAATAATAAATCAAATTAAATCAAAAAGAAGGGATTTGTTTAATTTAGTGCCATGTCTGGCACAACATTGTGGGACAAAGAGCCTGTTCCTAGTGCTGTGCTGTTTTATGTTCTAAGCAATGAACATTTGGAGAATTTTGAAAACTGAAAGAATTTGAACTGCCATTTGAACAAAAAATAAGAAAACCACTGATGAGGAAAATGTGTCAAAATTTGAAGAAAAGCGCAGGCAGCAAATCCTAAAACAACTGATACCTTCACGGAAAGCTTTTGATGTGCAAAATCTGGGTAACGCACGAGAGACTGCAACTTCTGTTAATGGGAACGTCTTAAAATTTGTAGAATTATGAATGAACGTCTTTGTAAGATAAAAGGCAAGGAGACACATGAACGCTACCTGGGAAAGATTCGACCAATTAATTGATTTAGCTTTTATCTTCTTCAACAACATCAAAGAGAAACCAATCGTAACATCTGCTCATGTGGCCAAGTACTTTTCAATCATTCTATATTGTATCCCAGATATCAGCCACTTTGAACCATGATTATTCGCTTTGTAAATATAACTTCTGATACTGATAAATGTGAGCCTGTATGCATAAAGGAACATTTACATTAGAATTTAAGAACAAAAGTAATAAGAGTGGGACTAAGCCATTCAGCCCTTCAAGTCTGCTCCACCCTTCAATTCATGGGACATGGGCATCACTGGCTGGGCCAGAATTTATTGCCCATCCTTCAGTTGCCGTTGAACTAAGTGGCTTTGCTAGGCCATTTCAGAGGGCAGTTGAGAGTCACCACATTGCATGTGCCACGTGTAGGCCAGATCACGTAAGAACAGCAGATTTCCTACCCTAAAGGGCATTAGTCAACCAGTTGGGTTTTTCCGACAATTGACAATGGTTTCATGGTCATCAGTAGATTCTTAATTCAAGATTTCTAAAATTGAGTTCAAATTCCACCATCTGCCATAGCGGGATTTGAACCCAAGTCTCTAGTTTCTGGATTAATAGTCAAGCAATAATACCACTAGGCATCATAGTTACTCTTCTCCCTTGACACCATTTTCCGCACCATCCCCATATCCTTTGATGTTTCAATATGTAGAAATCTAAATATCTCAGACATAGAGTCATAGAGGTTTACAGCATAGAAACAGGCCCTTCAGCCCAACTTGTCCATGCTGCCCAGTTTTTACCATTAAGCTAGTCCCAATTGCCAGTATTTGGCCCATATCCCTTTCCACCAATTTTACCCATGTGACTGGCTGAATGCTTTTTAAAAGACAAAATTGTACTTGCCTCAAAAATTGAACCTGCCCCTACTATTATCACTGGTAGCTAGTTCCAGCCTTTGTGTGAAAAAATTGTCCCTCTTGACCCTTTTGTATCTCTCCCCTCTCACCTTAAACCTATGTAAACCAAGTTTTAGACTTCCCTATCTTTGGAAACGATGTTGACCATCTACTATCTATGCCCCTCATTATCTTATAGACCTCTATAAGGTAACCCCTCAGCCTCCTACGCTCCTGAGAAAAGTCCCAGTTTATCCAGCCTCACCTTACAATTCAAACAATCAAATCCTGGTAGCATCCTAACTCTATCTAGTTTAATAATACCATTTCTAAAATAGGGTGGCCAGAACTGTTCACAGTATTCCAAGTGTGGCCTTACCGATGTCTTGTACAATTTCAACAAGACGTTCTGTATTCAATGTTACGATCAATGAAACCATGCCGAGTGCCTTCTTCACCACCCTGCCTACGGGTGACTCCACTTTCAAGGAGCTATGAATCTGTAACCCTAGATCTCATACAGCAATCTGAGATCCCTATCTGCTTCAAGAAAATGACCATCATCCAGTTACCTAAAAAAACCAAGCAGCGAGCCTTAATGACTATCGGCAGGTGGCTCTGACACCCATCATTATGAAGTACTTTGAAAGGTTAGTCATGTCACAAATCAATTCCAGCCTCCCGGACTACGTGGGTCCACTACAGTTTGCCTATTGCTGCGACAGCGCCACAGCAGACGCCATTTCCCTGGACCTGCACTCAACCCTGGCACACCTAGATAACACGGACACCTATGTCAGACTCCTATTTCTTGACTACAGCTCAGCCTTCAACACTATTATTCCCACAAAACTCATCTCCAAACTCGTGGCCCAGGCCTCGGCACCTCCCTCCATGACTGGATCCTAAACTTCCTAACTCACAGACCACAATCAGTAAGGATAGGCAATAATACCTCCTCCATGATAATCCTCAACGCCAGAGCCCCACAAGGCTATGTTCTCAGCCCCCTACTATACTCCTTATATACCTATGACTTTGTGGCCAAGTTCCCCTCCAATTTGATTTTCAAGTTTGCTTATGACACCACCATAGTGGATCAGATCTCATACAATGACGAGGCAGACTACAGGAATAAGATGGTGAACTGGTGCGGCAACAATAATCTCTCCCTCAATGTCAGCAAAACGAAGGAGATTGCCGTTGACTTCAGAAAGCGTAAAGGAGAGCATGTTCCCGTCTACATCAACAAGGACAAAGTAGAAAGGGTTGAGAGCTTCAGGTTTTTAGCTATCCAGATCACCAACAACCTGTCCTGGTCCCCCCATGCCGACACTATAGTTAAGAAATTCCATCAACACCTCTACTTTCTCAGAAGACTAAGGAAATTTGGCTTGTCGGCTACGACTCTCACCAATTTTTACAGAGGCACCATAGAAAGCATTGTTCTGGTTGTATCATAGCTTGGTATGGTTGCTGTTCTGCCCAAGACTGCAAAGAACTACAAAAGATTGTGAACGTAGCCCAATCCATCACGCAAACCAGCCTCCCATCCATTGACTCTATCTATACTTCCCGCTGCCTCGGCAAAGCAGCCAGCATAATCAAACACCCCACATATCCCTCCTCTCTCTTCCACATTCTTCCTTTGGGAAAAAGATACAAAAGTCTAAGGTCACACACCAACCGACTCAAGAACACCTTCTTCCCTGCTGCTATCAGACTTTTGAATGGACTTACATTAAATCCATTAATGCACTTGCATTCAGTTGATCTCTATCTATACCCTAGTTATGACTATAACACTACATTCTGCACTCTCTTGTTTCCTTCTCTATGAACAGTATGTTTTGTCTGTATAGCGCAAGAAATAATACTTTTCACTGTATGTAAATACATGTGATGATAATAAATCAGATCAAATCAAATCTTTGTTCTATAACTCTCTCCAACACCCTACCATTAACTGAGTAAGTCCCGCCCTGTTTCGATCGACCAAAATGCATCAACTCACATTTATCTAAATTAATCTCCATCTGCCACTCATCAGCTCACTGGCCCAATTGATCAAGATCCTCTTGCAATCCTAGATAGCCTTCTTCACTGTCCACTATGCCACCAATCTTGGTGTTATCTGCAAACTTAACTAACCATGCCTCCTGAATTCTCATCCAAATCATTAATATAAATGACACATAACAGAGGACCAACCATGATCCCTGAGGCACACCTCTGGTCACAGGTCTTCAGTTTGAAAAACAACCCTCTGAAACCACTGTCTGTCTTCTGCCATCAAGCCAATTTTGTAGCCAATTGGTCACCTCACCCTGGATTTCATGAGATTTAACCATTAGAACATAGAACATTACAGCGCAGAACAGGCCCTTCGGCCCACGATGTTGCGCCGACCAGTTAAAAAACAATGACCCTCTAACCTAAACCAATCCCTTTCCATCCATAAACCTATCCACGGATCTCTTAAACGCCCCCAAACTAGGCGCATTTACAACTGCAGCAGGCAGGGCATTCCAATCCCTTACCACCCTCTGGGTAAAGAACCTACCCTGACATCCGTCCTATAACTACCCTCCCTTAATTTAAAGCCATGCCCCCTCGTGCTAGCTTTCTCCATCCGAGGAAAAAGGCTATCACTGTCCACCCTATCTAAACCTCTAATCATCTTATATGTTTCAATAAGATCCCCTCTTAGCCACCTTCTTTCTAACGAAAACAACCCCAAATCCCTCAGTCTCTCCTCATAGGACCACCCCTCCATACCAGGCAACACCCTGGTAAACCTCCTCTGCACCCTCTCCAAAGCCTCCACATCCTTCCTATAATGTGGGGACCAGAACTGCACACAGTACTCCAAGTGTGGCCACACCAGTGTTGTGTACAGTTGCAACATGACGCTGCGCTCCTAAATTCAATCCCCCTACCAATAAACGCCAAGACACTGTATGCCTTCTTAACAACCTTATCTACTTGATTCCCAACTTTCAGGGATCTATGTACACATACACCTAGATCCCTCTGTTCATCCACACTATTCAAAGTCCTCCCGTTAGCCCTCTACTCGACACATCTGTTATTCCTGCCAAAGTGAATTACCTCACACTTCTCCGCATTAAACTCCATCCGCCACCTCTCAGCCCAGCTCTGCAACCTGTCCAAGTCTCCCTGCAAACTATGACACCCTTCCTCACTATCTACCACACCTCCGACTTTGGTGTCATCAGCAAATTTACTAATCCACCCAACTATACCCTCATCCAGATCATTAATAAAAATTACAAACAGCAGTGGCCCCAAGACAGATCCCTGAGGCACACCACTCGTAACTGAACTCCATGACGAATACTTACCATCAACCACCACCCTCTGTCTCCTATCTGCTAGCCAATTCCTGATCCAATTACCTAGACTACCCCCAATCCCATACATCTGCATTTTCTGCAGAAGCCTTCCATGGTGAACCTTATCAAACACCTTACTAAAATCCATATATACCACTGTTATGGTTCAGGTCAGAAACTCCAAAGCATTTTATGAAGCCTGCCTGGATCGTAAGTTTTGCATTTTGAATTTGGCTAGGATAAGCATGATATGTTTCCCTTCAGGTATGATTCAAATGACCCACTAGGGAGCTTTTATCAAGCAAAGTTTATTTAAGAATATAGTTAACATGTGTAGTAAGAAAATTAGCAATGACTTTGTCAATTACAAAGAAGAAACAAAACAACCATGATATTGTATGACTCTTAATGAATATCTCTAATATCTTTAGTGTGTTCCAATTAAAACCAATCCCATTGTGGTAATATAAATAGGGCCTAGTTTTAAGGCTGATAAAATTGGATATCCTAAATTAAAGAATTGGGCATATTAAAATCAAACACAGTCAAACCTTGGGCAGGCCAATTGTACGATACACAAATATGCCTGGGCCTGATTCATCAATCACCATCAAAGGTCGTTGCACCCTACTGATACTTAGCAGGAGATCATTGCCACCTCATTGAAATGCACCAGCCTATTGTTAGAAGCCCAGATCAGGCCAGACTTTCTGTCACCGCGTGTTCCTGCAGTTGGCTTAATCTGATAACAGGTTACATGTAAGCAACAGCATGGAGATGGCCACCTGGGGGCGGGCCCTGGTCTCCTGTCAGGCAGACATCAAGAAATCCCACTGGGTATTGGAACCCCCTCCTGGGACCTCATTGGGTGGAAGCCAGAGAAGTTTCTGGAAAGGCAAGCAGGCAGGGGATAAAGAGACACATTTTGAGACACACCAGGAGCGAAGACTCAATGAGGGAGGCGGCCTTGACCATTCGGAAGACTGACCAGATAAGGAAGGAGGGAAGAAACTGCCATCGAGACTCACCTTCGTGATGACGGACCAGAGGGACTCAGAGAATTGACCCTGCAGTTTTAACCAAACCATCTTTGCGGGTAGTATACTTGGATCTGGGGTATCCTCTTGTTTTGTGTGGGTAATTTAAGGGTTAATAGTGTTATTATTAATAAACTTGTTGAATCTTTACTTGTGTTTGTCCTTTGTCCATCTTGCAAATAAGGGCACCGGGGTAAAACATTGGAGTAAGCAAACTGGTCGAAAGTATCTGAGAATTAACAGGTACAACACCATGGACAACAAAAAAAACCCTTTTCACAGGTTTAACAAAGCACAGATTAATGCTCACATGATACTGGGATTGAGGCCATTAGTTGAATTCTGCAGTCCAATGCTCCCTGGACTCAGAATAGTTTGAAGTCAAGACAAAGATCAAGTCAAGTTCCAGATCATCAGGACCTTCAGGCAAACTACTAACAGCAATTTTTTTTCCTTCAGGGAACATAGAAACCCTACAGTGCAGAAGGAGGCCATTCAGCCCATCGAGTCTGCACTAACAACAATCCCACCCAGGCCCTATCCCTGTAATCCAACATTTTTACTTGGTTAATCCCTCTAACCTACACATCCTGGGACACCAACAGGCAATTTAGCATCGCCAATCCACAGAATCTGCACATTTTTGGACTATGGGAGGAAACCGGAGCACCCAGAGGAAACCCACACAGACATGGGGGGAATGTGCAGACTCCACACAGACAATGACCCAAGCCGGGAATCAAACCCAGACACTGAAGCAACAGTGCTAACCATTGTGCCACTGTGCCACCCAGGACAGCAAAACTTTGCTTTTAGATCGTCAGCAGAATTTCCAAATAAAATAAGGAGAGAGAGAGACTTCTGTTCAGCTTGTGATCCCTGTTAAAACCCAACTGCAGCTCAGAACTAAAAATTAAACCTTAAACTCACTGGGGATAAAAGTTCCTGTCCAAAAACACATGACTATCCTCCTAACAATGCAGGATTGTAAAACAAATCCCAGAGTAAACACCACCACTTAAACATCTTTGTAGCAATAACAGGGCAACAGGTAACCAAGCCGGCAACAATGATATCACTGAAGCTATGAGCTAAGAAACTACAGTGGCACAGTGGTTAGTACTGCTGCCTCACAGCTCCAGGGACCTGGGTTCAATTCCCAGCTTTGGGTCACTGTCCATGTGGAGTCTGCACATTCTCCCTGTATTTGGGTGGATTTCCTCCAGGTACCCTGGTTTCCTCCCACAGTCCAAAGATGTGCAGGTTAGGTGCTTTGGCCACGCTAAATTGCCCCTTAGTGTCCTGCGAGGTGTAGTTTAGTGGGGTAAATTTGTGGGGTTATAAGGCTTGGGTGGGATTTGACTGTGCAGACTCGATGGGCCAAATTGCCTCCTTCTGCACTGTAGGGATCCTGTGAGCTGCAGAAATCATGTTTTAAAACCTTTCTTAAAGGGACACTGATGTCACAGCTAATGCAATAATGTGATACCTTGGCAATTGTCATGTTAAAGTCCATATACACAACATCAACTGCACTGTCCTCCAGCCTTGAACATACACAACGGAGCTTTCACAGAGGAGCAGAGAGCTCCAAAGATTCACCACCCTCTGAGAGAAGAATAACCTCCTCATTTCAGTCCTATATAGTCAATCTCTTATCCTGAGACTGTGCAGCCTGGTTCTTAACCTCTGTACGGTTGGATCTTAGACCATATGAAACATGGCAGCTGATTTCCTTTTTGCTGAAAAAGAGCAAATAATTTGTTTGAGTAGATGCCACAATGGTTTCGGTATTGCCCCAGGTTATAAAAGGAAAAAAATCAGCCAGGATTCTTGGTTGAGGGTTAGATATTGGTCAGGGCACAAGGAAGAACATTCCTCTCACTCAGAGTGCCTTAGGATCTTTTATATCCATCTGAGGAAGCAAAAGGAAAGCTCAATTTAACACCATAGAGTCATAGAATCAAATCACAGAATCCCTACAGTGCAGAAGGGAGCCATTCAGCCATCATACTGAAGACAAGCCCAACAACATGCTATCCTCACAATCTCACATATCTGCCCTGCCATTTCCCCTGACACTCAGGGGCAGTTTAACATGGCCAACCAACCTAGCCCACACATCCTAAGTGTAAGTTTATTTATTAATGTTACGAGTACATTTACATTAACACTGCAATGAAGTTACCATGAAAATCCCCTGGATGCCACATTCCAGCGCCTGATCGGGTACACCAAGGAAGAATTTAGCATGGCCAACGCAACTAACGAGCACATCTTTTGGACTGTGGAAGGAAACCCCGGGGAAACCCAGGTCACTGTGCCGCTCCATCTCTGAAGTGTGGGAGGAATCCGGATCCCCCAGAGGAATCCCATGCAGACATGGAGAGAATGTGCAAACTCCACGCAGACCAAGGTCAGAATCGAATCTGGGTCCCTGGCGCTGTGAAGCAGCAGTGCTAACCACTGTGCCACCATTTGAGAGGCAGTGCCTCCTACAATGTAGCACTCAGTAAGTGCAACACTGGAATATCTACTCCAAGATGTGCTCAAAAGCTTAGCGGAGGGCAACCTGAAGCCACAACTTTCTGAATCAGAGCTGGGAGTTCAGACTGGCTGACCCACACGCAGTTGACACCTATTTGGACTTAAGATCACCTCAGCTTGGTGACTAACAAACTACTAGTGAATCTGCTTGGTATGCTTGACGATGACCTATAGCTGTCGGACTCACTCACCCAAATGTTAGTGCATAACAGCGTTGTGAGGCTATCAGAAGGCATTAAATATTCCATTAATCTCAAGATTGCGTGAGCACACAAAACAAAATGTGTTTTATCATTTGGCAGAAAAGTGAGCTTATCGTCAGCAAGCGCAACATTTCACGCTGAAAATGCTGATTTATTGACTTACTCCCTGGTGGTTAGGGACGGCAGCTTTGTATAAATTTAGACCCTGTTTTATTAAATCACAGTGTGATTAGACGCTCCTCTTGTGCCATCTGTTTGTCGGAGACGCTCCCTTTAGCTGAAGCAATCTCTTTGTATGCCTTTCCAAAACTGTTGCTAGCAGCTCTGTAGTCACATTCTGTCACTGATCTCTCTTGCTCTCCCTGCTCTTCCACTCCCTCTTTCTCTCCATCCTGTTCCTGGAATTCCCAAAATAACATGAAAGCAGTAGATCCTACAGAGCGCGATGTGCTGACTTAGTCCAATCTAGCTCCTTGGAAGCTCTTTTGGAAAAAAAATGACTGGTCAGCACATCTGTATTCAGGGACCACCACTGCCTTCATTTTAAACAGCTCAAAATACTGCACAGGATTCAAAAATGTGTCATTATTGATGAGAATACTGGAGGAGGAAGGCAATGTGGGTGATCTTTTATCGCATAACCAATCCGTTTTAAGTTTACCAAAAGAGAAAATGCTGGAAAATCTCAGTGGGTCTGGCAGCATCTGTAAGGAGAGAAAAGAACTGATGTTTCAAATCCAGATGACCCTTTGTCAAAGCTAAAGGGCATAGAAAGTGGGAGATATTTATACTGCAGGGGGAGGGAATGAAAGATGAGTCATAGCCACAAAATCAAGGGGCAAGGCTTAGAGGTGCTAATAGCAGCTCATAGAGAGAATTGAAGGTGTGAATGATCAAACGGCAGAGAAGCTGAAATCTGAGAGTATACTGTGACAGATGGAGATGTGGGGGGAGGGGGATGATGGGTGGGAGAGAGGTAAAACTGAGAAAAAGGGGGAAAAGGGAAGTAAAGGGGGAGAAAAGGTAATTTAAAGGGACAATAAAATAAGGGGAAAGGCTCTCCTTTCCGGCATTTGCAGTAATTTGTTTTTATCCAGTTTTAAGTTTATCTATTAGTATCATAAGTAGGCTCACATTGACACTGCAATGAAGTTACTGTGAAAATCCCCTAGTGCCCACACTCCGGAGCCTGTTTGGGCATACTGAGGGCAGATTTAGCACGGCCAACGTACCTAACCAGCACACCTTTCGGATTGTGGGAGGAAACCGGAGTACCCGGAGGAAACGCACACAGACGTGAATGTTCAGACTCTGCACAGTGGCCCAAGCCAGGAATCGAATCTGGATCCCTGGCGCTGTAAGGCAGCAATGTTAACTACTGTGCCACCATGCCACCCTTTTAGTGTCACGAGTAGGCTTACATTAACACTGCAATGAAGGTGCTGTGAAAATCCCCTAGTAGCCATACACTGGTACCTGTTTGGGTACTCTGAGGGAGAATTTAGCATGGCCAAAGCATCTAACCAGCACGTCCTTTGGACTGTGGAAGAAAACTGGAGCACCTGTAGGAAATCCACACAGGCACGGGGAGAAGGTGCAGACTCCACATAGGCAGTGACTCAAACCAGGAATCAAAGCCAGGCCCCTGGCGCTGTGAGGCTAACCACTGTGCCACCGTGTCATTTCTGGTCATCGATGGTCATTATTACCTCCGTCACTAAAGATGGGTGGAAGTAATGGTCAGAGTTTTCCAGCTGTCCTTGCCCCAAAACTGGAAAGTTACGCTCGAGGTTAACCAATCTTTGCATCATCTGACGCCCGTCCACTACGAAACCCATGGCGGCTGGGATGGGAAAACTCCCCCCAATATTGTTGCCCCCGTTTATTAATCCTTTTGTCTGCAAATAATATATCTCTAGGATAATAGTCGGATTTCAATTAAACTTGACACACAGAGTGGGATGAGGTCTAAGGGGAAACGGATCAGTCTTTTGTAGTGACGTGAACGCTCCTGGCTTTTTAAAAAAAACTTCCATTAATGTTGGGTGATGGGGCGAATTGTCTTTTACATTTTAGAACGTTGCGTATTGTTTTGTTGGGAGTGTTGTTTGTTTTAATAGATGGTAGATTGCCTCGGCCGCAATGGCGCAATTTGTCCCAGAGATCAAAATGTGAGCAGAATTTTCTGAGCAGGTTGTTGGCTGTGGATTTGCCCGAAGGCCCCTTAGTGATGTGGGAGCTCTTAATTTTAAAAAAAGGGTTTTTATTTTACAGCTTTGTATTTACAGAGAATCGACCAGTCAAGAAAAATTCTTAAAGAAAAGCTACATAATTGTGATAATGTTGAGTTTGCATAGCATGATGGAGTTACGTGTCCAACTGAGTTCCCTCTTCATTGTTGCTTTGCTGTTTATAGGGATCTTAAAGTTTTAAAGTTTATTTATTAGTGTCACAAGTCGGCTTATATTAACACTGCAATGAAGTTACTGTGAAAATCCCCTAATCGCTAAACTCCAGCACCTGTTCGGGTACACTGACGGAGAATTTAGCGTGGCCAATGCACCTAATCAACATGTCTTTCAGACTGTGGGAGGAAACCGGAGCACCCAGAGGAAACCCACACAGATACAGGGAGAATGTGTAGACTCCGCGCAAACAGTGACCCAAGCTAGGAATTGAACATGGGTCCCTGGCACTGTGAGGCTGCAGTGCTAAACACCGTGCCACCCATTTTGCAGATAGGCTTCTGCGTTTTCTGTACCACAGTAGTGAATGGATTTCAAAAGTACTTTATTGGTTCCAGAGCAATTTGGGACATCCTAAGGCATGAAAGGCGCTACATAAATGCAAATGTTTCTCTCTTGAAAAGTGGCCGGACTGCACATCCTCACTGTGTTACCATATTCCTTTCTCCCTCTTGTTTGAATCAAGTTCTCCATTAGGAACATCAAGCAAACTGTGTTGGGCATGGTTTTTGGTTGCACTCTTGCCTCTGAGAAAGAAGGCTCATGTCTCCAATCTCACTCCAGAGGCTTAAGCACAAAATCTAGGCTGACAACCGCAGTGCAGAGCTGAGGGAAGGTCGTACAGTCAGAGCTGTCGCCTGTTTGAGTGAGACATTAAACTATGACATTGTCTATCATAGAATCACAGAATCATACACTGCAGAAGAGGCCCTTCAGCCCATCAAATCTGCACCGACAAGCGAAAAATTCCTGAACTCCCACCACATCCCATCTCCCAGTACTTGGCCCTTGACCCTGAATGTTACGACTTACCAAATGATCATCCAGGTACTTTTTAAAGGATGTGAGACATCCCACCTCCACCACCCTCCCAGGCAGCGCATTCCAGACCACCACCCTGAAGGGTAGAAAAGATTCCCTCAAATGTCCCCTAAGCCTCCTGCCCCTCACCTTGAACGAATGTCCCCTCATGACTGACCCTTCAACTAAGGGGAACAGCCGGTCCTTATCCAGTCTGTCCGTGCCCCTCATAATCCTGAACACCTCAATCAGGTCGCACCCCCCCCCCCCCCCCCCCCGCTCCAATGAAGAATCTGTCCTCTCAGATTAATTCGCTTCTCTCGGGTAGAAACTCAGCACTCTGATGTTTCTGAGTGTCTCTCTGCAAGAAGTCTTCACCCTGGGCCCATGATTCTAATGAAGGCCTCCCGCACTGTCACCAGAGCGGAGGGGATTGGCAGTGGCCCCACATTGTTGCGAGAGTGTCGACCTCAGTCGACATTGATGAGGCGGTTGCCATGGTGACTGGTGGCGGCACTGCTGCGGTTGACTGGGACACGGGAGTGGTTGGAATAGCCTAGTCAGCAGATCAGTCATTTCTCAATCAGTGCTGGTTAGAAAGGAGACCTATGCTCAGACTCGGTGGGCCCTTGGACGTGGAGCAGTCTGTTTGCTTAAAGCCACACTACCTGAGGAAGTTAGGGACCTTCAGAATACCTTGTTGCCTGTGCTTACACAGATATCCAAAGCACGCTCAAATCTTTCTGATACTGTACTTAGAACAGGCAGCATTACATTGACATATTTGCAGCACCCTGTAGACCCCAAGAAGCAGATATATGCACCTGAGGACTAGCGAGGTCCTCGGGTGTTCTTCCGCCACAATGTTGTGCCAAACATGATGCCAACTTAAACTATTCCCTTCTGACTGCCCTTGGTCCATATCCTGTGTTCCTTGTATATTCCTAGGCTTATCCAGAAACCCCTTAAATGCCCCTATCATATCTGCCTTCGCCACCACCTCCCAGCAGCGCGTTCTGGACACCTACCACTCTCTCTGTGAGAACCTGCCCTTCACACCTCCTTTGAACTTTCTCCCTCTCACCTCAAGTGCGTGCCTCCATTATTAGATGTGCTGTCTCTCTTATTCTCCTGTAACAGGCATTGGCCCCATAAAGGAGCACTGAGCTCATCATGGTGGAACAAGCCAGGGGGGCCACGAGGAATAACACAGTCACAGCAGCAGAGCCTGCCCACTGAACTCCTACAGCCTCCTGGAAAGGTGAAACCTCCGACAAGGCAGAGTGAGGAAGTTTGTCTCTTCACAATGACCCAAGTGTTAACATGGGAACAGGAGCAGACCATTCAGCCCATCAAGCCTGCTCCATTATTCAAGACGATCATAGCTGATTGGATATTTCAGTGGCTTTTGAACCCGCTGGGTGGCATGGTGGCACAGTGGTTAGCGCTGCTGCCTCACAGCGCCAGAGACCCAGGCTTGGGTCACTGTCTGTGTAGAGTCTGCATGTGCTCCCTGCCTCTGTTTGGCTTTCCTCCAGGAGCTCCAGTTTCCTCCCACAGTCCAAAAGATATGCTAGTTAGGTGGGTTGGCCGTGCTAAATTTTCCCTCAGTGTATCTGAACAGGTGTCCGAATATGGCAACTAGGGGATTTTCACAGTAACTTCATTGCGGTGTTAATGTAAGCCTACTTGTGACTAATAAATAAACTTTAAACTTTATGCCCATAAAAGGAACATCGGAACAGGGTTACCTCCTCAGCAGTATGACATCCAGTATGGGTGGCATAGTGCCACAGTGGTTAGCTCTGCTGCCTCACAGTGCCTGGGACCCCAGGTTCAATTGCTGGCTTGGGTCACCGTCTATGCAGAGTTTGCACGTCCTCCCCGTGCCTGCGTGGGTTTCCTCCGGTTTCCTCCCACAGTCTGAAAGACGTGCTGGTTAGGCGCATTGGCCATGCTAAATTCTCCCTCAGTGTACCTGAACAGGCACCAGAGTGTGGCGACTGGGGCATTTTCACATTGCAATGTTAATGTAAGCCTACTCGTGACACTAATAAATAAATATTAAACTTTAAATTATCCCTACTTTCTGTCTCCTGCTGTTCAGCCAACTTCCTACCCAGGTCGATACGATGCCTTTAATTCTGTGCACTTCAATTATACTTAAGTCTCTGATGATGGATGTTATTAAACATCCATATAACTAACATCCATGCACATTCACCCACCAGCCTGCCCACAGTTATTATCATTTCAACAAAATCAATTTAGATTTGACACCCACCCTTGTACAATCCACTCTTTGCTCACCTGAAAAAATACAAACTGTTCTGTTAGCTTTTTTATTAATTCATATGACATGGGCATCACTGGCTGGGCCAGCATTTATTGCCCATCCCTAGTTGCCAAGGGCAGTTGAGAGTCAACCACATTGCTGTGGCTCTGGAGCCACATGTAGACCAGACTGGGTAAGGACAACAGATTTCCTTCCCTAAAGGACATTAGTGAACCAGATGGGTTTCCCCGACAATCCACAATGTAGATTCTTAATTCTAAATATTTTTTATTAATTTAGTTCAAATTCCACCACCTGTCGTGACAGGATTCGAACCCAGGTCCCCAGATCATTAGCTGAATTTCAAGATTAATAGTCTAGTGATGATACCATTAGGCCATTGCCTCCCCCAAAGTTAGTTGCCCTACCCTTAATTATAGACTCCAGCAATTTCCCAACAATGGATGACAAAGCTGAATGTTGTCTTCTCTCTGACACCTTTCTTGTAGAGTGAAATGACATGCACAATTTGTCGAACTAAAGGAACAGTTTCTGAATCGAGCACTTTGGAAGTTTATAGGGATAAATGACCCTGCTGATTAATCATTTCTTGGAGTGACATGGAGTTAGGCCACAGATCAGCCATGATCTTATTGACTCAAGGGGTTGAATGGCCTACTCCTGTTCCTTTGTTCCTCTGTATCATTGTTTTAAAAACATAGAAAATAGGTGCAGGTATAGACCATTCGGTCTTCCAGCCTGTATCACCATTCAATATGATCATAGCTGATCATGCACTTTCAGTATCCTTCTCCCACTTTCTCTCCACATCCCCTTGATCCCTTTAACCACAAGGCTCATGTCTAGCTCCCTCTTGAACACATCTAACAAACTGGCCCCAACAGCTTGCTGTGGTACAGAATTCCACAAGTTCACAACTCTCTGCCTCATCTCAGTCCTGAATGGCTTACCCTTTATTCTTAAACTGCCCCTAGTTCTGCACTTTCCCAACATCGGGAACATTCTTCCCGCATCTAGCCCGCCCAGTCCCATCAGGATTTTAAATGTTTCTATGAGATCCCCTCTCATTCTCCTAAATTCCAGTGAATACAAGCCCAGTCAATCCACCCTCACTTCATACATCAGTCCTGCCAAGACAGGAATCAGTCTGATGAACCTTCGCTGGACTCCTTCAATAGCAAGAATGTCCTTCATCAAACTAGGAGACCAAAACTGCACACAATACTCAAGGTGTGGCCTCATCAAGGCTTTGTATAATTGCAGCAAGACATCCTTACTCCTATACTCAAATCCTCTTTTCTTCATTACTGCTATTTTGCTTCTGCTAACCTTGGTGAGTCACTTTGCCTGATTCAATATTATTTTCCTTGGTATATCTTTTTTCATTTATTCATAGGATTCATGAGGCGACATGGTGGCACAGTGGTTTAGCACTGTTGCCTCACAGCATCAGGGGCCAGAGTTCAATTCTGGCCTCAGGTCACTCTCGTGTGCAGTTTGCACATTCTCCCGGTGTCTGCGTGGTGCTCCAGTTTCCTCCCATGAAAGATGTGTGGGTTAGGTGCATTGGCCATGCTAAATTGTCCCTTCATGGTGTTGCCAGGACTAGTGGGCCTGAGTTATAGGGGGAGGTTAGCCAGGTTAAGACTTTATTTCTTGAAATGTAGGAGAATGAGGGGTGACCTTCTTGAGGTATATAAAATCATGAGGGGCATAGATAGGACATAGTCTTTTTCCCAGGAAAACTAGAGGGCGTAGATTTAAGGTGAGAAGGGAAAGAGTTATACAGAACATAGAAGATAGGAGCAGGAGGAGGCCATTCAGCCCTTCGAGCCTGCTCCACCATTCATCGCGATCATGGCCAATCGTCCAACTCAATAGCCTAATCCTACTTTCTCCCCATAACCTTTGGTCCTGTTCGTTCCAAGTGCTATATCCAGCTGCCTCTTGAATACATTCAATAATGACCCGAGGGGCAACTTCTTCACATGTTGGATGGTGCATATATGGAATGAGCTGCCAGAGAAAATGGTTCAGGCAGGTACAATAGCAACATTTTAAAAGGCATTTGGATAAGTACATGGATGGGGAAGGATTAGAGGCTATGGAGCAAACGTGGGCAATTGGGACTAGCTGGGAGGACACTGTGGTCGGCATGGACTGGTTGGACTGAAGGGCCTGTTTCCATGTTGTATTGCTCTATGGCTCTTTGACTAGTGTCCCAAGAGGTGTATGTCAGGGGCATTAGCAGGGTAAATATGTGGGGTTACTGGGATCGTGTCTGGGTGAGATGCTCTGTCAGTGAGTTGGTGCAGGTGTTGGGCTGAATGACCTCCTTCAGTACTGTAGGGATCGTGTGATTCTAGGGTGCATCAGTAGCCTAATTACCTTCATGGCGATCTTAGGATGGAATCCCATTGGAAGGGCCTTGGTGTCTGTGAGGATCAGAGGATCAGACCTCTGAAAGAGCTATCCAGCTAATCCCCCATAATCTTAGAAACCTCTCCTGTCACATCAACCCCTTCGAAAGTTAATTGAAGTGATTGAATCTGCTCCCACTGTCCTTTCAGGCAACATATATCATGGAGGCACCATTGTGGCACAGTGGTTAGCACTGCTGCCTCATAGCGCCAGAGACCCGGGTTCGATTCCCAGCTTGGGTCATCGTCTGTGCAGAGTCTGCACGTTCTCCCATGTCTGAGCGGGTTTCCTCCAGGTGCTCCGGCTCCTTCTCACAGTCCAAAGATGTGCTGATTAGGTGCATTGGCTGTGCTAAATTCTCCCTCAGCGTACCCGAACAGGCGCCGGAGTGTGACGACTAGGGGATTTTCACAGTAACTTCATTGCAGTGTTAATGTAAGCCTACTTGTGGCAATAAGTACATCACTTCATCACAACTTACCTCATATAAAACAAAAACTCAGCCCATTCGTTAGTTTGCCAACTGTCTTCACTCGATTTCCTATCAATGAGATTCTTGTTGGAGGGAAAGGTTTCTTGTTACCTGCTCCATCGAAACACTTTAATGTTAAACACCTTTATTAAAATTTAATGTTTTATTATTGAGTGCCAAGCCAAGAGACGATGCTTGTTAATGTCAAATTCAAAAATCAGCTTGACAAGAGGCTGAGTGGGAACGTGGAAAGTAAGTGTGCCTCTGGGATCTGTGCTTCCTCATTAATGTGTCTCGCTCGATGAGTTCTTAGGTAATTTTAGCATAGCACTGCCGGAGAGGAGCATGACATGAGGTCATGCGATGTCACCGGTTTTACTCTGAGATCATTAGTCAAGACTTAAAAATAATTCATTTTCCTTAAATCTGGGATGGAAGTGTGCAGTACAGACACGCTGAAACAACAGGCAGCCCAGCACATCGAGGTTATTAATGTTAACACCATGAAGTGTAGTGGTTTATTGCTGCCACTCTTGCTTCTGAGTCAGTAAAACACACACACACACACACACACACACACACCCACCCACACACACACACCCACACACACAGACACACCCACACACACCCCTCACACCCACCCACACCCCTCACACACACACACACCCACCCACACACACACCCACACACACAGACACACCCACACACACCCCTCACACACACACACACCCACACACACCCCTCACACACACACACACCCACACACACATACACACACACACACACACACACATAATTTAGAAGAATGAGAGGCAACCTTATTTTAGTGTCACAAGTAGGCTTACATTAATACCGCAATGAAGTTACTGTGAAAATCCCATAGTTGCCACACTCCGGCGCCTGTTCGGGTACACAGAGGGAGAATTTAATATGGCCAGTGCATGGCATTGGTTAAAGGATGGCATGGTGGCACAGTGGTTAGCACTGCTACCTCACAGCGCCAAGGACCCGGTTTCAATTTCTGGCTTGGGTCACTGTCTGTGTAGAGTTTACACGTTCTCCCCAGTGCCTACATCAGTTTCCTCCAGGTGTTCCGGTTTCCTCCCACAGTCTAAGGATGGGTGGGTTAGGTGGATTGCTAAATTGATCCCTAGCGTCCCAGGATGTGTAGGTTAGAGGGATTCACAGGATAAATGTGTGGGGTTGTGGGGATAGGTCACGGGGGAGGGGAGGGGATTGTTGTTGGTGCAGGCTCAATGGGCCAAATGGCCTCCTTCAGCACGTTAGGGTTTCTATGAACCAGCACATCTTTCGGACTGTGGGAGGAAGCTGGAGTATCCGGATTGTGAATTTGTGATGTCTGTCTTCCACAGGCCATGAAGCGATTTATTCTGTAACAGCAGTAGAAACTCGGCATGACTCTGTCAGCTTGTCCAGAAACAGTATGGAAGATCGCAATTAAATTGGAGGAGATTTCTGATCATATATCATGAAGAAGGAAATTGATTTGATTAATTATTGTCTCGTGTATTGGGATACAATAAAAAGTATTGTTACTTGCTCACTATGCAAACATTTGCCGGGATTATATTGAGGCGGGTGAGGATTGCAGAAGGGCATTCTCTGCTGGCCTCAGGCAGAATCTTTTGAGTCTCGGGCGGGCGAGGTGGTAAAATTCCAGCAATAGAGTACATAGGGGAGTTCATAGAGTATGTGGGGGAGAAGGAAAGGAGAGGGTGCGTGATGGACTGGACTACACTGTTTCCTGCAGTCAGAGCAGGAGCCATACAAAGCTGTGATACAACCATGATGCATCTGTAAAAGTTGGTGAGCAGACATGCCAAATTTCCTTAGTCTCCTGAGAAAGTAGAGGCGTCGGTGGTCATATAGTTCTAGTTAGGGTGTAGAGAAGGATTGGCGTTATGTATGGTAGGCCTGTCCATCACGCAAACCAGCCTCCCATCCATTGACTCTGTCTACACCAACCGCTGCCTCAGAAAAGCGGCCAGCTTATTTAAGGACCCCACGCACCCTGGACATTCTCTCTTCCGCCCAGTGGCAGATTAACTATCACCCAGACCCTTAGGCTGAGCTTTAGTAAGGTCCCCTGACCTTGCCCCCTGCCCCCACCCCACCCTTCATTGAATAAAATAAAGTGACATTAAATGACATTAGATAACTTATATGGTTGTACTATGTATAATGTACTACATGCAGTGGCGGATTAACTACCACCTCTTTGTTGCATTTATTTTGTAGTTATTTGCATGTAGTACAAGTCTGGGGGTGAAGTTCCTCTATTTATAGGTATTTGTTATATTAATTCACTCACGGGATATGGTTATGAAAATTTATTCACTCTTAAACCAATTTTTCTTTGCTCTCAGGCCCCCCTCATTTCTGGGTCCCTACGCTTAAGCCTACTCAGCCTAATGGTTAATCTGTCAGTGCTTCCACCCTCTTCCGTTGGGAAAAAGCTACAAAAGTCTGAGATCACGTGTATTCCCCATTGGCCTCGGGTGAGATCTTGCGAGCCTTGGGCAAGCAAGGTGGTAAAATTCCAGCAATAGAGTACGTACAGGAGTTCATAGAGTACATGTCTGAGATTACGTACCAACCGACTCAAGAATAGCTTCTTCCTTGCTGCCATCAGACTTTTGAATGGACCTACCTTATATTAAGTTGATCTTTCTCTACACCCCAGCTATATTGTAACACCAGATTTTGCACTCTCTTCTTTCTATTTGGACAGGTACATGGATGGGAAAGGTTTAGAGGGATATGGGCCTAATGCAGGCAAATGGGACAAGTTCAGTTTAGGAAACCTGGTTGACATGGATGATGGGCCGAAGGGCCTGTTTCTATGTCCTATGACTCAGCAAGTTCAGCCATTGTGGATCAGGACAATTTTTCCTCCAGGTGGTTTTGAGGGGAAGGTAGATATAAACTGAAAAAGATAATCGATATGGGACTGTGAGAAACATATATTAAAAGTCTAGCCTCTAATTCTCGAATTTAAAAAAAGCATTTTACAGTATGTGGCTGTCTCTGGCAAGGCCAGCATTTATTAACTATCCTAACAACATGGAGGCAGCACAGTGGCACAGTGGTTAGCGTTGCTGCCTCGCAGCGCCAGGGACCCGGGTTCAATTCCAGCTTTGAGTCATTGTCTGTGTGGAGTTCGTACGTTCTCCCCATGCCTGTGTGGATTTCCTCCGGGTGCTCCGGTTTCCTCCCATAGTTTGAAAGACATGCTGGTTAGGTGCATTGGCCATGCTAAATTCTCCCTCAGTGTACCCAAACAGGCGCTGGAGTGGGGTGACTAGGGGATTTTCACAGTAACTTCATTGCAGCGTTAGTGTAAGCCTCACTTGTGACACTAATAAATAAATAACATAAATAGTTGTCCCTTGAGAAGGTGGTGGGTGAACTGCATTGAAGAATCAGAATTGAGATATTCTGGGGAAAGTGCACATCCCTTTAGTGCTTTGCATAGTGCGAACTGTGGATCAGTTGGTCGCACCTTGTGCCAAGATAGTTGTGGCTTTATGCCCACTTCACAAAGCTGAACACTAGGCTAATGCTGCAGTACAGCACTGAGGGAGTGCTGCACGGTCAGAGGTGACTGTTATGATACTTTAAGTGCTCATTCAAATACTTTTAAAGGTTGTAAGGTTTCCGGCCTCCACTACCTTCCCAGGCAGAGCATTCCAGGTTCCCGATACCCTCGGAATGAAAACAATTTTCTTACATTCCCTCTGAATCTCCAGCCCCTTACTCTAAAACTATACCCCCAAAGATGTGCGGGTTAAGTTGATTGCCCATGTTAAATTGACCCTAGGGTCAGGGGGGTTAGCAGGTTAAATGTGTGGGGTTACAGGAATAGGGCCTGGATGAGATTGCGGTCGGTGTATACTCAATGGGCCAAATGGCCTCCTTCTGCTCTGACCCCCTCAACCAAGGAGAATCAGCTGTTCCCTCCTCACCCAGTCCATACCTCCATAATCTTATATACCTCAATCATGCTCACCCCCTATTCCCTCCCAGTCTTCTCTGCTCTAGAGAAAACAATCCAAGCCTATCTATTTGCTCCTTATAGCTCAAATGCTCCACCCCGGGCAACATCCTGGTGAACTTCCTCTGCACCCCCTCTAGTGTGGTGAACAGACAGTGCTCCAGCTGTGGCCTGACCAACACACTGTACAACTCCTACATTACCTCCTTGCTCTTATACTTGATGCCATGCTTGATAAAAGCAAATGTCCCTTATGCCTTCTTAGCTACCGTCTTCACCTGCTCTGCCACCTTCAGGGATCTATGAATAAGTACCCCAAGATCCCTGTGATCCTCTGAGCTACCCAGTGTCCTGCCATTCATAACGTACACCCTCATCTTGTTTCTTCTTCTATTCCCTCCATCTCTCAGATGAAGCCTGGAGTACAAAGCCCCGAGGGTCAATGTAAAAGTTACAGCAGTGTGCAAAGGAGGGGATTCTGGGTGGTATCCGGGCTGATATTTTTCCCCCTGCTGATATAAAATCATTCCATCTGGGAATGAAAATCTTGACGTATGAGGCGTGTCTGAGGACACTAGGACTGTACTCAATGGAGTTTAGAAGGATGGGGGGGTGGGGGCGGAATCTCATTGAAACTTACAGAATACTGAAAAACCTGGTCAGAGTCGACATGGGGAAGATGTTTCCATAGGCAGGAGAGAGTAGGCTCCGAGGGCACAGCCTCACAGTAAAGGGACAACCCTTTCGAACTGAGATGAGGAGGGATTTCTTCAGCAAGAGAGTGGTGAATCTGTGGAACTCATTGCCGCAGAGGGCTGTGGAGGCCAAGTCATTGAGTGTCTTTAAGACAGAGATAGATAGGTTCTTGATTGGTAAGGGGATCAAGAGTTACAGGGAAAGGGTAGGGGAATGGGATTGAGAAACTTGTCAACTATGATTGAATTGTGGAGCAGACTTGATGGGCCGAATGGCCGAATTCTCCTCTAATATCTTATAGTCTTATGGTCTTCATCCATGCCAATCAGCATAACTTACTATTTCTTCCTCATGTATTTACCTGCATGTCCCCTTAAATATATTTATGCTATTCACTTTATTGTTTGTCTCGATGGGCCGAATGGCCTAATTCTGCTCCGATAGCTTATGGTCTTATGGTCTAGTAAAACAGGTTCCGGCCCAAACTGGTTACTAATATTTCTACAAGAGTGACTCACCCTTCAAAAGTATCAGTAGTCTGGCAAGCATTCTGGGTCATTGTGGGATTGTTAACAGCGCTACGTGAGTGCGCACCTTACTTGTTCTTTCAATAATGAGACCATCTCTTATAACTGCTGTGAGCTCCTTAACTTAATGGGGGACAAGCTTCACTTTGTGCAGTTGGGATTGTGGGATTTATTTCCAAAGTAGATGAATTGGGGTTGTTGGGCTGCGGGGAGTTTTGCTTAGGTTCTCTGATGATACTGCAAGTGTTGACGTGATGGGAAGGAGAATAGAATTTACCAGAAACATTGTGGAACTATCGGGGAAAAGATTAGTGTCTTGAAGCTATTTAAGCAGCTCTTTCAAAAGGGCCAGCAGAGCCAGGATGGACAGAATGGTCTTCTCTGGCGAAGAGTTATCCTGACTCAAAGCATTAGCTCTATTCTCTCTCCACAGATGCTGTCAGATATGCTGAGATTTTCCAGCATTTTTCATTTTTGCCCTTTTCAAATTCCAGCATCCGACACTAAGTTTGTCTTCATCACGGGTTTTGCTCTGATCCAGGATAATTCATTAACTTTGTTCCTTTTTTTATACTGAAGCTTCCCCAAACCGGCAGCAAACTTTGATTTGGGGGAACAGCGATAAATAAAAACCATGCCAGTCTTTGAAGTGTGGCTACCAAGATGGCAATGATGGCAGCATGGTGGCACAGTGGTTAGCGCTGCTTCCTCACGGCACCAGGGTCCCAGGTTCAATTCCCGGCTTGGGTCGCTGTCTGTGTGTGGAGTTTGCACCTTCCCCCCATGTCTGTGTGGGTTTCCTCCGGGTGCTCTGGTTTCCTAAAGAATATCCTGGTTAGGTGGATTGGCCAAAATTGACCCATAGTGTCCAAAGATGTGTCGGTTAGGTGGATTGGCCATACTAAATTGACCCTTAGTGTCCAAAGATGTGCAGGTTAGAAGCATAGAATCCCTACAGTGCAGAAGGAAGTCATTCAGTCCATCGAGTCTGCACCAACCTCAATCCCACCCAAGCCCTATTCCTGTAACCCACATATTTACCCTATTAACCCTCTGATACTAGGGTTAATTTAGTATGGCCAATCAACCTAATCCACACATGTTTAGGTGGATTGGCCATGCTAAATTGCCTCTTAGGTTCCAAAAATGTGCAGATTAGGTGGATTGGCCATGCTAAATTATCCCTTAGTGTCTAAAGATGTGCATGTGAGGTGGATTGGCCACAATAAATTACCCCTTGGAGTCCAACCATGTGGAGGCCAGGTGGATAGGCTAAGCTAATTTGCCCCTTGGTGTCGCAGGATAAAGTTCAAAGTTTATTTTTTAGTGTCACAAGTAGGTTTCCATTAACACTGCTATGAAGTTACAGTGAAAATCCCCTCGTCGCCACACTCTGGTGCGCCTGTTCGAATACACTGAAGGAGAATTTAGCATGGCCAATGCACATGTCTTTCGGACTGTGGGAGGAAACCAGAGCACCTGGAGGAAACCCACGCAGGCACAGGGAGAACTTGCAGCCTCCACACACACAGTGACCCGAGCCAGGAATCAAACCTGGGTCCCTTGCACAGTGAGGCAGCAGTGGTGACTACTGTGCCAGGTTAGGGGGATTGGCCATGCTAAATTGCCCCTTAGTGTCAGGGGGATTAGCTAGGGTAAATACATGGGGTTATGGGGATGGGATCTGGGTGGGATTGTTGTCAGCGCAGGCTTGATGGGCTGAATGGCACCCTTCTGTACTGTGGGGATCCTGTGATTCTATGCCCGCTTTTGTGGTAAGTCCCTGATGTCACCGATAACTTCTGGTGTCTCCCAGAAAGGGAAAAAGAACCACAATGGCAGGACAGGAAGAGGGAGGGAGAGACACTTAACAGAAACCTATGCGGCAGTCTGCAAATGGGATGGATTTACTAATAAAATGCGAGCTGCCAGTGTTCCTTCGCATCTCTCACTGGGCACAACAAGGTGCCAATCATGAGCAGGACCTACTTTCCATTGGCTGGGAGGCAGAGAGGGTGGGGGAGGTGGTTGTCCAATGCTGGAGCAGAGGCTGAGGGAGAATCAGGTGCAGGTCTTTGACTGAGAGGGAGTCTGAGAATGGAGGCGAGAGGTGGCAAAAGAGACAGAGGAATCTGAGACATCATCAACAAGTAGGATAGCAGATCAGTCCACAGGTACTGATATAATGTGCAACTCAGCTTAATCAGATAGAAATCTGCATGCTGAATACTGCTGTTTTGCTGAGCTGATGCCTTGCTGATCATTTGAATAAGTTCCCAGTTGTTGCGAGCAAGGATTTCTGCTCTGAAAATTGCAGGGAGTTTTCTGCTTGCTTGTATTTGTACCGAACGCAGTCTGTGACATTTATCTGCTGATTTGCAGTGGAGAGGATTTACTTTGGGATAAGTGGGGTCTGAGGATTTTGCTTATGATTTAAAACAGAAGAGGCATTGGGATGAGATGGGCTTTGCCTGGGGAGGTTTGATTCCGCACCCTCTCCCTGCCCCCCGGAGGGACGGAACGAGCTCTGGCTTGGTTAGAATGGTAGATTATAGAAGCTGTCAGCTTATATATTGTGCTGGGTCCCTCGTCGCTGTCGCTGGGAGCACTGAGTAGCAGCAAGAAGTAGGCATGGCTTTCACATGTTATGCACAGACGCTCCCTCTGGGGCTGCCAGTGTATGTCAGAGCCTGATGTTACTTGCATCATTTACAGATGTTAACAGCTGACCCCATCGCTCAGAGATATGAACAAGGCTGCAGGGGTGGGGAGCCCCAGGGTGGGCAGGGTGCATGTTTGCGTTTCCAGTTGTTGCTTTTAGCAGTGCCCCCCACCCCCCCCCCATGAACTTACTGTTTTGTTTACAATGCTTGTGCATTGTTTAATATGGACGGGGTGAGAGGCCAGTTGGTTTATGGTGGGGGTCCCAACTGACTCCCCCACCCATGAGTGTTTGATAACGTTTATCAGCAATAGGCTTTCTGCTAATGGATGTGGCGACCGATTACGAGTGATGAATGAGGATCACCAGTTGTCATTCCCCGTCCAGCACAAGGTCAGTGAGTCTGGGCCATTCCCTCAGCTACCTTTTAACAGCTGGAGTAATTGTTTTCAATTTAATTGCAGTTAAAGGTTGTAAGTGATTGCTGATGGGTATTACTGGGCGAGCCCTCGGTTTAGCATTCCAACGTCCAACATTTCCACGCCACTATTAACTGGTGTAGCCTCCCTGTGAAAGAAACAGGCAGAGAGGTCTGTTACAGAGATGCTAAACTCTTATCTGCCAACACAGCAATAGTCCTTTCAGCTCCCCTTGACTCCCCTTCTTCACAGAAGAAGACGTGTCCATTTCACCCATCCGCCTGTGCCAGCCCTTAGAAAGAATTATCCAATTATCCAGGCAGCACAGTGCTTAGCATTCCCGCCTTACAATACCAGGGACCTGGGTTCAATTAGAGCCTTGGGTCACTGTCTGTGGGGAGTTTGCACGTTCTCCCCACGTCTGCATGGGTTTCTTCTGGATGCTCCGGTTTCTTCCCCCACAATCTAAAGATGTGCAGTTTAGGGGGATTAGCCATGCTAAATTGTTCCTTAGTATCCAAAGATGTGCAGATTAGCTGGAATGGCTATGCTAAACTTTCCATTATTGTCCAAAGATGTGCAGGTTAGGTGGATTACCCATGCTAAATTGGCCCGTAGTCTCCAAACATGTGAACGTTAAGTGGATTGGCCATGCTAAATTGCCCCTTAGTGTCCAAAGATGTGCAGGTTAGGTGGACTGGCCATGCTAAATTAGCTCTTGCGTCCAAACGTGTGCGAGTTAGGTGGACTGGCCATGGGAAATGTGCAGGATTGAGGGGATAGAGCAAGGATGGGCCTGGGTAAGATTTTATTTTTAGAAAGTCAGTACAGACTTGTTGGGCCACATGGCCTCTGTGCACAGTAGGGCTTCTATAGTCTCACACCCTTGCTTTTTTCCCCAGCCCTGTAAAGGTTGCCTTTTTAAATATTGATCCAATCCCCCATCGCAAGTTCCTGTTGAATGTGTTTCTGGCTGTTGAACCAACATTTCAGACAAGGCATTTACTCACTGCGTTAAAACCAAAACTCACATTGTCTAAGTGGAATTAATGTCAGCCATCTACAATCTGGGTCTGGTTACCAACTCTCCTGCCAGTGGTTCTCTTCATCTCCCCTCCCATCAAGATCCCTCTTCATTTTGAACGGCTTCAGCAATTCATTATTTATGAAGGATTTCCTGTTGGGAGAACTGGACTTGGGATAAAGTCCTCGCACTTCTTAGTCACTTTTATCTTCTTTTCTCAACCAGCGGCGCACATGAGGCTGGGCCTCCAGCCATGGCCATTAACAATCCCTACTCCCAGAGCTTAAAAATATCAAAATGGCTGTTTGAATGATGGCCTCTATCTTCAGGAGCTGGGCCAGAGCCGTGGAAGCCATAGAGATAGAGAGCAATAAAGCATGGAAACAGGTCCTTTAGCCCAACCGGTGCCCTCCCAGCTAGACCCAGTTACCCATCTTTGGCTCATATCCCTCTAATCCTTTCCCATCCACATTCCATCCTTTCGATTTGATTTATTGTCACATATATTATTATACAGTGAAAAGTATTGTTTCTTGCGCACCATACAGACAAAGCATACTGTTCATAGAGTACATAGGAGGAGAAGGAAAGGAGAGGGTACGGAATGTAGTGTTACAGTCACAGCTCGGGTGTGGATCAACTTTGTGCAAGTCAGGTCCATTTAAAAGTCTGGTGGCAGCCGGGAAGAAGCTGTTCTTGTGTCGGTTGGCATGTGACCTCAGATGCTAGAGTTGTACAAAACTGTGTTGACATTGCATCTAGAATACTGGGTTCAATTTTGGGATACCGTACCTCAGGAAAGGCATGTTTTCCTTGGCGGTGGGGGGAGGGGGACACCGGGGCTAAAAGGGTTAACTTATGAAGACTAGGGGCAGGATTTCCCAGTCCCAGTCCCACTTGCCCTGAGATCGGAAATTCCCGTCCAAGGTCAACAGACGTTCTGATGTCTGTTGTCTGTCAAAGTTTCCAATCCCGCCCATGATAATTCCCGTCGTGGGAGGAACCGGAAAATTTACCTCGAGGTTCACATTCACTCCTGTATAAGGGGTGATCTAATTGATGCGTTTAAGAGGATTAGTTGGGCAGATCGAGGGAAACTGCTATCCTCTAATGAGAGAGCTCCCCCACTCTAGGGGCAGCATGGTGGCACAGTGGTTAGCTCTGCTGCCTCACAGTGCCAGGGATCTGGGTTCAATCCCTGGGGCTGGGGTCACTGTCTGTGCGGAGCCTGCATGTTCTCCCCATGTCTGCATGGGTTCCCTCCTGGCTTCCTCCCACAGTCCAAAAATGTTAGGTTAGATTGACTGGCCATGCTCAATTATCTCGTGGTGTCAGGGGGATTAGCAAGGTAAATATGTGGGGTTATGGGAATAGGACCCAGGTGGGATTGTGGTCAGTATAGGCTGAATGGGCCAACTGGCCTCTTTCTGGACTATCAGGATTCTACAATTCTCTTTGGCACCACAAAGAATTATAGAACTACAGAAGGAAGCCATCGCAGCCCTTCGAGTCTGTACTGCCCACAGTCCCAACTGGCCCTATTCCCGTAATGCCACATGTTTACCCTGCTAATCCCCCTGACACTAATCGGCAATTTAGCATGGTCAATGCACCTAACCAGGGGCAGCACAGTGGTTAGCACTGCTGCCTCACAGCGCCAGGGACCTGGGATCGATTCCCGGCTTGGGCCACAGTCAATAAAGTAAAAGTTTATTTATTAGTCACAAGTAAGGCTTACATTAACATTGCAATGAAGTTGCTGTGAAATTTCTGCGGAGTTTGCACATTTTCTCTGTGTCTGTGTGGGTTTCCTCCGGATGTTCCGGTTTCCTCTCTCGTTCTAAAAGATGTGCGGGTTAGGTGCATTGACCCGAATAGGTGCCGGACTATGGACACTCAGGGAATTTTACAGTAACTTCATTGCAGTGTTAATGTACGCCTTACAAATGACACTAATAAATAAACTTTATCTTTAGAGTGGGGGAGGAAACTGGAGCACCAGGAGGAAACCTATGCAGACACAGGGAGAACGTGCAAACTCCACACAGACGGGGACCTGAGACTGGAATTGAACCTGGGTCCCTAGCAGTGCTAACCATTACATTTGAAGTGGAAGATGCAATGGTAGACCAGCAGTGTTCATGAGCAGTAGAGGGACTCCTAATTTGAATGTGCAGAGCTTGGAAGTTGAAAGAAGCTGAATCACTGCTCCTTGCCTTCTTTCTCTTTCTCTCCGTCTCTCTCTCTCTCCCTTTGCTGTCTCTTCTCACTGCCTCCTGTACCTGCAGGATACACAGCAATTTGTGTTCTTCATTCGTATGCGTTATTTATGCACCTCTCAGTGTCAGTCCCTCGGTGATTATTGAAATATATTGGATTCTGAGGGGGCTTGACAAGGTAGATGGTGGGAGGATGTTTCCCCTATTGGGAAGGAGGGGGCACAGTTCCAAAGAAAAAAAATAACGTGGCGACGAGGTGGAATTTCTTCTCTCAGAGAGTGGTTAACCTTTGGAATTCTCTTCCATAGAAAGCAGTGGGCCTAACTTATTGAATAAAGACAGAATCATAGAAACCCGCAAGTGCAGAAGGAGGCCTTTTGGCCCATCAAGTCTGCACCGACTCTCCAACGGAGCATCTTATCCAGGCCTCAACCCCATGTATTAACCCCATCAATCCCCCTAACCTACACATCTTTGGAAACTAAGGTGCAATTTAGCACGGCCAATCCACTTAACCTGCATATCTTTCGGGCTGCCACCGGAGCAAAGGAAATCCACAAAGACATAGGGAGAATGTGCGAACTCCACACAGACAGTGACCCAAGCCCGGGATCGAACCCGGGTCCCTGGCACTTTGAGGCAGCAGCGCTAATCACTGTGCAGCCGTGCTACCTCTATGTGACTGAGTTAGACAATATTTTATCAACCAGGGAACCTCAAGCAGGAAATTAAAGTTAAACTACATATTGTTGAGTGTTGGAGCCACTTTGATGGGCCATTTGCTATTCCTTGTCATCTTCTGAACTTGCGATAAAAGCTGGATCATCTCGAAGGGACAGGTCATCAATGGAGGCATCACTGAAATGGGTGGTAAGGTGTCATAGTGTTTGGAAGTTTCATATTTGGAGCTATAGAACAGCGTGTCCACCATGCGGCTTAGAAAGCTGACGTTCGGTCCCAGAATGTGGGCGATCTTGTTCTTGAAACCCAGGCATCTCCATCATACATGGGCTTGGAATCTTTAGTGACTGGCCTATCCTGTTCATTATGTATTTAATTGGATTTATTATTGTCACGTGTTAGTATGCGATGAAAAGTATTGTTGCTCGCCTACTAAACTGACAAAGCATACCATTCATAGAGCACATAAGGGAGAAGGAAAGGAGACGGTGCAGAATATACTGTTACAATAATAGAATAGAATCATCGAATCCCTACAGTGCAGAAGGAGGCCATTCAGCCCATCAAGTCTGCACCAGTCCCGCAAACCCACATATCTATCCCGCTAATCCCCTGACACTAGGGTCAATTTAGTATGGCCAATCAACCTAACCTGCACATTTAGGGTGTAGAGAAAGATCAACTTAATTTAAGGTAGGCCCATTTGGAAATCTGATGGCAGCAGGGAAGAAACTGTTCTTGAGTCAGTTGGTTTGTGATCTCAGATTTTTGTATCTTTTTCCTGACGGAAGAAGGTGGAAGAGAGAATGTTCAGGGTGCAATTATGCTGGCTGCCTTCCCGAGGCAGCGGGAAGTGTAGACAGAGTCAATGGATAGGAGGCTGGTTTGCGTGATGGATTGGGCTTCATTTGTAGTTTCTTGTGGTCTTGGTCACAGCAGGTGCCATACCAAACTGTGATACACTCGGAAAGGATGCTTCCTGTGGTGCATCTGTGAAAATTGGTGAGAGACATAGCGGACATGCTGGGTTTCCTTAGCCGCAGAGAAGGTAGAGATATTGTTGGGCTTTCTGGACTATAGTGTCAGCATAGGGAGACCAGGACAGGTTGTTGGTGATCTGAAGAGGCTATGTTGCTTCAATTGGTGGCTGCATCCAAAGGCAGACAATCTAATCTGTTGGCAGTAATAACTAAGAAGATGAATGGGCAGCACGGTGGCACAGTGGTTAGCACTGCTGCCTCACAGTGCCAGGGACCTGGGTTTAATCCTCACTTGGGTCACTGTCTGCGCAAAGTTTGCATGTTCTTCTCGTGTCTGCATGGGTTTCCTTCGGGTGCTCCAGTTTCCTCCCACAACCTGAAAGACGTGCTGGTTAGGGTGCATTGGCCATGCTAAATTCTCCCTCAGTGTACCCAAACAGGTGCCAAAGTGTGGCAACCAGGGGATTTTCACAGTAACTTCATTACAGTGTTAACGTAAGCCTACTTGTGACTAATAAATATGAAATTGAAACTTTCTTTCACCCCTCCATCTTCTCCTTACTTTCTGTTAACCTTCATTCTTTCTATCCTAATGTCCCCTCCACTTCCTTTTTTGTGTCTAATTTTTAAAAAACGTTCATTCTCAGAATGTGGACATGGCAAATGTGGCTGGCAATTATACCTAATTCTTTACTGGGATGTGGGCGTTGCTGGCAAGGCCAGCATTTGTCACCCAGCCCTACCTGCCATTGGGAAGGTGACGGTGAACCAAACTCCTAACTGCTGCAGTCCATGGGGTGTAGATACACTCACAAAGTTTATTAGGGAGGACGAGGTTCCAGAATTTCGATCCAGTGACAGTGAAGGAACGACATTGTATTTCCAGCACAGGATGGTGCCTGGAGCTTGCAGTTGCTGGTGTTCCCATCCGTCCGCTGCCCTTGTCCTTCCAGATGGCAGAGGTTTGGAAGATGCTGCTGAAGGAGCCTTGGCAAGTTGCTGCAGTGCACCTTGTAATTGGTACATATGGCTGTGCATTGGTGGAAAAGGGGCTGAATGTTTAAATTGGTGAATGGAGTACCAATCACGTGGGCTGCTTTGTCCTGGATGGTGTTGAGCTTCTTGAGGGTTGTTGGAGCTGCACCCATCCGGGCAAATGGGGAGCACTCCATCACACTCCAGTCTTGTGCCTTGTTGACGTCAACAGAGAGTCAGGAGGTGTGATATTTGTTGCCGAATTGCTCTGAGCCTTTTTGATTTGATTTGATTTATTATTTCATATGTATCAGTATAGAATGAAAATTGCTATACAGACAAAACATTCTGTCATAGAATACATAAGGAAGAAGGAAAGGAAAGGGTGCAGATTATAATTTTGGATAAAAGCAAATTACTTTCTTTGGACAGTGGAATCTGAAATCAAAGGAAAATTGCTGGAAAATCTCAGTAGGTCTGGCGGCATCTGTAAGGAGAGAAAAGAGCTGACGTTTCAAGTCCAGGAGACGCTTTGTCAAAGCTGCCAGACCTGCTGAGATTCTTTAGCATTTTCTCTCTCAGAATATAGTTTTGATTTGATTTATTATTGTCACATGCATTGGGATTGAGTGAAAAGTATTGTTTCTTGCGCGCTACGCAGACAAAGCATACTGTTCATAGGGGAGAGGGAAAGAAGAGAGTTCAGAATATAGTGTTACAGTCGCAGCTAGGGTGCAGGGAAAGACCAATTTAGTATTAGGCAGGTCCATTCTATTCTTGAACCACTGGATTTCCAGCTGATTTCATGTCACTGAGAGGCTTGCCACTTCTGAAAGTAATTATAGAATCAACAATATTGTCATGGTCAGTAAATACAAGCTCATTGGATGTACTGATTTGGAATTTTACCAAAGATCTATTTGGCAGTGGTTAAAGGTTGTTGATGGAATTGTATTACCTTCACTTAGAACATAATCGGGAAGTATTAATTTTTACTCACATGGGATAGGGTCCAAATCAGGTACGGTGTCACTGAGTGAACTCAAACCACATTGTAACAAGGGGTTATCTTACAACTAACCTGAAAGAATGTCAATTCTAAGGGTTGGATTTTTGCCACTGAGGCCAGGGCATTTCTGAACCCAGTGGACCCATCTCCCTATGGATGGCTCCCACATGTGCAATTTGATTTGATTTATTGCTGTCGCATGCATTGGGATACAATGAAAATTATTGTTTCTTGAACAATTTACAGACAAAGCATGCTGTTCATAGAATCCATAGGCGACAAGGAAAGGAGAGGGTGTAGAATGTAATGTCACAGTCATAGCTAGGATATAGAGAAAGATCAACTTGAAATAAGGTAGTCCATTCAAAAGACTGATGGCAGCAGGGAAGAAGCTGTACTTGAATCAGTTGGTACGTTTCCTCAGTCTTTAGTATCTTTTTCCCAATGGAAGAAGATGGAATAGAGAATGTCCAGGGTGTGTGAGGTCCTTGATTGTGCTGGCTGCTTTCCCGAGGCAGCAGGAAGTGTAGATGGAGTCAATGGATGGGAGACTGGTTTGTGAGGTGGACTGGGCTTCGTTCACAACCCTTTCTAGTTTCTTGTGGTCTTGGGCAGAGCAGGAGCCATACCAAGCTGTGATACAACCAGGAAGGATGCTTTCAATGGTGCATCTGTAAAAATTGGTGAGAATCATAGCGGGCATGCCAAATTTCCTTAGTCTCCTGAGAAAGTAGAGGTGGACTTTCTTAACTATAGTGTCGGCGTGGAGGAAACAGGACAGGTTGTTGGTGATCTGGACACCTAGAAACCTGCTGTTGACCATTTCCACTTCATCTACATTGATTTCCTCTCTAGGGAGGTTGGGGAGTGGTCAAGACAGGCCGGCTGATCTCAGGAACAGTTCAGATGCAGCCACAGAGGCTGGCAAGTGACAAGACAGCCAGTTTAGAAGACCCACTTGGTTCTCTGCAGCCTTTTTCCCAGTTTAATTAGAGGCTGTTAGGACTGCCATATAAGACCTTCTCGCCTCCTCTTCCCCATCCAGGCCATCATGCCCCTTCTATGGCCCTCTACATTCTCAATGCCCATTCCTCCAATATGCATTATTGAATCAATCAGCCATATAATTATAATAACAAGTCTTGAAATGCACTTCAAAATACACCCATTCCAAATCTGCTTTGAAAAAAAACCACTGCTACTCTTGTAACCCTATGAAAATGTCAATCAAACAGAACGATTACAGTATCAATAACAGAAGGTGTACCACATTTCCAAACAAACAGACATTGAAGACAAAAGCTCAAAGAAAGAATAACTTATTATAACCTCGTAAAGATTTCAATTGATCTTAGAAAACTGTCCACTCAGCCCTGCTGAGCTAATTCATTTGTTAGTCTCGGAGTTCAGCCAAGCACTTATAATAAGACCAGCTGGAGAAACAGATGTTTAACCATCTATTTTTGTTGATACAGTTCACAGATGGCCCCATTATGAAATGCCTAATCCCCACAGTGGGACCAGCTGTGTCAGGAAGTACAGGGTGCTAATGACTCTTTTATCACGTGCTGGCAAAAAATGCCAGTGCAAGGAATGAGGGACGGGAGTCCCAGAATTGGGTCCCGCCAGTTATTTGTAAAGGTTACCAGAGGCAGACCAAATCTGCGAAAATCTAGCTCTGAGGCCAGGATTTTATGACCATTCACCCAGCGGGATATTACAATCCCGCTGAAATAAACAGCAATTTAAATGGCCTGCTGTACCCACCAGGGAGAAACACAGTGTGGTGGAGCCAGACAAACCTGGCTTTAGTGTCTCGCTTCACAGTGGCCAGTTCCAAAGGGTGACGGACTGTCTGTAGAGGAAGAAGATGATTGATTTTACTCTTTCAGAACCTGGCAAACATCACATTATTCAGCACCAAGGGCATTGCTATACGAGACAGGTTGTTGGTAAGCTCTGGCTGAGGAGAATACCTGAAACAGTAGCGTTAAGCACCGTTTTGAGTCAGCTTGAGCTCAGGAAGCACATATACACCCTCCATTACACACCTATAACTTGTATATTCTGTGCCGTACCTGCACAAATATTGGCAGAGAAACTCACTGGCATTGTGCTGGGGGTTTTTTTTTGCAGCTAAATGACCAAATAAACTCTGACATATCAGGCAGAAAAATAACCTTCCAGTAGATTCTGATCACCAGTCATGGTGCTATGCAGACACAGGGTTAATCAGAGGATCCCTACAATGCAGAAGTAGGCCATTCAGCCTGTCAAGCCTGAACTGACAACTATCCCACCCCAGCCCTATCTGCATAACCCCACCTCTGCCAATCTCCCTTACACCAAGGGGCAATTTAGCATGGCCAATCAACCTAACCATCACATCTTTGGACTGTGGGAGGAAACTGGAGCACCCAGAGGAAACCCACGCAGACATGGGGAGAATGTGCAGATTCTGCACAGTGACTCAAGCTGGGATTCGAACCCAGACCCCTGCATTGTGAGGCAGCAGTGCTAACCACCATGTCATCCATTATTCAGCCTATTGTAGGACTCCCCGTCATTGCAGTCTGCTGTCATATTAACTGTGGCTCACTGAGCAGCATTCTTGCATCTGAGCCTGAAGGTCATGGGTTCAACCATCACTATAAAGATATTGAACTTAAGTCTTGATGATGCAGTGCTGAGGGAGAGCTGCAGCATTGGAGGCGCAATGAGATGTTAAACTAAGGCTCCCTCTACGCTCGCACGGGGTCATTGAAAGATCTGATGGCAGTATTGAAAGAGCGGGTGAGGGGAGGAGGGGATTTATCCCTGGTGCCCTGACCAATATTCATCCTTCAACCAGCAGATTATCTAGTCAAAGTCACACTTGTTGTTTGTGGGAGCTTTCTGTGCATGAATGGTTGGTAAGTTTCCTCCATTAAAATAGTGGCGACACTTTGAAAGTATCTTATCAGCATAAGGGGCCCTGGGCAGCACGGTGGCATAGTGTTTACCACTGCTACCTCACAGCGTCAGGGACCTGCATTTGATTCCGGCCGTGGGTCACCATCTGTGGAGTTTGCATGTTCCCCCCGTATCTGCGTGGGTTTCCTCTGGGTGCTCCGTTTTCCTCCCACAGTCCAGAGATCTACTGGTTAGGTTGACTGGCCATGCTAAATTGTCCCTTAGAGTCAAGGGGATTAGCAGGATATGTGGGGTTTCGGGATTAGGGCCTGGGTGGGATTGTGGTCGGTGCAGACTCAATGGGCCAAATGGCCTTCTTCTGCACTGCAGGGATTCTGCGATTCTATGACCCAGGTTCAATTCCCGGCTCGGATCACTGTCTGTGTGGAGTCTGCACGTTCTCCCTGTGTCTGCATGGGTTTCCTCCGGGTGCTCTGGTTTACACCCACAGTCTGAAAGACATGCTGGTTAGGTATGTTAACCATGCGAAATTCTCCCTCAGTGTACCCGAACTGGTGCCAAAGTGTGGTGACTGGGGGATTTTCACAGTAACTTCCCTGCAGTGTTTATGTAAGCCGACTTGTGACATTAATAAACTAAAAACGCGTGCTTTGGGAATGTGATAGGTGCTATAGAGATATAGGTATTCTATTTGTTAAAGCCAGGAGCTGCTGTGAGTGCTATCTCGGTCTTATTAGCCCCATGACTGAGTCTTGTACCTCTCCCTCCTGGGTCCGTGACATCGATTATCTCAGAGTCAATACAAACACACAAGCCAGTCTAGGATTTGATTCTCAACCTTTCCGGATCTTACCAGTCCATTTCTCTATTGTTACAGCTACTAATCCTTCGTCTCTAATATGTGAATCTGTACATCAGAGTCTGCCCTGCAGCAAGCCAGGAGTGTGGCTGATATATCCGCAGTAACCGCTCTGTATTCAGTACATGGTGGGAATTGAGGTTTTTCCCTGTGGCTGCGAGATTTACCTTCGACTGAATGCGGGGTTGTGGGGTGGGGGTGGGGGGGGGGATGTGGGAGCAGAAACCCACTAACCCCTTAGAAATACGCAGCCGGTAACCAGGCAACCAGGGTCATCAGTCCATTGACATCCCCTGTGTACAGCTGTACTTCCCAGTTTGCTTCTGTGTAGCGTCGGAGATGTGACAGGGATCGGAACTAAATTGGAATTTAATTATCTGGAGTTGTGTCCTGAACACGCACAGGCACGTGTAACTGCACACAATGATATACAACAATGACTGCACACACACACACACATGCACACACGCACACAACTGATCACACACAGATGTAATCAACACACGCACACACACACACACATATATACACACACATATACACATACACACACACAGGGACAAACACACAGACACATGCATGTAGGAACACATACACATGCAAGGACACATACACTGGACATGCAGGAACACATTCAAACATACACAGGCACACACCCACAGAGAGGGACACACACACGCACACACACACATAGAAGTAACCACACCCACAAACATATACACACTAACATAAGCACACACACAAATACTCACATATGCACATAAAAACCAATACACTGACATATCGTATACGTACACACATACACGTGTGTAGACACATACACAGGCATGCGCGCGCGTGCACGCACACACACACACACACACACACACACATGCAGCTACAGCTCTGCTTAGTCACAGTCCATTGGTTAATGTAGTAACGAGTGCTGAGGATGGTACTTCAGAGGGATCCAGAGCGACACACAGCAGAGGAAGTTTATTGCCGGGAAGTGGTACATTCTGGAAGGAGAAAGGAAAAGTGAAGATATAATTTTCCAATTTTATAAAGAGTGCAGAAAAAGAGAGAGAGCTGGGCTCCTTTGAAGGTGGCAGAACAAGTCGAGATGTCTGTGGTTTTGAGAACAAAAACACATGGATGGGGAAAATGTCTGAAGACCATCTCAGGACTCTGGGTCTGTGCTCGATGGAGTTTAGAAGGATGAGGGGGAGATCTCATTGAAACTTACAGAGTACTGAATGGAGCGGATAGAGTGGATGTGGGGAAGATGTTTCCATTAGTCGGAGAGACTAAGATCTGAGGGCACAGCCTCAGAGCAAAGGGACGGCTCTTTAAAACAGAGACGAGGAGGAATTTCTTCTGCCAGAGAGTGGTGAAACTGTGGAACTCATTGCCACAGAGGGCTGTGGAGGCCAGGTCATTGAGTGTCTTTAAGACAGAGATAGATAAGTTCTTGCCTAGTAAGGGGATCAAAGGCTACAGGGAAAGGTGGGAGAATGGGATTGAGAAACTTATCAGCCATGATCGAATAACAGAGCAGACTCGATGAGCTGCGTGGCCTAATTTAGCTCCTATAGCTTATGGTATTCTTGGCTTTATCAAAGAAGGAATGCTGTACAAAGTACGTTGAACATTTACGGAACATAGATCAAGCCTTGGAGGAGGACCTATGCCTACTCCAATCAGCTTGGATCATGTAGATCAAGCCCAAGACAGGAGGTGACAGCCCTGTCTTGTCAGCTTGGATCAGGAATGTCTCAACTTGATGAGACTCTGAACTGGACTTGATTTGATTGAATTGGATAAGTAAACAAAAAAAAACCTTTACGAGACGCTGGTTAGGTCTCATCTGGAATATTGAGTCCAGATCCGGGCATGTAAGTACTGAACAAATGGAAAAAAAACAGGAGAGACCTCCAGCTCCTCTCCCCTCTGCTTTTGATAAGATCATGGTTGATTTTCAATCAACATTGACTTTCCCGTCCTCTCCCCCGCTCCTCTTAAATGCTCAAAAATCTTTTGATCTCAGAACACAACATTGAACAGCACAGCACAGGAACGGGCCTTTCAGCTCACCATGTTGCGGTGAACGTGACAGCAAATTAAACTAATCCCTTCTGCTCGCCCTTGCTCCATGTCTCTCCATTTCTTGCATCTTCTTATGCTTATCTAAAGGCCCCTTAAGAGCCTCTATTGTATCTGCCTGCACCACCACCCCCTTCCAGACACCTACCATCCTCTGTGTAAAACACTTGCCCTTCACATCTCCTTCAAACTTCCCCCCTCTCATCTTAAGCGTGTGCACCCCCGCTTCCCCCCCCCCCCCCAGTATTCGACCTTTCAACTCTGGGGATAAAAGATTCCGACTGTCAGCTCTATCTGTGCCTCTCATAATTTTATAGGCATCTGTCAGGTCTCCCCTCAGCCTCTGCCGCTCCAGATGTTGAAGAGTCAGGTTAAAACTCAACCGGGCCCTGCGACACCGTCCACTACAGCCAGTCACCAGAGCTCCGGCTGACACAGAACGAATGACCTGCACGGTAGCACAGTGGTTAGCACTGCTGCTTCACAGCTCCAGAGACCTGGGTTCAATTCCCAGCTTGGGTCACTCTCTGTGTGGAGTTTGCACATTCTCCTCGTGTCTGCGTGGGTTTCTCCCGGGTGCTCCGGTTTCCTCCCACAGTCCAAAGGTGTGCAGGTTAGGTTGATTGGCCATGCTAAAATTGCCCCTTAGTGTCCTAAGATGCTTAGGTTGGAGGGATTAGTGGGTAAAATATGTAGGGATATGGGGGTAAGGCCTGAGTGGGATTGTGGCCAGTGCAGACTCGATGGGCTGATGGGCCTCTTTCTGCCCTGTAGGGTCTGTCTGATTCTATGATCAGGTGGACCAGGTGTCAAAAAGCTGCTGAGGCTGGAATTCCACAGTAAATTTCAAACTGAGACTAACAAGGCAATGGGGGAGGGGATTAAAGGAGACAGAAGCTAAAATGAGTTGTGATCAATGTAAGGCAAGAACAGGCCCGAGGGGCTCAATGGCCTTCTGCTATTTCTATGATCATTCTGTTTCCATGTCTTCAAGGGAGGAGGAGAGAACGTTTTTAACATGTGGACATCATCATGTTTTAAATATTGTTCCTTTCGGACTGTTTACAGTGCAGGAGGCCATTCGGCCCATTGGGTTTGTACTGATCACAATTCCACCCGGACCTATCCCCATAACTCCATGTATTTAGCCTAGCTAGTCCCCCTGACACTAAGGGGCAATTTAGCACGGCCAATCCACTGGACCCGCACACCTTTGGACTTTGGGATTCTGTAATTCTATGAAACCGGAGCATCCTCCAGATGAAACCCTTGCAGACATGGGGAGAACATGCAAACTCCACACAAGACAGTGACCTAAGCCGGGAATTGAACCCAGGTCCCTGGCGCTGTGAGGCAGCATTGCTAACCACTGTGTCACCGTGCCGCTCCATGGTGGGGGACAGCGGGTTAGCATTGCGGCCTCACTGGTCCGTTTATATTAAAAAAAATCTTTTGGAAAAACCTATCCCACGATGTGAGGGAAAGGGAGCAGGTTGTAATCGACGGAGGAAGGTAATAGTTCATGGGGTATATTAACAGCAGGTTCAGAACGACTTTGCTTCATAGAGAAGCTGAAAGTGTGCCAGTCCATGGTGATCCGTGGACGGTTGCTTAGCAATCTCGTAATAGACCAATCCCTGATGCTCAGATTGGAAAATTGAGTTTGTTTAATGGGCTAAGACCTGTTAGCAAAACAAGAACAAAAGTCACAGTTCACCACGTAGGTGCACACTGCCTAACATATTCATAGAATAGAATCATAGAATCTCTACAGTGCAGAAGGAGGCCATTTGGTCCATTGAGTCTGCACCGACCACAATTCCACCCAGACCCTATTCCTGCAATCCCACATATTTACCCTGCTAATCATTCTGACACTAGGGTCAATTTAGCATGGCCAATCAACCTAACCCACACATCTTTGGGCTGTGAGAGGAACCTGGAGGAAACCCACACAGACACAGGGAGAATGTGCAAGCTTCACACAAACAGTGACTAGAGGCTGGAATTGAACCCGGGTCTGTGGCGCTGTGAGCCAGCAGCGCTAACCACTGTGCCACCCAAAAATGCCAGAGAATGACACTCAACAGGACACTGGAGCACAGAGCTGCCTTTAACTCCAATTGCAACCTAACCCTGGGCCACTGTGTCATCTTCAGTCGCAAAGCTCGAGGAGGCAGCAATTCTTTTCTTTGTCTGTGTTTCTATTTATGATGGGGTGACGCTTGAGAGAGAGGAGCTAGGATTCAGCTGGAATCCAGTAAATGCCCTTGGCTTCTGGCCAGGATGTGCAGAAACCATCAACTTCGGGTTTGCGGACAGAAAGAGAGAGAAAAAGCTCTTTAGAAATCACTCTTCACCACCCTCAGGATATTCCCAAAGTGCTTTCGAAGTGCAGTCGCTGTTGTTTTGCAGGAAAGATGGCGGTGCATGTGTGCACAGCAAGATCCCACACAGGCCCGTACTGTACTGCTCTATGTTCTATCAGGCGATGTGTCCTGACCTTACATAAGTAAAAAGAATGTGAATATCATTATGGGACACCATGTAAAATAATCTGTTCCCCAATCTCTGGGGCGGAATCTCTGGAGTCTATGATGGGCGGCAGGTGTAGAAGTGGGAGTGATTACCTCTTGGTGGGGGAGACGGGGGAGGGGGTGCGGGACAGCTGAACATACGCGATCTCGCCCTATCCAGCTCATTACTTGTTCATCCGTGTGACGTATGTATGTCTCTCTGTGTGGAGTTTGCACATTCTCCCTGTGTCTGTGTGGATTTCCTCCGGGTGCTCCGATTTCCTCCCACAGTCCAAAGATATGCATGTTCAGTGGATTGGCCAGGGTAAATTGCCCCTTAATGTCCAAAGATGTGCAGGTTAGGTGGATTGGTCATGCTAAATTGCCCTTAGTGTCTAAAGATGTGTGGGTTAGGTGGATTGGCCATGCTAAATTGCCCCATAGTGTCCAAAGATATGTGGGTTAGGTGTATTGGCTGTGGTAAAAATGTGTGGGATTAAGGGATATGGTGGGAGGGGTAGGCCTGGGTAAGACACTCTGTCAGAGAGCCTGTGCAGACCTGATGAGTCAAATGGCCTCCTACACTGTGATTTTGTGATTATATGTGGTGAAACCCGAGGCATGGGGTGGGCAAGAAATCAACCCCATTGTTACCTCATGGCGGTCAGGGTGCCACATTAAAAGGGTACCCAAACTGTCTCCCTCTCTTTTCCCTGAGCTTTCCTTTCATGCCAGCCTTCCATCTTCTGCCCACCCGCTTCCACCCTTGGCACAGCTTGTGCTATTGGTCCCCGATATGAGTGAGGTCACAAGTGGTCCCCAAGTAGGCCAAGGTAGTCCCTGCTGAGAGCACAGTCAGTGAAGCTCACCAGGCCTGCACCACTTATCCACGGTCATGAAACTGAATCTTTTAATTTTCTGCTGATGGGGAATTTAATCTAGCAGGGGAACTTGACATGGGCGAGGTGGCCTTTTGATGAGCAAACATAACTTGCTAATGCACACAAAATGGCCTCCCGATATTGTTTGCCAGGAAGCTCAACCTCACATTTAAGCCGCCCTTAAAGTCCTAAGAACAGAATTCCGACAATTAATCCTGACACCAGGAGGCTGATTTTTCACCTCATGCCAAACTAAGTTCCCCGGTCTGCCATGTTGCAGATGGGACTGGAAGATTCCGCCCGTGTGTTTCTTGCTGTGCTTCACATGTACACTGAAAGCGTCATGTCAAGAAAGTATTTGCAGTTCAATAGTCCATTATGTCAGCACCTACTGGGGAGGCGGTGGTGTTATCGCTAGACTACAAGTTTAGAAACCAGCTAATGTTCTGGGGACCTGAGTTTGAATCCTGCCATGACAGATGGTGGAATTTGAATTCAGTAAAAAATATCTGGAATTAAGAATTCACTGATGAAACCATTTTGGAAAAGCCCATCTGGTTCGCTAATGTCCTTTAGGGAAGGAAATCTGCCATCCTTACCTGGTCTGGCCTACATGTGACTCCAGAGGCCACAGCAATGTGGTTGACTCTCAACTGCCCTCTGAAATGGCCAAGCAAGCCATGCCGAATGCCAGTAACACCACGTTCTATGAACGATTTTAAAAAAAGAAGTAATTTCTGAAGTGTGCTGGCACTGCTGCCTCACAGTGCCAGGAACCCGGGTTTGATTCCCGGTTTAAGTCGCTGTCTGTGCAGTGTCCGCATGTTCTCCCTGTATCTGCGTGGGTTTCCTCCGGATGCCCCAGTTTCCTCCCACAGTCCGAAAGATGTGCTGGTTGGGTGCATTGGCCATGCTAAATTGTCCCTTAATGTACCCAAACAGACATGTGGCGACTTGGGGATTTTCACAGGAGCTTCATTGCAATGTTAATGTAAACCTATTTGTGACACTACCAAATAAACTTAAAAAAGTGTAGTTGCTATTGTAATGCAGGGAACATGGCAACCAATTTACACAGGCAGCGGGATAAAGACCAGATAATCTGTGTTAGTAGCTTGAGCAATAAAGATCAACCAATCCCTTCTTTGAAATAGTGCAATACGATCCTGTACGGTCTCCTAATGATACAGACTTGATTTAAAAGCTTCATCCAGAAGGTGCACCTCTGGCACTGCAGCACTCCTTCAGGAGTGTGCTGGAGATGTCAGCCTGAATCATGTCACAGTTCTCTACCCACTGGGCTTGGGTTACACAACGGTTGTCTCAAATTGTTGGAAATCATTTGACTTGATTTATTATTGTCACATGTGCTAGTATATAGTGAAAAGCACTATATTGTTTCTTGTGCACTATACAGACAAAGCATGCCATTCATAGAGTACAGTGGGGAGGTGACGGTCTAGTGGCATCATCGCTGGACTATTGATCCAGAAGCTCAGCTAATGTTCTGGGGACCTGGGTTCAAATCCCACCACAGCAGATGGTGGAATTTGAATTCAATAAAAAAAATCTGGAATTAAGAATCTACTGATGACCACGAAACTGTTGCTGATTGTTGGAAAAACCCATCTGATTCACTAATGTCCTTTAGGGAAGGAAATCTGCTGCCCTTACCCGGTCTGGCCTACATGTGACTCCAGAGCCACAGCAATGTGGTTGACTCTTAACGGCCCTCCAAGGGCACCTAGGGATGGGCAATAAATGCTGGCCAGCCAGCAACACCCACATCCAATGAATGAATAAAAAAAAAGGGGAACACAAGAACATAAGAAATAGGAGCAGGAGTATGCCATCCAGCCCTTCGAGCCTGCCCCGCCATTCAATAAGGTCATGGCTGATCTGAAGTGGATCAGTTCCACTTTCCCGCTCTTTCCCCATAACCCTTAATTCCCTTGTCTATCAGAAACCTATCTACCCGTGACTTAAATATATTCAGCGAGGTAGCCTCCACCTCTTCAATGGGCAGAGAATTCCAGAGATTCACCACCCTTTGAGTGAAGAAGTTCCTCCTCAACTCTGATCTAAACTGCACCCCCCTTATCTTGAGGCTGTGCCCTCTAGTCCTGCTATCCTTTCTAAGTGGGAAGAATCTCTCTACCTCTACCCTATCTATCCTCTTCATTATCTTATACATCTCTATAAGATCCCCCCTCATCCTTCTAAACTCCAACAAGTACAGACCCAGTCTATTTAGTCTCTCTTCATAGTCCAACCCCCTCATCTCCGCTATCAGCCTAGTGAACCTTCTCTGCACTCCCTCCAAGGCCAATATATCCTTCCTCAAGTGTGGCGACCAAAACTGCACACAGTACTGCAGTTGCGGCCTCACCAGTGCCCTGTACAGTTGCAGCAAGACCTCCCTGCTTTTATATTCTATCCCCCTCGCTATAAAGGCCAGCATTCCATTCGCCTTCTTGATCACCTGCTGCACCTGCAGACTGGGTTTTTGCGATTTGTGCACAAGGACCCCCAGGTCCCTCTGCACCGTAGCATGCTGCAGCTTTTCGCCTTTTAAATAATAATCCCTCCTACTATTATTTCTGCCAAAGTGGATAACCTCACACTTGCCAACATTATACTCCATCTGTCAGGTCTTCGCCCACTCGCTCAGCCTATCCAGATCCCTCTGCAGACTTTCCACATCCTCCACGCGATAAAAGAAAGGAGAGGATATGGTGTTACAGTCATACCTAGGGTGTAGAGAAAGTTCAATTTAATGTGAGGTAGGTCCAATCAAAAGTCTGACAGCAGCAGGGAAGAAGCTGTTCTTGAGTCGGTTGGTACATGACCTCAGACTTTTGTATCTATTCCCAAGGGAAGAAGGTGGGGGAGAGTATGTCCAGGGTGCGTGGTGTTCTTGATTATGCTGGCTGCTTTGCCGAGGCAGTGGGAAGTATAGACAGAGTCAATGGATGGGAGACTGGTTTGCGTGATGAATTGGGCTACATTCATGACATTTTGTAGTTTTGTGCAGTCTTGGACAGAGCAGGAGCCAAATCAAAAGAAGGATACTTGTGGTGGGGCATAAATATGGGGACATTGACAAATTGAGCCAAATGATCTATGTCAGTAATGTAATATTCAATGCAATTCGGTAAATAATAGTGGGTAAGAAAACTTTGGAGAATTGGGTCTGAGTAACAGCCTAGGATGATGGCTTGATGGTGTTATTTCCCTACAGGCTTCCAGCACTATTGCTTAATGGAATTGGGAAGTCTCTATTCCTCCCAGATGTGTGTCAACAGCACAAATTGCACCTGGAATATTACAAACCCCTCCTGACCTGATTCTGGGACCGCCCAGATGTTTTTAAGCTTGTTGAACTGCAACATCTCTGTGAAAATGATTTTGTGTTAGCTTAGTATCGCTATCACTCCCGAGTCAGCAAGCTATGCTGGGGAGCGGGGTGGTGGTCGGGATTCTAGGATTGGCACAGGACTGGAAGGTGACAGGGCACTATTGCCAAGGCAGTGCAGTGACAGCTGCGTAGGTGTCAGCCAACAGTCGGAACACTCTTACCTCTGAACCGAGAGATTTTCCAGTTCAAACCCCACTCCAGAGACTTGAATACAGAATTTAGACCTATATATATTCCAGTTCCGGACTGAGGGAGCGCCACACAAGTTTAACACCTTGATGTTAAATCAAGATGTCATCTGTCCCTTGAAGCAGATATAAAAGACCCAATGACATTGTTTTAACAATGGGCAGTGTTGTTTCATAGCACCATAGAATTCCTACAGTGCAGAAGGAGGCCATTCAGCCCATTGCGCCAGCACACACACAATATCTTATCCAGGCCCTATCCTTGTAACCCCACAATTTTATCCCATTAATCCCCCTAGCCTCACAACGTGGGACACTAAGGAACAATTTAGCATGGCCAATCCCCCTAACCTACACAGTCTGGGACACTAAGGGGCAATTTAGCATGGCTAATCAACCTAATCTACACATCTTTGGAGTATGGGGAGAAACTGGAGCACCCAGAGGAAACCCACGCAGATATGGGGAGAACATGCAAACTCCACACAGTGACCCAAGCTAAGAATCGAACCCAGGTCCCTGTGAGGCAGCAGTGCTAACCACTCTGCCAGTATGCTGTCATGGTCAGTATTTTATACCGATTATTTAGTTGCTTATCTCATTGCTGTTCTATGGGAAGCTCCTAGGTGTAAATTGTCTGCAGTACTTTCTAGTGATGACAGTTTAAAGGAGTATTTCATTGACTGTAGAGTACTTTGGAATGTCTGGTGGTTGTGAAGGCCACTCTCTCTCTCTTTTCTCGCTGTATTGTTGCAATGCAGAACACCGGAAATGTTAAATTGTGGGCAGGAAGATCCGCCAACGAGAAACATAGAAACTAGAAGTGAGAGGAGGCCATCTGGCCCTTTGAGCCTGCTCTGCCATTCATTATGATTATAGCTGATCATTATCATCCTGACCCCTCCCTTTCCCCCATATCCCTTATCCCAAGAGCTATATCTAATTTCTTCTTGAAATCACGCAACATTTTGGCCTCAACTACTGTATCATGGTTGGAAAGTCCCGCCATGTATCATTCTTTTCATTTGTCTGTTCAATCCTCCAACAAATGCTACAAAAACGGATTAGCTGGCTAATTGTATAATGTAACTGATGCTAAATAGCTGCCATTACAGTCAGTCGCTCTGTATCCAATACAATCATAGAATCCCTACAGTGCGGAAGGAGGCCATTTGGCCCATTGAGTCTGTACCAACCACAATCCCATCCAGGTCCTATTCCCATAACCTCACACATTTACCCTGCTAATCTATGCTTGGCCATACCCTGCATGGCCATGATAAATAGCCTCTTAGTGTCAGAGGGAGTAGGAGGGTAAATATGTGGGGTTATGGGTATAGGGCCTGGGTGGGATTATTGTCAGTGTAGGCTATGATAATCCCCCGGCACTAAAGGGCAATTTAGCATGGCCAATCCACCTAACCCGCACATCTTTGGACTGTGGGAAGAAATTGGACCAACTGGAGGAAACTCACACAGACAGGGGGAAAATGTGCAAACTCCACACAGACAGTGACCCAAGGCCAGAATTGAACCTGGGTCCCTGGCGCTGTCAGGTGGCAGTGCCAACCACTGAGCCACTGTGCCACCCTATCTCCTCCTCAGATCCCACCATCTCTACCTCTCTTCTAAGATCTCATTAAAACCCATTTCTTGGACGAGGCTTTGTTCAGCTACCCCAGCGTTACTATCTCCTTAATGTCCAATTGTCTGGTTTAGCTCAGTCAGCTGGACAGCTGGTTTGTGATGCTGAGCGCTGCCAACAGCGTGGGTTCAATTCCCATCCTGGCTGAGGTTATTCACAGCAGCCTGGCCTTCTCAACCTCGCCTGAGGTGTGGTGACCCTCAGGTTAAATCACCACCAGTCAGCTCTCCCCCTCAAAGCAAGGAACAGCCTGTGGTCACCTGGGATTTTAACTTTCCCTTTCCTTTTATCTAAGTGTTGCTTAATCAACAGCAAGCCAACTGAACTCATTCTCAAAACACTGCTGCGATGACTGATTGCTTTCTTACCTACAGCTCACTGAATTAAATCAGAAGGATGGATTTCACTAACACTTGAGGCTATGCCGGTCTCACTAAACCTCTTCATAGAATCCCTGCAGTGCATATGGAGCCATTCAGCCCATCATGTCTGCACTGACTCTCCGACAGAGCATCTTACTCAGGCCCTATCCCCATAGTCTCATATATTTACCCCGCTAATTCTCCTAACCTGTACATCTTGGGACATTAAGGGGCAATTTACATGGTCGATCCATCTAACCTGCACATCTTTGGACCATGGGAGGAAACCAGAGCACCCAGAAGAAACCCATGCAGACACGGGGAGAATGTGCAGGCTCCACACAGACAATGACCCAAGCCGGGAATGGAGTCCGGATCCCTGGCGCTGTGAGTCAGCAGTGCTTGTCTCACAGCCTTTAAAATGGAATTCCTACAGTGCAAAAGGAGGCCATTTGGCCCATCAAGTCTGCACTGACTCTCCGACAGGGAATCTTACCTGGGCCCTACCCCAATAAACCCCCTAACCTACGCCTCTTGGGATATTAAAGAGCAATTGAGCATGGCCAGTCCACCTAACCTGCACATCTTTGGACTGTGGGAGGAAAACGGAGCACCTGGAGGAAACCCACACAGACATGGGGAGAACACGCAGACTCCGCACAGTTAGTGACCCAAGCCGGGAATCGAACCTGGGCCCCTGGCGCTGTGAGACAGCAGTTGTGTGCCACGTTATGCTTTAACTTCAGGAGTCTCTCTCTCTCTCTCTGTTACCTCAAGGGATATGATTAAATTGAACATAAATGGCTCAAAAGCCTCAAATAAAATGGAGGCTGTTCCCTCTTTGCTGGCTTTATTGATGTCACAGAACAGAATGACATGTCGAGCAGGCCTCGGTAGAAGATTCTACACGTCTAGACTACAATCCTGGGTTACAGCTGCTCTCGCATATTAAAAACCAATTGGATCGACTCAGTGCTGTCTGCAAGCTCCAAATACAAATAAACCAATTCACTGGCTCCTGACCAGGTGAGCTTTCCTGCTCGCTCCTACAACACGGTAAGTGGGCAGACAGCAAAAACTGGTAGCATACCCGTCATGTCTAAATAAATAATAATGGATCAATTGAGCTTGTTAACCAGCTAATTGAGCCTACTAATATGCTGCTCGTCATACTGTTGGCATGGGTAAGTGGGCAGGAGTGGATAGGCCATTTTTCCTTTACAAAGGGTGGGTACTATCTTCCCCACTGCATATCGGGGAAGCCCCCCTTAAGCAGCCCTCCTTAAGGGTTGCACAGTGATTTGTACTGCTGCCCCACAGTGCCAGGGACCCTGATTCGATTCCAGCTCTGGGTCACTGTCTGGGTGGGAGTCTGCACGTTCTCCCCATGTCTGTGTGGGTTTGCTCCAGGTTTCTTCCCACAGTCTGGGAGCATGTGTTCAGATGCACTAAGGGAGAATTTAGCAGGGCCAATGTGCATCTTTGGACTGTGGGAGGAAACCGGAGCATGCAGAGGAAACCCTCGCAGACACGGGGAGAACATGCAGACTCCACACAGACAGTGACCCAACCCAGGAATCGAACCCGGGTCCCTGTCGCTGTGAGGCAGCCGTGCTAACGGCTGTGCCACCATGGCCGCCTTGAATGTGCATAATGTGAAATAACAGTTGAGGATACTTCCCCAGGATTAATGCAATTTTCAACCAAGAAAATGTATTTTAAACCCCGATGTGGCATTTGTAAAGGATGAGAGAGGCTGAACAGTAATTTTAAGTCCTAATTTGATCTCGATTCTGCTGACGCTCATAAATCTCTGGAGTTTTACTCTATTGCTTTCTGAAATTGAATCATCAGTGTGTAACTCACTGCTTACGTGTTTTCTTCTTCTTGGTAATTGAAGTTAGGCAGCAGTCAAATGGCAAGAGGAAGGACTGTTTCCCCTCTAGAATTCAGTCCCTAAACCATTTCCAACTCCCTCTACTTGCTCAATAAAACCTTCCCTTGGACCCAGCTTTCTGTAACCTGATGTGATGCAGCATCCAATTTAATCATTCCCCTGTGAAGCAGTTGGGGAGTTATTTATCTTCTGAATAGTGCTGTATCAATGGAAACGTACAAACTAGAAGCAGGAGTAGGCCATTCAGCCCTTCAAACCTGCTCCACCTTTCATCGGCTGATCATCAAATTCAATATCCCGATTCCCCCTCCCCCTATACCCCTCAATCCCTTTAGTCCCAAGAGCTGTATCTAATTTCTTCCTGAAATCACACAATGTTTTAGCCTCAACTACATTCTGTGATAGTGAATTCCACACATTCACCACCCTCTGGGTGAAAACGTTTCTCCTCACCTCAGTTCTAAAAGGATTACGCCTTATCCTCAAACTAGGACCCCTAGTTCTGGATTCCCCCGCCATTGGGAACATTCTTTCTGAATCTAACCCTGTTCGAATGTTTTAAGTTTCTCTGAGATCCCCTCTCACTCTTCTAAACTTCAGTCAGATAACTGGGACGGTGACTTATTATCTAAATGGGGAGAGACTTCGAGGTGCTCGGGTGTAGAGGGATCTGGGTGTTCTTGTTCATGGGTCACAGAAAACTAGCAGCAGATACAGCAGATAATAAAGACAGTGAATTGAATGTTGCCATTTATAGCAAAAGGAATAGAATATAAAGGTGAGGAAGTGTTGTTGCAACTATACAAGGCATTGATGAGGCCGCACCTTGAGTATTGTACACGGTTTTGGTCCCCTTATTTGAGGAAAGATGTAGTGGCATTGGAGGCAGTTCACAGGAGGTTCACTAGGTTGATTCCAGAGATGGGAGGTTTGTCGTATGAAGACAGATTGAACAGTTCAGGCCGATACTCTCTGGAATTTAGAAGAATTAAGGGGAGATCAAATTGAGGTCTACAAGATGATAAAAGATATGGATAAAGCAGACATGGAGCGGATGCTTCCTCTTGTGGGACATTCTAGGACGGGAGGTCACAGTCTTAGGATAAGAGGCAGCAAATTTAAAACAGAGTCAGGGAGAAACTACTTCTCCCAAAGGGTTGTGAATCTGTGGAATTCGCTCCCCCAAAGTGCGGTGGATGCTGGGACAGTGAGTAAATTTAAGGAGGAGTTAGACAGATTTTTAATTGGTAATGGGTTAAAGGGTTATGGGGAGAAGGCAGGAAATTGGGGATGAGGAGCACATCAGCCATGATCAAATGGCAGAGTGGATTTGATGGGCCAAATGGCCTAATTCTGCTCCTATATCTTACAAATTTATGAATATAATCCTAATCGATTTAGTCTCTCATCATATGGCAGACTTGCCACCCCAGGAAGGTGTCTGATAAACCTTTGCTGCCCTCCCTCTCTAGCAACTTGTTGTTGGTTTTAATGTCTTTTGCCTTTTGTTTATGCGTCAAGGGAAGGCCAGTGTGCTTTAGCCAACAGGAGAGCTTTGATGAGGGGGTGGAGCAGTGGGCGCTGTGTCTATGAGCTTTTAGAATGGCTCAAAAATTGGCGGCGTGGTACAGAGCGAGGAGGAAAAACTTAGATTACAGGGCGAGAGAGGCGAGAGATTACAGGCCAGCTGGTCAGCTGGCCACAACATTGGCAAATGGAATTTAACCCTGAAAAGCGTGAGGTGATACATTTTAGGAGGACTAACAAGGCAAGGGAATGTCCAATAAATGGAAGGATTCTAGGAAGTACAGAGGGCCAGAGCCATCTTGGAATGCAGGCACAGAGATCCTTGAAGGCAGCTGGACAGGTAGATAAGGTGAGTAAGAAGTCACATGGGATACTTTATTAGCCTAGGCACCAAAGATTAGGGAGGTTATAATGGAGCTGTATAAAACATTGGTTAGACCACAGCTGGAGTACTGTCTGCAGTTCAGGCCGTCACACTATAGGAAGGAAATCATTGCGTTGGGAAGGGATTCACCAGGATGTTTAAGTTTATTTATTAGTATCACAAGTAGGCTTATGTTAATACTGCAACAAAGTTATTGCGAAATCTCCCCTAGTCGCTGCACTCTGGCGCCTGTTTGGGCGCACTGAGGGAGAATTTAGCACGGCCAATGCACCTAACCAGCACAGCTTTTGGACTGTGGGAGGAAACCGGAGTAGCCAGAGGAAACCCACACAGACACGGGGAGAATGTGCAGATTCCAACACTGACAGTGACCCAAGCCAGGAATTGAACCCGGGTCCTTGGTGCTGTGAGGCAGCAGTGCTAACCATGTGCCACTATGCTTCCTGGATGTTGCCGGGGCTGGAACGTTTGAGCTATGAAGAGAGGCAGGTTAGACTGGAGTTGTTTTCTTTGGAGCAGGGAAGGCTGAGGGGGGAACCTGAGTGAGATGTACAAAATTATGAGGGACATAGAAGGAACTTTTAACCCTTTGTAAAGGGGCCAATAACCAAAGGGTGTAGATTTAAGGAAGGGGCAGAAGATTCAGATGGGATTTGAGAAGCTTTTTCACCCAGAAGGCTAATCTGGAACTCACTGCCTGAGAGGGCGGTAGAAGCGGGAACCCTCACAACATTTAAGAAACATTTAGAAGAGCTCTTGAAACATTGTGACATACAAAGCTATGGACCGTTCTGGAAAATGGGGTTAGAATAGATAGGTGCTCAATGGCTAGCAGAGACCTGATAAGTCGAAGGGCCTCTTTCCGTGCTGTAAAACTCTATGACTCAGTGACTCTGTAACTCTAAAAGGCATCAAACAAAGTACATACTAGACTTGTTTGCAAAATTAAAACCCATCAGAGTGAAGGCAGTGTGGCAGTCTTAAGTCTAAAATTGATCGTGTGTCAGGAAGCAGAGTGTGGTGGTATAGTGTTGCTTTTCAGATTGGATGGAGTTATACTGTGGTGTTCTCCAGAGATTGGTTAACCACACTGCTCTTTTTGATATTAATGAGCTGGACTTGGACATATGGGGGGAGGGCGGGGTGGTGGTATTCTGAGCATCAGGAACTCTGAAATGTGGTAAATATTGAGGAAGACAGTGACCCATCGGAGGACCTTGAGCTAATGGTGAAATGGCCAGACAGATGGGAGGTGAGATTCCTATTGGAGAAGATGGAGGCAGATTTAATCAAGGCGTTGAAATGGACATTAGATGTCTGCTTGAATGGAGGTGTACAGGGAGAAGACAGGAGAATGGCACTAAATCATGATGCCTGTTTGGTGAGCAGAAGCAGACATGATGGGCCAAATGGCCTCCTTCTGCACAGTAACAATTCTGTGAAATGATGCAGTATGAATCCTATTAGATTCAGAAAGAATGTTTCCGATTTGGGGGGGCGGGGGTGGTCATAGTTTGAGGATAGTTTGATGACCTTCTAGAACTGGGGCGTGTCACAAATCGGCTTACATTAACACTGCAATGAAGTTACTGTAAAAATCCCCTGATTGCCACACTCTGGCGCCTGTTCGGGTACACTGAGAGAGAATTTAGCACGGCCAATGCACCTAACCGGACTGTGGGAGGAAACCAGAGCACCCGAGGAAACCCACGCAGACACGGGGAGAACGTGCAGACTTTGCACACAGAGTGACCCAAGGCAGGAACCGAACCTGGGTCCCTGGCATTGTGAGGCAGCAGTGCTAACAACTATGCCCCTGTGCCACCCATAAAGGGTCAGTGCAGACCTGATGGGCCGAAAGGTCTCCTCCTTCTCTAGGATAGGGTGCGAGGGAGCTTACGTGTAGGGTGAGTTCTGGCCTAGGTTAGTTCAGTGCTGGAGATACGGTGTCATTCTACGGCGGAGAGGGAACGGTTGTCAGGGTAACCTTGCTTCTCACCACCGTGTTGTTTTCCTTTGGTCCGCAGGGCGAGCTCTGCTGCTCGAAGTGATTTGGTCGCGCTCGCGATGGACGGGCTCCTCTGATGGGTGGCGCTGAGACGTTCTCACCATGTTGCGGCGTGGCTTGGCATGGCTCCGGTTTGAGATCGCCCACCCCCTGACCTTGACGGGTCTGCTGCTGCTCTTCACTTTGCTGCACGCGGCCACCACCACGTGCCCCCGAAGCTGCCAGTGCTTCGACAAGAACGGCAAGCTGGTGCACTGCGCCGGCAAGAACCTCAGAGAAATCCCCAAGGACCTGCCGGCCGACACCGTGTCCTTGCATCTCAACTCCAATCGGATAACCAAAATACCCAACAATGCCTTCAAGGACCTCTACCTGCTCAAGGAACTGGATCTGTCCAGAAACGCCATCGAGTCCATTGATATTGGCGCGTTCCGAGGACTCCCCGAGGGCCTCAGGCTGCTGGACCTGTCGAGCAACAGGATCCAGAGCGTGCCAAAGGAGGCCTTTGGCAGGATGAAAGCGAAGATCCGGCTAGCCAACAACCCGTGGCACTGTGAATGCACGCTACAGCAGATGATCAAGGAGCTGACCCTCGACCCGGAAACGGTCAACGACTTCATCTGCCACTCGTCGGTGCAGGAGGAGTACGCGGGGAAACCCCTCATTCAGATCCTGGATTCGGGCATCAACTTCTGCAACATGCACCACAAGACCACCGACGTGGCCATGTTCATCACCATGTTCGGCTGGTTCACCATGGTCATCTCCTACATCGTGTACTACGTGCGGCAGAATCAGGAGGACGCCAGGCGACACCTCGAGTACCTTAAGTCCCTTCCCAGCACACAGATCACCAAGGAGTTTGACACCATCAGTACTGTACTGTGAGGCTGCATGGCCTGCCCTTTGTGTGTGACACCTAATCAACCTTAAATACTGGATGAGTCAGCCACACTGCCTGGCTCAACCACAAGTGCCTCCTTTGCTATTTAGAGATTGTACGCCCTTTGACGTTTTTTTATGATTTTTTTTGTGCATTGAAGTTCCTAATAAAGCTGTCAGAACGAAAGACTGCGGTGACTTTGGTGGATGATAGAGCGATTTTGGTTTCTTCCCATGCCTTGGGCTGCAATCCAAGTCAAGCTTGTAGGATGAAGGATTGTCCAAATCTTACCGGCAACTGAGGGCGTCTTGCTGGAATGTTACCGGCAACTGAGGGTGTATTGCTGGAATTTTACCGGCAATTAAGGGTGTTTTGCCGAAGTTTTACCAGCAATTTAGGGTGTCTTGCCAGAATGTTACCGGCAATTGAGAGTGTATTGCTGGAATTGTACCGGCAATTAAGGGTGTTTTGCTGGAGTTTTACTGGCAATTAAGGGTGTATTGCCGGAGTTTTATCGGCAATTAAGAGTGTATTGCTGGAATTTTACCAGCAATTAAGGACGTATTGCCGGAATTTTACCGCCTGCCCCGATTTTGGCTCGCAGGAGGCTTGTGGAATGGCATTCTCTGTTGTCCTTGGGTGGGCTCTTTATGAGCCCTGGGTGAGCAAAGTGCTAAAATTCCAGCAGTGGTGAGGGGAGGGGAGGGAGAATTGCCTCAAAAACCCAGGTGGGATTGTGGGGTGGGGGTGGGGGGTGGGGGGCAGGGGGAGGGGGGTTGGTGGACATGAGGGTTTTAAATCTCAGGCCGAGGTGGTGTAGGCAGAGGTGTGTGATGGGGAGGGGGGGGGGAGATGTATCCACAGTCGTGAGGTGGGGGGACAGTGGAGGGCAAGGGGGGGGAGATCAGGGAGCGGGATCTGTCAGGTGAGTGATGGGGTGGGGGGGTGGTGGTGGGGGATGGTGAGTTCACACTCAGGGAATTGAAGTGTATTTATTTATTTATTAGTGTCACAAGTAGGCTTACATTCACACTGCAATGAAGTTACTGTGAAAATCCCCTAGTTGCCACCACACTCCGGCACCTGCTCGGGTACACTGAGGGTGAATTTAGCACGGCCAAACTATGACCCCCCCCCCCCTCCCCCCCCGGCCTAGTTCTGGACTTCCCCCACCATCGGAAACATTCTTTCTGAATCTACTAGGACTCATAATGTCTCTCTTCATCCTTCCTACCAGACTGCATCATTTCACAGAATTGTTACTGTGCAGAAGGAGGCCATTTGGCCCATCGTGTCTGCTTCTGCTCACCAAACAGGCGTCATGATTTGGTGCCATTCTCCTGCCTTCTCCCTGTACATCTTTTCACAGGGGGGTGGGGGTGGATAGCAGGGGGAGGGGCTGGAAGAGAGTTTGGTTGTGATTACGGAGAGGGTGTAACCCAGAGAAAGGGAGGTTCCATTGTGAGATTAAGCAGTAAATGTGAACAAAAATATTAAACTTCTGGGTCCCGCTCTTCTGCTCTTTGGCAGGTTTAACTCAATGTCGGAGCTGACGCTGCAAAGCCTCCCCCCCCACCAACTCCCTCCCCTCAAATCTCCAACAGAAATGGAGAGCAGTGGTTAAGGTATATCGGAAGCCACTTTGAAAAAACCAATTAACAAACTATTGAGCCCGTTACGGTGCCAACTCTATGCAAATTTATGCTGCCCACTCTTTTTCAGATGTGGGATGGAGAAAGGCTTGGGCGTTCTTTACATGGACGGAATAAGCCTCGGGACTAAGGCTTTCTGTAGGAGTAGATGCTGCTGGGAAAGACAATAGTATTTGATTTTTTTTGTAGCTTAATTTATTCACTGCTTTAAGCCTACCTTGAGAAATAAGGCAACAAAGAACAGTACAGGACAGAAACAGGCCCTTCGGCCCTCCAAGCCTGCGCCGATCATGTCCTATCTAGACCAGCCGCCTGTATCCCTCTATCCCCCGTTTGTTCATGTGCCTATCTAGATAAGTCTTAAATGTGGCTAACAAACCTGCTTCAACCACCTCACTTGGCAGGGCATTCCAGGCCCCTACTGCCCTCTGTGTAAAAAAAACTTCTCCACTGAACCCTTCCCCCCCCCCCACCACCTTACCTTGAATTTGTGCCCCCTTGTAATTGTCATTCATGCCCTGGAAAAATGCTTCCAACTATTCTTCCTATCTATACCCCTCATAATTTTATAAAGTTCTATCAGATTGTTCCTCAGCTCTGTCTTTCCAGGGAGAACAATCCCAGTTTATTCAATCTCTCCTCATGGCTAATATCCTTCATACCAGGCAACATCCTAGTAAACCTTTTCTGTACTCACTCCAAAACCTCTCCAGAGGTTGAGAGGTCGAGGGACCATGAAGTTTGTAGCCTTGACTGACTTCAGGTTCACGGAGTAACCATCTCACCCCGTTCCCCCCTCCACCTCCATCCACCCCCACCTCATGACTTCCTGATCCAGACTCTCAAATGCGCGTGGAGCCCGCTTCCACCGATAACTAACTCCCTTCCTGCTGGGTGGCCATCACTGGGCACCTCTCGCTTGGTCCACTGTGATGAACCGGTAGGGATGGAAACGGGCGGACAGTGCACTTCCTGTTCCCTCTCCCTCACACCGCACCCACCACCCCCTCCCCCACCTAAAATCCGCACTCCCTCCGCCGTGACAGTATCGCCATCCTCTCATCCTCGCTGGATCCAAATCCCCTCCCTCCCTAACAGCACAGTATGTACACCAGATGGGCTGCAGCGGCTCAAGATGGCGGCTCGACACCACATTCTTGAGGGCAATTAGAGATGGGCAACAAATTTTGTGATAATTCAGGGGTCCCCTGTATCTAAGGAAAGATGTGCTGGCCTTGGAGAGGGTCGAGAGGAGGTTCATGGGAATGATCCCAGGAATGAAAAGCTTGTCGTATGAGGAGCGTTTAAGGATTCTGGGTCTGTACTTGATGGATTTTAGAAGGATGGCAGGAGGTGGGGGGGGGGGGGGGGGGGGGGGGGGGTGAGGTGGGGGAGGGGACGGTGGAGGATCTCATTGAAAGTTACAGAATACTGAAAGGTCAGGATAGCATGGACGTGGAGAAGATGTTTTTTATTAGTCGGAGAGACTAGGATTTGAGGGCACAGCCTCAGAGTAAAGGAACGACCCTTCAGCGGGGGTTGGTGAATCTGCGGAACTCATTGCCACCGGGGGCTGTGGAGGCTAGCTCATTGAGTGTCTTAAAGACAGAGATAGATAGGTTCTTGGTTAGTAAGGGGAATCAAAGGTTATGAGAAAAAGGGGGGAGAATGGGGTCAATTTGATTTGTTATTGTCACATATTAGTATGCTGTGAAAAGTATTGTTTCCTGTGCGCTAAACAGACAAAGCATACTGTACATAGAGAAGGAAATGAGAGAGTGGAAAATGTAGTGTTACAGTGATAGCTAGGGTGTAGAGAAAGATCAACTTAATGAAAAGTAGGTCCATTCAAACATCTGACAGCAGCAGAGAAGAAGCTGTTCTTGAGCCGGTTGGTACGTGACCTCAGACTTTTGTATCTTTTTCCCTGTGGAAGAAGGTGGAAGAGAGAATGTCCGGGGTGCACGGGGTCTTTGATTATGCTGGCTGCTTTTCCGAGGCAGCGGGAAATGTAGATAGAGTCAATGGATGGAAGGCTGGTTTGTGTGATGGATTGGGCTTCGTTTATGACCCTTTTGTAGCTCCTTGTGGTCTTGGGCAGAGCAGGAGCCATACCAAGCTGTGATACAGAATGCTTTCTATGGTGCATCTATAAAAGTTGAGAAACCTATCAGCCGTGATTGAAAGGTGGAGCAGACTTGATGGGCCGAATGGCCTAATCCTGCCCCTATATATTATGGTTTGGTATATATTATGACTGTTCACACCTCCAGAGCAAATAATTAACTAAAAGCATTTTGCTTTTGTGTGTAGCAGAGATAGGGTCAGGGATAGTGTAAATGATAGCGATGAAGATCTCTCTGACGTTCTCCCAGACTGTTTTTGATTTGTGTGTAATCTGCAGGCTGGCTGTGATTATTTGTAGCAATGGCAACGACTGACTGATGTTAGCAGAGGGTAAGGACATGGAAGATTTATAGTAACAATCCTGATTCTCACCTAGAACATTCCAAACTGGCTGTGCGAGAAGTGAATTAGGGGGGAAATTATCGTTCTATTTCCAATTAAAACTTCTATTCATTCATGGGATGTGAATGCTGCTGGCTGGGCCCGCATTTATTACCCATCCCTGAGGGCAGTTAAGAGTCAATCACATTGCTGTAGCTTTGGAGTCACATGTAGTCCAGGCCGAGAAGATTTCCTGCCCTAACAGGCCGCATGGCCTACTCCTGCTTCAAGTTTCAATGTTTCTCCTGGGGCTAAAGGGATCAAGGGGGAATCAGAATGTTGAATTCGATGATCATAATGGGTGGCGGAGCAGGCACGAGAGGGGCCTACTTCTGCTTCTATAGGACATTAGTGAACCCGTGGGTTTTTCCACTAATGGTTTCATGGTCATCTGTAGACTTTTAATTCCAGATTTTTACTGAATTCAGATTTTCCCATCTGCCGTGGTAGGATTCAAACCCACGTCCCCAGAACTTTTCCCAAGATCTTTGTATTACTTGTCCAGTGACAAAACCACCAAGCCGTGTAATCTAAAAGAAGCAAATTATATTTTGCCAAGTGATATCCCAGTAAATATTCCTACTTTAAATAACACTCCAAAGGCAGGGTAGTTCTCCCCAGTGTCCTGGCAAAATATTTATTTCTCTATCAATATCACTAAATAAAAATGATTATCTAGTTCATTATGCTGTGGGATCTTGCTGTGAGCAAATTGGTTGCTGCATTTCCTACATTACAGCATTGACCACACTTCAGAAGGATGTGGGTAGCGGCATGGTGGCACAGTGGTTAGCACTGCTGCCTCACAGCGCCAGGGACCCGGGTTCAATTCCGGCCTTAGGCAACCGTCTGTGTGGAGTTTGCACATTTCTCCCTCCTCCCGTGTCCGTGTGGGTTTCCTCCGGGTGCTCCAGTTCCCTCCCATAGCCCAAAGATGTGTGGGTTAGGTGGATTGGACATGCTAAATTGTCTCTTAGTGTCAGGGGGACTGGCAGGATAAATATGTGGAGTTCCAGGGATAGGGTCTGGGTGGATTATGGTTGGTGCAGAGTCAATGGGCTGAATAGCCTCCTTCTGCACTGTGGGGATTTGATGATTATGGGTGGCACAGTGGTTAGCACTGCTGCCTCACAGCGCCAGGGACCTGGGTTCAATTCCCAGCTTGGGTCACTGTCTGTGTGGAGTTTGCACATTCTCCCTGTGTCTGCGTGGGTTTCCCCCGGGTGCTCCGGTTTCCTCCCACAATCCGAAAGACGTGCTGGTTCGGTGCATTGGCCATGCTAAATTCTCCCTCAGTGTACCCGAACAGGCACCAGAGTGTGGCGACTAGGATATTTACACAGTAACTTCATTGAAGTGTTAATGTAAGCCTACCTGTGGCACTGATAAATAAACTTTTAAAACATGGGGTTGCGGGGATAGTGCCTGGGTGGGATTGTTGTCGGTGTAGGCTTGATGGGCCTATACTACACTATGTGGATTCTACGAGCATCACAGAATAGAGATGGCTTCTTGCAGTGGTGTCGAGCCCTTATTAAAAAATCACCGCTCTGTTTTACGTGTCCCTCGGCTACAATTTCCACTAGCTGCTAATTCCCTATTGCCCATTACAGAGGATCCCACAAGATCAGAATGACGTCTTTTTTAAAGTTAGATTCACAACACAGTTAACACATTAAACAGTTACATACAACACAGATACAAGCCATTCCCGCAACTAGTCTCTGCTGCTGTTTATGATCCACACAAGCCTGTGCTCACTATTCTTCATAAGAACATAAGAAATAGGAGCAGGAGTAGGCCATCTAGCCCCTCGAGCCTGCCCCGCCATTCAATAAGATCATGGCTGATCTGAAGTGGCTCAGTTCCACTTTCCCGCTTTCTCCCCATAACCCTTAATCCCCTTGCCTATCAAAAACCTATCTACCCGCGTCTTAAATATATTCAGCGAGGCAGCCTCCACCACTTCAATGGGCAGAGAATTCCAGAGATTCACCACCCTTTGAGTGAAGAAGTTCCTCCTCAACTCTGTTCTAAACTGCACCCCCCCCATCTTGAGGCTGTGCCCTCTAGTCCTGCTGTCCTTTCTGAGCAGGAAGAACCTCTCCACCTCTACCCTATCCAACCCTTTCATCATCTTGTACGTCTCTATAAGATCACTTTCTTCATCACTCTATCACCATCCCCTTCCATTCCTTTCTCGCTCACTTGCAATTGTATACCGTGTTGGTGAGACCATATCTGGAGTAGAACGTCCAGTTTTGGTCTCGTTATTTGAGGAAAGATGTGGTGGCATTGGAGGTAGTTCAGAGGATGTTCAATAGACTGATTCCAGGGATGAAAGGGAAGGATGAGAGGGGATCTGATTGAGGTGTATAAAATTTTAAAAGGGATTGATAAAGTAAATGTAGACCAAAGCTAGGATTCTCCCAAAAAAATTCTAATTGCGTATAAACCAGAGTAACTCCCGCTGGTTGTTTTAGCAGGATTTCAGACTGGATCTCCCACAGAGCAGGCCACTGCGCACGCGATGATGTGTCAGTGTCGAGATTGGCCCACACTGCTGGCCTCTTGATCGCTGGACGGCTCGATCGCTGGCCAGTCCCGTGACCCCCACCCACATCACTGCCTCTCTGATCCCTCACACCCTGATCGTTGGCCTCCTGAACATCTCTGTGCCTGCCCTGATCCCCTGACCCCCACCCACCTCAATCTCGCCCCCCCCTCTCCCCCGCCTTCCCCAGCAGTCCTGATCTCCTGAACCCCATCCCACCTCCACCCCTGCAGTCCCAACCCACCCTGGAAGGCCAATCCATGCCCCCCCCCCCCCCCCCAAACAACCCTGATGGCCAGTCCCTATCCTATCCTCCCTCTGCCCGCGATCCTGACAGCAGAGTGACTGCGGGACACCCTACCCCCACCAATCGCGCCTCCCCCACCCACCCTGAGGCCCTGGTCCCATTAGGCCCTGTCCATCTCTGGCCCGACTCCCCTTGGCACTGACTGATGCTCAGTGAGCAGTGCCAAGTCACCTCATAGGTATTGCTATTTTGCCCCTTGGGCAGCGCCAGGGAGTCTGGCTGGCACTGCCGGGCTGGCAATGCCCAAAGATGTGCTGGTTAGGTGGATTGGCCATGCTGAATTGCCCCTTAGTGTCAGGGCAACTAACAGGGTAAATGTGTGGGGTTGCAGGGATGGGATCTGGGTGAGATTGTTGTTGGTGCAGACTCGATGGACTGAATGGCCTCTTTCTGCGCTATATGGATTCTATGGAGTCTATGGTGTATCTTTGTCTGGAAACAGGGTGTGATTCTGTTTTCTCCAGCAGTTCAGCCAGTAACTGAATTTACATCTGCAGCCATTTTGGGCTTGTGTGTCCATTTTCACCCACCACAGGCTTTCCATATGTAATCTGGGGCTTTTCCTCTATTATCCTGACAATTCCAACTAAGCTCTCGGTAATAAAGACGATTTCTCAACTGGAATTTATTAGCGATGATCTTGCAGTGATTGGCCACTGGAATGGTAACATTTCCTTGCGGTAGAGGCTACGAAAACAAAGTTAATCATTAAGAACCTTGGCCAAACGCCCACACTTTCTCCAGATACAAACTGACCCACTTCACCTTTGCAGCATTGCCGTGGGTGAGGGGGCAGTGGGGACAGAGGAGATTTTGCCTCAAGTCTCCCCTCTCCGAGTGTCTAACCATGATCACTGCGTTGATTGCCCCTCCTGCTCAGTGTGTCGTTATGCTCAAATACCTAGTTGTCACAGGCGGCACAGTGGTTAGCGCTGCTGTCTCACAGCGCCAGGGATCCGGGTTCGATTCCTGGATTGGGTCACTGTCTGCGTGGAGTTTGCACATTCTCCCCGTGTCTGCATGGGTTTCCTCGTGCAGCCCAAAGATGTGGCGATTAGGTGCATTAGCCATGTTGAATTCATAAAATCCCTACAGTGCAGAGACAGGCCATTCAGCCCATCAAGTCTGCACTGACAACAATTCCAGCCAGGCCCTAGCCCTGTAACCCTAGCTAGTTTCCCCTGCCATTAGCGTCAATTTAGCATGGCCAATCAACCTAACTCTGGAGTTAGAGAGATTAGCGGGATAAATGGTTTAGATTATTTATTAGTGTCACAAGTAGGCTTACATTAACACCGCAATGAAGTAACTGTGAAAATCCTTTAGTCACCACACTCCGGCGCCTGTTCGGGTGCACTGACGGAGAAGTTAGAATGGCCAACGCACCCTAACCAGCACGCCTTTCAGACTTTGGGAGAAAACCGGAGCATCCGGAGGAAACCCACGCAGACACGGGGAGAATGTGCAAGCTCGAGACAAACAGTCACCCAAGCTGGGAATTGAACCCAGGTCCCTGGAGCTGTGAGGCAGCAGTGCTAACCACTGTGCCACCGTGCGGCACAATGCAGCCGAAACAGCATGGAAGGGTATTTCAAGAAGTCGAAACTATAATTAAACCCCCCACAAAACAACAGTCGCTGCATTCCATCTTGATAACAGTCAATGCTAATCGATCCCTGAAAGTGATCTTCTGTAGCATTGTGTAAATGACACCATGCCAATGCATGGGGTTTTGGGGATGAGGCTTGGGTGGGATTGTTGTCATTGCAGACTCGATGGGCCAAATGGCCTCCTTTTGCACTGTAAAGATTCAGTGGTTTCCATAGTTTCTATGGATTGCTGGCAGCTCTTTCAGTTTCAGCTCAACAATCCTGACAAATTTTCTGGAATTGGGATTTTCTTTGGGTCCAGCCTCATTAGTTGAGTTGCCGCGTACGTATTCGGCTGTGGAACAGCATTGAGAGTTCCATGTTAATGAGGGGACTGCTTCTCCGGATCGAGGCGTGCCAGACCCAATTTCTCTAAAAGTCAGGCAAGAGCTGGGGAAATGGAAAATGGGGAGGGGAGGGGAGAGGAGGATGGTGGGGGGGAGGGGGAATGGAGCGTAGGACCACGCGGAGCAGGGAGGGGTGGAATGGACAGGAGAATGAGTTCATTGCGGGGCGGGGAATAAGATCATGGCGGGATCGGATCACAATTGGGATGAGATCCAGGGAGATGGGATAGCGGAGTGTATGGATCACGGAGGTGCCTGGATATCAGGAACTCATATCAGGTAGAAATGGTGGGAAGAATAGGACATGCAGGAAGGCATTGCAAGGGAAAAGATTACATCATGTGGGATCACAGGTGATGGGATTAAAGTGAGACGGGATGACAGGGAGGAGAGTTTTTGATTTGATTTGATTTATTATTGTCATATGTATTGGGATACAATGAAAAGTATTGTTCCTTGCACGCTATACAGACAAAGCATACTGTTCATAGAGTACATAAGAGAGAGGGGAAGGAGTGGGTGCAGAATGTAATGTTACAGTCATAGCTGGAGTGTGGAGAAAGATCAACCTAATATAAGGTAAGTCCATTCAACAGTCTGACAACAGCAGGGAAGAAGCTGTTCTTGAGTCAGTTGATACGTGACTTCAGACTTCCGTATCTTTTTTGCAACGGAAGAAGGTGGAAGAGAGAATGTCCGGGGTGCGTGAGACCCTTAATTATGCTGGCTGCTTTGCCGAGGCAGCGGGAAGTGTAGACACAGCCAATGGATGGAAGGCTGGTTTGCATGATGGACTGGGCTACGTTCCAGCCCACAACCAGTCACTAGGGGGCATTGAGTTGAAGTAATTGGTAGTCAGGTCACAGGGGATTTGATGGAAAACCTTTTCAGTTAGAGAGTTGTGGATGTTTAGAATGTTGCACTGCCTGAAAGGCTCGTGGAGGCAAAAATGCTCAAGTCTTTTCAAAGGTGTCTGGATCTGCACCTCCAGTGCCCTAACCTGCAGGACCAAATGTTGGAAAGTGGGATTCAGCAGGTACAAACATGATGGGCTAAATGATCTCTTGTTGCACTTTAAACCTTCGCTGACTTTTGTTATTCCGCAGCTCACAGCAAGATTTCCAGGGAAGAGTTAAGAGCGTATTCCCACATTGTCCTTTCATAGGATCATGTAATCCCTACAGTGCTGAAGGAGATCATTTGACCCATCCAGCCTGCACCAACAACAACCCCACCCAGGTCCTAACCCCGTAACCACATGTATTTACCTGCTAACCCCCTTGATGCTAAGAGGCAATTTAGCATGGCCAATTCACCTAACCTGCACATCTTCAGACACTAAGGGGCAATTTAGCATGGCCAATCCACCTAACCTGCACATCTTTGGACACTAAGGGGCAATTTAGCATGGCCAATCCACCTAACCTGCACATCTTTGGACACTAAGGGACAATTTAGCATGGCCAATCCACCTAACCCACACATCTTGAGACACTAAGAGGCAATTTACCATGGCCAATCCACCTAACCCGCACATCTTCGGACACTAAGGGGCAATTTAGCATGGCCAATCCACCTAACCAGCACATCTTCGGACACTAAGGGACAATTTACCACGGCCAATCCACCTAACCTGCGCATCTTGGGACACTAAGGGACAATTTAGCATGGCCAATCCACCTAACCCACACATCTTTGGATACTAAGGGGCAATTTAGCATGGCCAATCCACCTAATCCACACATCTTTGGACACTAAGGGGCAATTTAGCATGGCCAATTCACCTAACCTGCACATCTTCGGACACTAAGGGGCAATTTAGCATGGCCAATCCACCTAACCTGCACATCTTTGGACACTAAGGGGCAATTTAGCATGGCCAATCCACCTAACCTGCACATCTTTGGACACTAAGGGGCAATTTAGCATGGCCAATCCACCTAACCTGCACATCTTTGGACACTAAGGGACAATTTAGCATGGCCAATCCACCTAACCCACACATCTTTGGATACTAAGGGGCAATTTAGCATGGCCAATCCACCTAATCCACACATCTTCGGACACTAAGGGGCAATTTAGCATGGCCAATCCACCTAACCAGCACATCTTCGGACACTAAGGGACAATTTACCACGGCCAATCCACCTAACCTGCGCATCTTGGGACACTAAGGGACAATTTAGCATGGCCAATCCACCTAATCCACACATCTTCGGACACTAAGGGGCAATTTAGCATGGCCAATCCACCTAACCAGCACATCTTCGGACACTAAGGGACAATTTACCACGGCCAATCCACCTAACCTGCGCATCTTGGGACACTAAGGGACAATTTAGCATGGCCAATCCACCTAACCCACACATCTTTGGACACTAAGGGGCAATTTAGCATGGTCAATCCATCTAACCTGCACATCTTTGGACACTAAGGGGCAATTTAGCATGGTCAATCCATCTAACCTGCACATCTTTGGACACTAAGGGGCAATTTAGCATGGCCAATCCACCTAACATGCACATCTTGGGACACTAAGAGGCAATTTAGCATGGCCAATCCACCTAACCTGCACATCTTTGGACACTAAGGGACAATTTAGCATGGCCAATCCACCTAACCTACACATCTTTGGACACTAAGGGGCAGTTTAACATGACCAATCCACTTAACCTACACATCTTTGGACACTAAGGGGCAGTTTAGCATGGCCAATCCATCTAACCTGCACATCTTTTGGACTGTGGGGAGGAAACCGGAGCACCCGGAGGAAACCCAAGCAAACATGGGGAGAATGTGCAGACTCCACACAGAGAGTTCCCAATTTGGGAATTGAACCTGGGTCCCTGGTGCTGTGAGGCAGCTGTGCTAACCACTGTGCCACCAGGCTGGGTGACATCTCTGCTCAATTTCCTCTTTATGCTCGCCTGAGGCAGACTGGGCTCATTAGCTCGGGAACTGAATTTCCACCAGGAGATATATATAATGAGCTGAAAGTGAGTTCAGTTTGGATTCACACACAGCACAAAAATAATATTTAGTTGTGTATTTAATGGGGAGGGAGGTTAGTGTTTTCTGATTCTGCGGCAAAACAGACTGTGAAGGAAAGATAAAAGGACTTATATTTTAATAGTGCCTCTCATGCAGACAGTCCCCCCAGTGTCTCCCAGCCGCTGAAGTGCTTTTGAACTGCAGTCGTTATTATAATGCCGGAAACCTGGGAACAGCACACAGAGGAGGCGGCTCACTGCCACCTTCTCAAAGGGTAATTAGGGACGGGCAAAACTGCTGGCCTTGCCAGTGACGCCCACACCCCATGAAAGAATAGAAAGGAAAAAACACGGCCACCCCCACAGCAGCAGCAGTGAGGTAATGGACTGATTTCAGTGAGGTTGGTTGAAGGATCAACATTATCAAAGCGTTTGGACAGATCTCCCCTGTTCTGCTTTGAGATAGCATCGGGACAGCCTCGAAGGCCAGACTGGGGCACCTCTGGGATAGCAATGCTCCCTCGGTGCTGCACTGAAATATCAACGGTGTACGACAGAGACTCCATTTCCAGTGTGCCTCGATGACTGTAATGCCCTTTCCAATCTCCGGATGTCTCGGAAATAACACCTCAGAAGCTGGAGTCCTTTCACCAGATTCCCTTTATTTCCAAACTTATCCCTACTCCTAAGAGTGCCCCAGGTACAATGTCCGAATCCGGAGTGTCGCTCAGTGACACTCCTCAATATATATACACAGGCGAGACTCTCTGCAATTGTCACCTCGATCAGGGATCTCATACTCTAACAGGCCCACCTCATGAGCCTCACCGAGGTCATGACAGTCTCAAAAGGCAATATAGAAATGCCAGCCTTTTTAACCTTTGTGTAAAATGACTGCAAGGGATAAAAATAGGACACCCAGGCTCTTAGATGGAGGCCCCGGTGTAGGCCATTGACAAGAGGAGAGAAATTGAGCAAGAATCTTCCCTGGGGCAGGAAGTTCTCACGATAACAGCTCTGTCACCCATGGGAAGAGATGTCCGAGGAGGCCAGTCCTAGAGTTTACTTCCCAGAATGTGGCTGCGCTGCAAGAAAAATTTCACCGAGCTCGCCAGAATTGTCAAGGTAAGAGTCTCTCACTTCTTCTATTCTCTCCTCATGCCTGCAAAGCCTCCAGTTTCAGGGTTCACAATGCATCTCTGCCCTGTTTCCTTTCATTCTCCCAGAGAAACGCATCTCACTCCATCTCCTTCTCCTGACACACGCGTGGTATGTCCCACTCTCATTGCCATTACAGCCGCCAAGATTCACATCTCCGGCTACAGTATATTTTGCGGTGACAGGCACGGTGCCTTAACATCTCACGCGTCCATCGCTAGCACGTCCCGCTCTTCCTTGCCAGGAGAAGGTTTCACACGATGCAAGGTGACAAGCTTCAGCGGGAGGAGGCCATGTCCTCCTATCTTGGAGCCTTGGCAGGAAAAGCCGTGTTGCCCCTCGCGAGCAGGGGCCTAGCCAATGGCACCGCTGGGGAAGATGTGGCACAGACCCTCTGCATTACCTCATCCCCTTTTCCCTTCTTCTTATCTCTTCCCTACCCACACATACCCAGGGAAAGAAATACAGCCACCTGTCTGTCTCTGCTCAAAGTTCACATCAAAAGCCACCCTTGTGCCTTCCTTTCCTGACAGGAAAATGATGCCAGCTTTCCTGAACAGGCAGCACCACAGAACAACAGTCCAAAGATATGTGAGTTAATTGATTGGCCACACTAAATTGCCCATACTATCCTGGGATGTGTAGGGTTAGAGGGGTTAGCGGGGTAAATATGCAGGGTTGTGGGGATAGGGGCTGGGTGGGATTGTTGTCAGTGCAGACTCAATGGGCTGAATGGCCTCCTTCTGCACTGTAGATTTTCTATGATTTCTAACAATAACAAAGGTATCTTGATCAATTGGGCCAATGGGCCGATGAATGGCAGATGGAGTTTAATATAGATAAATGAGAGGTGAAGCATTTTGGCTGTCGAATCCAGGCAGGAAATACTCAGTTTAAGGTAGAGGAGAGTTATAGAAGAAAGAGTACAGGTTCATAGCTCCTTGTAAGTGGAGTCACAGGTGGACAGAGTGGTGAAAAAGGCATTTGGCGTAAAAGCAAATTATTGCAGATGCTGGAATCTGAAACCAAAAGAGAAAATCTCAGCAGGTCTGGCAGCATCTGTAAGGAGAGAAAAGAGCTGATGTTTCAGCATGCTTGGTTTCATTGATCAAAATATTGGATACAGGAGTTGGGACGTCTTGTTGAAGTTGTACAAGACATTGGTAAGGCCACACTTGGAGTACTGTGTGCAGTTCTGGTCACCCTGTTACAGAAAGGACATTATTAAACTAGAAAGACGGAAGGAAAGATTTACTAGGATGCTACCGGGACTTGATGGCTTGAGTTATAAGGAGATGCTGAACAGACTGGAACTTTTTTTCCCTGGGGCTAGGAAGTGATCTTATAGAACTCTATAAAATAATGAGGGGCATCGACAAGGTAGATAGACAACATCTTTCCCAAAGGGAGGGGAGTCTAAGACTAGAGGGGATAGGTTTAAGGGAGAGATACAAAAGTGTCCAGAGGGGCAATTTTTTCACACACAGGATGGTGAGTGTCTGGAAGAAGCTGCCAGAGGCAGTAGTTTTTTACAAAGCATTTAGACAGTGACATGGGTAAGATGGGTATAAAAGGATATGGGCCAAACGCAGGCAATTGGAACTAACTTAGAGATAAAAACTGGGTGGCATGAACAAGTTAGACCGAAGGGTCTGTTTCCATGCTGTAAACCTTTATGACTCTATAACTTACGTGTATATAACACTTCCACAGAATCATAGAAACCTTACTGTGCTGCAAAGAGGCCATTTGGCCCATCAAGCCTGCATTGACAACAATCTCACCCAGGCCCCATCCCCATAAACCCATATATTTATTTATCTAACACTAAGGGGCAATTTAGCAAGGCCAATCAACCTAACCCACACATCTTTGGACTGTGGGAGGAAACTGGAGCACCCAGAGGAGTCCTGCGCAGACACGTGTTAATCAGTTCCTATTTGCAAATCTGGGCTAGTTTTGCACATATTCAAACAGGATCCAATAAGATGCATTCAAAAATAGCCAGAAATCTCAAAGAGGTGCACTGTTACGATTAAGATGCAGATCACACCATTTCCTTACATTATGATCTGAGTCATATGCCTGACACCTTGATCTGCTTGGTAAGACTCACTTCTGAGTCAGGAAGTTCCAAGCACATTAGGTAGGGGGCGCTTCAGTGGATTGCTGCATTTCTGAGGTGTTCTCCTTCAAATAAAATGGGCAACTGGGTGAGACGGTGGCACAGTGGTTAGCACTGCTGCCTCACAGCACCAGGGGCCCGGGTTCGATTCCTGGCTTGGGTCACTGTCTGTGTGGAGTTTGCATGTTCTCCCCGTGTCTGTGTGGGTTTCCTCCAGGTGCTCCAGTTTGCTCCCGCAGACCAAAGATGTGCGGGTTAGGTTGATTGGCTGTGCTAAATTGCCCCTTAGTGTCAGGGGAGGTAAATATGCAGGCATATGGGAATAAGGCCTGGGTGGGATTGTTGTCGGGGCAGACTCAATGGACGAATGGTCTCCTTCTGCACTATAGGGATTCAATGATTAAAAGTTTCATATTACATTCAGATGGTTGCTATGCAACAATGCATACCTCACCATATAGACAAGTTGGTAGAGTAGGCGACAGTGGGCTGATGCAGTCCAACGTGGAGAAGGGTGAGGTGATGCATTTTGGTCAGAAGAACTTGGAGAGACAATATGAAATAAGGGGTAACTTTAATAAAGGGGTGCAGAGCAGAGGGACCTGGGTGTATGTGCAGATAGAATCATAGAACCCTATAGTATAGACTGTTCGGCCCACTGAGTTTGATCACAATCCCACTCAGGCCCTATTCTCATAACCCTACACATTTACCCTGTTAATCTCCCTGGACACCAAGGGGTAATTTAACATGGCCAATCAATCTAACCCGTACATCTTTGGACTGTGGGGGGAAAACGGAGCACCCCGAGGAAACCCACACAGATATGGGGAGAACATGCAAACTACACGTAGATCATCAAAGCTAGCAGGACAGGTGGAGAGAGCGGTTAATGAAGCATATTATTCTGGGCTTCATTAATTGGGATGTGAAATACAAGAGCAGCAAGGAGGTTATGGGGAATCTATACAAGACATTAGTTAGACCTTAACTGGAATATTGTGTACAATTCTGGGCACCACACTGTAGGAAAGATCTAAATGCATTGGAGAGTGTGCAGAAGAGGTTTACAAGAAAGGTTCCAGGAATGAGAAGCTTCAGTTATGAGGATTGATTGGAGAGGTTGGGACAGTTCTTCTTGGAGAGAAGAAGGCGAAGAGGAGAATTGATAGAGATGTTCAAAATCATGAAGGGGTTGGATAGAGTAGATAGGGAGAAACTGTTTCCCCTCGTTAAAGGATCGAGAAAAAGATGGCACAGATTTAAGGTGATTTGCAAAAGAAGCAAATGTGATACGAGAGAAAACTTCTCACCCAGCGAGTGCCTGGAAGTCTAGTGGAGGCAGCTTCAATCGAGGCATTCAAGACAGTATTAGATGATCACTCGAATAGAAACAATATGCAGAGCTGCAGGGGACAGGCAGGAGAGTTGGTACTAAGACATGATGCGTAAATTGGGTGTAAATTGAGGGAGGTGGATACTCAACAAGATCTTGGAGTCCTCATGCATCAGTTACCACACAGGTACAGCAGGCAGTAAAGAAGGCAAATGGTATGTTAGCCTTCATTGCGAGAGGATTTGAGTGTAGGGATAGGGATGTTTTGCTGCAATTGTACAGGGTGTTGGTGAGGCCACACCTGGAGTATTGTGTGCAGTTTTGGCGTCCTTATCTGAGGAAGGATGTTCTTGCTATAGAGGGAGTACAGCGAAGGTTTACCAGGCTGATTCCTGGAACGGCAGGTCTGTCGTATGAGGGCAAACTAAGTCGGTTAGGATTACGTTCACTGGAGTTTAGAAGTCTGAGAGAGGATCTCATAGAAACTTACAAAATTCTAACAGGGCTAGAGAGCATAGATTCAGAAAGAATGTTCCCAATGGTCAGGGAGTCCAGAGCCAGGGGTTATAGTTTGAGGATAAGGGGTAAACCTTTTAGAACTGAGGTGAGGAGAAATTTCTTCATCCAGAGAGTGGCGAACGTGTGGAATTCATTACCATAGAATTGTAGTTGAGGGCAAAATGTTGTCTGATTTCAAGATGAAATTAGATGTAGCTGTTTATGATCGAGGGATATGGAGGGAAGAAGGGATCAAGATATTGAATTTGATGATCAGCCATGATTAAGGTGAATGGTGGAACAGGATTGAAGGGCCGAATGGTCTAATCTACTTCTGGTTTCTATGTTTCTATAGTGCTCGTTCAGAGAGCTGGTACAAACACAATGGGCCAAATGGCCTCTTCTGCACTGTAACAAATCTGGGATACAGCCCACTGGTTCAAAACAGTCCCATCTTTCTTGCTTCTGATGAAAGATCTTTCCAACACAAAATGTTAACCCTATCTCTCTCCACAGGTGCTGCCTGAGCTGCTGATTTGATTTGATTTATTATTGCCACAAGTATTAGCGTACAGTGAAAAGCATAGTTTCTTTCATGCTATACAGACAGAACATACTGTTCATAGAAAAGGAAAGGAGAGGGTGCAGAATATAGTTTCTAGTCATTAGTCTAAATGTTAGTGTCACAAGTAGGTTTACATTAACATTGCAATGAAGTTACTGTGAAAATCCCCTAGTCGCCACACTCCGGCACCTGTTCAGGTACACTGAGGGAGAATTTAGCATGGCCAATGCTTCTAACCAGTGCATCTTTTGGACTGTGGGAGGAAACTGGAGCACCCAGAGGAAACCCACACAGGCACGGGGAGAAGATGAAGACACCACATAGTCAGTTACCCAAGCCAGGCATTGAGCCTGGGTCCCTGGCACTGTGAGGAAGAACTAACCGCTGCACCACTGATATGAGGTAGGTCCATTCTGAGACTGATGGCAGCAGGGAAGACACTGTTCCTGAGTCGGATGGTACGTGAACCTGGGATTTTTGTATCTTTTTCTTGACGGAAGAAGGTGGGAGAGAGTGGGTGGGTTTTTACGGACTCACTCTGGCGAGATTAGAAATCCCCCCCCCACCCCCCACCTGAGGTCAACGGAGATTTCCATGATCGAACCCTCGCCTGCTCCGATTCTGTGGTGAGTGAGGTGGTAGAGTTTCGTCTGGTGTGTGTGGGGTAAGTGGGATCCTTGATTATGCTGGCTGCTTTCCCGAGGCAGCGGGAAGTGTGGACAGAATCAGTGTGTGGGATGTTGGTATGTGTGATGGACTGGGCTATGTTTTTGTAGTTTCTTGCGGCCTTGGGCAGAGCAGGAGCCGTACCGAGCTGTGACACATCCGGAAAGATATAAATTGTTTAATTTTTATCAGAACCATTCTGGGCCAAACTCACAACATCAGGCTATATCAAAGGAGGGCTGAGACAAAAGATCCCAATTATAAATCAACTCCCCTGTCAGGGGTGGCACAGGTGGCACAGTGGTTAGCACTGCTGCCTTACAGTGCCAGGGACCTGGGTTCGATTCCTGGCTTGGGTCACTGTCTGTGTGGAGTTTACGTGTTCACCTGTGTCTGCGTGGGTTTGCTCCGGTTTCCTCCCACAGTCCAAAAGACATGCTGGTTAGGTGGATTGGCCGTGCTAAATTCTCCCTCGGTGTGCAATATGTGTATAAGATGATGAGAGGGATTGATCGAGTGGATTCTCAGAGGCTTTTTCCCAAGGCTGAAATGGCTGCCACGAGAGGACACAGGTTTAGGGTGCTGGGGAGTAGGTACAGAGGAGATGTCAGGGGTAGGTTTTTCACCCAGAGGATGGTGGCTGTGTGGAATCGGCTGCCAGCAGTGGTGGTGGAGACGGATTCGATAGGGTCTTTTCAGAGACTTTTGGATAGGTACATGGAACTTAGTAAGATAGAGGGTTATAGGTAAGCCCAGTAGGTAGGGACACGCTCAGCGCAACTTGTGGGCCGAAGGGCCTATTTGTGCTGTAGTTTTTTTATGTTTCTATGTACCTGATCAGGCGCCAGAGTGTGGCGACCAGGGGATTTTTACAGCAACTTCATTGCGGTGTTAATGTAAGCCTACTTGTGACACTAATAAATAAGCTTTAAAACACAGAGGCTGGTAAGTGTTTGGAGAGTAACTTGTTCCCTGTTCCCTAAAGGATGACAGTAAAGAGCCAGGTGTAAATGCAGCAGATGGGTTGGGAGGAGTCCAACTTCAGAAGATGTCAAGGACCTGTTCTATTTATAATATTAATCAGTCATAATTAATATGCAGAATAGATCTGTTTCGTGCAAGGAATGGTTCCCATGGCGACTGCCATCTCAGGAGTCAGTCAGAAGCAATGGCCAACAAGTTAGTCCCTGTGAGTGGCCAAGTAAAGCTGCAAGAAGTGAGGTCTAATTCTACGAAGCAAGTTGTTGGCATGACGGGGGCAAGAAATGACTTGTACAATATATTCTCATGCTTGCCATATCGCACTGAGTCAACAAACACAGAAACCATAGTAACTGCGACGGCACTGATACTTGTTTATTTGATGTAACGCCTATCTCTATTTGAAGGCGATACTTCAAAGAAGAGCTGGGGAGTTTTTCCTGGCTTCCTGGCTCCAACATTAATCCTCAGTCAACACCATTAAAAAATAATCATCTGAAGGAGTTTGCTTTCATTATATATACATATTTATATATATCTCTACTCTTCCAAACCACTTTATGGGCGTCACGGTGGCACAGTGGTTAGCACTGCTGCTTCACAGTGCCAGGGACCCGGGTTTGATTCCCGGCTTGTGTCACTGTCTGTGTAGGCCCACTACCCCTCCCCCCCAACCACCCGCCGCGCACACCCCTCCCCCGCACACCCCCCCACAACTGTATTTGATTTGATTTATTATTGTCACATGTACTGGAAAGTGAAAAGTATTGCTTCTTGCGCGCTATACAGACAAAGCATGCTGTTCATAGAGAAGGAAAGGAGAGAGCACAGAATGTAGTGCTACAATCATAGCTAGGGTGTAGAGAAAGATCAACTTAATGCAAGGTGTGTCCATCCATAGGTCTGATGGCAACAGGGAAGCTGTTCTTGAGTCGGTTGGTATGCAAACTCAGGCTTTTGTTTCTTCTTCCTGATGGGAAAGGTGGAAGGGAGAATGTCCGGGGTGCGGGAGGTCCTTAATTATGCTGGTTGCTTTGCTGAGGCAGCGGGAAGTGTAGACAGAGCCATTGGGTGGGAGGGTGGGGTTAGTGTGATGGACTGGGCTTTGTTCACAGCCCTTTGTAGTTTCTTGCGCTCTTGGTCAGAGCAGGAGCCATACCAAGCAGTGAAACTTCCAGAAAGAATGCTTCCTACGGTGCATTGGTAGAAGTTGGTGAGAGTCGTAGCAGGTATGCCAAATTTCCTTAGTGTGCATGGGTTTCTTCGTGGCTTTCCTCCAGATGCTCCTGTTTCCTCCCACAGTCCAAAAGACATGCAGGTTAGGTGCATTGGCCGTGCTACATTCTCCCTCAGTGTACCCGAGCAGGCGCTGGAGTGTGGTGACTAGGGAGTTTTCACAGTAACTTCATTGCAGTGTTAATGTAAGCCGACTTGTGACACTTACAAGTAAACTTAAACGTTTCAGAAGTGCCTGATATCGGCTAAGACAGGCTGTATTTTTATACTCCCAGGGACAAAATAGAAGGTGGGGTGAGGGGGGCGGAGGGTTACTGGAGGGGGGAGGTTTGCCATAAAATTGGGCGCCGTGCCAGCAGCGCCATTCCCGAGGCCGGCCTGCCTCCCCCCGCTGGAATTTTAACAGCGGGGGTGTCCGTGCCTGCCAAATGAGGCCTTGAAGTGGCCAATCAATGGTCACTTAAGGGCCTCCTCCCATCGTCACCGGGAATTTTTTCTGTGGCGTTGGAGTTTGATACTGACTGCCCACCTTTCACCGGACAGGGTGGCCCTCAGGCGAGGGCAGCGCCCCCTCTTTGGGCCCCCTGGTGCCAACCGGACACCCCCCTCTTCCCCCATTTGTGTTGTCCCCTCATCCCATTGCGTTTCCCCTCAGTGCTCGTGCTGCCCACCCGGCGCCCTGCCAGTCTGGCCCCACCGAGACTTTGAAGACTGCGGCATTGCCAGCAGTGGGCACCGCGCTTGGAGAGCTGCTGGAAACTTGATTGGCAGGCTGCTGTCGGGGGGGGGGGGGTGCGCCCTCTCCCTGACGGGGTGGGAGCCCCACGTTAAACCGGTCGATGGCTGAGAACCGAGCTGACCAACCAGGGGAGGAATCGCTGTTGACACTGGCACTGGGTGCGTTGGGGCAGCACCTCCAGACTAAAGTCGGGTCCAAATATTTCCGTTTTTGAGGGCAGTCCAAAACTATGAGCTATAAATTTAAAATTCCAATTACCTTCCCAGACCGAGTCATGCACTAAGGCAGACCTTTGTCTATTTCTATAGATAATTATTCCTGGAAGGTCTGATTTGATTTCATGGAGTCAAAGGGGTTTATAGCATGGAAACAGGCCCTTCGGCCCAACTTGTCCATGCTGCCCTTTTTTAAAAACCCCTAAGCTAGTTTCAATTGTCCGCATTTGGTCCATATCCATCAATGCCCACCTTCCCCATGCAATTATCTAAACGCTTTTTAAAAGACAAAATTGTACCTGCCTCTACCTGTGGCAGCTTTTTCCAGACACTCACCAACCCCGACTGCAAAAATTGCCCCGCTGCACCCTTTTGTGTCTCTCCCCTCTCACCTTAAACCTGTGCCTCTAGTTTTAGACTCCCTTACCTTTGAAAATGATATTGACTATCTAGCTGATCTGTGCCCCTCATTATTTTATAGACCTCCATAAGGTCACCCCTCAGCCTTCCATGCTCCAGAGAAAAAAGTGCCAGTCTACCCAGCCTCTCCTTATAACTCAGACCATCAAGTCCTGGTAGCATGCTAGTGAATGTTTTCTGCACTCTTTCTAGTTTAATAATATCCTTTCTATAATAGGGTGACCAGAATTGCACAGTATTCCAAGTGTGGCCTTACCAATGCCTTGTACAACTTCAACAAGACGTCCCAACTCCTGTATTCAATGTTCTGGCCAATGAAACTAAGAATGCCGAATGCCTCCTTCACCACTCTGTCCATCTGTGACTCCACTTTCAAGAAGCTATGAACATGTACCCCTAGATCCCTTTGTTCTGTAACTCTCCTCAATGCCCTACCATTAACTGAGTAACTCCTGCCCTGGTTCAATCTACCAAAATGCAGCATCTCACATTTATCTAAATTAAACTCCATCTGCAATTCATCAGCCCCCTGGCCCAATTGATCAAGATCCCGTTGCAATCCAAGATAACCTTTGTCACCGCCCACTATGCGACCAGTCTTGGTGTCATCTGCAAACTTACTAACCATGCCTCCTATATTCTCATCCAAATTATTAATATAAATGACAGATAACAGTGGGCCCAGCACTGATCTCTGAGGTACACCACTGGTCACAGGCCTCCAGTTTGAAAAACATCCCTCCACAACCACTCTCTGGCTTCTGTCAAGAAGCCAATTTTGTATCCATTTAGCTACCTCACCCTGGATCCTGTGAGATTTAACCTTATGCAACAACCTACCATGCGGTACCTTGTCAAAGGCCTTGCTAAAGTCCATGTAGATAATATCAACTGCCCTCATCTACCTTCTTAGTTACCCCTTCAAAAAACAGTCAAATTTGTGAGACATGATTTTCTATTCACAAAGCCATGCCGACTGTCCCTAATTGTGTCTGTAAATGCCTGTAGATTCTATCTCATAAAATACGCTCCAACACCTTCCCCCCAACAGATGTGAGGCTCACTGGCCTGTAGTTCCCAGGCTTTGTCCTGCAGCCATTGTTAAACAAAGGCACAACATTGGCCACCCTCCAATCTTCAGACACCTCACCTGTGACAAATGATGATTCAAATATCTCTGTTAGGGGACCTGCAATTTCGTCCCAAGGCTCCCACAATGTCCTGGGATACAGTTTATCAGTTCCCAGGGATTTATCTACCTTGATGCACTTTAAGACTTCCAGCACCTCCTCTGTAATATGTACACTCAAGAGTTGTAGTGGACATACCAAATTTCAAAGAGGTCATTACTCAGTTACCAGGGGCTTATGGCTTGAGGGGCGCCACTCCATATCAAGCATGGGCCTCACGTTCAATAGGGGTGGCATATCCCACTGGTGGGCAGAAGGACTAGAAAATCCCACCCATCATCTCGGCTGTCCCCAAAGTGTTTTTGGAATGCACTTACTGTTGTAACGTAAGAAACATGGCAGCAAATTAATGCACAGCAAGATCCCACAATCAGCAATGAGATAATGGCCACATTGGCTGTTTCCATTGTTGAATCAGGTATAATTATTGGGCAGGACACGAGGGAGAATTCCTATACTCCAACCTCTTTGAAATAAGGGCCAATATTCCATTAGTCTTCCTGGTTACCTGCTGCGCCTGTGTGTTAGCTCTCTGTGTTTTGTGCACAAGTTCCCCCAAGTCCCTTTGTCTTCACCTTTCTGTAGTTTTTCTCCATTTAAATAATCCTCTGTTCTTTTGTTCTCCCTACCAAAATGAACAACTTCATGTTTTCCCACATTATGCTCCATTTGCCAACTTTTTGCCCACTTACTTAACCAACCATTATCTCTTTGTAAACTGTTCGTATCCCTCTGACAACTTGCCTTTCCAGCTATTTTTACATTCTCTGCAAATCTGCCCACAGTTCATTTGCCTCCTTCCTCCAGGTCATTAATGTATATTGTACAGGGCAGCACGGTGGCACAGTGGTTAGCACTGCTGCCTCACAGCGCCAGGATCCCGGGTTCAATTCCCAGCTTGGGTCTGTGTAGAGCTTGCGCATTCTCCTCTCTGCGTGGGTTTCCTTCAGGTGCTCCGGTTTCCCCCCACAGAATAAAGATGGTACGGGTTAGGTGGATTGGCCATGCTAAATTGCCCCTTAGTATCTGGGGGACCAGCTATGGTAATGCATGGCACGATGGGCTGAACGGCCTCCTTCTGCAATGTAGGATGCTATGATTCTATAAACTGTTGCAGTCTGAGCCCTGATACTTGTGGAACCCCACCTGTTACACGTCACCAATCTGAGGAAGGAGCCATTATCCCCACTGCTGTTTCCTTCCACACATTCTTCAGCAAAGCCATGGCTTCTGTATGCAGTTTCAAAGCTGCTCAAAGACTGACTGCCCATCAATTTGGGTGGCACAGTGGTTAGCACTGCTGCCTCACAGTGCCAGGGACCCAAGTTATTTCCCGGCCTTGGGTGACCACGGGGAGGTTTGCACATTCCCCCCATGTCTGCCTCGGTTTCCTCCAGGTGCTCTGGTTTCCTCCCACAGTCCAAAAATGTGTAGTTTAGGGGGATTGGCCATGCTAAAATGTCCTTTAGTGTCCAAAGATGTGTAGGTTAGGTGGATTGGCCAAGGTAAAATGCCCCTTAGTGTCCAAACGATATGTAGGCTAGGTGGATTGGCCATGTTAATTTGTCTCTTAGTGTCCAAAGATGTGCTGGTTAGATGCGTGGGCCATGGTAAATTGTCCCTTAGTGTCTAAAAATGTGGGGTCACGGGGATGGCACGGGCCTGGGAAAGATGGTCTTGCGGGAGCGTTGGTGCAGATTCGATGGGCCGAATGGTCTCCTTTTGCACTGAAAGGAGTGCTAAAACCCCAAACCAAAAAACAAGCATCTCTGCAATGTCTCCCCTTGGTAATGTCAGAGATGTCCCAAATAGAGATTTACTGATTCTTTCACTTACTCTGGGGAACTGAACAACTTAAACCCCTTGCTGAGGCAGCTGAAAACATCTCATCTCCACCAAGAACCTTGGAGAGGGAGCGCATTGTTCAGTTTTAGTGTGTCCCACAATAACGATGCAAACTAAACATAGACCACTTTCCAATTTGTAATCACCCCACCAGCTTCTCCAACCAGATGCTCTCATTCATCTTGCCTTGAAAAAGTTTAATTCCCAAACTCAAATTTAAGCTCCGAAAAGTTATGAGTCATGAAATTTGTAATTTGTGACACAGAGAAAAGCAGAGAGTACTTTATCACACTCCTGATTTTGCCCTGTAGGTGGTGGGGGATCAGGAGCTGAGTCACTCATTGCACAATACCCAACCTCTTACCTGCTCTTTACAGACACAGTATTTTTATGGCTGGTGCAGCTGATGATCTAATCAATGGGAAACTTTAGGTGAGCTACAGTGGCACAGTGGTTAGCACTGCTGCCTCTTGGTGCCAGGGACCCGGGTTCGATTCCGACCTCGGGTGGCTGTGCAGAGTCTGCATGTTCTCCCTGTGCCTGCGTGGGTTTTCTCCGGGTGCTCTAGATTCCTTCCAAAGTCTGAAAGATGTCCTGCTTAGGTACATTGGCCGTGGTAAATTGCTCTTTAGTGTCCAAAGGTGTATAGGTTGAGTGGATTGGCCGTGCTAAATTGTCCCTTAGTGTCCAAAGATGTGCAGGTTAGGTGGATTGGCCATGCTAAATTGCCCCTTAGTGTCCAAAGATGTGTAGGTTAGGTGGATTGGCCATGCTAAATTGCCCCTTAGTGTCCAAAGATGTGTAGGTTAGGTGGATTGGCCATGCTAAATTGCCCCTTAGTGTCCAAAGATGTGTAGGTTAGGTGGATTGGCCATGCTAAATTGCCCCTTCTTTTTCCAAGATATGTGAATTAAACGGATTAACCATAGTGAATAGGCAGGGGACAGGGCCTGGGTAAGATTCCCTGTCAGAGAGTCAGGCTGAATGGCCTCTTTTGCATTTTAGGGATGCGATGAGGTGTTTCGACTCTCTTTAGTTAGAGAGTGGCTACCTGCTGTCTGTTCAGGAGATTATAAGAAATTACCTGAGTCAATTGAAAGGCGATAGGGAACTCTTTCTCCGAGCATTCTGGTTTCTATAAGTTGCCACAGTCCCAGATAACCATAGGCTCCTTTACTACTTTGTGGGGAAGAGCTGACTGGTGGTGATTTAACCTGGGGAGTACCCCACCTCAGGCAAGGAGCAAGGTTCAGAATGTTCATGGATGACCTGGGCCAGTATGGGAATTGAACCCGCACTGTTGGTGTCACTCTGCATCATGAACCAGCCGTCCAGCCAACTGAGCTAAACCAACACAAGCCTGACCTTCCAGCTGACATCTACAGTACAGTTCTGAAGACGGGATATCCCGCAGCACAGTGTTTAGCATTGCTGCCTCACAACGCCAGGGACCCGGGTTCAATTCCCACCTCGGGTCATTGTCTGTACAGAGTCTGCAAATTCCCCCCTTATCTGTGTGGGGGTGCTCCAGTTTCCTTCCACGCTCCAAAGCTGTGCAGGTTAGGTGGGTTGGCCATGCCAAATTGTCCCTTACTGTCAGGAGATTAGCAGGGTAAATATGTGGGATTATGGGAGGATTGTGATTGGTGCAGACTCGATGGACTGAATGGCCTCCTTCTGCACCGTAAGGATTCTATGAAACATTGTCTCTATTCCCTCTCCACCAATACTGTCAGACCTGCTGAGATTTTTCAGTGTTTTCTGTTTCAGATTCCAGCATCCGCAGCAGTTGTACTTTTTTTCCACAGTTCCTCCATGTTAACTGCACGTTCTCTGGAATATATGCTCCACTACTGAAGGCTCTTCTTTCAGCCATTGCTCTTTCCCCCATCCCCGCCCCCAAATTTCTCCTCCACAACCAGTTTGCTTAACCTCTGACTTCTCTGTCCTCGGAAACAACCCACCTTGTGGAGCTAGCCTTGAGCTCCCTCCTGACACCTTACACTTCCTGCTTCTCGGAAGAATAGGGAATCGGGAGGGGGCCATTCTGCCCCTCTGGCCTACCCCGCCGTTCACTTCTTATGTCTAAAAACGTGGCATCCAAATGTGGCACAGCAGTAAGAGTGGCACAATGAAATCTTACAAGTGATGGTAGGATTATCCTGCTTAATCTGTGCCTTACCTCCATCAATCTGCCCTCGTTCTGTAACACCATCAAAAATCCATTAATCTCACATTCGCGATTTTTAATCAAGTTTTTTATTCATAGAATCATAGAATCCCTACAGCGCAGAAGGAGACCATTTGGCCCATCATGTCTGCACCAACAACAATCCCACCTATCCGTGTAATCCCACCTTATGCACCCTGGCACTAAGAGGCAATTTAGCATGGCCAATCCACTTAATTCACACATCATTGGGCTGTGGAAGGAAACCAGAGCCCACAGAGGAAACCCACGCAGACACGGGGAGAATGTGCAAACTCCACACAGATAGTCACCCGAGGCACTGTGAGGCAGCAGTGCTAACTGTTGTGCCACTGTGCCGCCCATAAAAACTTTTAAAAGTTTACTTATTAGTGTCACAAGTCGACTTACATTAATACTGCAATGAAGTTACTGTGAAAATCCCCTAGTCGCCACACTCCAGTGCCTATTTGGGTACACTGAGGGCAAATTTAGCACGCCAATGCACCTAACCAGCACGCCTTACAGACAGTGGGAGAAAACCACAGCACCTGGAGGAAACCCACGCAGACACGGGGAGAACGTGCAGACTCCACACAGACAGTGACCCAAGTCAGGAATCAAACCAGTCTGGTGATGTGAGGCAGCAGTGCTAACCACTGTGCCACCATTAGCACAGACAATCCACCCAACTTACAAGTCTTTGGAATGTGGGAGGAAACTGGAGCACTCAGAAGAAACCCACACAGACATGGGGAGAATGTGCAAACTCCACACAGACAGTGATCCAAGCTGGGAATCGAACCTGGGGCCCTGGTGCTGTGAGGCAGCAGTGTTATCCACTGTGTCACTGTGCCATCCATGTTGTTATTTTTCAGTTACCATTTTAAAAAAAATCAAAATGTCTCATTTTAACCAAGGCTGTGTTTGTTGTCAACTCCATGTGTAACCATGGAATCCTACAATGCAAAAAGAGGCCATTCAACCCATTGAGTCTGCAACGACTACAATCCGACCCAGGCCCTATCCCAGTAATCCTTTGCATTACCTTCACTAGTCCCCCTGACACTAAGGGGCCAATCCACCTAACATCTTTGGAGTGTGGAAGGAAACTGGAACACCCGGAGGAAGCCCACGCAGACATGGGGGGAATGTGCAAACTCCATACAGACCAGTTCTCGTGCTCCGAGGGCTCAGTAGTTTTACAGCCACCGTTCTCTCTTTTTTTCAAATCATTCGTGGGACGTGGGCTCAGTATACGAGCTCCACCTGATTGATGAATAATCCCAGGGAGCTCGTATTCAACAAACCTTACAGGCATGTCAATCGGTGATTCCCCATTCAAGTCCTGGGAGTTATCACACCAAGGTACTTAATCATCGCCCCAAAAATCGCTTGTAAGTTTGACCCCCTTTTTTGGGTAATCCCCAACTCAATCTTTGCCACTTCGCTTATTTCGAAACTTCCCCTGTTGGGACAATATTAACATCTGACATGGCACATGCACCACAGAGCACGATGGGAGGTGCCACAATCTGTGACAAGGCAAAACACACTCCATGTCACGGGCAGATGAGAAATACTGTATTTTTTTTCATTTGCGCTCGTAATTTAGACAGCACTTTCATCGCCTGTTATCACTTGCAGACGCAATTCAATTTGAGTCCATGTAAATTAATTAAATGTTCATTGTTAATTCAGCTGGGATGCCCCACTAAGTTTCAATCAACCTAAATGGCATTCTGCATTTCCTCAGATATCTTTAGCATAAGCCCAGTATTAAAATCTGTTTCCTGCCAACACACAAGGAATCAGCTCACTCAAGCACTGAATCGTTTCCCCAGACCTCTTGATTTGAAATGCTGGTTTAGTCCATGTTTAACACAAAGCGCCATCTTGGTAAAGGGATTGGAGCTTGCAGCCGGGCAGCATGGTGGCACAGTGGTTATTTCTGTCCAAGTGTCCATTCACTTTCGGTGGCACTGGATAATCCCAGCTGCCAATGGAGGTTTTTGACCTTTTATAATCCCCCTGGAATGGTGGCACACTGTTTAGCACAGCTGCCTCACAGCGCCAGGGAGCCAGTTTCAATTCGAGCCTCGGGTGACTGTGCAGAGTTAGCACATTCTCCCCGTGTCTGCGTGGGTTTCCTCCGGGCGCTCCGGTTTCCTCCCATAGTCCAAAGGTGTGCAGGTTAGGTGGATTAGCCGTGCTAAATTGCTCCTTTGTGCCCCAAGATACGCAGGTATTCGCAGACAACTTCAACATCTCTCTACAACAATCTGAGGTCCCTATCTGCTTCAAGAAGACAACCATCATCCCAGTATCTAAGAAAAACCAAGCAGCATGCCTTAATGACTATCGGTCAGTGGTTCTAACATCATCATTATAAGTGCCTCAAAAGGTTAGTCATGGCACAACTCCGGACTACTTGGATCCACTACAGTTCACCTACCAACGCAACAGGTCCACAGTAGATGCCATCTCCCCGGCCCTGCACTCAACCCTGGAACACCTGGATAACAAGGATACCTATGTCAGATTCCAATTTATTGTCTACAGCCCAGCCTTCAATACCACTATTCCGACAAACCTCATTTCCAACCTCCATGGCTTGGGACTCGGGTCCTCCCTCTGTGATTGGATCCTAGACTTCTGAACCCACATACCGCAACCAGTAAAGATAGACAACAACACCTCCTCCACGATCATCCTCAACACCGGTGCCCCACAAGGCTGTGTTCTCAGCCCCCTACTGTACTCCTTATATACCTATAACTGTCTGGCCAAATTCCCCTCTACTCTATTTTCAAGTTTGCTGATGAAATCACCGTAGTGGATCAGATCTCAAACAATGATGAGACAGAGTACAGGAAAGAGATAGGGAATCTGGTGGACTGGTGTGATGGTAATAATCTCTCCTTCAACGTCAGTAAAATGAAGGAGATTGTCATTGACTTCAGGAGAACATGCCCCTGTCTACATCAATGGGCATGGAGTAGAAAGAGTTGAGAACTTCCAGGATCACCAACAACCTGTCCTGGTCCCCCCATGCCGACACTATAGTTAGAAAGCCCACCAATGCCTGTACTTTCTCAGGAGGCTAAGGACATTTGGCATGTCAGCTACGACTCTCACCAACTTGTACAGATGCAGCATATGAAGCATTCTTTCCAGATGAATCACAGTGTGGTGTGGCTCCTGCTCTGACCAAGACCGCAAGAAACTACAAAGGGTCGTGAACCAAACGTTTGTAAAACCCCGCCCACTCTCTTCCACCTTCTTCCATCAGGAAAAAGATACAAAAGTCTGAGGTCACGCACCAACCGACTCAAACAAAGCTTCTTCCCTGCTGTCATCAGACTTTTGAATGGACCTACCTTGCATTAAATTGATCTTTCTCTACACCCTAGCTATGATAACATTACATTTAGCACTCTCTCCTTTCCTTCTTGGTATGCTTTATCTGTGTAACATGCAAGAAACAAAACTTTCATTATTTAATAATATATGTGACAATAATAAATCAAATCAAATCAAATCAAATCAAATCAAATCAAGTCAAATCAAATCAAATCAAACCGACTCTTCCGGAAATAATTAACTATAGAAATAGACAAAGGTCTACCTTAGTGCATCACTTGGTCTAGGATGATAATTTTAATATTAAATTTATAGCCCATAGGCTTTGGTCCGACAATAATAAATCAAATCAAATCAAATCAGAAACCCCAGCAATGACTGTAACATGACATTCTGCACTCTCTCCTTTCCTTCTCTATGAACAGTATGCTTTGTCTGTATAGTATGCAAGAAACAATACTTTTTAGTGTATACTAATGCATGTGACAATCAAGATTGGATGTCTTAGCCATGGTGAATGTGTGAGTTCCAGGAATAGACTGGGGTAGAGCACCTGGGTAAGACACTCTGTCAGAGAGTCAGTGCAGGGTCAGTGGGCCGAATGGCCTCCTTCTACACGCTAAGGAATGTAAGAATGGTCAGCTGAAGGATTGCTGAGGAATTACTGCCTAGATTTTGGCAGCTGGTGCTTGGCTTTCTCGGGCTTTGACCATCTGATTTGGACCTTGCTGAAGATGGGTGAGGGTTACATTGAGGGAGTTCATGCTCTGAGGTTCATTCACTGCGCAAACCAGTCAACATTTATTCTGGACACATACTAAGGATTTTGGATCAAAAGAGTGAATGCTGTGCTGCTGTGTCTTACTGAACCCCTTGTTCATAAATTCATAATATATAGGAGCAGAATTAGGCCATTCGGCCCATTGAGTCTACTTCGCCATTCGATCATGGCTGTCTGTCTAACTCCTCCTTAAATTTACTCACTGTCCCAGCATCCACCACACTTTGGGGGAGCGAATTCCACAGATTCACAACCCTTTGGGAGAAGTAGTTTCTCCCCGACTCTGTTTTAAATTTGCTACCCCTTAATTTCAGACTGTGACCTCCCGTCTTAGAATGTCCCACAAGAGGAAGCATCCGCTCCATGTCTGCTTTATCCATACCTTTTATCATCTTGTAGACCTCAATCTGATCTCCCCTCATTCTTCTAAATTCCAGAGAGTATCGGCCTAAACTGTTTAATCTCTGTTCATACGACAAACCTCCCATCTCTGGAATCAATCCAGTGAACCTCCTCTAAACTGCCTCCAACGCCATTACAGCTTTCCTCAAATAAGGGGACCAAAACTGTGCACAATGAGAGTCACCTGCTAGAAAGGACATGCTGGACTTTGGCAGTGACCCCTTTAGCTTGCGGGAGGAATGGGAAAGGGACCTGAGGTCAGGCAGAGCAGCACCGGCTGTAGAAGAGAGGTTGAGGAAGGCTCCTTCCTCCCTAGGGGGTACAGGACAATCTTCTTCCCCCTGCCCCTCTTCCACCTGGGCCACCCAGCTTTCTCCTCACTGCCAGGAAGTGGGTGCGAGGAGCCAATGTTTACCTCTCCATGAGAAATGCTTCTAACCAGCACTCGAGTGCTGAATCTGCGGCTGTCTGTCTTAACGCCTCCGGGCAATGGCAGCCTGCAATAATTCAGCAATTAAGATCAAAATCACAGGCTAAAGCCAGACTCTCAAACAGACATCTTATTTGCACAGCTCACACTTACAGCATGGTTACGTCAAAATAACTCTCCTGTTGCCCCTTCTATACTCCATGGCACGAGGCTGGCACAGTAGCACAGTGGTCAGCACTGCTGCCTCACAACACCAGGGACCCGGTGCTGTCTGTGTGGAGTTTGCACATTCTCCCCGTGACTGCATGGGTTTCCTCAGGGTGCTCGGGTTCACCTCCCACAGTCTGAGAGACGCGCTGATTAGGTGCATTGGCCACGCTGAACTCTCCCTCGAGGGGCTGAATTCCTACTCCTGCTCTTAGCTCTTATATTCGTAAGAAAACAATCCCAGACTAAGCAGCCTCTCTTCGTAGCTGAAACGCTCCAGCCCTGGTAACATCCTGGTGAACCTCCTCAGCAACCTCTCTCGCACAATCACTTCCTTCCTGTAACATGGTGACCAGAACTACACTCAATAGTCTCATCGTGGCCTAACTTCGGAAGCTAAAACTTTGGAAGAGTTAATTTGCAGTCAGGTTATAAATGAGTATTGGTCACTCCAGACTGAGATACATGGGATTAAATGGAAATAATGTGGACTAACTGCCCCGCTGGACCAAACAGTCCATATTGATGCTTCACTCATTCTCCACCCATCTTCTCTTATCTAAATCTGCTAGGTAATGGTAGCCATCTGCTCTCTTCTCCCTCTTTCAATCATCTAGTTTCTCCTTATCTAATAAATAAACTTAAATTATCAGTTAACAAAGCATAAACAGAGGATCTCTCCCAGCGAGGACACAATGGCAAGCAGCCCTGGGCAACTGAGCGCGGGGCTCGCTAAACATATGCAAATCAGCATTAGAATTTGCATAACTTATTCAGCCTCTCGCCCAATTTCCAGCGAAAATCGTGATTTCGTGGCACTCGCGCGATTTTTCCCGCTCGTGCCTCCCATCGATGAGAGCCGGTAAAATCTTGGCCTGTGACTCCTGGTTCTAGACCAACCCCCACCCCCCACCCCGGCCACAATGTCCCTGCACCCAGTCAGAATTTTATACATGCCCCTGCCCCAACAACTTTATTCATTCTTCTAAATTATTCATCTCTCATCATGCGACAGTCCTGCCATCACAGGAATCAGTCTGGTGAACATGCGCTGCACCCCCTCTGTGGCAAGGATATCCTATCTTACAGAAGGAGGCCAAATCTGCACACAGCACATCAGGTGTGGTCTCACCAAGGTCCTGTACAGCCGCAGTAAGGCATCCTTACTCCTGTACTCAAGTCCTCTTGCAATGACAGCCAATGTGCCATCAGCCTTCCTAACTTCCTTGCTGTACCCACCAAGCTTGCTTTCAGTGACTGGTGTACAAGGACAGCTAGGTCCCTTTGTCCATAAACGTTTCCCAATCCTTCATCATTTAAATAATACCCTGCCATCGTGTTTCTCTGTCTGACGTGGATAGCTTCACACTTGTCCTCATTATACTGCATGTGTCACTTATTAGCCCCTCACTCACCCAGTCTAACTTACCCCAATGGCTTCAACTGTGGGGTGAGCCGCTGTTACTTTCTGTTTTCAATAGACCCGGCTTGTCAATTTAAGATGGCACGGTGGCACAGTGGTTAGCACTGTTGCCTCACAGCGCCAGGGACCCGAGTTCAATCCCGGCCTCGGGTCACTGTCTGTGTGAAGTTTGCACATCCTCCCTGTATCTGCGTGGGTTTCCTATGTTTCCTCCAGTTTCCTCCCACAGTCCAAAGATGTGCGGGTTAGATTGATTGGCTGTACCAAATTGCCCTTCAGTGTCAGGGGGAATAGTAGGGTAAATATGTGGGGTTATGGGGATGGGACCTGGGTGGGCTTGTTGATGGTGCAGACTCGATGGGCTGAAGGGCCACCTTCTGTATTGGAGGGATTCTATGATTCAATTAAAACATGGCACGTGGTATGTGATGCATTATCCTTAACTTAGATCAGCACCTATTGTGGGCTGATTGACAGAGATTGATACGAGTCTCCAAAAACTCCCAATATATCATGCAACTAACAGGATTTTTAAGAATTCATTTGTGGGACATGGCCATCACCGGCTGGGCCAGTATTTATTGCCTATCCCTAGTTGCCCGAGGGCAGTTGAGAGTCAACCACATTGCTGTGGTTCTGGAGTCACATGTAGGCCAGACTAGGCAATAAAGGACATTAGTAAACCAGATGGATTTTTCCCACAATCGACAATGGTTTCATGGCCATCAGCAGATTCTTAATTCCAGATATTTTTTAATTGAATTCAAATTCCACCATCCACTTTGGCGGGATTTGAACCCAGTTCCCCAGAACATTCGCTAAGTTTCTGAGTTAATAGTCTAGAGATAATACTACTAGGCCATCGCTTCCTCACAAATCGCAAACTGAATGTCCATTGGTCTTTTTCCCTCTGGCAATTCCTATATCACTAAAGTCTGAGAGTCGTTGAGATTCAGAAGGAGGCCATTCAGCCCATTGAATTCATACTATGGATGGAAGGGGCCACATCTGGCTAAAGCCAGTCTTTCTCTGATGTGTGTCACTGTGGTAAAATCTTTATCCAACCCCCTCCATCAGAAGGAAATTCATTGATTCTACGATCTTCCTTCCCTACATAATTTAGCACTGGCTGTCTCAGCTGGGAATTAGCAAAGATAGATTAGTCAGTTATTCCACTTTTGATTTGATTTGATTTATTACTGTCACATGTATTAGTATACAGTGAAAAATACTGTTTCTTGTGCGTTCATAGAGAAGGAAAGGAGAGAGTGCAGAATGTAGTGTTACAGTCATTGCTAGGGTGTAGAGAAAGATCAATTTAGTGCGAGGTAGGTCCATTAAAAAGCCTGATGGCAGCCGGGAAGAAGCTGCTCTTGAGTCGTGACCTCAGACTTTTGTATTGCTTTCCAGAAGGAAGAAGGTGGAAGAGAGAATATCCGGGGTGCGTGGGATCCTTAATTATGCTGGCTGCTTTGCTGGGACAATGGGAAGTGTAGACAGTCAATGGATGGGAGCTTGGTTTGTGTGATGGATTGGGTTACATTCACAACCCTTTGTAGTTTCTTGTGGTCTTGGGCAGAGCAGGAACCATACCAAGCTGTGATACAACCAGAAAGAATGTTTTCCATCATGCATCTGTAAAAGTTGGTTTGGGCCATTTTCGTGGCATGTGGCTGAGGGAAAATAATTACTGAGCTTGTCCTTGTAAAGCAGTCTCACCACAGTTCAAACACACCTCACTCCGGGGCACAATTTAGATGCCCTTTGACCCCAGTGAACTCAGAAGGTAAGGGTTCATGTTCCACCCTCAAGACTTGAGCAGGAAATCTAGGCTGACACTTGCAGGCCCATACCTGAGCATGAGTTGTGGGAGGCGCCACCCGATGGCTAAGCTGTTAACCTGAGGCCTCGCCTGCCCTCACAAAGAGATAGAAGGATCCCTGTACTACAGGAGAACAGGGGAGTGACCTGGACAATACTCATTCTTCAAATTATCTGTTCACTGTCACATTGCTGGTTGTGGGATCTTGCTGTGTGAAAATAGGCTGCCTCATTTCCTACATTACAACAGTGACTACATTTCCAAAAGTACTTTAGAAGTCAATACTTGCTTATTAGTATCACAAGTAGACTTACATTAACACTGCAATGAAGTTACTGTGAAAATCCCACAGTCACCACAGTCCAGCACCTCTTCAGGTACAATGAGTGAGAATTTAGCACAGCCAATGCACCTAATCAGCATATCTTTCGGACTGCGGGAGGATACTGGAGCATCCGGAGGAAACCCACAGAGATACAGGGAGAACTGTGCAAACTCCACATAGACATTGACACAAGCTGGGAATCAAACCTGGGTCCCTGGCGCTGTGAGGCAGCAGTGCTAACCACTGGGCATTAAGTGTCCAAAGATGTGCGGGTTAGGTTGATTGGCCATGCTAAATTGATCCTTCTGTCAGTGGGATTAACAGGGTAAATATTTGGAGTGATGGGAATGGGGCCTGGGTTTGGTTGTGGTCGGTGTATATTCAATGGGCCGAATAGCCTCATTCAGCACTGTAGGAATTGTATGATTCAATGTCATATATATTTTTTATTTGTTTATGGGATGTGGGAGTCACTGACTGGGCCAATGTTTATTGCCCATTCCTGAGGCCATTTTAAGAGTCATGCACATTGCTGTGGGCTCTGGAGTGACATGTAGGCCAGACCAGGTAAGGACAGCTGATTTCCTTCCCTAAAGAACATGAGTGAACCAGATGGGTTTTTATGATAATCGACAACGGTTTCATGGTCATCAGTAAACCTTAAATTCTATAATTTTACTGAGTTCAAATTTTACCATCTGCCATGGTGGGATTTGAACGCCAGTCCCCAGAACATTACCCTGGGCCTGGGGATTAAGTAGTTCGGTGATAATACCGTTACGCTACCACCTACAGTGCAAAAGGAGGCCACTCGGCCCATCGAGTCTGCACCAACTCTTTGACAGATTATCTTACACAGGCCCTCCCTCCTGCGACTCTACGCATTCCCCATGGCTAATCCACCTAACCTATACATCTTTGGACACTAAGGGACAATTCAGCATGGCAATCCAGCTAACCTGCACGTCTTTGGACTGTGGGAGGAAACCGGAGCACGCGGAGGAAACCCACGCAGATACGGGGAGAATGTGCAAACCCCACACGGATATTTACCTGAGGCCAGAATCGAACTTGGGTCCCTGTTACTGTGAGGTAGCCCTGTGCCATCATGTCATGATGCAAGTCTTTCTTCAAAGCGCCTTGGGCCATTTCATGATGTTGAAGGTGCTACATAAGCTGTTATTGTATTTTGATGCAGTAAGTTGTTATGTAAATGTTAGTGTTACTTTATTGATTTACTATTCTTGCTAAGCGTGACAGCTAGGAATTAGACATCGATTATTGAATCTGAGACAGCAGGAAATGGTAACACCTCCTGTAGATAGATTAACCATGGTAAATGTGCAGTATTACGGGTGGGGAAAGGATCTGGGTAAGATGCTGGGATGAATTGTCCCATTTCACCCATCACGGGAATCAGACCAAGCGAGGGGTGGTCTGTGCAAAGCTCCATTGACCACGGGCGGAATTTTCTGGTTTCGGGACAAGCATGGCTGGAAAATCCCGCCCACCGTGTCAGAGAGTCAGTGCAGACTTGATGGGCCAAATGGCCTCGTATGTGCTGTCGGGCTTCTATGTTCTATAAGAGAGGAACGGTGGCACAGTGGTTAGCACTGCTGCTTCACAACGCCAGAGGCCCAGGTTCGATTCCCGGCTTGGGTCACTGTCTGTGTGGAGTCTGCACATTCTCCCCGTGTCTGCGAGGGGTTTCTTCCGGGTGCTCCGGTTTCCTCCCACATTCTCCAAAGGTATGCGGCTTGGGTTGATTGACCGTGCTAAAGTGTCAGGGGGACTAGCCAGGGTAAATGCAGGGGGTTATGGGGATAGGGCCTGGGTGGGATTGTGGTCAGTGCAGACTCAATGGGCCGAATGGCCTCCTTCTGCATTCTATGGCCACTTGATGCTTTGAAATTTATGACTGGTAGCCACAGTGGCTTGGCAATATAGCCACCAACGCCCACAATAGTGACCCACGATGATGGGTGTGTGACGGACTTGTGCCTATCAAGGACCGGCTCCTTTAGCCACCAGCAAAGGTGCACCAAGTGAAGACCACTCACCTTGAGGCGGATTTTTTTTGCCGCCTGCCCATCATCTTTCACAAATGGAAGGTTGGCAGGACCTTCTCCGAGGCGGCACGAGCTGAAACTATGAATTTTCAGTCCTTGTTTTCTGGAGAATTCTAAAAGCATTCATCTCTGTCTGAAAAATGGGGGGGGGAGCTGGAGTGAGTCAGCTGGGACAAATTAAACGACATAACTCATCCTATATTTCTGTCAATATGCAGAGTGGCGCTGTCCTTTATCCTTTATTGCCCGCCGCCTCGCTAATTAATCTAAACTAATTATCAGCAGACGGCAATTTGCACTGAATTGAATGGATTTCCTCTTCCCCAAACAAATAACAGAATAAGGGAGGGCCTCGCTAAAAAGAAACACTGGCCACTTTCTGTCTCCACTAACTGCGTGTGCATGGCAACAGTAACCAGGACTACCGTTCAGGTGGAGAATAAACCAATGGGAGAGGCTGCGGTGAGGATGAACTGTCGCTCAGAGATTCAAGTGTGGCTTCCAGGTATCCTCCAAACCCTCAGAATGTGTGGCATGAGAAAGGTTCCAAATATGATGCTATTTCGTGGAACATAATGTATGCCTTCAGTGCTTGAGTGAAGGGATTCATGAGTTTGGGCAGTAGGTTGGGAACTTTGGAATTGGGTCCAATTCGCGCGTCCATCCACTAATGTTAAGAGTTGGATAATTACGAGGTCTGCAGATCTAATATGTGCATGAGCGATGGGGCATGCATGTGCAGCAGGTGGTAAAGAAGGCAATGGTATGTTGGCCTCCATTGTGAGAGGTTTTGAGTACAGGCGCAGGGATGTGTTGTTGCAATTATACAGGGCCTTGGTGAGGCCACACCTAGAGCATTGGGTGCAGTTTTGGTCTCCTTTTCTGAGGAAGGATGTTCTTGCTCTCGAGGGAGTGCAGCGAAGGCTGATCCCGGGGATGGTGGGACTGATGTAGGAGGAGAGATTGACTAGGTTAGGATTGTTTTTGCTGGAGTTCAGACGGGGCATCTCATAGAAACTTCTAAAATTCTAACAGGACTAGACAAGATAGACGCAGGGAGGATGTTCCTGATGGTGGGGAAGCCCAGAACCAGGGTTCACAGCCTGAGGATTCGGGGTAGACCATTTAGGATGGAGAGGAGGAGACATTTCCTCATCCAAAGAGCGGTGAGCTAGTGGAATTCATTACCACAAGAAGTAGTTGGTGCCAAAACATTGAATGTATTCAGAGGTGGCTGGATGTAGCACTTGGGGCAAATGGGATCAAAGGTTATAGAGAAAAAGCAGGATTAGGCTATTGAGTTGGATGATCAGTCAGGTGAATGGACCTTTCCATGGTCCGGCCCACTCCCATTACATTTCCCGTGGCAGACGGGACAGGAAAATTTGCTCCAAAAATGTAACTGGGACTGGAAGATTTGAATTATAAGGAGAGGTTGGGTAGGCTGGGACTTTTTTTCCTGGAGTGTAGGAGGATGAGAGGTGACCTTATAGAGGTTTATAAAACTATGAAGGGCATTAATAAGGTGAACAGTCAATGTCTTTTCCCCAGGGTAGGGGAGTCCAAAACTAGGGGGTATAGGTTGAAGGTGAGAGGGGAAAGATTTAAAAGGGACGTGAAAGGCAACTTTTTCACACAGAGGGTGGCAGGTATATGGAATGAGCTGCCAGAGGAGGTGGTAGAGGCAGATACAATTACAACATTTAAAGGACATTTGGACAGATACATGGATGGGAAAGGTTTAGAGGGATGTTGGCCAAACGCAGGCAAACGGGACTAGTTCAGTTTAGGAAACCTGGTTGGCAGGGATGAGTTGGGCCGAAGGATCAGTTTCCGTGCTGTGTATCTTTATATGTACTTCCGTTGCGCAGAACATCAGATGTACCACACACTAGAAGTGAGATAAGCTCTGCATTATATCAGTATTTGAGTTTGAGTCATGCTATGCCTTAGAGAGGCAGCATCACACTGGAGTCTGGTCTTTATCATGTACCAAAGCCTCTCTTGGGGACGTGAACCAACAACCTTCAGTCTTGGAGGCATGGCACAGCATTTTTGTGAAGCCAGAAACTGTGTTGGCGCCTGGTTTCACACTGCATCCAATGTTACCGGCGCCGTTTTGCCGATGGGATCGACTTCACACCAAAAAAGGAAGCCCAACGCCAACTGGTGGGACAGCACCTCATCTTCCCATTGGGCACTTTCCAACCTTCCAGACTGAACATTGAGTTCAACAACTCTCCCCTCCACCCTCACCCCATTTCCATTTATTATTTCATTTCTTCTTGTCTTATTAAACCATGACTTTATATTTTAAATTTTAATTTCTTCCGTCATTCCATTTGTCTACTTCTAAATCTCACTTATCATCCTGCCCCACCGCCCCCTGCCATCCACCTCACTAGGGCAATCTGCTTCATTCCTCAAGTTGTCCTTTGATGCTACAGCGGTTAGCATTGCTGCCTCACGGAACCAGGGACCCAGGTTCGATTCCCAGCTGGGGTCATTGTTTACGCGGAGTTTGCACGTTCTCCCTGTGTCTGCGTGGGTTTCCTCCGGGTGCTCTGGTTTCTTCTCACAGCCTGAAAGGCCTACTGGTTGGGAGCATTGGCCGAGCTAAATTCTCCCTCAGTGTACCGGAACAGGCGCCCGAGTGTGGCGACTGGAGGATTTTTGCAGTAGCTTCATTGCAGTGTTAATGTAAGCCCACTTGTGACATCGATAAACAAACTTATACTTTGTTCCACCATTTACACATTCTAATCTCTTAGTGGACACTATTAGCATCATTCTCAGCCTTTATCAGCACCATTTACATTCCCTCTGTCCTCAGTCAATTACACAACCCACCCCCTTCCCCCACTCTTACAGTAAGAATTTCGTCCTATTTTCTTTGACAAAGGGTCACCCAGACTCAAAACTTTGGCTCTATTCTCCCTCTACAGATGCTGGCAGACCTGCTGAGATTCCGATTCCAGCATCTGCACTATTTTGCCTTTGTAACAGATCTAGAGTTAGTTTCCAAATTCTTAAATTCAAGACACAGCCAGCAGTCCGAGATTTACCTTTAAGTTTAAGGTTTATTATTCACACAGATGCACAGAGCCTCGCACACTTTCTACTCTGACTCAGAAGGTTTTATTTATTTTGTTAGTGTAGGCTATATTAACACTGCAATGAGGTTACTGTGAAAATCCCCCAGTCGCCACACTCCGGCACCTGTTTGGGTACACAGAGGGAGAATTTAGCCCGGCCAATGCTCCTAACCAGCATGTCTCTCAGACTGCAGGAGGGAACCAAAGCACCCGGAGGAAACACACACAGACGTGGAGAGAACGTACAGACTCCGCACAGACCCAAACCGGGAATTGAACCCAAGTCCATGGCACTGCGAGGCAGCGGTGCTAACCACAGTGCCGCTGTGCTCCCATGATTCTATGATTTAAAGAAATACTCATAGAGTCATCGAGCTTTAAAGCACAGAAAGAGGCCCTTCGGCCCATCGTATCCATGCCTGCCATCAAGCACCTCATCCCATATTCCAGCACTGGGTCTGTAGCCTTGTGTGCCATGGTGTTTCAAGTGCTCATCTCAATGTTTCTTAAATGTTGTAAGAGCTCTCGTATCTGCCATCCTTTCAGGCCAGATTCCCTCTGGGCAAAAGGGTTTTTAATTAAAGCCCCCTTCAAATTTCCTGCTCCTCCCCTTAAATCTACGCCCCCCACCCCCACCACCTCCCCCTGGTTATTGACCTCTCTACTAAAGGGAAAAGTGTCTTCCTATCTAGGTCCCTGGTGATTTTGTACGCTTTGTGGGATTGCAGCAATGAAGGTACTAATTTCACCGGTTAGATTCAGGGATCTTTGGAGATCTGAGTGAATGGGGAATGGTTTTGAAAGGCGAAGGGGGTTCGGGATAATAATCGGAGCCTGCCGTGTATTTAATTGTCATCAGCTGTGGCTGCACCAATTTAAAACTGAAAACAGATGGCTCACATCGCTGGCTCATCTAAGATTTACATTTGACACATTAGTCCTGAGTGCCTTGCATTCCCTGTGATAAACTCTATTATCACTTCCTCATATCAGACTGCTAGTTTGTCATCTCCCTGTATTAAATAGATGGCTAATTGTAGATATGCAGTCACACAGACAGTGCTCCGCAGGGGAGTGCCCCCAACGGAGAACAGGCTGAATGTCCACGTTGGAGCTTCAGTGGCCCTTTCACAAAGCGGCACAGTAACAGTGGTTAGCACTGCTGCTTCACAGCTCCAGCGGCCTGGGTTCAATTCCCAGCTGGGGTCACTGTCTGTGTGGAGTTTGTACATCCTCCTCATGTCTGCGTGGGTTTCCTCCGGGTGCTCCGGTTTCCTCCCACAGTCCAAAGATGTGCAGGTTAGGTTGATTGGCCATGCTAAAATTGCTCCTTAGTGTTCTAAGATGTTTAGGTTAGAGGGATTAGTGGGTAAAGGTGTAGGGATATGGGGATAGGGCCTGGGTGCGATTGTGGTTGGTAGAAACTTGATGGGCTGAGTGGCCTCTTTCTGCACTGTAGGATTTCTATGAATCAAGTGTTTCTGGTAATTACTAACCTTTCCATGCAATTTTTTTGATTTGATTTATTATTGTCACATGTATCAGGATACAGTGAAAATTATTGTTTCTTGCATGCTCTACAGACAAAGCATACCATTCAGAGAGAAGGAAAGGAGTAAGTGTGCAGCATGGTGGCACCGTGGTTAGCACTGCTTCCTTACAGTTCCAGGGATCTTCCTTCTTCCCGCCTTCTTCCGTCGGGAAAAAGATACAAAAGTCTGAGGTCACGTACCAGCTAACTCAAGAACAGCTTCCTCCCTGCTGCCATTAGACTTTTGAATGGATCTACCTCCACTCAGTTGATCTTTTTCTACACCCTAGGTATGACTGTAACACTACATTCTGCACTCTCTCCTTCTCTATGAACGGTATGCTTTGTCTGCATAGCACGCAAGAAACAATACTTTTCACTGTATACTAATACATGTGACAATAATAAATCAAATCAAATCAAATTAAAGTCAAAACCTGTGTTTGACTCCTGCCTTGGGTCACTGTCTGTATGGTGTTTGCACGTTCCTCTCGTGTCTGCATGGGTTTCTTCCCAGTGCTCCGATTTCCTCCCACAGTCCAAAAATGTGCATGTTAGGTGGATTGGCCATGCTAAATTGCTCCTTAGTGTCCCAGGATATATAGGTTGGAGGGATTAGCAGGGTAAATATGTGGGGTTACTGGCATAAGGTCTAGGTGGAATTGTTGTAGGTGCAGACTCGATGGGCTAAATGGCCTCCTTCTTCACTGGAGGGTTTCTATGATTTCTATGAATGTAGCTAAGGTGTAGAGAAGGCTCAAGTTTGAGATGTCACCAAGTGCATCAAACCGAGTGTTATGGATAGAGTCAAAAACAATGATTTAATCAAAGGTGATAGACTGTGTCAGGAGCATGAGACCACGTAGTGAGAGCACTGCATTTTTTTTATTATTTGTAGAATGGTGAATATATACAGTGAAGAAGAGGCTCTTTAGTCCATTGAGTCTGCATCAGCAAGCAAGAAACTCCTGGACTCCCACCTAATCCCACTTACCATCACTTGGCCCACATTCCTGAATGTTATAAGATGCCAAGTGCTCATCCAGATACTTTTAAAGGAAAAAGAGGCAGCGCAGTGGCACAGTGGTTAGCACGGCTGCCTCACAGCGTCAGGGACCCAGGTTCAATTCCGGCCTCGGATCACTGTCTGTGTGGAATTTGAACATTCTCCCCATGTCTGAGTGGGTTTTCTCTGGGTGCTCCAGTTTTAGACCAAAAGACAGAGGAGCAGAATTAGGCCACTCGGCCCATCGAGTCTGCTCCACCATTCAATCATGGCTGATGCTTTTCTCATCCCCATTCTCCTGCCTTTTCCCCATAACCCCTGTTCTCCTTATTAATCAAGAACCTATCTATTTCTGCCTTAAAGACACCAGATGGCCTGACCCCCACAGCCTTGTATGACAATGAGTTCCAAAGATTCACCACTCTCTGGCTGAAGAAATTCCTCCTCATCTCTGTTTTAAAGGAGCGTCCCTTTAGCCTGAGGTTGTGCCCTCTGCTTCTAGTTTTTCCTACTAGTGGAAACATCATCTCCACATCCACTCTATCCAGGCCTCGCAGTATCCTGTAAGTTTCAATAAGATCCCCACTCATCCTTCTAAACTCCAATGAGTACACACCCAAAGTCCTCAACCATTCCTCATACAACAAGCTCTTCATTCCAGGGATCATTCTTGTGAACCTCCTCTGGACCCTTTCCAAGGCCAGCACATCCTTCCTTAGATATAGGGCCCAAACTGGTGATTTATCCATCTTCAGACCTTTCAGTTTCCCCAGAACCTTCTCCTTAGTGATGACCACTGCACTTATCTGTGCCCCTGACTCTCCTGGAGCTCTGGCATCCCACTGGTGTCTTCCACCATGAAGACTGATGCAGAGTAATAACCCAGTTCCTCAGGCATTGCTTTGTTTCCGATTATTACTTCTCCAGCCTCATTTTCCAGTGGTCCAATGGCCGTTTTTGCCTCTCTCTTACCTTTTATATATTGGAAAAAAGCTCTTGCTATCTTCTTTTATATTACTAGCTAGCTTACACATACTTCACCTTCTCTCATCTAATTGCTTTTTTAGTTGTTCTGCTCGCTTTTAAAGGCTTCCCAATCCTCTGGCCTCCCGCTAATCTTTTCCACTTTGTATGCTTTCTCTTTTGCTTTTATGCTGTCCTTGACCTCCCTCATCAGCCATGGATGCCTCGTCCTTCCTTTAACATGTTTCCTCCTCCTTGGGATGAATTTCTGTTGTGCCTCCTAAATAACTCTTAAAAACTCCTACCATTGCTGTTCCACTGTCCTCCCTTTCCAATCAACTCTGGCCAGCTCCTCCCTCATGTCTTTGTAGTTACCTTTCTTTAATTGTAATACTGTTACATTCTAGCTTCTCCCTCTCAAACTGCAGGGCAAATTCCGTCGTATTGTGGTCACTGCTCCCTAAGATTTCTCTGAATCTAACCCTCCATGCCGCTGCCAACCCTCTCCCCCCTCATGTTTGTTCTGTATCTGCATAGGACTGAAGCAAGTCTTTCACCTGTGGCCCCATATCTCAGCCACAGGGGTACCTTTAAGAGCGGATGGGAGGCCAGTCCAAAGGGGCAGAAGGGAAGCATGATAAAGTTGCGCTTAAATGTGGGAAACAACCCTTAAAAAATCAAGTTAAAGTCCAACAGGTTTATTTGGGATCACAAACTTTTGGAGCATTTCATCTTCATCAGGTGAGTCTGGTGTTGAGAGACTTCATACTGTGCCCACCCCAGTCCAATGCCAATATCTCCACATTATGGCTACCACCGACACCATAAACCACCGGCTCAAAGTGGAGAGGATCTCCAAGAGGATTGTGCATATCGACACAGACATCAAGTTTCTACAAAGAAAGCGGACAAGATCCTGAAAAGACTATGGATCACAAACCCACTCAAGTTGACCCACAACACAAACTAGGCTGAGAGGCTCTGCTGTCACACCTCTCTCACACTCCTCAACCAACTCGTACACCAACTCTGCAGCAGACACCGCAACCTGGAAAACAAGATAAAATGATTCAACTGATGAAGGAGCAGTGCTCTGAAAGCTCGTGATTCCAAATAAACCTGTTGAACTTCAACCTGGTGTTGAGAGACTTTTACAGTGCCCACCCCAATCTGAAGCCGGCATCTCCACATCTTAAAACACCACAGCGATGTCACCAATGCCTACACCCAAAGCTTCACTCACAGGGGAAGCAGGAGCTACTGAACTATTATAGAAAGTGAGAGGCAGTGGCGTAGTGAGATTATTGTTAAATCAGTAATCCAGAGTTATGTTCTGGGGACCTGAGTTCGAATCCCACCACAGCAGATGGTGAAATTTGAATTCAATAAAAATCTGGAGTTAAAAAGTCTAATGATGACTATGAAATCATTGTCGTAAAAATCCATCTAGTTCACTAATACACTTCAGAAAGGGAAATCTGCCATCCTTACCTTGTCTGGCCTACACGTGACTCCAGAGCCACAGCAATGTGTTGACTTTTAAAAGCCCTCATGGATAAGCAATAAATTCAGGCCCACAACCCATGAACGAGTAAGACAAACATGCTGCTGTACCTGTGCTGTACCCTAAATCCCTCTGTGTCTCTCCCCTCCTTTCAGACACTCCTTAAAAACCTTTCCTTTTTGACCAAGTGTGTGTTCATTCTGCTTTAATAACAATGCCCTCCCCACCCCTCCCTTGGTGGCGGGTGGGGAGGGGTGCGGTGACATTGTGGTATTGCTGCTGGACTCGTAATCCAGAGAGTCACGGTAACGCTCTACGGAGCTGATTTGAGACCTGGCACAGCAGATGGTGAAATCTGAATTCAAATCTGGAATTTGAGTAAAAGTCTGGAATTAAAAGTGGAAAGCTGACCGTGAGATCATTGTCAGGAAAACCCATCTGGTTCACTGGTGCCCTTGAAGGAAGGAAATCTGCCGTCTTTACCTGGTCTGGCCTACATGTGACTCCAGAGCCACAGCAATGTGGTTGACTTTTAAATGGCCCAAATGCTTTGGGACACTAAGGGGCAATTTAGCATGGCCAAACTCCCTAACCTGCACATTTTTGATAACTAAGAGGCAATTTAGCATGGCCAAACTCCCTAACCTGCACATCTTTGGACAGTAAGGGTAATTTAGCATGGCCATTCCACCTAACCTGCACATTTTTGGACACTAGGAGGCAATTTAACATGGCCAATCCACCTAACTTGTACATCTTTCGGACTGTGGGAGGAAACAGGAGCATGCAGGCAGTCACCTGAGGCCAGAATTGAACCAGGGTCTCCGGTGCTGGCGAGGTAACAGTGTTAACCACTGTGCCATTGCACCGCGCAGAACCTGGAAATTCGGAATCATTTGGGGTCTTTTAGCGAAAGGAGTTCAAGAGGCATCTTTATACGGTACTGCAGGGCTGACTTACCTGCTGGAAACTGAACCTGGGTCCCTGGCGCTGTGTGGTCTGAGTTTGAAGCATCTTGTTATACAACTTGTTTTGTTTTAATATCTTTGCCCTTACATTTTCCAGCGCGCAGTGGGGTAAGTGTGAGACAATCCTGATTAAAATTTCAGATGATGAATGGAGTGTAGCGATCAACAGGTCAACAATTGACTTTAGAAACAAAGTACAAAAGCGACAAATCTTTCATCAGGGCAATCACTTTAAAGATATGTTCAGAATGACTTTTTGAACAGATATACTACGATGTGTAGCGTGACTGAGATTGCACCTTATAATTACGAGTCACCTCACTGATTCACAGAAACACAAGGCGAAGACATCGATAAACATTTCTGGTTTATTCCAGTTTACTTTCACTCAGTCAAACATTCCAACTTAAAGATGCCCTCACTTGCTTACGCGTCAAGTGATAATGTTGATCTCAATCGTGGTGAGATGAAAAGGCTTATGTACGAGGAGAGATTAGACAGTTTGGGCTTATAGGTACAATGGTTAGAATGCTGCCTCACCGTGCCAGGGACCCGAGTTCAATTCCCAGCTTGGGTCACTGTCTGTGTGGAGTCTGCATGTTCTCCCCCCACGTCTGGGTGGATTTCCTCTGGGTGCTCTGGTTTCCTCCCACAGTCCAAAAGATGTGCTGGGTGAGTGCACTGGCCATGCTAAATTGCTCCTTGGTGTCTTAAGAAGAAGTGAAGATTAGGTGGAATGGCCATGCTAAATTGTCCCTTTAGTGTCCAAAGATGAGGGGGTTAGGTGGATTGGGCATGGTAAATTATTCCTTAGTGTCCAAAGATGTGCAGGTTAGGTGGATTGGCCATACTAAATTGTCCCTTAGTGTCCAAGGATGTGTAGGTTAAGTGGATTGACCATGCTAAATTGTCTCTTAATGTTCAAAGATGTGTAGGTTAGGTGGATTGGCCATACTAAATTACCCCTTAGTGTCCAAAGATGTGTAGGTTAGGTGGATTGACCATACTAAATTGTCTCTTAATGTTCAAAGATGTGTAGGTTAGGTGGATTGGCCATACTAAATTGCCCCTTAGTGTCCAAAGATGTGCAGGTTAGGCGGATTGGCCATACTAAATTGCCCCTTAGTGTCCAAAGGTGTGTAAGTTAGGTGGATTGGCCATGCTAAATTGTCCCTTAGTGTCCAAAGATGTGCAGGTTAGGTGGATTGGGCATGGTGAATATGTTGTGTTACGAGGATAGGTGGAGGAGTTGACCTGGGTTAGGTGTTCTGTCAGAGAGTAAGTACAAACTTGATGGGCTGAATGGCCTCTCCTGCACTGTGGGAATTCTATAACAGTGCAGTCTGATGATTTTTAATAAGACAGCTTTGACTCAAAGTCCAATTAGCAAGCTCCCCATGGTAATAATTACTCCCTTTCCTCTTCAAGGCAAAGTAAAGCAAACACAGCAATTTAATTTAATTGTGTTTATCAGCCATGGATTAAAATGGAACTAAACCTCAGTGGTGGATTGCTTGCTTCGTAACACTGCATTGTTTGCTGTTCCATGCAACTGATTGGGAATTAAACCCAATGAGTCACTCTTTATGTCCTATTACTCATTCTGCCCTCCATTTACACAGCAATTGGTGAAGTTATTCCATTAGATCTAAACTTGGAGATCCCTCCCACTGCGTTACTGAGAACGCACGTTGCAACCCTTGCCACCTCGGTACTCAATTACCTGAATGGTTCTCCAATCTATTCTCCATCAACTGCCTACACACCTACCACTCCACTCATAACTGTCACTCCTGTTGAAGGGAGGCGTGGAAACTCCTCGCTTCCTGACCAGGCAGTCATGACAGGAAACCTTTCAGCTGTCAGGGATTTGGCTAAGTGTGTGACATTTATATCCCATTTTCCATCAAATGTAAGAGCTTCACAAAATGCAGATGACTTTGGGTGGCACAGTGGTTGGCACTGCTGCCTCTCAGTGCCAAGGGCCCAGCTTCAGGTCACTGCCTGTGTGGAGTTTGCAAGTTCTCCTCGTGTCCACGTGGGTTTTCTCCGGTTTCTCTGGCTTTCTCCCACAGTCCAAAGATGTGCAGGTTAGGGGGATTGGCCATGCTAAGTTACCCCTTAGCGTCCCAAGATGTGTAGGTTAGGGTGATTGGCCATGCTAAATTGCCCTTTGGTGTCCGAAGATGTGCAGGTTAGTTGGATTGGCCATGCTAAGTTACCCCTTAGTGTTCCAAGATGTGTAGGTTAGAGTGATTGGCCGTGCTAAATTGCCCCTTGGTGTCCGAAGATGTGCAGGATAGGTGGATTAGTCATGATAAAATGCCCCTCAGTGTGCCAAGAAGTGTAGGTTATGGTGATTGGCCATGCGAAATTACCCCTTGGTGTCTGAAGATGTGCAGGTTAAGAGGATTGGCCATGCTAAATTGTCCTTTAGTGTCCAAAGATGTGTAGGTTAGGGGGATTAATGGGGTAAATGCATGGGGTTACAGGGTCAGGGCCTGGGTAAGATACTTTGTCGAAGAATTGGTGTAGACCAGATGTGTCACTGTAGGGATTCTGTGACATGGAACCACATATGGAGATATTGGGCCAGCAACATCAAGCTTGGTCAAAGAGATAGGTACTAGGGAGCACATTGAAGGAGGAAGATGAGGTAGAGAGATGGTGAGGAGTAGGGAGGGAACTCCGGGACATGGGGTCCAGGCGGCTAAAGTGATTAGACTAGAGCGATTAGACGCTGAAGAGGCCAGAATGAGAGGAATGCTGAGGTCTGGAAGCTTTGTAGAACATGATGAGATTGCAGAGATAGGGATGGGTGAGCCTGGGGAGAGATTTGAAAACAAGGCTAAGAATTTTCAGATTGTGGCTTTGGTGATTGGAGTAACTTAGAAAGGGGCAGTGACGTAGTAATATTGTGACTGGGCTAGTAATCCTGCGACCCAGCTCTGGGGACCCAGGTTCGATGGTGAAATTTGAATTTGATTTTAAAATATGGAATTAAAAACGAAAAGTAAAACATCCACTGTGTCCCGTGTTTGTCTTCTGAGGAGGTCGGTGAGGCTTTTTTGCTGTGGCGCGTCGGAACACGGGACATGGTGGACAGAGTACCCTCCAGTACTTCCCTGGAGCGGAGAAGCTATGGCATCTTCTCTGGAGCCTTCTGTAGGGTTGTAGGATTTCTATGATTCTATCTCTGCATTAAATACACTCAATGACCTGGCCTCCACAGCCTTCTGTGGCAATGAATTCCATAGATTCGCTACCCTCTGGCTGAAAAAATTCGTCCGCATCCTGATTAGAATCATAGAATTCCTACAATGCAGAAGGAGGCCATTTGGTCCATCGAGTCTGCACTGACCACAATCCCACCCAGACCCTACCCCCATATATTTGCCCACTAATCCCTTTAACCTACACATCTCAGGACACTAAGGGCATTTTTTTTTAGCGTGGCCAATTCACCTAACCCGCACGTCTTTGGACTGTGGGAGGAAACCAGACCACCCGAAGGAGACCCACGCAGACACAAGGAGAATGTGCAATCTCCACACAGACAGTGACCCAAGTTGGGAATCGAACCCAGGTCCCTGGAGCTGTAAAGCAGCAATGCTAACCACTGTGCCACCGTGCCGCCTGGTTCTAAAGGGTTGCCTCTTTTCTCTGAAGCTGTGCCCTCAGATCTTATCCTCTCATGCTAACTTTTGCTATTCATTCGTGGGACATGGGCATTGCTAGCTGGCCAGCATTTATTACTCATTCCTAGTTGCCCTTGTTCAGAGGGCAGTTAAGGGTCAACCACATTTCTGTAGCACTGGAGTCACATGTAGGCCAGACCAGGTAAGGATGGTAGATTTCCTTCCTTAAATGACATCAGCGATCCAGATGGGTTTTTCCGACAATGGTTTCCATGGTCATCAGTAGATTCTTAATTCCTGATATTTTTTATTGAATTCAAATTCCACCATCTGCCGTGGGCGGGATTCGAATTCGGGTCCCCAGAGCATTAGCTGAGTTTCTGGATTAATAGTCTCACGGTAATACCACTAAGCCACTGCCTCCACTCTACTAATGGAAACGTCTTCCATCCAGGCCTTTCAGTATTCTGTAAGTTTCAATGAGAGGCCCCCTCATCCTTCTAAACACCATTGATTACAGGCCCAGAGTCCTCATACGCTCCTTCAGACTGGCCAAGACATCAAGAATCTACAAAGAGTTGTGAACAAAGCCCAGTCCATCAGGCAAACCAGCCTCCCACCCATTGACACTGTCTACACTTCCCGCCACCTTGGAAAAGCATAATTAAGGGTCCCACACACCCCAAACACTCTCTCTTCCACCTTCTTCCATCGGGAAAAAGATACAAAAGTCTGAGGTCACGTGCCAATTGACTCAAGAACAGCTTCTTCCCTGCTGCCATCAGGCTTTTGAATGGACCTACCTTGCACTAAGCTGATCTTTCTCTACACCCTTGCTGTAATACTACATTCTGCACTCTCTCCTTTCCTTTCCTATGTATGGTATACTTTGTCTGTACAGCGCGCAAGAAACAAATACTTTTCACTGTATACTAATACATGTGATAATAATACATCATATCAAATCAAATCAAAATCATCTGTCAAGATTTTCATTCCCGGGGTCATTCTCGTGAACCTCCCCTGGACCCTCTCCAAGGCCAGCTAAGGTACAACCTCAGTCGCAGAAAGCACTGCAGCATTTTTGTTCAAGAAGTTATAGTGAACATACATTTGAACTGATGGCCCGAGAGAAGTTTGGCTGCTTGTGGAGTTTGCTTAGTTGTTCTAAAGTCAATTACTGATCTGCTGATTACTACACACAGTGTTACATTCACACATCCAAAGCTTCAATCAGGATAGTCTCTCACACGCTGCTGGTGTGAAATTGTGAGGGAGAATTACCACTCCTATTGAAAGGAAACAGAAATTCCTCACTGTCTGACTGGGAAGTTATGACAGGAAACCTCTCAGCTCTCAGGGAGATAATTAAATATATAACAACCATCTATTTTTATAGCACCATATAATGAAATGTTCCCTAGAACCATTGAATCCCCACAGTGCAGAAGGGAGCCTTTCCGCCTATCGAATCTGCACCAACTTTTTAGAGAGCTCACTCACCATCCATCCGCATATTTACCCTGGCCAATCCACCGAATCTGCACATCTTTGGACACTATGGGACAATTTAGCATGGCCAATCCACCGAACCTGCACATCTTTGGACAGATCAGCCATGATCTTATTGAATGGCGGGGCAGGCTCGAAGGGCTAGATGGCCTACTCCTGCTCCTATTTCTTATGTTATGTTATGTTAAGGGGCAATTTACCCTGGTCAGTCCACCTAACCTGCACATCTTTGGACACTAAGGGGCAATTTAGCATGGTCAATCCACCTAACCTGCACATCTTTGGACACTAAGGGGCAATTTACCCTGGTCAATCCACCTAACCTGCACATCTTTGGACACTAAGGGACAATTTAGCATGGCCAATCCACCTAACCTACACATCTTTGGACACTAAGGGGCAATTTACCCTGGCCAATCCACCTAACCTGCACATCTTTGGATACAAAGGGGCAATTTAGCATGGCCAATCCACCTAACTCACACATCTTTGGAGTGTGGGAGGAAACCGGAGCACCCAGAGGAAACCCACACAGACACAAGGGAGAACGAGTAAACCCCACACAGACAGCGACCCAAGGCCAGAATCGAACCTGGATCCCTGGCACTGTAAGGTAGCAGTGCTAACCACTGTGCTACCGTGCCGGGGGGATTATAAAAAGCTGAAAACCTCCATCCTCATTGGTAGCTGGGGTTGTCCAGTGCCGCTGACAGTAAATGGACTTTTGGATAGAACGCCAAATTCTATGTTCTCGCTTAGAGCAGGGTGGGCCCGGACCAGATTGGAAAACCCCACCCAAAACCAAAACACATAAGGAGATACTAGGAGAGACCACCAAAACGCTGAGTCAGAGAGGTAGGTTATATGGAGAAAGTGAGATCGAGAGGCAGAGAAGGTTAGGGTGCAGAGAAAGAACAACTTAATGTGAGGCAGGGTCCTTTTAAACAGCGAAAAGTCTGACAACACCAGGTTTTAGTCCAACCTATTTATTTGATAATATACTCGCAAGCTTTCGGGTTAGTCCCTTCGTCAGGTGAATGGAGAGTTCTGGCCTCAGACAGAGCATATAAAGCACAGACAGTTTAGAGATTACTGATTAGAATGCGAATCCTTACACCTAACCTGCTGTTCAAGACCTGAAGTGGCTGATAATGTGAGTGGAAGGAGCACTGATCACAGTTTAAAGAGATGTGTATTGTCTCCAGACAGTACAGTAAACCTCACTTTTAAACCTTTCAAACAGCAGCAGGGAAGAAGCTGCTCTTGAGTCAATTGGTACGTGACCTCAGGCTCTTGTATCTTTTTTTCCGAAGGAAGAAGGTGGAAGAGAGAATGTCTGAGGTGTGTGGGGTCCTTAATTATGCTGCTGTTGTGCTGTATGAAGTCTGTGCTTTGCTGTCAGATATTTCAGTGAGTCACTATTAATTCCAGGGTCAGTTTGAGTCAATATGGTGCAGCCAGAAGCCTGGCCTGGGGCTCCCCCTCATGGCCATCCAGAGCATTACCAAGTGAAAGGAAAACTGAAGAATTGAAGCAACTGCATTTCGATAGCACCTTTCACAACCTCAGGCTGCTGCAAAGCCATTTACATCCACTGAAGTGTTTAAAGTGTACTCTCTCTCTTTTGGCGACACAGTGGTTAGAACTGTTATCTCTCAGCGCCAGGGTTCGATACTCAGCTTGGGTAATTTTCTGTGCGGAGTCTGCACATTCTGCCCATGTCTGCGTGGGTTTCCTCTGGGTGCCCCAGTTTCCTCCAAAGACGTGCTGGTTACGTGCATTGGCCATGCTAAATTCTCCCTCAGTATACCCGAACAGGTGTCAGAGTGTGGTGACTGGGGGACTTTCACAGTAACTTCATTGCAGTGTTAATGTAAGCCTACTTGTGACAATAATAAATAAACTTTAAACTTTAATGTCAAGATCACAATGATTGGTTAATTTGTTTCAGTGATGGTGTTGGAGGGTGAAATATTCAACTTGATTTGATTTACTATTATCACATGTATTGGGATACAGTGAAAAGCATTGTTTCTTGCACGCTATACAGACAAAGCATACTGTTCATAGAGTACATAGAATCCCTACAATGCAGGAAAAGGCCATTCAGCCCATTGAACCTGCACCAACCACAATCCCACTCAGGCTCTATTCCTGTAACTGCGCACATTTACCCTGCTAATCCTTTGACATTAAGGGGCAATGTAGCGTGGCCAATCAATTTAAGCCACACATCTTTAGACTGTGGGAGGAAACCGGAGCACCCGGGAGAAGCCCACGCAGACACAGGGAGAACATGCAAACTCCACACAGACAGTGACCCAAGCCGGGAATTGAACCCGGATCCCTGGCACTGGGAGGCAGCAGTGCTAATCACTGTGCTGCCCAAAAGGAAGATGCAGAATATAGTGTTACAATCATAGCTACGGTGTAGTGAAGGATCAGCTAAATAAATGAAAGGACTATTTAAAAGTCTGATATTCATCAGAACACCAGCGGAACCTCTCCCCCACTATCTCCCAGGAGATCTTTAACATCACAGTTTCTCAACTTGGAATCCATGGACTCTTGGGGTCCTTCAAGATGTTTCAGCTTCTCAAAGAATATTCGGAGACTTCGAGAAGCAGGTTTTCTTTTTTCAGAATTACTGGATTTTGGAAGCGTTCCCTGAATTTAGCCACAGATCCTCAGGCGAGGGGTAGGGTGAGAAGGCTCATGGATCACCTCAACTGGTACGGAATTTAACCTATGCTGTTGGCATCACCCTGTATCACAAACCAGCCATCCAGCTAACTGAGCTATACCAACTCCCACATGTACAGGGCATGGGCGACACGGTGGCACAGTGGTTAGCACTGCTGCCTCACAGCGCCAGGGACCCGGGTTCGATTCCCGGCTCGGGTCACTGCCTGTGTGAGGTTTGCATGTTCTCCCGTGTCTGCGTGAGTTTCCTCTGGGTGCTCCTGCTTCTGTCCATAGTCCAAAGTTGTGCAGGTTAGGTGGATTAAGAACATAAGAACATAAGAAATAGGAGCAGGAGTAGGCCATCTAGCCCTTCGAGCCTGCCATGCTAAATTGCTCCATCGTGTCAGGGGTCTGGCTAGGATAAATGCATGGGGTGATTGGATAGGGCATGGGTGGGCTTGTGGTCAGTGCAGACATGAAGGGTCAAATGGCCTCCTTCTGCACTGTAGGATTCTATGGTCTAACTAACATGCCATTTAGTTTGATCATTGTCTCCAGGAAGGCTGGAACCTGGGGGTCGATCTGAATCTAATCCTTAGCTATTATCATTGATGATGTGTATATGTGTGACCCACCTTCTCTGCATGGAACATATAAAGCATCCTTTCCAGATGTATCACAGCTTGGTATGGCTCCTGCTCTGACCAAGACCACAAGAAACCACAGAGTGTTGTGAATGTAGCCCAGTCCATAATGCAAACCAACCTCCCATCCTTTGACACTTTCCGCTGCCTTGGAAAAGCAGTCAGTAAAATCAAGGACCTCACGCACCTCTCTCTTCCACCTTTTTCTGTCAGGAAAAAGATGCAAAAGTCTGAGGTCACGTACCAACCAACTCAAGAACAGCTTCTTCCCTGTCAGACTTCTAAATGGATCTACCACGTATTAAGCTGATCTTTCTCTGCACCCTAGCTATCACTGTAACGCTACACCCTGTCCTTTCCATCTCCTTTATGTACTCTATGAACGGTAAGCTTTGTCTGTAGAACGCACAAGAAACAATACTTTTCACTGTATACATTAATACATGTGACACTAATAAATCAAATCAAACCTTCAGACTCGACGGTACAGCACGGCGAGCCTGGAAAGCCAGAAATAGGGTTGAGGGGAGTTTTCCTGTCCCCGTCCACCATGGGAATTGTAGCAGGCAGGGGGTGGGGGGACGGACCATGCAAAGGTCTGTTGACCACGGGTGTGATTTTCTGGAACGGGCATGGCTGGAAAATCGGTGTCCAAAAGAGACAGTGCTGGAAAATCTCGGCAGGTCTGGCAGCATCTGGAAGGAGAGGAAAGAACTGACGTTCGAGTCCAGATGACCCTTTGTCAACGCGTGTAAAACGACCCTTTCACCAGCATTTTCTCCTTTGACTTCTGATTCCAGCCGCAGTAATTTGCTTTTGTTCAGAAAATCAGCATCTTTGACTAGAGCAATATTCCAATCAAATTAAGTCTCCTGACTTAATTTGACCTGTCCTTTCTCCTTTAAAACAGCCAGGTGCAATGTTGGTAAACAAATAAAGAAATGCCTGGAGATTTTGTAGGAGGATTTGATTATTTTGTTCTACCTTTAGCTGGCAATGACTGTAAGTGGCAGGAGGGCGGAACCCGAGCGGCGGCGGAACCTTGTGGCCGCGGCTGCTGCAGCCGGGGGGAAGAGAGAGGGGGCGGGCGGCGCGGGCGCAGCCGCCATCTGGGTCCGGCCGCTCCTGTTGCCTGGCAACGGCCCCAAACAAGATGGCCAAGTTCGTGGTGGCAGGTGGGTCTGGGCGGCTTCACATGAAGCAAAAGAGTCAAAGCAGAAAAGGGAGCAGCAGCCCCGGCGATTAGGGGAAGTTTTTTACTCGGGTTATAGATTTAATAACTGGGGAAATGTAGCAGAATAACATTATTAATCTTACAGAGGGGGTGGGGGCAGTGACCATTGGCCTCAGGACCCCACACCCAAGGGGGAGGTTAATGGGGTCCTGCCCCAGCTCCCCAACCAATGATCAATGGATAATTGATCAGTTTAAAAATAGGGAATTAACTTGCATTAAGTTTCACTTGTTAATTTTTAAAAAAACTTAAGTTTAAATTTAAAGTTTAAAGTGGGGTGACACAGTGGTTAGCACTGCTGACTCACAGTGCCAGGGACCCGGGCTTGATTCGTGCCTTAAGTCACTGTCTGGGATGGCACAGCGGTCAGCACTCACAGTGCCAGGGTCCTGGGTTCGATTCTGGCCTTGGTTCACTGTCTGTGTGCAGTCTGCATGTTCCCCCCCCCCCACCGTGTCTGCGTGGGTTTCCTCCGGGTGCCCTGGTTTCCTCCCACAGTCCAAAGATGTGCGGGTTAGGTGGATTGGCCACACTAAATTCTCACTTAACGTCCCAGGATCGTAGTTTAGAAAGATTAGCGGGGTAAATATGTGGGGTTACGGGTTAGGGTCTGGGTGGAATTGTCAGTGCAGGCTCGATGGGTCAGATAGCCTCCTTCTGCACTGTAGGGTTTCTATATAATTTATTATTGTCACAAGTAGGCTTTCATTAAGATAAAGGCAAAATTCTGCGGATGCAAGAATCTGAAACAAAAACAGAAAATGCAGGAAAATCTTAGATTTTCAGTAGGTCTGACAACATCTGTGGAGAGAGAATAGAGTCAATGTTTTGAGTCTAGATGACCCTTCAGATCCTTCCTGCCCCTTTACCTCCTCCCTGCTTACTGTCCCTGGTCCTAAACACCCCTTTCAGGTGAAGGGGTGCACCTTCTTCAATCTGCTCTATTGCGTTCACTGCTCCCAATAGTCTACTCTACATCAGAGAGACCAAACGCAGACTGAGTGGTCACTGTGCTGAACACCTTCTGTCTGTCCGCAGGCAGGACCTAGACCTTCCTGTTGCTTGCCACTTCAACACACTGCCCTGCTCTCCTGTCCATCTGTCTGTCCTTGGCCTTTTGCAATGTTCCAGCGGACCCCAACGCAAAGTGGAGGAACTGCACCTTATCTTCCGATTGGGTACTTTACAGCCTTCTGACTGCACATTGAGTTCAACAACTTCAGAGCATAAACTCTGCCCTCCCCCTTCACCCCATTTCCATTTATTTTATTTCATTTCCTGTCATCTCATTCTTCAATTTTATCTTCCCTCTTTCTCACTTCCAGTTCTCCACTTCTCCATTTCAGCTCTCCTTGTTCCCTTCACCCCCACTTTCAGGGCAAGTGCCACTTTCCTCAGGCAGTCCTTTAACAATCTGTACCTCTGTTCTACCATTCACACATTCTGATAATTTAGTGGACAATTTTAGCACCTTCTCAGCCTTTTGTATCCTCATTTACATTCCCTTTGTCCCATTCCATCACCCACCCTCAGAGGATAAATCTCTGCTGACCCTCTTTGCTCTCAGCTCTGATGAAAGGTCATTTAGACTTGAAATGTTGGCTCTATTCTCTCTCCGCCGTCTTGTCCGTGGAGCGGTTCCGGGCTCATGCAGCAAACCGCCCTTTCCGGGACAAGAAGCAGCACGATGGCCGAGGAATGCATAACTGCAGGCGGTGTCATGGATGTTAATACTGCAATTCAGGAAGTGCTTAAAACTGCATACATCCACTATGGCTTGTGTTGTGCTCTCCGGGAAGCTGTCAAATTTCTGGACAAAACGACAGGCTCATTTGTGCGTCCTGGCAGGCAATTGTGACGAGTAACAGTATGTTAATTTGGTAGAAGCCCTCTGTGCTGAGCATCAGATCAACCTGATTAAGGGTGATGACAACAAGAAACTAGGTCTATTCTTTTCCACCAGATGTTGCCAGACCTGCTGAGATTTTTCAGCACTTTCTGTTTTTGTAGCTTACGTTAACACTGTAATTAAGTTACTGTAAAAATTCCCTAGTCGCCACACTCTGGCACCTGTTCAGGTACACTGAGGGAGAATTTAGCATGGCCAGTGTACCTAACCAGCATATCCTTCGGACTGTGGGAGGAAACTGGGGTATCCAGAAGAAACCCACGAGGACACGGGGAGAATGTGCAGATTCTGCACAGACATGAATAAGCCAGGAACTGAACCTGGGTCCCTGGTGCTGTGAGGCAGCAGTGCGAACCACTGTGCCATTTTACTGCTGCAAATGAAGAATCGTAGAATCGCTAATGCAGACTGAGGTCATTCAGCCCATTGAGTCTGCATCGACACCCTTACGGAGCATCCACCCCCGGGCTCCAACTCTGTAACCGCACAAATTTACCTCACTAAACCCCTAACAGATACATTTTTGACGCTAAAAGGAGAAATTTTCCTCTCTGCCCACTTCAGGAATTGTAGTGGGGGTGGTGCCAACCACGGAAAGCTCCGTTGACCTCGGGCAGGGTTTTCTGGTTTTGGGGTGAGTGTGGCTGGAACATCCCATCCCAAGGGACAATTTAGCATGGCCAATCCACCCTGAGAACCCGAGAGAACTCACGCAGTCACGGGGAGAACATGCAAACTCCACACAGTTACCCAAGGCTGAAATCAAACCCGGATGTCTCGTGCTGTGAGCTGACCGAATAATGTGTTGTTTTCCTAGTGGTATTTGTGAAGAGATAACTACTTGCTAGATATGACAGGAGAAATCCCCTGCTTATCTTTGTATACGCCTGAGAGGGGAGATGGATTTACATCCATCTGTGAGAGAATTTTAATGTGTCATTTAATGTTGATTTAATATATTGTCAGAAAGGTGGCACGTTCGACACTGCAGCATTCTTTCTGTGCTGCACTGAGGTATCAGCCAGAATATATACGCAAGACACTGGGAGTGGGGCTCAAATGTCCAACTCCAAGGCAAGAGTTCTATCACTCATGAATAGCTGACTGTTGAGCCAGGATTCTGAGGAGGCATGCTTCCAATGCAACTATATTTTATGTGGCATGGACAAGTTGGGCCAAAGGGCCTGTTTCCATACTGTAAACCTCTACGACTCTTATGATAACTGTATTTTAGCAAGTGTGATCCAGTGAAGAGGACTATCCCATTTAAAATCTGGCCAAAGATAAAGAAAGAAAGACTTGCATTTTTGTAACACTTTTCACATCCTCAAGATCACCCAAGACACTTAGCACTAATGAAATGGGCAGCACAGTTGTTAGCATTGCTGCCTCACAGCACAAGGGACCTGGGTTCGATTCCGGCCTCAGGTGACTGTCCGTATGGAATTTCCACATTCTCTCAGTGTCTCCGGGGGTTTCCTCTGGGTTCTGTGGTTGCTCCTACACTCCAAAGATTTGATTTGATTTATTATTGTCATGTATATTAGTATATGCAAAAATATTGTTTCTTGTGCGCTATACAGGCAAAGCATACCATATGAAGCAGGGAAAGGGTTAATGGATTTTGTATCTAGAATATATCACAAACATAACCCTTCATCATGACTGATCTTCTCAAGCTTATACTGCTCCTGGCAGTAATATAAGTTATTTGTTCATGTCTTACATGCTTTAACTCTCATTTTTATATAGACAGATAGTTTAATGTGGCTGTTATTTTGTAGATTTTGCAAATTTTACCTATTTGTCTTAGTTGGACATCGTTACACAGATGGTAGTTTATGATACCAGCTTTTGACAGCTGCTGATGGCAGTTCGTGATACAGGCAGAGTCCTGCTGGGGCAGCCTTGATCACACAAGTAACTTCAAAGACAGAGATGCCGGTACTGCTGCAGAGGGTTTTGAATCGTGACTGGATTAAGCATGTGTCATGACTGCAGCTGCCTGCTGGATAGTAATCTCTGGTCAACTCTGAAGCTAAATCATGATCAGGGAGGGAAGACCTGGAGGTCTGGCTGGAATTGGAACTTTGAGTCGTGATTACAGCTGGAGCTTATAATGTATAAATGCCCATTTGTGTTTGTGTTCTAGGAGAAGTCTGGTAGTCCATTTTGAGGAACCAGTTCTCCCAAAGCTGTGGAATAAACGCCAGAGTTTTGAAATAAAAACCACTGTAATTTGACTCTGAGGTATTATTTTATCTACAATACCGTACATAGGGAAGGAAAGGAGAGAGTGCAGAATGTAGTATTACAGTCATAGCTAGGGTGTAGAGAAAGATCAATTTAATGCAAAGTAGGTCCATTCAAAAGTCTGATGGCAACAGGGAAGAAACTGTACTTGATTCGGTTGATACGTGACCTCAGACTTTTGTATCTTTTTCCTGACAGAAGAAGGTGGAAGAGAGAATGTCAGGGGTGTGTGGGTCTCTTAATTTTGCTGGTGCTTTGTCGAGGCAGCAGGAAGTGTAGATGGAGTCAATGGATGGGAGGCTGGTTTGAGTAATGGACTCGGCTTCATTCACGACGCTTTGTAGTTTCTTACAGTCTTGGGCAGAGCAGGAGCCATACCAAGCTGTGATACAACCAGAAAGAATACTTTCTGTGGTGCATCTGTGGAACTTGGTGAGAGTTGTAGCCTACGTGCCAAATTTCCTTAGTCTCCTAAGAGAGTAGAGGCGTTGGTGAGCTTTCTTAACTATAGTGTCAGCATGGGGTACCAGGACACAGTATTGGTGATCTGGACACCTAAAAAGTTGAAAACTTGAGCTGTGGGTTAGGTTGATTGGCCATGCTAAATTGGCCCTTAGTGTCAGGGGGACTAGCTACATAGAATTATGGGGATAGGGCCTAGGTGGGATCGTTGTTGGTGCAGGCTTGATGGGCCAAATGGCCTTCTTCTGTACTGTAGGAATTCTATGATTTTATAAATACTTGTGAAGTATGGCCACTCATTTAGGAAACGTGGCATCTAATTTTTCCATCTGCAAGTGTGAGGAGGGAAATAACCTGGATTTCAAGGAGCAATTTTATGGATTCAGAAACAGTTTGTGGAATATTGAGCAAGATGAAGAGCTGGGGAGGTTTATCTGCGAAAAACAGACAGCCACCAGCGCAGTGATCGTTTCCTGCTCTTTTGGGGATGTTCTTACAGATTGGTGACGATTGTTCATTTATTTTGGCTCTGCAGGTAGAGCAAACTGTCCTTATTACGCCAGGGTGGAACTTCTGGCAGATTATCTTCAGAAGAATGTGCCAGACTTCAAGGTCCATAAAATTGTCAAAACACCTGAGGATTGGCAGGTCAGTCATTGTGTGCTACTGAAAGTAGAAAAAAAACAACTTTTTTTTTTACAAATAAAGAAGTTAAAATCAACCATTATGGGGCTGTCACGATATTTTATCTGCTGTTGTAGTTAAAACTACTGTTCCCCTCAAGTACATAGAACATAGAACATAGAACACTACAGCGCAGAACAGGCCCTTCGGCCCACGATGTTGCGCCGACCAGTTACAAAAACAATGACCCACTAGCCTATACCAATCCCTTTTCGTCCATAAACCTATCCAGAGATCTCTTAAACGCCCCCAAACTAGACGCATTTACAACTGCAGCAGGCAGGGCATTCCAATCCCTCACCACCCGCTGGGTAAAGAACCTACCCCTGACATCCGTCCTGTAGCTACCCCCCCTTAATTTAAAGCCATGCCCCCTCGTGCTAGCTTTCTCCATCTGAGGAAAAAGGCTATCACTATCCACCCTATCTAAACCTCTAATCATCTTATATGTTTCAATAAGATCCCCTCTTAGCCGCCTTCTTTCCAACGAAAACAACCCTAAATCCCTCAGTCTCTCCTCATAGGACCTCCCCACCATACCAGGCAACATCCTAGTAAACCTCCTCTGCACCCTCTCCAACGCCTCCACATCCTTCTTGTAATGCGGGGACCAGAACTGCACACAGTACTCCAAGTGCGGCCGCACTAGAGTAGTGTACAGTTGCAACATTACACTGCGACTCCTAAATTCAATCCCCCTACCAATAAACGCCAAGACACCGTACGCCTTCTTGACAACCTTATCTACTTGATTCCCAACTTTCAGGGATCTATGTACACACACACCTAGATCCCTCTGTTCATCCACACTATTCAAAGTCCTCCCGTTAGCCCTATACTCGACACATCTGTTGCTCCTACCAAAGTGAATTACCTCACACTTCTCCGCATTAAATTCCATCCGCCACCTCTCGGCCCAGCTCTGCAACCTATCTAAGTCTCCCTGCAGACTATGACACCCTTCCTCACAATCTACCACACCTCCAACTTTGGTGTCATCAGCAAATTTACTAATCCACCCAACTATACCCTCATCCAGATCATTAATAATAGGGCTACAAAGCCACGGGTGAAATTTTTCCATTCCGTGTGGGAATCATGGCAGGTGGGGGCGGACCACACAAGGTCCGTTGACCATGGGTGGAAATTTTCAGCAATGGGGTGGCCAGAAAATCCCGCCCACGGAGGGGATTCAAGATGATTTATTGACTGTAGCGCTACAAGAGCCTGATCCAGTCTTTAAGATCAGAGTACAGAATTCAGAAATGCACTAGCAGTTATAGTTTCAAATTTGATTAGAAGTAATTAACATATATCAATCAAGGTATGGGGAATTTTGATTCGGTGGCCAGATTTCTTCAGAAAGTCTAAAGGATAACGGAAAATGCAAATCTTTGTAAAGGTAAAATGACTCAGTTTAAAAGCCTAATAAAATTTATTTAAAACTAGATTTCTTAAAATATGAAAAAAATCAAACACGATATACAAAAGACAAAACAATAACTTTAGCCAAGGAGAGACCTCAGATGTGCCTGATAGCACCATAGTACCACAGAGCTTTCTCAGAGGATCTCATCTTTCGTGCCAAAAGGTTAGTCAATTATAGACTTTTTTATCAATAGTTCAGCCCAATATTAGCTCAGTATAATTTCATTCATTATTCAAAAAGTTAGTCTAATCATGACAATATTTTAAATCAATTACAATCTGCCACCTTAAATAATGTTCTTTCTGATCAGCAGAAGTCCACATTTTGGCATAGATTGCTTTCTTGTTGCCAAAGCATCAAGAAACCTTATGTTGCACATTCTCCTCATGTCTGCGTGGGTTTCCTCTGGGTGCTCCGGTTTCCTCCCACAGTCCAAAGACGTGCGGGTTAGGTTGATTGGCCATGCTAAAATTGCCCCTTAGTGTCTAGGGATGCATAGGTTAGAGGGATTAGCGGGTAAAATATGTAGAGATATGGGGGTAGGCCCTGGGTGGGATTGTGGTCGATGCAGACTCGATGGGCCAAAGGGCCTCTTTCTGCACTGTAGGGTTCTATGATTCTATGATTTTACCCTCCCAAACGGAACCACAGCAATACATGCTCTCCGTACCTTCCCACACACACACCCCCAATAACACACACTCCTCATATCCCTCCCCCCCACAGACCCCAGCAACACATACTCCCCATACCCCCCCCACAGATCCCCAGGAACACACCCCCAGCAAAACACTCCCCATACCCTTCCCACACAGCCCCCCAGCAATACACACTCCCCATGCCCCTCCACAGACCTACGGTAATACACAGTCCCCATATATACCACAGACCCTCAGCAACAAACACTCCCCATATCCCCCAACAGGCCCCCAGCAACACACTCTCCCCTTAAGCCCCCCATACACCCCCAGCAACACAGACTCCCCATACCCTTCCACAGCCCCCAGAATGTCAACAAAACACCTCCCCCCATTCCCACCCCACTCACAAACACACACCCAGAACCCATGCAGTAATAGCCACAGACAGTGCTGCATTTCAAGTTATGAGGCTGCAGCACTGCCACTTCAGAGAGTTTCCAGCCCATCCCCCACCAGCAACAGTGCTTGCTACTGCCAGCACTAGGACCCAGAGTCAGCGCTAAGACCCAAGGTCAGCGCTCTGACCCAGGTCCGTGCTGAGAGTCCAAGGTTGGACTCTGTGAGCAGCAACATCCCCCCCCCACCGAACACATGCAGTCCCCTTCCGACACAAAATGTAACATGGCCGCCATGAAACAACCCCCCCATGAACAGCACGGAGCAGTTTAAAAGCTGAGACTTACCTCCTCACTATGCTTTCTGCTCAAGCACCTGGAAACAACTTGGATATTTGAGTTGTTTTCCTGAACAATCCAGCTGCAGTGAACGAGATGGTTAAGGCAGGTGAGCTGGGACGATTGGGAGTGAAGCTCACTAATGACATTGTAATGAATGCAAAAGAATGTAAATTGACGTTTTGCCTGTTTTGGGTAGGGCCCAGATCATATCGAGTTTTTTTGTGTGGTAAAATGGGAATGGGTGCAAAAATGGGCACCATTCCTGCTAAATCATGCTTGATTTTATGACATTTTCCCGCAAACCAGGCACGATGAGGTCATAAAATTCCACCCAATGTGTCTAGAAATGTATCTATTTCCTCCTTAAATGATTATCTTTGGCTCCGGGAGGGCAGGATAGCAAACGTATTTCCTGTCTTAATGCTTGTCTTTCTCCAGAAATGGCTTCAAGCGGTGTGCAAAGCAAATAACTGGGAGCATCATAATTCCCCGATTATCTGGCGAGAACTTGTGGACCGTGGCGGAAAGGGATTACTGCTGGGTGGATTCAATGATTTCTTGGAGTATGCAAAGGTAAGAGTTATAAATGTTCTGGCATCCCAATTCCATTTGCACAATGAAAATGTGCTGGGAACTGCCTTTTTTTTGTCTTAGATGTTTCTGAATATAAAGAGGCCACATTCAAAGAACAAGAACAGTGTACAGCACAGAAACAGGCCCTTTGGCCCTCCAAGCCTGTGTCAAGCCTGATGCCTTAGCTAAACTGAATAAAATCTTTGCCCTTACTCATAGAATCATAGAATCCCTATTAGGCAGAAGGAGGTCATTCGGCCCATTGAGTCTGCACCGACCACAATCCCACCCAGGCCCTATCCCCATAACTCCTTGCATTTACCCTAGCTAATCCCCCTGACACTAAGGGGCAATTTAGCATGGCCAATCCACCTAACCTGCACATCTTTGGATTTAGAGGGATATGGTGAGGCATACTCAGACCGTATCCCTCTATTCCCTCCCTATTCATGGATCCATTCAAATGCTTCTTAAATGTTGCTAATGTGCCTGCTTCCACTATTTCCTCTGGCAGCACGTTCCAGGCACCCACCACTCTCTGGGTGAAAAACTTCCCCGTACATCTCCCTTAGACTTTTTCCCTCTCACCTTGAACCTGTGCTCCCTTGTAATTGACACTTGCGCCCTGAGAAAAAGCCTCTGACGATCTACCCAGTTTACGCCTCCCATAATTTTGTAAACCTCTATCAGGTCTGCCCTCAGCCTCCGTCTTTCCAGGGAAAACAATCCTAGTTTATTCAACCTCTCCTCATAGCCAACTTCTCGAGACCAGTCGACGTCCTGGTGAACCTTCTTCGCTAGTTTTGATGTGGTAGGTATGGTGAAGACGTTTTTATTTGTGCGAGGGTGCAAAACTATGGGTCATAAATTTAAGATAATCACTGATAAATTGAATAAGGAATTCAGAGGAACATCTGTACTCAAATATGTGGAATTTGATTTAGCATGTTGAAGAGCGTAGCATACATGGGTGTAAGGAAAAACTGGATAAGTGCGTTAAGTAGGAAGGAATAAAAGGATAGAGTTTGAAGTTATAGTTCGTTTATTAGTGTTACAAGTAGGCTTACATTAACACTGCAATTAAGTTACTTTGAAAATCCCCTAGTTGCCACACTCCGGCACCTGTTTGAGTACACTGAGGGAGAATTTAGCATGGCCAATGCACCCTAACCAGCACATTTTTTGAACTGTGCGAGGAAACCAGAGCACCCAGAGGAAACCCATGCAGACACAGGGAAAATGTGCAAACACCACAGGCAGTGACCCCAGCCCAGAATCGAATCTGGGTCCCTGGTGCTTGGGATTCAATGAAATAAGATGGGAAGAGGCTTGTGTGGAGCATTAACATCAGCATAGACCAATTGGGCGATGACCTAGTGGTATTATCACCAGGCTATGAATCCAGAAACCCAGCTAATGTTCTGGGGACCTGGGTTCGAACCCTGCCATGGCAAATGGTGGAATTTGAATTCAACAAAAACTGTCCAGAATTAAGAATCTACCGATTACCATGAAACCATTGTCGGAAAAACCCAACCGGGTCACTGCTGTCCTTTAGGGAAGGAAATCTGCTATGCTTACCCGGTCTAGCCTATATGTGGCTCCAGAACCACAGCAATGTGGTTGACTCTCAGCTGCCCTCTGAAATGACTGAGTGAGACACTCAGTTTCAAGGGTGACCAGGGATGGGAAATAAATGCTGGCCAACCAGCGACGCCCATAACCCACGAATGAATTTTTAAAAAATTACTTTGTCTGTGGGGTTAAAGTAGCAAGGATGCTTCTACTACAAAGTTCTTATTGTCCTGAGGCATCACTTCTTCTCGTAGTGGATTGCTTAACATTTTCTTATCACATTCGTTGGTGTGCTATTTTAACAGCATTGAACAGAAAAACATTGAAAGAAAGACTTGCATCTGTATAGTGCCTTGCACATTCTTCATGGCATCCCAAATAACTTTACAACAATTAAGTGCTTTGGAACTGTAGTGACTGTGTTATTGCAAGAAAATTAGCACCCAATTTACACAAAGGGAGGTCTCACTAGCAGTTGTGTGCTAATGATCAGATAATCTGTGTTAGTAATATTAATCATTGATCATAGAATCCTACAGTGCGTAAGGAGGTAATTCAGCCCATTGAGTCTGCACCGGCCACAGTCCCACCCATAATCCCCCATATTTACCCTAGCCAGTCTCCCTGACACCTAGAGGCAATTTAACATAGCCAATCCACCTAACCCAAACATCTTTGGACTGTGGGAGGAAACTGAAGCATCGGAGGAAACCCATGCAGATACGACATAGACAGGTTCCTAGCGCTGTGAGGCAGCAGCCCTAACCACTGTGCCACCGATCACCATTGGTCAGGACACAGAGATAATTCCGTTGCATGTCTGTAAGATAGAATCATAGAGTCCCTATAGTGTAGAAGGAGGCCATTCAGCCCATCAAATCTAATCACAATCCCACCCAGCACCTATCCCCGTAATCCCACATATTTACCCTGTTAATCTCCCTGATACTAAGGGGCAATTTAACATGGTCTATCAACCTAACCTGCACATCTTTGGAATGTGGATGGAAACCGGAGCACCTGAAGGAAACCCATGCAGACAAAGAGAGAATGTGCAAAATCTGCAGTCACCCGAGGCTGGAATCGATCCCTGGTCCCTGGCACTGTGAAGCAGCAATCCTAATTACTGTGCTGCCATACCACCTATAATGTCATGGGATCCTTTAAGTTCATTTGGGAAGGAAGACAGGGGCTTGATTTAGCATCTTATCAAAGTCTGGTGTCCCTGACTGGGGATGAAAGTGCTAACCACTCAGCCAAAGATGGCCCATTCCATTCCAAGCTTGTAATGGCAGTATTCATTGCCAAACGGAATTAAACCCTCAGAAATTCAGTATGCCTGAGATATTACAAAATCATTATCAATCGGAAAAAGACATTGTGAATACCTGAAAAATGGGAAATAGGCCAATAAATTATTCCTGCAGTGAAACTGGCGTAAGGCAATTGCTGTGTTTGTTTCAATGTTAGGAATATTATGGGTTTACTTACGATATGATGACTGCACTCATGCTAAAGATTGCAAGGGAGAATCTGAGGGCCATCGAAATTGAACAGGAAGAAGATATGTTCTATAAGACTCTGATTAAACCAATGCCCATCTGGATTAGTGGGTAAGTGGAAGCTATTTTGTTTTACCAACATCACTATCATTCTCTAAGGAGGCCTCGTGCCAAATGGGTAGCGCCTGTACCGCTGGGTCGAAGCTCCTTGTGTCGATTTGATTTGATCTATTATTGTCACATGTATTGGGAAAGACTGAAGAGTATTGCATCCCAATGGAAGAAGGTGGAAGAGAGTATGTCCGGGGTGCATGGGGTCCTTGGTTATACTGGCTGCTTTATCAAGGCAGCAGGAAGTGTAGCCGGAGTTAATGGATGGGAGGCTGGTTTGTGTGACGGACTGGGCTACCTTTTGTAGTTTCTTGTGGCATACCAAACTGTGATGCATCCAGAAAGGATGTTTTCTGTGGTGCATCTGTAAAAATTAGTCTGAGTCGTAGATGACATGCCGGATTTCCTTATCCTTCTGAGAAAGTAGGAGCATTGGTGGGCTTTCTTAACTATCACATCAGCGTGGAGGAGTCAGGACAGGTTGTTGAGGCACTACCCATTTGTCATGAGGCTGCCTTATAAACCAGTTTTCTCCATTTTCTCATGTAATCCTTTAACAATCTTAAAATGACAGGAACAATGTTCTGAAGTTTGTGGGTTATTGATGTTTAAGATCAAATTCACTGCACGGAACAGCAAAGCTTATATAACACCAGTGAGTACATTTCTGAGCTGCCACTTTCGTTCTAGAATCTTGACGATATTGTAATGCTGTTCTGGTGTTTTGGAAGCAAAGTCTACAAGTACATCATACTACCAGTACCACACACTTCTCTCATGTATGGGCTGCATTTACTTGTTCCCCCTGCCCCTGAGTTGCTCAAGAGGCCATTTTCATGTATACAGCCGAACAGGCAGTATTCCTGCCTGCGCAGGCTGTATGGTGCCACAGTGGTTAGCACTGCTGCCTCACAGCACCAGCGTTCAATTCTGGACTTGGGTCGCTGTCTGCGTGGTGTTTGAACATTGTCCCCATGTATGCATGGTTTCTCCCGGGTACTCCAATTTCCTCCCACTGTCCAAAGATATGCAGGTAAGTGGATTGGCATGCTAAATTGTACCTTAGTGTCAAGGGGACTAAATAGGGTAAATGCATGGGGTTTTGGGGATAGAGGTTGGGTGGGATTGTAGTCGGTGCAGACCCCATGGGCCGAATGGCCTCTTTCTGCACTGAAGGATCCTATGATTTTATCTCTGCCTGAATCTCTTTATCTGCTTATAATGTGTAGCATCTCTAACCTTTTCACATACTAATGGAAGGTCATTAATTTTAAATTTATTTATTAGTGTCACAAGTAGGCTTACATTAACACTGCATTGACATTATTGTGAAAATCCCCTAGTTGCCACACAGTGTACCCGAATAGATGGCTGGAGTGTGACCACTCAGGGTATTTCACAGTAACTTCATTGCAGTGTTCATGTAAGCCTACTTGTGACTAATAAATAAACTTAAAAAAAACTTTACTCTGCCTTCTCAACCTTTGCTCTGACCTGCGATGTGATGATCTTCAGGTTATATCACCACCAGTCGGCCCTCCCTCTCAAAAGGGAGAGCAGCCTATGGTCATCTGGGACTAGAGCGACTTTACCTTTATGAGTGTGCACAATTGCATGTTTGTTTGATTGAATGGTGGAACTTGCTTGATTTGCTTCTTATTTTAGAGCATCAAGCCGTGTCTGTATGAACCTCATCCCTACCTTGGTAAACGGAGAACTATTTGGTCAAGATAGAGCTATCAGTTTACACCTGTTGGACATCAACACCCCCTTAGCTATATTGGAAGACTTACAATTGGATGTTGAAGATATGGCATACCCTCAGCTGCTGCAAGTAACTGTGCAGAATAACCTCAGGAGGGCCTTCATGGACGCTGAGGTCATCATTGTCCTGGACGATTTCACCCCAGAGGAGGATCGATCGATTGAAGATTGCTATGAAGAAATAGCTAGTTTCTACCAAGAACTTGCCATGAGGATTGACACCTTTGCAAAGCCCAGTGCCCGTGTGATTGTGGCTGGTGATCACATCTTGAACTTGAAAACATACTTCCTCTTGAATGATGCGTATTCCATCGATCATTGTAATTTTGTAGCCGTATCGACTCAGTTAGAAGTAGAAGCCAAAGCACTGCTGGCTAAGAAGTTGAGCGTGAAAACAGAAGGTGAGCACTTTTTACTCTCTCTTTCCAAAGTCTCTCCTCTCCCTCATGCAGATGCTGGACTCTACAGAACTATATCCATGGCTAGCAACATAGGTGACAGGACAGTGGCACAGTGGTTTTATCAGCTGCCTCACAATGCTGTGGACCCAGGTTTGATTCCGGCCTCGGGTGACTGTCTATGCAGAGTCTGCATGTTCACACCGTGTCTGTGTGGGTTTCCTCTGGGTGCTCCGGCTTCCTCCCACACTCCAAGGATGTGCAGATTTGATGGATTGACCATGCTAAATTGACCCTTAGTGTCAGAGAGATTAGCAGGATGGGGTTACAGGGACAGCGCTTGGGTGGGATTGTTGTCAGTGCAGACTCAAATGGCCGAATGGCCTGTTTCTGCACTGTAGGGATTCTATGAATACGTCACTTCGTTAGTCAATGTTGAAAACTTCTGCAATATTAATTGGGCATCCATGACTCTGGAACTTATGAAAGATCAAGTCAGCCTACCCATGGGATATTAGCCACATTTTTCAAACATATTCCTCTATATAACGGATTTGGGACCTTTATAAATGTGTACAAGCTGCCAGAGGCAGTAAAAGAGGTGGAACAATTTTGCCTTTTAAAAAGCATTTAGACAGTTACATGGGTAAGATGGGTATTGAAGAATCTGGGCCAAATGCAGGAAATTGGGACTAGCTTAGTGGTAAAAACTGGGCTGCTTGGACAATTTGGGCTGAAGGGGCTGTTTCCATGATGCAAGCTTCTATGACACTGACTTTATAACGGATTGTCTCTTCCAGTACACCAGTGAACCACAATAATAGATGGAATTTAATGCCCTTTGTCGAGGTGAGTTTGGAATAGGGGGTGCGTTTAATCAGGCGAGTGGGTGCTTGGCTGATTAAATGATTAAATCAGTGCCTGATTAAGGGGCACAGTAACAGAGGAAGGAGAGGGTGCTAGGGGACCTGCTAAGAGCCACCCTGCCCTGTCCTTGCTGCCAAATACCTACTCCCTGGCCGTTATGAGTGGGTGACCAGGGCTTCTCCATTATTTCCCTTCCACCCACTCACCTCTGACTTGAGCCCACCACATTGACCCGGGAGTAGTCATGGTGGGTCTGATTTTGGTCTTAACTCCACTTTTGTGCTCTTCCCACATAACCCTTGGCTCCCTTGTTGATTAAAAACCTATCCAATTCAGCATGAATATATTCAATGACCCAGCCCCTAATGACCCTCTTCTCTCTGTGGAAGAAAATGCCAAAGATTAATAGTCCTTTGAGAAGAAATTTCTTCTCATCTTTGTCTTAAACGGGCAGTGCAGATACCTGACACAAATAGCTTGGACCCTTTTGGCAAATTGAGATTCTGTAACCAATAAAATCTTCCAAATTTGTAAAATTCCCAATAGACAGTTTGACAACTTTCTGTTATGTGTTATAGAAAATACTCCTAAACCTTTGTTCTCTATTCCACAGCGCAAGTATAATTCCCTAATATGCTTTACACAACTATTTACTTAACTTCATAGAACAAATCCCAATCTCTGATTATCCTGGAATAACATTCTCCCAACCTGTCCTACATCATTGTGGGTGGCACAGTGGTTAGCACTTCTGCCTCACAGTGCCAGGGACCCTCGTTCAATTCCAGCCTGGGGTCCATGTAGAATCTGCACATTCTCCCTGTGTCCATGGGGGTTTTCTCTGGGTGCTTCAGTTTCCTCCCACACTCCAAAGATGTGCAGTTTAGGTTGATTGGCCATGCTAAATTGCCCTTTAGTGTCCCAAGATTAGGGGGATTAGCGGAGTAAATATTTATGCTAAACCTGGGTAATTTTCGATGCGGACACGATGGGCCTGCTTCTGCACTGTTGTGCTTCTACGATTGTCCCATCCATTTACCATCCTGTGTAAAACATACTCAAAATCCTGATATTAGGTGTTACATTGTAATCCACTAAACCATACTCTCAAATATTTATTCTCGTGTGCAGAACACATTCCCAACTCAAGTTACAGTCTTTGAATGTTGCAATGTTAAAATGGGGATTTCTTTTAAAGGAAGGTCACGCAAGGCAGACATTGAAGCCAGGTATTCAAGCCAGACAATCAAGTTTGTTGAATATCACACCAACTTGTGTTTGTATCTTGCCGTTCACATAATATAATATCCCAAAGGCCAACATCCAACATTCACAGGTCACAGTCTCTTTCAAACTAATACAAAAGGGGCCTGTTTTCTCATGCCCATGAGTCAGAATGGCCTCTCTTCAGCTTGTAACCAGCAGGAGACATGTTTCCTTGAAGCCCGCTCAAAGGAAGGAGCAGCATAATCTGTTATCTTAACCCCTGAATGGAGTTGTAGATCACAACCACCTTCCTGTCTAGGAATGGAGAGATTAACAAACAGAAGCAAATTACTGCTGAAATTAAGAAAAAATTGTAAGTACTTAACAGATCGGACAGAGAAACAGAGTTAACATTTTAAATTCATTTTAATTTAGATTAATTTTAGATGTGGTGGCACAGTGGCATAATGGTTAGCATTGCTGCCTTGAAGCGCCAGGGACCCACGTTCGATTCCCGGCTAGGGTCCCTGTTTGTGTGGAGTTTGTACATTCTCCTTGTGTCTGCATTTCTGTTTCCTCCGGGTTCCCAGTTTCCTCCCACAGTCCATAAGACATGCTGGCTAGGTACATTGGCCTTGCTAAATTCTCCCTCAGTGTACCTGAATAGGCGCTAGCGTGTGGCGACTAGAGAATTTTCACTGTAACTTCACTGCAGTGTTAATGTAAACCTACTTGTGAGCCTAGTAAATAAACTTAAACTTAATAACCCTCCATCACAATATGAAAAGGTTAGAGTTGCTACACATTATAACTAGGTAATGAGGTTCAGACAGTGGTAGAATCGTAGAATCCTACATTGCAGAAGGAGGCCATTTGGCCTCTGCACCAACCACAATCCCACCCAGGCCCTGTCCCCATAACACCATGCATTTACCCTAACTGGTCCTGTTGATACTAAGAAGCAATTTACCATGGCCAATTACCTAACCTACCCATCTTTGGACACTGAGGGACAGTTTAGCATGGCCAGTCCACTTAACCTGCAAATCTTTGGACTGTGGGAGGAAACTGGAGCACCCAGGGGAAACCCACGCAGACATGGGGAGAACATGCAAACTCCACGCAGACAGTGACCCAAGCTGGGAATCGAACCTGGGTACCTGTGCGGCAGCTGTGCTAATCATGGTGCCACCGTGCCAGGCCAAGTTAGTGGGGAGGAGGTGCAGTATGTGATAAGGTGGAAGTAAAGAGTGACTAAATGATAAAAGGAATGTTGGCATAAGGTACATGGTGTGGTAATATGATGATTAAAAGAACAAATCATGATCCAGAGGAGCTGAAATAGCCACAGCAGAACTGTGCCTACTGTCCAATAAAATGGGGACTGTGGTTACGATGTGAAATTTCTGAACTCAGTGTTGGGTCCAGAGGGTTGTAACGTGCTCAGTCAAGGCACCATTCCTTGAGTCTGTGAGTTTCATTGAAACAGCCTGGGAAGCCAAGGACAGAAAGGGCAGTGTGGGAGTTGGATGGAAAATTAAAATTGCAGGCCAGCTAAAGTTCAGCATTATACTTCCAGGCTGAATGGAGATGTTCACAAAGTGACCCAATCTACTTTTGTAAAGGAGGCTGCATCTTGAGCAGAGTGTACACTTGAACGAAAATGCTGTTTACCCTATAAAGAGTGTATGGGGGCTGTGGATGGTATGAAGCAAGGAGATTCAGGAACATGTTTTAGGAAGGGGGGTGATGGAAAGGTGAGCCAGGCTGTGATGGAGGGAACAATCCCTTGGGAATACAGAAGGGAAAAAGTGAGGAGAGGATGTAGTCAGTAGTTGCATCGTGGTACAGATGATGGAAATGACAGAATTATCTGTAAATGTTAGGGTGGAAGGGAGGGAAAGGAGTGAGAGCAAACACGTGGGAAATAGGACAAACACAGATAAAGGTTCTGCCAATTGTAATACCTTCAATCAGGGGGCCATTGACGCTGGCCTATTGGAATATGTACTCCCTGATTAAGGAGTCATTTGATGGGCCAATCAGGGAATCTCTTCCTGGTATTTAACCGGGAGTGTCAGTTCCTCTAGCACTCCCAAAGGTAGATAGTGGACTGCTAGCATTCTGTGTACCACTGCTCGAATTGTAAATAAAGGGATTTTAGTGAAGGGATTTCTGCCTCCAAAGACTTATTACACCAACCACAGTGGAGGGGAATTCTCAGTTGAGAAAAGGGGCTGGAAGCACTGATGTGATGATGATTGGGCTGGAAATGTGATGGATAAAAGCAAAATATTGCAGATGCTGGCAATCTGACATAAAAACAGAAAATGCTGGAAAGACTCAGCAGGCCTGGCAGCATCTGCGGAGGGAGGAACAGAATTAACATTTCGAGTAAATATAACTCTTCCTTTGGGTCTGAAGAAGAATCATACAGATTTGAAACATCTGTTTCTCTCTCCCCAGATGCTGCCAGACCTACTGAATCTTTCCAGCATTTTCTGTTGTTATTACAAATGTGATGGAGATGGAGAAACTGGGAGGCACGGGTGGCACCGGTGGTATAGTGGTCAGCATTGCTGCCTCACAGCACCATGGACCCGGGTTCGATTCCCAGTTTGGGTCACTGTCTGGGTGGAGTCTGCACATTCTCCCAGTATCTGCATGGGTTTCTTCTGGGTGCTCCAGTTCCTCCAAAGATGTATGGGTTAGGTGGATTGGCTATGCTAAATTGCCTCTTAGTGTCAGGGGACTAGCTAGGATAAATGCATGGGGTTATGGGGATTGGGCTTGGGTGGGATTGTGGTCAGTGCAGATTCAATGGGCTGAATGGTTTTCCTTCTGCACTGTAGGATTCTATGATTAGATAACAGCCTTGATATCTTTTCTTTTGATTCTGATTGTACGAGATGATTTTATTAAATTTGGGGTTTTGATGCAGTCATGGTTATTGTGGAAGATGCCATTTGGTACTATGATCCATCAACACACAACAATGGATCCACTAGACCAGGGATATTCTAACTATAGTCTATGATATCTTTACATGGCAGAAACATTGCAACACACAGATAGGCTGGAATTCTACCATCTCGCCGTCCATGGGAATTGGAGTGTGCAAGGGGTGGATAATGGAAAGGTTTGTTGACCTCGGGCGGGATTTTACAGTTTCAGGATGAGCGAGGCCATAAAATCCCGTCCATCGAGTTTTAATATAAAAACTGAACTGGTTTATTCTATGTAGGGTCCATTTATGCATTTGAACAGACAAGGGGATAGCACTTGGCACAAAGTTTAAGATGGTTTTCTTTTATTGAACAAAACTTAAAAAAACAATTAATCAAACATGACAGAAGCGAGAAGAGAGCAAACTTGGAGACTGGCTTCACAGCCAAGACCTGGACAAAAGCGTGTACTGAGATGAGCAAAACCCGAGAACTGAACTGAACGTGTACTGAAATGAAAATATATTTCAATCTTTATCTCATTAGCGGAAGTGTTTTTCACATACTGCCTCTGTCTGCAAAAGCAATCCTTGCAACTACAGTTATGAAAAGCTTGTTTTGTTGCATTGTGTACCCTTTAGGAATGCAGTCAATTTCTGGCTAACTCAGCATGCCTTCTGAGTTTTAAAATGTCGTCAATTTAGCAGTGTTAGTTAACCCCTACAATCTAGCATTTAAATGTAATTTGCATAGGCAGAACTATCTTAAAATGAAGTCTTTGTATAGACTGAAGCAAACAGGGCTAAACATACATAGATCTCTCATTCTAGTTTGATTTGCATACATAAAATACACAAATGGCCATAAGGTGGTGCTATTGCACAGCCCATGGGTCATTTGAAACTTGCAAGATCAGTTTTATATCTAACTTATTTCTTTCAGGTTTTTTGGTTGAAATTTCAGGGGAATGGCAGTTTGGAAAGGGCTGGAAGTTTGGAAAGTGCTGCTCTTAATGTTGTTGTCTCGGTGGCGAATAAGTCTTAAATTGGATTAAAAAAAAGTCTTATCTTTATGTTTAACAATGTCCCTTTCATGATTTCCCAAAGCATTTTACAATCATTTATTAATGTGTTGTCGCTGTTGTAATGTAGAAACCACAGTGGCCAGTTGGCACACAGCAAGCTCCCACAAACCGCACTGAAGTAAATGGCCATTTTAGTGATGTTCATTGGCTGATAAATATTGGTCAGGCCACTGAGGGGAATTCATCTGCTCTCCTCCAGATAGACCCTCGGAATCTTTCACACCAACTGAGTGTGCAGACGAGGCTACGGTTTAATATCTCACCCAAAATCCCTCACCCCTGACATTGCAGGGATCCCTCAGTATTGCACCAGTGTGTCAGACTGGATTGTGCGTTCAAATGGATTGTGTGAGACATGAACCAACAATCTTTGCACTCAGAGGTGAAAGTGGAATCAACAGAGCCACAACAGGAAATGCTGAGGAACCTAACAGACCTGATAGCATCTATGGACAGAGAATAGGTCATCCACTCTCGAAACATTGGCTCTGTTCTCTCTCCACAGATGTTGTCAGACCTGCTGAGTTTTTCCAGCATTTTCTGTTTCAGATTCCAGTATCCGCAGTATTTTGCCTTTATCAACTCAACCATCTTTGACAATGTTACTAATCATGGTTCTAACACAAGCAAATTACCAGGAACACTCATTTTCCAGCGCTGATTTGCCCCATGATTTGCCAAAACAGGAGCAATGCAACTGGAGCGTGCTTCACCCGCCTGCCTGTTCTTTCAGTCTGCCCACATTCCCCCAGTTTGCTGGAGCCACAATCCGGTCTTGATCATATTTTCTGCATGTCCCTGCTCTCAGGAAAATGAGCTGAGAAGTCAAGAATGGCCCCACCTGCTCACTAAAGCAGATCTGTTAGCCCAAGCTCCAAAAACACCATGCAGAGAAAAACCTGCAAATCCTGCAGCAGAGCTGAAGAGGTAGATACCAGGCCCTTTACCCTGATCCTTATGCTGACGACATGGAGGGCACCCTACGGAGTTCAAGACCTTGACAATTCCTTGTTGCCTGTGGCCCAAAGGGCTACATGAAATGCTTCAAAGTGGTCTACTAAAGCAGAGACGCCAATGAACCAAAATATCAGCCAAATTTGGGCAGCACATTGGCACAGTGGCTAGCACTGCTACCTCACAATGCCAGGGACCCGGGTTCGATTCCCTGCTTGGGTCACTAACTGTGTGGAGTTTGCATGTTCTCCCCATGTCTGCGTGGGTTTCCTCTGGTTTCCTTCCACACTGCGAAGATGTGTGGGTTAGGTGGATTGACCATGCTAAATTGCCTGAGTGTCAGGGCACTAGCAGGATAAATGCATGAGGTTATGGGGATAGGGCCTGGGTGGGATTCTCGTCGGTGTATGCTCGATGGACCTTCTGCACTGTAAGGATTCTATGATTCTATGAAATAAACCGTCAGGAAATTCCTTGTTCTCTGTGCATTACAAAGATCGGGCTGTTGCTTCTGAATTTCACCTCTGTTGTCACTACATTTATTTTGATGTGTTACTTATCCACAGATGGCTTGTTGGTTATTATAAGTGCTGTCCCTTTTCTACACTCTCCCTGCAGATGTAAGAGATGTGATTCTGTGGGGAAATCTCGGCAGAAGTGTTTATATTGATCTGCATCTCGCACGTGTCAGTCGTTATGAGAGCGCCATCTGGGGACCACCCGATTTCTCGCGCCCTGTCTATGAGGTGCTGCAGGATAGGTAAGGGAAAGACCTTGTGCCAGAGGGAGAGTCTGGACGTTGTGCTGCACTGAAGCTTTTCCTGCTGCTCTAATTCAGCAGCTCTGACGCTTAGAATTATACAATTAGACTTGTGTCATTGGGAATGAAGTGTTGCTGTAAAGAATACATTGGAAGTGATGTATTTATACCTTAATCAACACTCCCATTTTCTCAGAGAGTAGGTGGAACAGAGCTATTAAGTTACAGGAGGTATGGGCTGGGGTAAGGGACTTTGCATTGGAACATAGCTGGTGGGGTGACCCAGGAACATCACAGCATCCCTATAGTGTAGAAGAGGCTATTTGGTCCATCAAGTCTACACTGATCCTCTGACAGAGTATCTTACCCAGGCCCTCTCCCTCCCCCCCATCCTCATAACCCCACACATTTACCATGACTAATCCCATCTAACCTACACATCTTGTGACGCTAAAGGGCAATTTAGCGTAGCCAGACCACCTATTCCACACATCTTTGGACTGCGGAAGAAACTGGAGCACCCAGAGGAAACCCATGTAGACATGGGGAGGAAGGTGAGGAATTTATGATCTTGCTTGTCCTGAAATCGTAAGATCCTGCCTGAGGTCCATGGACCTTTCCCTTGTCTGTCCCTCGCCCGCTCTGATTCCCATGATGGGCGGAGCGGTAAAATTCTGGCTGGGAAGAACGTGCAAACTCTGCACAGTCACCCAAGCCAGGGATCAAAGCCAGGAATTGAATCCCGGTCCCTAGTGCTGTGAGGCAGCAGTGCTAACCACTGTGCCTCCGTGCCGGTCATATTATTACTTTCACAGGTCATGGGAACCTCACTATTCTGCTTTCCCCATTTACAACTCCTCTGGACCCATCATTTGTCCCTACTCTGACTTCCATTCTCCTTGCATCATCATTTCCAAACCCTTTCCATTACTCGTGCTCGCCACCCTATCTCCAATCTGCTCCGTGGCTCTTTACCTACTCCCTGTTTTCTCTGATTGTATACTTGTCTCACTCAAGGTGTTCATCTCTATTATCTCCCAGTTCAGATGTACGGTTACCAACCTGAAGGGATTTTAGTCTCTTGAAGGGTACGGGAAGTGAATTTTGGTGCATGCTGAGGATGAAAGCATTGCAAACCCAACAGGAACTGCTGATTTTCCCATTGAACTGTTGGGTTTCAAGATATGTGAGAAACAGAAGAATTAGGGGCTGGACTAGGCCATTCAGCCATTCCAACCTACTCTGCCATTCAGTAAGATCATGGCTGACCTGATTGTGACTTCAACTCCTTTTTCCTACTTTCCCCAAAACCCTTGATTAACTTGTAGATCAAAAGCCCGCCTAACTCAGTGTCGAATACAAATGCTGTCTGGGATGTGCAGATGTCCGCGTGGGTTTCCTCTGGGTGCTCCAGTTTCCTCCCACAGTCTGAAAAAAAGATGTGCTGGTTAGATGCATCAGCCATGCTAAATTCTCTCTCAGTGTACCCGAACAGGCACCAAAATGTGGCGACTAGGGGATTCCCGCATTGCAGTGTTAATGTAAGCGTACTTGTGACACTAATCAATAAACTTAAAATAAACTTAGAATCCAATGATCTCAGGGACAAGTGGGTAGATGATTATAATATGCAAAATAGCAATTGACTGAAGTTTGAACCCTGCTTTCTGGCTTTAATAATGCCAATGCAGAGGTTTCCCAAACTGTCTGAAACTCACCAAGGTTATCAAGGCAAGAATGCAGCAAGATTGATATAGACTAGGAAATTTACAGGCAGTAAAGCTTTTAAATAAAGAGCTGTGACTGTTGCTTCTTCGCCCAAGTAAAGGGCTTTTTCTCATAGAACGGGCTTCAATAGTGTGCTTTCACTGCTTTGGAGGTGATTTCCAACACATTGGAGGTCATTTCTGCTGCATTTTGGCCCATGTAAGTTTGGGAAAACACTATTTGCACATTTCCAAACTGCACATCTGACCCATGTGTGACTGCCCCAAACTTTTTTTTGCTCAGATAGTTCACAGTGCAGTTTGAAAGCTGAAATCAAGGGTGGGAAGAGTGCATATTCAGAGACATATTAGTTAGAAGACCTGTTTAAAGGTCCACTAAACCACATCTCTCACCCCCCCCCGCCCCCAGCTCAAGTCCCCTCACTTCACCCTTGGCATCTCCATGCTGCTCAGGATCCCCAAAGCCACTTCCATACTCCTTCAGATCCCTATACTTCCCCATGTCTCAGACATGCCCATTCAGAATTTCCATGCTAACTCTATTTTCCCTCAGATTTCCTTGACCCTCATGCACCCTCTGTATCACTCACCCAATATCCACTGTGCACAGTTCTTAGGAGCCATGTGATAACAATGGGAATTATTTCAAATGAGGATGATAAAAATTAAACCTGTTACAATGCAATAACATTCTTATTCAAATGTTTGTCATTGATACTGCAAAAAATTGTTACCCATCAAAACAAAGTTGTGTAAACAAACAAGTGTAAACTTGTGGAGTTTGCACATTCTCCCTGTAACTGTGTGGGTTTCCTCTGGTGTGCTGCGGTTTCCTCCCACAGTCCGAGGGTATGCAGGTTAGGTTGATTGGCCATGCCAGATTGCCCCTTAGTGTCTGAGACGTCAATGTTAGATGGATTAGAACATAAGAACATAAGAAATAGGAGCAGGAGTAGGCCATCCAGCCCTTCGAGCCTGCCCCGCCATTCAATAAGATCATGGCTGATCTGTCGTGTCTCAGTTCCACATTCCCACCCTCTCCCCATAACCCTTAATCCCCGCGCTAATCAAAAACCCATCAACCCATGTCTTAAAAATATTTAGCAAGGCAGCCTCCACCACCTCAACGGGCAGAGAATTAATAGGGTAAATATGTGGGATTTCGGGGCTAGGACCAATGCGGGTTTGTTGTTGATGCCGACTCGATGGGCCAAATGGCCTCCTTCTGCGCCGTACAGTTTCTGTGATTTCTATGAACCATGTGTTCTGAAACCATATCAATGGTAGAGGGTGTTGCTACAACCTCATAAAACTGTTATTCATTACCCTCAACAGGCATGTCAATAGAACTGAGTAGTACATTTTCTTGGAACTCATCCAAGCATTCATAATGGTCACAGCTATCAAAACAAACCATCATCATTACAAGACCCTGAAATTGAAAGAACAGATTGTGCCCTCTCCCTTTCAAAGCAGATTGCTTATCAACAAATAGAGGGGAGCAGGTTTTTAGATGTTTTTTTACCTTGCAAAAATGGATATTTGTTTCAGAATCAGAGCTGTTTATAAATTTATATTGTGGAATTGTACTCAACCACAATCTGTAACCTCATGGTTCAGCCACTCTACTATAACCACCAAACCAGGAGAATCAACCCTGTCAACCTGATGAAGCTACAACATTGGACTAATGACATGCCAAACAGCACAAGCAGTAAGTTTATAGACAGAACCAAGTGATTCCACAACCAACAGTTCAGACCTAAGCTCTTCAGATATTTTCAGTCCACAAACCCAGACATGGTTTCTGAAGCGATCTGCAGCTCTACGTCTCACTTTCCGTCCTCCATGTATTCTAAATCCACCCACTTTACAAGCAGCAAGGATCTTCAGCGGGCACACCCCGAGTTTAGAAATCACCTCTAACGTCACTGTTCCTTTTTCCACCAAGAAAGGCCCACCCCCACCCCAAAAGTTCTCAGACCAGTTTTAGGATGAGGAGCTTAAATGGAGAGACCGGAGAATCTCAGAATCAAAGGATCCCTGCAGTGCAGAAGGAGGCCATTTGGCCCATTGTGTCTGCATCGACCCTCCAACAGAGCATCTTACCCAAGCCCTATCCCTGTAATCCCACATATTTAGTCCCCCAATTCCCCAAACTTACATGTCTTAGGGCACAAAGGGACAATTTAGCAGGGCAAATCAGCGTAACCTGCACATTTTTTGGACTGTGAGAGGAAACTGGAGCACCCAGAGGAAACCCACGCAAACACGGGAGAATGTTCAAACTCCACAGAGACACCCAAGCCAGAAATTGAGTCCGGGTCCTTGCTGCTGTGAGGCAGCAGTGCTAACCACTGTGCCACTGTGCTGTGAGATTGTTCTCCAATTCGATCAGAGAAGGTTATGGGGAGATTTAATCAAGGTGTTCAAATTAATAAAGAGTTTTGACGAAGTAGTTAGGGAGACATTGCTTTTGCTGGCAGGTGGGTGGATAACTAGAGCACACAGGTTTAAACTAATTGCCAAAAGAGGACAATGTGTTTGCTGGGATCTGGATCGCTGAATGATTGTGATTTGATAACCTCTCACTGTCTCTGTCTGGTATCTGTCATACCTCCCCATATAAACCACTTGGGGCCATTTGTCATATTAAACTCACTATATAATTGCAAGTTATTACCTGTGACACATCCAGCATCACTCACTATGAATAATTATCAATAAGCAACATGGGTTTGGTACTGAGCATCATTAAATATTTTTGCTTTGATCTCTTGTTCACAGAAATTGGGTAGAGGAAGAGTTCCTGGAAGAAGTATATTCCCACCGACCAAAGATCCGAGCCGCATTGGGACAGGAGCTGGGTTTCTCCCTTGCTGCTGCGATAGAGAACGTCTTACGTTGGTGGTACTTCGACTCACCCCCGGGGGAGATTGTATCTCTTGGAGTCATCAGTCGAGGTGAGCCATTTGCTCTTTTGGAAATCTCGGAGGGGAGGGCTTGTCAACAACACAGTGCTCCTGACTGTATAACCGGAAATGCTCATCAACTCCACTCTCCTGCCTTATCCTGTTATCATAAGACCAGAATTTGTAGAGCAGAATTAGGCCATTTGGCCCATTGAGTCTGCTGTGCTATTCAGTCACGGCTGATAGCTTTCTCAACTCCATTCTCCCACCTTTGCCCTATAACCTTTGATCTCCTTATTAATCAAGAACCTATCTATCTCTATCTTAAATACACTCAATGACCTGGCCTTCACAGCCCACTGTGGCAATGAATTCACCACCCTCTGGCTTCCTATCCAAAGAAAACAACGTGTTGGGATGGGCAGAGGAGAGAGCTGCAATCTCCTGGAAGCTATTCAGCGGTGAAATCCACCCAACCTTTCCCAAGCAGCTCTAGCGCTATTAACATAAGAATTGAGAGCAGGAAGGTGTCAATATTTTGTATGATTTGGATTCCACTTCCTTTACGTGTGCAGCATTGTTATTAGCTGAGACTAACTTAGTCAGAGAGTGTAATGTACAGGCACGCCTCATAGCTGGCACCCATTGATGGTCACAGGGCAGTTGGGGACTTTTCCTCTGTTGTGAAAGAAACAATGGGGTGTCTTTTTGTTTACTCTTTATTGAATGTCCATTTTATTGTCCTGTGTTGCACTCATCGCTCTGTGGGATGTGGCTGAAGTTGCAGACACAATTGGCCTCATTTCTGTGCATCGTAAGGATATTACTTAAGACCCCTCTCAGTTGCAAGTAAAGACTCTGCCAGCCAACACCCTAAGATTGACGAACGGACAGCACTTGCACCACCCAATAGCCTCCTCATTTTCTTAACTTGACAAAGTGTCCTAACCCAGTGCCCCCTCCCCCCAATCCACACCCAGGATGCCACACACTTCCCATTTCACTCCTCCATGTCCCCGACCCCCACCCTTGGATCCTATTTCCAATCCTCCATGTTGTCAACCTCCCTACAAACCATGGTGTTATACATCTTTAATTGAAACACCTTCCAAGCATTCCAGTTTAATGAGACAAACAAGAACAATAATTCAATTATTTCTTTATTTAACACTTCTAGTACCAACTCAAACATAAACAATTGTAACTCATTAATTCTTTACTGAATTTTAACTGAATGTTAACTTTAACCGTACATCAACTTTAGATACTATCGAGTTTAGGAAAACCTTGGGCAAGAAATCTCCTCGATGTAGAATCTATCTTATCCTTCTCTGAAGTATCCTTCAGGGCACACTTTTTGTGATGCTTGGTCTGTTTGAGTTATCACTGACAAAGGCTCACATGTCTTTTTATCCACAATTCTCCACTTGCTTCCAGAAGATTCTCTATCATCCAGCCAATTGTGTTACCAGAAATCGATCACATGGCTCAAACATCCAATGAAATTTACTTTTGAATGATGCCACTATACTTAGTTCATGTGACATGACCCATACATAGCAGCCATATAAACCAGACACACAGTGTCTGGGTTAATGTAAACAACTTCCCTTATCTGGGAAGCTTCGGATCACAGCTCCCAGACCAGAGCAACTTTACGACCTGCATCTGGCGTTAATCTATAAATTGGCCAAAAACCCCAGCTTACTTAGTTCTCTAGCCATTTTAAAGCTACTATAGCCATTATTGTTATTAAATTATTGTTGTAGCCATTCTTTCTCTGTCCACAATGGCTATCCCCAACCCCCCATCACTAACTCACCCTTGTTAGTATTGAGCTTCCTCGCAAGCTGCCATTTGCCTGCACCCCTTCCTTGTGACATAGATGTAAGCAAGGAACACTGCTCAAATAAAAGAGTGCTGGAAAAACTCAGTAGGGCTGGCAGCATCTGCGCAGAGTCTCCAGTTCCAATTTATTTTGAATTAAAAAAGACAGTTTAAAACATGACCATCTGATAAAGCCTCACACTCTTAACACATTGCCCATGGTTTTCTGACCACTGCCTGAAGTTCTATGTCATGGTTGGGAATGGCTCCTATTCATAAAGTTATTCCTGAAATTCTTATATATTGGTTTCTTGCTGCAGTATCTCAGCTGCATAACTAGTGACAGCAGAGGCACAACTGTAACATGGAATGACTGACTTATTCATAAATTATGTCCAAATCAGCCACATCTAATTCCAAGAATACTTTACTCTTAATTTTACATTTTACTGGTGAGGACACAGCTGAAGCCGTGCCTTGCTTCCTCCAGGAATCGCAGTAACCTGTGTCCAAGTTTCTATTTCATTTTTCCATTCCTCGTGTGGTTCAGACTCTGATAAAAACTGCTGGATCGTCAAAGCTTGAAATTTGCATCGGCCTTCAGCTGTTCTATACCTGAAGTTGTAGCATGTTACTTTTTCTCAAAAGATAGAAAGTTAGAAGATAGAAGCAGGAGGAAGCCATTTGGCCCTTCAAACCTGCTCCGCTATTCATCATAATCATGGCTGATAGAACAAAGAACAACACAGCACGGGAAACAGGCCCTTCGGCCCAATGAGCCCGTGCCGCCATTTTAACATTGTGAGTGCCCTCCTCTACCTATGACCTTTGTCTACGCCTATTGGGGAAGATTGAGGGAAGACTAATTTAGCGACAATTTGTTACACCAATCAGCCTATGAGCACGTCTTTGGGGTGTGGGAGGAAACCGGAGCATCCAGAGAAAACCCACACAACCACGGGGAGAATGTACAAACTCCCGCAGACAATGGCCCAAATCAATGTATCTGCACAGCAAACAGTGATAGTCACTGAGCTGTCATGTTGCCCGTCAGATGGTCCAGTTTAAGCGTACACTAACGACTTGAAGCACTAGGCAACTCTCGAAGCAACATCCAAGAGTAGCCCTCACACGACCCACTGCGTGTATGCCCCTTGTTGGACAACAAGGCGGACCGAATCACCTGTGAAGTAAAAGAAAAGACATCAATAAACATGCACAACTTATACAGACATTTACAGAATCCCCAGAAGCTCAGAAGTAAGACAAGTGAGCCATGAAATATGTTGGAAGGTCCATAGGAATCAATTGATTCCCAGGGACGCCCCAAGGCTTTTGATCTTTATTTAGAACAGTCTCCTGTATCCCTCCATCTCCAGTCCACTCATGTGCCTATCTAAGTAAACCTTAAACAACTCTAGCGTGCCTGCCTCCAGGCCCTCACCCTCTGTGTGAAAAACTTCTCTCTAACATCCGAATTATACCTTGCCCCCCCCCTCACCCTAAGCCCGTGGCCCCTCGTAATTTTTGTATCCAACCTAGGAAAAAGCTTCCCACTATTCACTCTATCTATACCTTTCATAATGTTATACACCTCTATTAGATCTCCCCTTATTCTCCACCTTTTAAGGAGAACAGCCCCAACTTGCCCAATCTCTCCTCATAGCTCAGTCCTTCCATACCAGGCAGCATCCTGGTAAACCTCCTCTGCACTCTCTCCAGGGTCACAACGTCCTTCCAGTAGTGAGGCGACCAGAACTGGACGCAGGACTCCAAATGCGAGCGAACAATGTTCTATACAACTGGAACATTAGATGTCAGCTTTTATACTCTATACCCCTCCCTATAAAGGCAAGCATACCATAGGCCTTCTTCGCCACCTTCTCCACCTGTACTGCCACCTTCAAGGACATATGTACTTGCACCCCCAGGTCCCTCTGCGTTTCTATATTCTTAGTAGGCCTACCATTTATCGTGTAGCTCCCCCCTACATTATTTCTTCCAAAATGCATCGCCTCGCATTTACCTGGATTAAATTCCATCTGCCATTTCTCTGCCCAATATACCACCTATCTATATCCTGCTGTATTGCCTGACACTGCTCCTCACTGTTAGCAAGTCCAGCCATCTTCGTGTCATCTGCAAACTTGCTGATCACACCACCTCTTCCAAGTCATTTATGTATGTCACAAATAGCAGAGGTCCCAGTACGGAGCCCTGTGACACACCACTCTGCTGATCATCCAACTCAATTGCCTAATCCTGCTTTCTCCCCACAACCTTTGATCCTGTTTGCCCCAAGTGCTAGATCCAGCTGCCTCTTGAATATATTCAGTGTTTTGGCATCAACTATTTCCTGTGGTAATGAATTTCACAGGCTCACCACTCTTTGGGTGAAGAAATGTCTCCTCAGCTCCGTCCTAAATCTATCCCGAATCCTCAGACTGTGACCCCTGGTTCTAGACTCGCACTATCGGGAACATCCTTCCTGATAGAGACAAAGAACTTCTTAGTCAACATCCAGTCACCAGAGTGCTATGTTCATTCTCTGCTATCAAGTTTAATCCCAGCAATTAGCACGGTGACACAGCAGTTAGCACTGCTGCCTGACAGCGCCAGGGACCTGGGTTCAATTCCAGCCTTGGGTCACTGTCTGCATGGAGTTTGCACATTCTCCCCTTGTCTGCACGGGTTTCCTCCGGGTGCTCCAGTTTCCTCCCAGAATCCAAAGATATGTGGGTTAGATTGATTGCCCTTAATAAATTGACCTTAGTATCAGGGGGATTAGCAGGGTAAATATGTGGGGATAGGGCTTGGATGAGATTGTGGCTGGTGCAGACTCAATGGGCCGAATGGCCTCCTTCTGCACTGTAGGGATTGTATGATTCTAATCACGTATCGAGGGGAGGATCAACCTGAAGCCAGTCTTTTCCTTAAGCCAAGTTTAATTCCAACACTACAGAGTAAAGACACAACATCCAATGTGAACCAGCCTTTATAGTCTTGCAATAATCCGGGATTACCGATTTCAAGCATATATTCTGTTGCCGCACAATTTCAACATGAACAAGCAATATGATTGTGGGAAAAATACAGGCACCAGTATATTTCTGGCCATCCTGCAGGATAGCGCATATGTTGCCATTCCAGGCTGCCTAACGTCGGACTTGGGGCTGGATTAGGGGGGTAATGCCAAAGATGTACTTCCCAGGTAAACATTTGAACAGCAACTGTTCAGAGTCTCTAACCTCTTTTGGGTAATTGTGCTGCTCTGTGAACTATCCAAAATGTCTTTATTATTTGTAGGACATGGGCGTCACTGGCTGGGCCAGCATTTATTGCCCATCCCTAGTAGCCCGAGGGCAGTTGAGAGTCAACCACATTGTTGTGGCTCTGCAGTCACACAAAGGCCAGACCAGGTAAGGATGGCAGATTCCCTTCCCTGAAAGACATTATAGAATCATAGAAATTCCTACCGTGCAGAAAGAGGCCATTTGGCCCACCGAGTCTGCACCAACCACAATTCCACCCAGGCCCTATTATCGTAGCTCCAGATATTTACCCTGCTATTCCCCTGATACTAAGGGTCAATTTAGCATGGCCAATCCACCTAACTGACACATCTTTGGACTGTGGGAGAAAACTGGAGCACCTGGAGGAAACCCATGCAGACACAGGGAGAATGTACAAACTCCACATGGACAGTGACCCAAGCCGGGAATTGAACCCGGATCCCTGGCACTGTGTGCCACTGTGCTGCCCATTAGTGAACCAGATGGGTTTTTTGACCATCAACAATGGTCATCAGTAGATTCTTAATCCAAAATATTTGTTAATGAATTCAAATTCAGGCCTGACTTTCATCTGACACTTTCCACTCCATTCCTTAACCCTCACCCAGGCTGGATCAAACATTCCCAACCTGACCAGACCACACCTCCGCTGATTCAACTTCCCATCCCGGCTGGACCAGCCCTCCTACGACCCGATTCCCCAACCCAGATGGACTCCTCTCCTCCATCAGATGTCCATCTGTCCCCCACAAGAGTCCAACCACCTTCATATCTGACCCCTCCATGCCTGACCCCTCCTCCATGTCCAATTCCCCCACCTCCTTCTCCCCCACACACCTCAGATCCCATCATCTCCAAAATTCTATCCACTTACCCAAATGCTTACCTTTTCCCTGGTCTATTAATTTCAATGGAACCATTGAACTGTACAATAGCTAGTGCAGTAAAAAGGATGCATATCCTCCTTCACTCCGACTGTCAGACTTTGGCGCTGGACTCCCGGGATGCGCTGTGTTGCCTGGATGTCTCCCAGCCTGAGTTAGAAGATTGGGCAAGACAGAAGAAACTTGGCGCATGTAAGTAGATGTGGTGTAGCAACTGGATGCTGATTCCTACTCTGAGGGAATTATGGCCCATTATCCCCGGGGACTACATGGAACCAGCACTATCCCTGACTTTGCAAACAGGTTCATTTTCATTGCACAACTGAAGTGAAAGACTATGGTCTATGAGGGTGACTAGATGATGGGACAGAAAAGTTGACAGGCCATTGAAAGGTCCATTGATTTAGGTGGGAATTTCCAATCTCGTGGGCGGACTGTACTGGAAAATCTTGTTCCGAGTCTTTCTTTCAAATGTCATAGAATAGAATCATAGAATCCCTACAGTGCAGGAGGAGGCCATTCGGCCCATTAAGCCTGCACCGATAACAATCCCACCCAGGCACGACTCCTCTAACCCCACATATTGACCTTTCTAATCTCCCTGATACTGAGGGGCAATTTAGCATGGCCAATCCATCTAACCCGCACATCTTTGGAGTGTGGGAGAAAATCGGGGTACTCGGAGGAAACCCGAAGGAGAAGGAGACATGGGGAAAACATGCAAAGTCCACACAGACAATCAAGGCCAGAATTGAACCTGAGTTCCTGGTTCTGTGAAGCAGCAGTGTGAACCACCGTGCCACCCAATGTGTTAAATAATGCACCATGAGAGGACATTAACTCGCTCCTCCTGCACCCCGGGTTACTGAGAATTATGACTACATCATGGTCAGTTGTTACAAAGCAAGAGCTTAAATATTTCAGATGCACTATATTTTGATCTGGTGCTCCAGGTGAATTTGATATTCCACCGGGCCTCGTCTTCTCCATGCCAGTTCGATTCTGTGGTGGAAAGTGGGTAATTCAGACAGAGATTGAGATCAGTGAGGAAACAAAAGACAAACTGAAGCACATTGCTCAAGAACTGAAGTTGGTAAGTTCTCAATCGCAATAGAGGTTTATTTGACTCTTCCTGACACAATACTCCCTATCCAACACCGGCCTGAAGGAAGAACCTCAGCACATTGTTTGTGCGGAATGAGCCATGGTTCAGTTGGCAGCACTCCTTCCTCTGCATCAGAAGATTGCTGGTCCAATGCTGGTCCAATTGGCGCTCTGAGACCTGAGCACAAACATTGCAATACTGAAGGAGTACTGCACTGTCGGCTGACAGTGAGGCCCAGTCTGTCCTCCCAAGCGGATGTCAGAGATTCTACAGCACTAGTTCATGTCCTGACCAATATTTATCCCTCAAATCCATACAACAAAAAATTATCACATTGCTGTTTGTAGGAGCTTGCTGTGCACAAATTGACCATTGCATCTTTTTCTTATTCATTTGTGGGACCGGCGTGTTGCTGGCTGGGTCAGCATTTATTATCCATCCCTAGATGCCCTTGAACTGAGTGTCTTGCTCGGCCATTTCAGAGGGCACAGTAAAAGGTCTCATAACACCAAGTTAAAGTCCAACAGGTTTATTTTGAATCCCAAGCTTCCGGAGCGCTGCTCCTTCATCAGGTGAGTGGCATTGTGGCACCAAACTAACCTGGTGTTGTGATACTTATTGCTGTGTCCATCCCAGTCCAATGCTGGAATCTCCACATTATTTCACTGTGCTGCTGTGCCGTTCATGGTGACATCCTTCAACTGCGTACAAATTTAGCATTGCCTCTTTGCCCTTCTGCCCTCTCAGGGGGTTGGAAAAGATCCCTCCACACTTTCTGACCAAGAGCAGGAATGTACTCGCTGAAACTGTTTCCCAGCTTGGGTCACCACCTGTGCAGAGTCTGCATGTTCTCAGCCTAGGTTTCCTCCGGGTGCTCCAGTTTCCTCCCACAGTCTAAAAGACGTGCTAGTTAGGTGCATTAGCTGTGCTAAATTCTCCCTCAGTGTACCCGAACAGGTACCGGATTGTGGCAACTAGGGGATTTTCACAGTAAGCTCACTGTGGTGTTAATGTACTACTACTTGTGACATTAGTAAATGAACTTAAAAGCCTTTTTGTTGTCTTATCAGTTCAGGCTGGCTGTTTTAATTACCTGCATTTCTGTGTGTCAGGGGCCATTTACTCTTCTATTCCGTTTAAAATTGTGCCATTTTAGTCGTATTTCTTTGTTCACTGTTCCAGTGTATAGGGTGAGGTTCTCCAGCTTCCCAGCCATGTGTGTCCCACTAGCAGGAGGTGGTGCACTGCTGGCCAGTGGTGGGATTCTCTGGCCCCGCTGCTGTCAATGGAAATTCCTGGCCATAGAGTATGGGCACAGTCATGGATCTAGACCACGTTGTGATGGAGCTGGGGTTACAATCCCATGGACAGATTGTAAAACTAGGCTGAGAATTTTGAAATTGAGGTCAAGGGTAATTTTTAACCAACCGGGAAATACTCAGATGGGGCAGACAGCCTGATCTTTGTAGAATCCGCCTAATTTTCATCCCATAGATTTCCATGGAGGAATGATCAGACAGGCTGCAGAGAGAGCAAAACTTCTATAAAGCTGATGAAAATGGAGATTGAGCCCTTACATTCCTCCAAAGTGCCTCAGCAAGGCTGCGGAAACAGTCAACGAGAGGAAGGTCTTTCTCATATGAACTCGGCATGAATCATAGAATCCCTACAGTGTAGAAGGAGGCCATTTGGCCCATCGAGTTTGCACCAACAACTATCCCACTCAGACCCTATTACCATAACCCCACATATGAACCCACTAATTCCCCTGACACTAGGGTCAATTTAACATGGCCAATCAACCTAACCCACATATCTTTTGACTGTGGGAAGAAACCAGAGCACCCGAGGAAACCCACACAGACATGAGGAGAATGTGCAAACTCCACACAGACAGTGACCCGAGGCCAGAATTGAACCCATGTCCCTGGCGCTGTGGGACAGCAGTGCTAACCATCTGAGAATATTTATGATAACAAATATTGATCTTGACAGCACCATGTACACTCATATCATTTCACACTTTTCTTTGAACTCAGTTGTCTTATTAATCCCCGTTCCTTCCCCCATTCCATAGGAACAACGTTTAAAGTTCCACCCTGTGGAAGAAAGTGAGGGGGAATCAAGTGTCTCATCTCATCAAAAGCCACAGTCTAAGAAACAATCAATCAAGTTTTAGAAGAAGGACTTGGTTATACCAGACGAACAGCAGCCAGATAGGTAGCTGAGCCTCAATCATTTGATTACATTGTATGTAAAACATAGGAAAATCAGAGGAATTTCAGGGTTGTTTAGAGACTTTTCCATTGAAAGCATCACCAAACACCTTGGTTTAGGAAAGTGTATGGCTATAGGAGTATGAGCAGTAACATAACATAACCCCATCCCAGCACAAAGGGGACGATCTTACCAAAAAAAAGTTCTAAGTGGCAAATGAGCATGAAAATCAAGCATTTTTTTGGGGGCGAAAATCTTACCTTTGACTTTGTCAAAAAAATTAGGCCAAACATTGTTTCTCGCCAGCAGGGGGAGGGGGTGTGGCCTAGCTCCCCGGAAAGCCAGCAGATAGCAGCAGAGGGTGCCATTGTGCATGTGCTCTCTGTGTTCTGTGAGAATCTTCACTAGCAAGACCACAAAGGCAAGTGAGCCTGAACAATTCCATCCATGTAAAAATAGAATTTAAATATTACAATCAGTCTTGTGTCCTTTTCTGATTTCTCAGTTCTTTTACCTGCTTGAGCCACCCCTTGACCGGCAGGGCCAAAAGGTAAGGTCATGGCCAAAGGAGGATAGGTCCTGAGCACAGTGGAAAATTTTGCTAGTTTCTCCATGACCACCAACAGAACAGCCCAAGGTGCAATATTTGTCAAACATAGAGTATCATGGCAGCACTGATTTGTGTCCTCTCACGATGACTGAGGGGGAAGAAAGTGGGCTCTGTAGCACCTGATCTTTGGGCACCACAGGATTCTTTAAGGTTTCAAAATGGCTTCACTCATGACAGTAAATTGGTAAATGAGTTACCATGTGCAGAATCAACGTGGGAAGAGTGACCAGATCATAACCAACTTGCCCATGCTGCCCAGTTTTTACCACTAAGCTAGTCCCAATTGCCCGCGTTTGGCCCATATCCCTCTATAGCCATCTTACCCATGTAACTGTCTAAATGCTTTTTAAAAAATAAAACTGTACTCATCTCTACTACTCCTCTGGCAGCTTATTCCAGACACTCACCAGCCTCTATGTGAAACAGTTGCCCTTCTGGACCCTTTGTATCTCTCCCCTCTCACCTTAAACCTATGCCCTCTGGTTTTAGACTCCCCTACTTTTGGGAAAAGATGTTGATTATCTACTTTATCAATGCCCCTTATTACTTTATAGACCTCTATAAAATCAGCCCTAAGCCTTCTACACTCCAGGGAATAAAGTACCCAGCCCATCCAGCCTCTCCTTATAACACAACCATCAAGTCCTGATAGCATCCAGGTAATTTTTTTTTCTGCACTCCTTCTAGTTTAATAATATCCTTTCTATCATAGGGCGACCAGAACTGTATACAGTATTCCAAGTATGGCCTTACCAACGTCTTGTACAACTTCAACAAGATATTCCAGCTCCTGTATTCAGCATTCTGACCAATGAAACTAAGCATGCTGAATGCTTTCCTCACCACTCTGTCACCTGTCACTCCACTTTCAAAGAGCTATGAAGCTGTACCCCTAGATCTGTTCTATAACTCTCCTCAACGCCCTACTACTAACTGAGTACATCCTGGAAATTGACAAAGATGTCGCAGACAAAAAGACAAAGGGAGAGTAAATGGTAGTGATCATGGCTAAGAATGGTACCAATAGCAGCCATTAAGAGACCAGAATGTGTGAATGGCAGAACAAAAATGAACAGGACAATCTGAGGCATGTAATGGATGGGGTGAAGAAGAGAGGAGACAGTAATAGGGGTAAAGAGAGGTAAAATGAGATTTTAAAAGTTCAAACGTGAATAGAAGAAATTAAGATAAATTTTTTAAAAAGTAAAATGAATGTTTCATTTTGACCCTGAATTTGTACAATAAGAAGGCAAGTGCTGAATGAGAATCTGGGTTCAGGGATCGACTGGCTTCCTCCTGCTCAAGTTCTTCTATCATCTCTTACAGGCTGGGAATTGTACCATATCCATACTGATCTCCCGCTCCCCGACGTGTGCCCTCCCCCCAACGGAACTGACACTGGAAAGGGCTCTGCTCTCTGAAATGACAATAATTAACCACTAATTTGTTAATGAAGAATTATTAACTATTCAGTCATCTTTCAAATTGTGAGTCTCGCTGTTGAGATCAATTTTTCAAAAAATTCCAAAGAGTTGGGATTCACTTTAATATCATTCTTAAATTTGTTCAGCTGTTCTTTATTGTAATGGGGACTGTAAGTGACTTCACCGGGTAGCAGCCAGTTACTGAGCTCTGCGGAGTGTGTGAGGGATCAATGTCATTTGAAATACCATAATCAAACCAATGTGGTCATATTTTAGTTCAACGATTTGTGTTGATTCACCTCTCCTGCGCCATTTGGTTTCATTGTTTGTCCAAAGCACTTGTCCTGAAGATGTTGTGAAGTTATGCAGTTATGAGAAGATTCCTGGACCCGCCACTGCACCACACAGTCCTCAGAACGAATGCATCATCCTCACTGACTGTTTGCACCCCAGTGTCCAGGGGAGGCAAGCAAACAGAGAGGGGGAAAAGTGCTCTATAACCAATTTCAGGAGAAAATGCTGGGAGATTCACAACTGACAACCTAAGACATCGAACCAGCATCAGGAAACTATGATCGTTATGTATTTACAAGCAAAACAAACCAATTCAAACATTCTAGATCAATTCAATTTGAACAGCAATGTCCTGTTCCCTCCAGAAATGATAAGTTCAATTTTAAAGAATATTAGCGTTACCACTAGTGATTTATTTGGGGAGGCATGGTGGCACAGTGGTTAGCATTGTTGCCTTACAGTGCCAGGGACCCAGGTTCACTTCCTGGCTCAGTTCACTTTCTGCATGGAGTTTGCACATTCTCCCTATATCTGTGTGGGTTTCCCCTGGGTGCTCCGGTTTCCACCCACTGTCCAAAGATGTGCAGGTTAGATGGATTGGCCATGCTAAATTGCCCCTTAGTGTCAGGGGAACCAACTTGGGTAAGTGCATGGGGTTATGGGGATAGGGCCTGGGTGGAATTGTGGTCAGTGCAGAATCGATGGGCGAATGGTCTCCTTCTGCACTGTATGATTCTACAAATATCTGGAGAAGAAAAGTCTTGATCATCTAACTGTGCACTATTTGCATATCCCTAGTCTTATAAGTCTTAATTTGGAATATCTTAATCAAATTTAAAACTCTCGATTATATCCCTTCCCACCCCCCACACAGCTGAAACTTTAACTCAAGAGATTGAAAGTGAGTTGTCCTCTTCCTCTACAGTCTCAATCATCCAGTTGTTGGATACAGAATTTGGACAAAACAAGTTCCTAAGCAGCTCAATTTGAGCTTTAATTTTTACAAACTTAGCATTGCATTCTCCTGAGTCACAACAAGAAGCAAAGTCCAAAATAATTTCAATGATCACCATCACTCCGAGGCTGATTTTTAAAAGGGGACCTAATTGTTCAGCTGATCATCACATCATTCTGTCACTGGTTACATGGTTTACTGGGTCAGCTGACCCTTACAGCTTGTTACCATTGGTCACATTACAACAGATCCAATGTTATCACCAGTTGCGTTCTAATACTAATGTTTTTCACACTAAATGAGTTTGTTTTTATTCTTTCATGAGGAACAGGCATTGCTGGCAATGCCTAACTAAGGCAGCGCAGTGGTTAACACTGCTGCCTCACAGCGCCAGAGACCTGGGTTCGATTCCCAACTTGAGTCACTGTCTGTGTGGAGTCTGCACATTCTCCCAGTGCCTGTGTGGGTTTCCTCCAGGTGCTCCAGTTTCCTCCCACAGTCGAAAGACATGCTGGTTAGGTGTGTTGGCTGTGCTAAATTCTCCCTCAGTGTACCCAAACAGGCACCGGAGTGTGGAAACTAGGTTATTTTCACAGTAATTTCATTACTGTGTTATTGTAAGCCTACTTGTGATACGAATAAATAAACTTCAAACTTTAAACCAATTATGCTTCAACTGAGTGGCTTGCTAGGCCATTTCAGAGGGCAGTTGAGATTCAACCACATTGCTGTGGCTCTGGAGTCACATGAAGGCCAGACCAGATAAGGACGGCAGATTTCCTTCCCGAATTAGTGAACCAGATGGGTCTCTCTGACAAAGGTTTACTGCGCACCGCCACTGAGACTAACTTGTCTTACTTTAATACTAAACCTGCGTAGTATCTTTGAATTAGCACATGTTCAATGATTTGCATTCATATTCACCATCCGCATTTCTTATTTTGTTGCCAGATAATAAAGTCACTCATTTTGCCTCTGTAAATACTTCCAGTTAATGGAATTTCTGTTGCATGGACAGCAGACTTCAGACTGAAAATTAAGGGTTTGACGCAACTAAGAAACAGTTTCAGAGAGCTTGTTAAGTGTCAGCTGTATTGGCCCAGGTTTTTGAGTCACAAGTGGACCAGGCAGAGGGCAGATTGCCTTCACTAAAGGACACCTAACATATATGCCAGAATTTTATGCTCCACCCAAGGTGCTTTCTGTGCCAGAGGTGAGTATAGAATTGAATGGATGTTTTTTTCATCTGGAAACCTGGGGCTAAAGGGATAGGAGGGGAAGGGGGGATCGGGATATTGAATTTGATGATCAGCCATGATCAAAATGAATGGCGGAGCAGCTTGAAGGGCCGAATAGCCTACTCTTGCTACTAGTTTCTATGTAAACTGCCCAGCTTAACCCAGATGCAATTTCACACTTGGGCGGACAGGGGCTCAGGCAGGAAACCTACCCTTCCACCCATTAAGACCTGTAAGTAGCCACTTAATGTCCACGGAAGGGCCTTTTCCTGCTTATCCTTGAGCGGGTGGGGAGGGTGGAAAACTGACAAAAGTTATTTTCTCCATCTCGTGTGGGTTGGGGACAGGCCTCAATGTGAAGGCCCCTTTAGAGATAGGATGCCCTCCCCTCAGGACCTTAGAGCTCTGGACTGGCTGACCTTCTCTAGGCGTCCTCTGCCTTCCCTCCCCCAGGACTTAGCTTTGCAACAGTTCCGGGAATTTGTTCCAGGCAGAGTGCTGCAGTACCACTTCTGGCCACTGTAGCACTGTACCCAGTCTATTGGTCGACAGCTCTCCTAGGCAGGACTTCATTCCAAGGATGGAAATCCTGCCCGCTAGCTGTCAAGATGGTATTAAATGGCAGTGGGATTTCAAGGGTCAATGGTAGCTTGTTAGGCTCTCACAATGGCAAGTGCCAATCATCCGCCATCCTTAAAGTCTACCCATTGGCTGGAATTTTACTGCTCCTCCCACCATGGGAATGGGAGCGGGCGAGGGGTGAAACATGGGGTGATCTGTTGACCTTGGGTGGGATTTTACAGCTTTAGGACAAATGAGGCCATAAAATTCGGCCCATAATGTCTACAGGAGGAGCATTAATGAGGAAACCTGGGGAATTATTCTAAGGTGGTTAAAACAGGAGGAAATATGATCCAGAGTTTCTCCAAAATATTGGTTAGAAAGAAGAAATGTATAACACGGAAGAAGACCTTTCAACCCACCCAGCCTGTGTTGGTGGTTACACTTCACATGAGCAGTAATCCTAATCCCATAAGCCACTCTGTTACTATATCATTTTATCCTCTTTTACTCCCACCACCTATCCTATTGATAAATGTTGACTTTTACACCAGTAATGCATCCACAATTTTAAAACCCACCATGTTAAAAAAAAGCCCCTAGCTGCTCTCTGTGGGCAGCACGGTGGCACAATGGTTAGCACTACTGCCTCACCGTGCCAGGGACCCGGGTTCAATTCCTGGCTTGGGTCACTGTGCGGAGTCTGTACATTCTCCCCATGTCTGTGTGGGTTTCCTCTGGGTGCTCTGGTTTCCTCCCACAGTCTGAAAGGTGTGCTGGTTAGGTGCATTGGCCATGTTAAATTCTCCCTTAGTGTACCCGACCAGGCACCGGAGTGTGTCGACTAGGGGATTTTCACAGTAACTTCATTGCAGTGTTAATGTAAGCCTGCTTGTGACAATAATAAATAAACTTATTCCATTTAAATAAATTTATTCCATTAACCTTATGCCTACGTCTATTTCTCAAGTCATCAACAGTTGGTAACAGCGTGATGAAGGAACAGAGAGCTGTATATCCAGGTTTCCTGACAGCATCAATTTAGTTGGCACAGTAAATAATCTAAATGGGAATAGAAGGTTGCAAAGGGACATCAATAGATTAAATGGGCAGATAAAATGGTGGCAGATGGAGTTTATTATGGATCTAACTAAGATACAGATCAGCCAGAATCTAATTGCTTGAGGGTATGACTGGTTCCTGTAATATGTGAATTGCTAATATTTTATCTGATGGATGATTCTTGAAGTCCAATCTTACTGAGAGAAGTAAGTGTGACCACTTTAAGGAACAATTTCCAGAGACCATGCCTGAAAATGTGCAGTTTGAGCGTTACTATGAGGTAGTTTTGAGATAGATCTTAATTGTATTTGTCCAGTCCCCTAGGACCTAATTTGCCCTTGTACCAACACTAGCTTTAGAAACTCAAGTTCCTTTATCATCTTCTCAAACCTTTCTCCTCTGTCTCCTCCACCCTCACCTTCAACAATAAGTGCGAGGATTTTATGGATGTCTTTGCCACTAAGATTGATATCATTCAATCAATTAACTAGGGAGTTTTGTGGCGCAGTGAGTTAGTGTCCCTGCCTCTAAGCTGAAAGCTCCAAGTTTGAGTCCCACCCTAGGATTTGATGACCAAGGAAGCTGCGTTCATAATGTGGTCCAACAGGTTGAGTGTCAACCTCAAAATCCTTCCAAACACGCTAATGACTGGCAGTAAGATTGGGAGAGACTCCTGATTAGCCATGTTTGATGTGGAATTGTGCCACTCAAGCTATACGCCCCTGGCAACAGTAACCTGTTTCGAGGGAATTTTTAGCTATGGAAACACAGAAGTCTGCTTTAGTGCATCACGAAGTGTGGGAAGAGAATTTTAAATTGGAATTAACTGCCTCCCTAGTTAATTAGGTCAAACTTCCTCTAAATGTCCCTTCCGCCTCTTTGCCCTAGCCCGGAATGTGCACCTTTCTTGAATTTCTCTCCTCTCTTGCCTCATACCCTCTTTGCAATCAGGAGACTCCTCCTCTCTCAATTATATTCACACTAAACGGCTGACAACCCATCTTCCCTCCCTGGTGTCAGCTGATATTGTTCATGGTTCTCTCATCAGGTGCTGTCCATCTCTCTCTTACCACTGCCATCATCAACCTTCTCCCCAGTAAAATAACCTTGGTTCCACTGTCCTTGCCATCTATTGCTCCACCTCCAAATCCCCTGTCTTCTGCAAAGTCCTTGAATATATTGTCACCTCCCAAATCTGTGCTTATCTTTGCCAGACCTCGATGTCTGAATCGCTGCTGTCTCAGTTCATCTGCTGCTGGAGCCCTTTATTCCCTCTACACTTGACTAGCCCAACGCATTCTTGGTTGCTGTCCCACATTGTACCCACTGTAAACTTGTCATCCAAAATTCTATTCCCCATGTCCCAACTCACACCAAGTATCTAGTCAGGTAACAGTCCTACGCTCACTGGCATAGTGGTTAGCACTGCTGCCGCAGAGCATCAGGGTCCCAGGTTCGATTCCTGGCTTGTGCCACTATCTGTGCAGTGTCTACATGTTCTTCCCGTGTCTGTGTGGGTTTCCTCTCGGTGCTCCGGTTTCCTCCAAAGATGTGTGGGTTAGATTGATTGGCCATGCTAAAATTTAAAATTGCCCCATAATTTCAGAGGGTGTTAGCAGGGTGAATAGGTGGGGTTACCTGGAGACAGTCTGGGTGGGAGGGTTGTCGGTCCAGGTTTGAATAATCTCTCTTCACTGTATGGGTTCTATGTTATGAACCTCAGGGTGTGCACCACTGGTGGAGTGCAGCATTGTCACATTCAGACTTTTGGATTATTCCGTGACAAACAGCACAACATAAAAACACTGAGCGATAGAGGAAAACACAAGAGGAGCTGGAAGCTTTAGGCAGGATTGAGGGCTGTGCACACTGAGATTCGCTGCTTCCAAAGAATGGACACACAATTCTGGAGAGTAGAAAGAATAGTACTTTTCACAGTCTCAGCATGTCCTCAAGTGATTTACAGCCAAAGATGTAGACTAGAATTCTCCAGTCATTCACGCCGGCAGGATTCTCCAGTCCTGGCGGTAGTGCACCCCCGCCCGTGGATTTCCCGCTGATGTGGGAGGATGTCAATGGGAATTCTCTGGGAAGCCGGAGACTCTTGCCCATATAATTTTTGAAGTATAGGGTGGGATTTTCCAGCCCTTCCCACTGGCAGGATCTTCCAGACCTGCCAACGGTGACCACACTCCCGTGTCAGGTTCCCCACTGGTTGATTCTTGTGAACATTGTGAACTTTGATGGGACAAGAAGATCCCACTGGTTGCCAATGGTGAACAACCTCCACTCAGAAAACTATGCCATTGGAGGGGTAATTTGAGATGGCCAATTATGTTTTAAACAATGCAAAACTCATGAGGCAAATATCTCTGCATAAAGATCTAACATTTATTTAAAACAAAAACACAACAAGCAACTGCTCAAAGATAACCAAAAGGGTTGAGTAGCTCTGGAATAGAGCGACAGAACCTCTCTGATGAATCTAACATATACAATCAAAACCGATCAATTATAGATTTTCTTATCAATCATCCCCACCTCACATTGGTTTAAAATAAATTACATTCAGTACACATACATCAATAATAATCTCTGACATATCCCTGAGTTAATTGCATTTTACCATTCAGTATAATGCTATTTCATTTGTCCATTCAGCCCGGACATTAGCTCCTACCTTGGCTGAATTCATTTCCTTGTTGCTAAGCAACTATAGACACTCATCACAAAGGTCAAAGTGAACATTCCCACCAGCACACTGCCAAGTGGAGTAGACATGTCACCCCTGCATCCAGGTGCATATCTATTCTATGTCTGGACAATTAATGTCCCTATTCATAAAGTTGCAAAATATGTCCCCTCACCAGGAACTTCTGGTAAGAATTCTGCCCAGGTCTTTGGCTCTGAACTCTTCACATTTACCATCATCCCTTACGGTAACCCGCTCTTTGCTGGAGTGAACAATGATTCATACAATATTTCAAATACATTTTAAAAATCAGTAATAGTTTAAAATAATAATTACTTGTTTGTTTCTGTTACAACATTTATACGTGTAAACCATTTGTCTTATTAGTTTATTAGCTTTGTTTCAAGAATCATTTAACTCTTTACTAGTAGTACTGTCAGTGCGTTATGTATTCTGTCTATGACCTTTGTAGTTGACCAATAATCTCCCCGTTCGGGTCCATTGTCTCAGTTGCAATATAAGTAAATGCGATAGTTAATTTATACCCAGCGAGGTCCCACAAACAGCAGTGAGATAAAAGTCCAGTTAATCTGTTTTAATGATGCTGGGCGAGGAAGAAACAGTGGCCAAGAGACAAGGGAACACTCCCCTGCTCCTCTGAGTGGCATCAACCTCCAACGCAGTGGGCAGGCAGGGTCTCGATCACTGGAATGACAGCTCCTTTGCCAGTGTTGTAGTCTACAGCGGAGAGATAGACCAGATTTTGTGTGGGACAATGAATCTCTTTTCCATCAACCCTTTCCCCCTCCACTGTTCCCCCCTTTTTATCCCCTCTTTTCTCACCTTTTCTCCCCCTTTGCTTCCTTTTCCCCCCTTTTTCTCAATTTTATCTCTCTCCCACCCATCTGCCCCTGGAACTTACCCTCGGATTTCAGCTTCTCTACTGTTTGGCCGTTCACACCTTTTATTCTCTCTATTAGCTGCCATTAGCACCTCTTAACTTTTCCCCCTGGTTTCTGTAGCCAGGACTCATCTTTCATTCCCTCACACTACAGTATAAATATCTCCCACTTTCTATGCCTCTTAGCTTTGACAAAGGGTCATCTGGACTCGAAACGTCAGCTCTTTTCTTTCCTTACAGATGCTGCCAGACCTGCTAAGATTTTCCAGCATTTTCTCTTTTGGTTTCAGATTCCAGCAGTAACTTGCTTTTATTTTTTACTACAACCCTCTGACTCAAAAGGTGATGATTGATAATCTTCCAACAACAAAGGGGAATGGTAGACTTTAATTTGGGAGTGAGAAGCGTATATTTAATAGAAGATATAGAATCCTGAGGGGACTTGATAGGGTGAGTACTTGGGAAATGTTTCCACTCCTCTAAGGAGGTGCCTAGAACTAGGGGAACACAGTTTAAGAGTAAGGAGTCATTCTTAAAATGAGATGAACAGAATTGTTTTCCTTCAGAGGGTCGTGGAATTCTCGTCCTCAGAGCGCGAGTAAGGCATTGACTTTGTCCAAGGTACAGTTAGGCAGAGTTTTGATGGATGAGGGAGCCAAGGGGGACGGACAGGAAAGTGGAGTTGAGACCACTGCTGTAATCTTATTGAATGGCAGAGCAGGCTTGGAGGGCCTGCTCCTGTCCGAAGGCCTGTGTTCATAAAACATAGAATAGAATCCCTACAGTGCAGAAGGAGCCATTCAGCCCATCGAGTCTGTGCCAACTACAACACCACTCCGGCCCTGTCCCCACAACCCAAAGCATTTACCCTAGCCAGTCCCTCTCACAAATAGGGGCCATTTTAGCATGGCCAATCCATCTAATCAGCGCGTCTTTCGGATCGTGGGAGGAAACTGGAATACCCAGAGGAAACTCACACAGACATGGGAAGAATGTGCAAACTCCACCCAGACAGTGACCCAAGCCAGGAATCGAATCTAGATCCCTAGCGCTGGGAGGTAGCAGTGCTAATCACTGCGCCATCATGTCACCCATCTTCCTAAGTGAAAAACTACCTCACTTTTATTTTTGGAACTAATTCTGTTCTATTTTGAACACTGGGCTCTTTGTTTTCGTGGGCATGCACTCGATAAACGGTGTGGCCTACTGAGGTTTCCATGGTAACCAGGCAGCTTGGAGCATCCGTCTGAAGGAAGTAACAAGAGCGAAATGATTGATGAAGATTCTTTTTTGAAGTACAACTCTTCAATTTTCCATTTGTCCTGAGGCGCAGTTGAGTTATTAAAATCACGCGCACCAATGGGTTCTTTGCGTTCGCACCTCCAGCCACCTGGTGAACTATTCAATGTGCAGGAACGCTCAAAGTTGAAACCACCTCGAGTTAAGACTCTCCGTCTTGCCAGAAAGTGAGGAGAAAAGGTGAGCAGAGGCGCTGGGAAAAGAGCAGAAGGAATTTGCAATGAGGCTGGTGTTCGGTCCCCCATTTCCTCTGCAAGGGGGCAATCCACTGACGCAACACTTCACATCCTCATATCACCCAGAACAGTTTTGTAATTAGGTTTTACCTTATTTCGGCTTTCAAGAAGAAAACCTTGTACCTAAGTATAGTTTCACTCAGACTTCAGCAGAAGTTAGGACAAGTGAAGTGACCCCTTGCTGCCAGAGAGGCTGGTGTTGCATTAGAATTGAATCATAGAATCCCTACCATGGTGGCACGCTGGCACAGTGGTTAGCATTGCTGCCCCACAGTGCTAGAGACCCGGGTTCAATTCCTGGCTTGATTCACTGTCTGTATGGAGTTTGCACATTCTCCCTGTGTCTGTGTGGGTTTCCTGTGGATGCTCCGGTTTCCTCCCAAAGATGAGTGGATTAGGTGGATTGGCCATGCTAAAATTTCCCCTTAATGTCAGGGGGACTAGCTAGGGTAAATAGATGGGGATAGGGCCTGGGTGGTCGGTGCTGAATTGGACTGAATGGCCTCCTGCCCTGTAGGATTCTGTGATTCTGTGATTCCACTCAGAAATGGGGAGAGCATGCAGACTCCGCACAGACAATGACCCAAGCCAGGAACCGAACCTGGGTCCGTGGTGTTGTGAGGCAGCAGTGCTAACCACTATGCCGCCATACGGCTAAAAGAGATGGAGTAGGACTTAGCAGGCCATGAAGTTGCAAATTGTAATTCATTGAGTACAATTCTGCTGTTGTTGATGGCCTACATCGCCTCATAGATACCCAGTCATGAGTTGCTAGATCCGTTCGAAGTCTGTCCCATTTAGCAAGGTGATAATGCCACACAACATAATGGAACGTATTCTCAATGTGAAGACAGAACTCTGCCCATCGAGCCACCATGGCTGATCGGACACCACATTCCTTTTACACCCACTGTCCCCATAACTCTTTATTGTTAATCAGAATCTATCAATCTCTGCTTTAAACATACACAACAACTGAGCTTCCACAGCTTGCTGGGGTAGAGAATTCCAAAGATTCACAACCCTCTGTGTAAAGACATTTCTCCTCATCCCGATCCAAAGTGGCTTCCCCCTAATTGTGAAATTGTGCCCCTGGTTCTAGACTCCCCGACCAAGAGGAACGTCCTACCCACATCTCCCCTGTCTATTCCTTGAAATATTTTGTAGGTAACAATGAGATCACCTCACATACTCCAAAACCCAGCCCAGTTTTCCCAATCTCACCCCACAAGACAGTCCCACCATCCCCGGAACAAGTCTGCTGAACCTTCGCTGTACTCCCTCTATGGCAATAATATCCTTTCTGAGGTAAGGGAACCAAAACTGGACTCAGTAATCCTTTTATAGGATTGCTGAAACTCTATAAAAGTGTCAATCAATCAGACCTCTGAAGTAGCAATAGCAGAAAGTATAAGCACTTGACATCTCTTTATCTTCAGCTGCGATCTAACCAAGCTCCTATACAATTGCCCTCAGTGTGTCTCAGTTGAAATGCTCCTTGTTGATGTTGTTTATTCCTGTAGCTTCGCAGCGGAGACTATACCTTAAGATTACATCATTGCCTGTAAAGTGCTTTGGGTCATCCTGAGATTGTAAAAGGTGCTATGCAAATGCAACACGTTTTACTTTGACATGTGCTTCCTCAATGTCTACTCTCTCCCTTTGGTCCCACCTTCTTCCCAGAAGGTTTGCGAACATGGATCTCCATTTCTGCCTGCCCTGTGTCACCCTCACACAAGTCAACTGCATCCACCCTGTTATAGTATCATCCGTTTTCTTCCTCCCTCTCCCACCTTTTCTTTCCCACTGACAATGTCGCTATCTACTGTCTACTCCAGTGATGTGACCAAAGTACCCTTTCCCACTTTGATGTTACCCATTTATTTACTCTTTCCTCACATCATTCCCAAGGTGTAGCACGGCAGTTAGCATTGCTGTCTTATAGCGTCTGAGACCCAGGTTCGATTCCTGTCTTGGGTCACTGTCTGTGTGGAGTCTGCATGTTCTCCCCATGTCTGCGTGGGTTTCCTCCAGGTGCTCTGGTTTCTTCCCACACTCCAAAGATTAGCAGGTTAGATGGATTTGCTGTCCTAAATTGACCATTAACAGATAACGATGAACACGTTAGGTGGATTGTTCATACTAAATTGCCCTTAGTGTCCAAAGATGCGTAGGTTAGGTGGATTGGCAGTGCTAAATTGTCCCTTAGTATCAAAAGGATGTGCAGGTTAGGTGGATTGGTCATGCTAAATTGCCCCTTAGTGTCCAAAGATGTGTAGGTTAGGTGGATTAGCCATGCTAAATTGTCCCTTAGTGTCAAAAAGATGTGTAGGTTAGGTGGATTGGCCATGATAAATTGTCCCTTAGTATCCAAAGATGAGCAGGTTAGGTGAATTGGTCATGCTAAGTTGTCCCTTAGTATCCAAAGATGTGCAGGTTAGGAGAATTGACCAGGCTAAATTGCCCCTTAGTGTCCCAAGATGTGCGAGTTCGATGGGATTATAAATATGTGAGGTTATGGCATTGGACTGGGAAAAGGGCCTGGGTAAAATGCAGAGATTCGGTGCAGACTTGGTGGCCTGAATGGCCTTTTCTATGCTGTAGGGATTCTATGATTTTATGATTTCCAGCACTTCCTCATTAGTCTTTCTGCCTATGTAGGACATGTTTTCCATCTCAAATGCATTCAGCTCCCCAGTAATCTATAGTTTACCATTTGGGAGGCAAGTGGGTGCTGGAGTCAGGCACAGGTCGGAGGTGGCCAGAGGGAGTGTTGAGTATAATAGGGCAGCCTTGGTACGCTGGCACTTCATGTCAGTTGTGCTGTTAAATAGTGGGCCCTCTGGCCTTCACTCTCCCTCAACCCCCACCCACCCCTCCAGGCCAACTCACACCAATACATGCCCCACAACCTCCTCAATCGCTCCTCTTTCCTGCCATGCCAAACCATGGCCCTCCACCTACCTCCAACTGGCTGCCATGCCATCTATGTCAACTAATGGCACTTGACACCGCTATAAAGAACAAAGAACAAAGAACAACACAGCACGGGAAACAGGCCCTTCGGCCCAACGAGCCCGTGCCGCCGTCCCACTGTCTCAGTGACCTATTCATGATTTTAGTCTACACCTAACGTGCGAGGATCAGGGAGGTCCAATTTAGGGACAATTTAGTACCCAATCAATCAGCCTAAAAGCACATCTTTGGGGGATGTGGGAGGAAACCGGAGCACCCGGAGGAAACCCACGCAACCACGGGGAGAACGTGCAAACTCCCACAGACACAGGCCCAAATCCATGTGTCCGCACAGCAACAGAGATAGTCTCTGAGCTGTCATGTTGCCCTCGAGATGGTCCAGTTTAAGCACACTAACGACATGAAGCAATAGGCTATCTTGTGTAAATAAACATTGAGACATTAACAAATAGTTCGAAGACAAAAACTGTCAATAAAGCAATATTTTCCTTTGCATGCAGCTGTTTCAAAAGACTAATGGACATCTGGACTCTCAGCTAACTGTTATCCAAATAGCCTTTGGATTGGCATGGGTAGCATGGAGACTCTTTCTGAGTTCTGCCCCCCTATCCGGGGAACTGTCTGACCCTCAATTCATTGGTTTCCATTAAACTTGAACTGGCTCTATAACAGTGGGCAGATATCAGATAGCAATCTTGGGGAACAAAGAGAAATCCTTGTTCAGGGGAGGCGATGGCCTAGTGATATTAACGCTAGATGATTAATCCAGAAACTCAGCTAATGTTCTGGAGACACAGGTTCACATCCCACCATGACAGATGGTAGAATGTGAATTCAATAAAAAAATTGGAGTTAAGTATCTAATGAAGAGAAAATGTTGCTTGACTGACAGCTTTTTAATTTGATCTATTTGTTAATGGTTCAATGTTTATTTACACAAGATAAAGAAGTGTCGAATGCTTATACTTTCTGCTATTGCTACTTCAGAGGTCTGATTGATTGACACTTTTATAGGGTTGCAGTAACAGTGCTTTTTTAAAGAAAATTACAGATGGCTTTTTTGAAGCTTTTGCACACATGCCACTGGTTGTGATATCCGACCCCTCCCATCTACTCATAACCCCACATGACCATGAAACCGTTGTTGATTGTAGGAAAAACTCATCTGGTTCACTAATGTCCTTTAGGGAAGAAAATTTTACCAGATCAGGCCTACATGAGACTCCAAAGCCATAGCAATGTGGTTGGCCCTCAATTGCTCTCCAAGCGCAACTAGGGATGGGCAATAAATGATGGCCAGTTGGCAACACCTATGTCCCACGAATGAATTAAAAAAAATCCTTGTTTGGGTACCTCACACTGGACCAGCAGACCGGACTTGCATTTCTGCATAAACCCTTCATGACTCTGGGATATCCCAAAGTGCTTTACAGCCAATGAAGCGATTCTAAAGTGTGGTCACTATTGTCCTGTGGGAAACGTAGTGGACAATTTTCACACAGCAAGATCCCAGAGTCAGCAATGTGATACTGAACAAATCAACTTTATTGTGATGTCGATGGAGGGCTAAATAGTAGCATGGGATTGTTTATGTACTCCTGTGTGGGCAGATAGGCTCCTCAGTTTGCCACCTCATCCAAAAAGCAGGTCCTCTGATAATGCAGCACTCCCTCAGTAGCACACAGTCATTTGGGCCTAAATTTTGTACTAGGGTCCCTGGAGTGGGATTAGCACTCACAACCCTTAAACTCAAGAGCGCCACCCATTGAGCCACAGCTGTCATACACTTAATTTTGCAAATGTTACTTAATTACGTCAAATAACCAGCGAACAATATTGTCTTAACCATTTGGCACAGGGGGCTAGTTTCGATTTTAAACGATCTCTCTCCCTCCATTTCCTTAACCACCAACAATTCGATTTAAGTCAATACTTAAATGCAGCTGGGTAAAATTTATTTACATACAAAATAAAATCAGTATAATATTACAGATTGATCACTTTTTTTAACATGAAGAATAGCTTCCCATTCTGTGAGTCACATATGTAATCAAAAACAATAGGCTGGCACAGTTTTTAGCACTACTTCCTCACAGCACCAGGGTTCGATTCCTGTCTTGGGTCACTGTCCGTGTGGAGTTTGCACAATCTCCCCATGTCTGCGTGGGTTTCCTCCAGGTGCTCTGGTTTCCTTCACACTCCAAAGATGTGCAGGTCAGATGGATTGGCCATGCTAAATTGTCTCTTAGTGTCCAAAGGTGTACAGGTTAAGGTGGATTGGCCATGCTAAATTGTCTCTTAGTATCCAAAGGTGTACAGGTTGGGTGGATTGGCCATGCTAAATTGGCCCTTAGTGTCCAAAGATGTGCTGGTTAGTTAGATTGACCATGTTAAATGCGCAGGGTGATGGGGATGTGGTAGAGGAGTAGAGGGGTGGCCCTAGGTGGGGTGCTTTTTTGGAGAATGGGTGCAGACTTGATGGGCTAAATGGCCTCTTTCTGCACCGTGGTGATCAGTTGGATTCTAATTGAATTTCTGAGGCAGCAAGGGACAATTAACATGGATATTCTAATCGTTCTGTTTTATTATTGAACTGAAACGAAGAGAAAGGTGCAAAAAAATGATGGTGTGGCAGGAAGATCTATGTGGCCCTTTTGACTCCCATATTTTTTGTCAGTTTGCCATGCGTGATGCCAGGGCCACTCCTGTACACTTGGATGCCAACCCAGTGTTGAACAAATTCTTTCTCTTCATTCACCCTTTGACCCTCTACATGGGACCCTAAGAAGGAAGCAAAAAAAAAGACATCCCATCATTATTAGCAAACTTGCAATGGGCTGACACATTGCAATGGTTACACCGGCAGACATTTGGTGCGTAGGGTTGCCAACCCTCCAGGATTGCCCGGCAATCTCCAGGAATTGATGCTTTAATCTCCAGGACACCGCTGCAAGAAAAACCATCAGCATTTTCTTTTTCAAAATGATTCGGAGGGTTTTTTTTTAAATTGCAGATTTAAGGGGAGAGAGAGGCTGATTAATTAGTCAAGAATCATCCAATTGCAGAACAAAAAGTAGACTCACTTTTTAACTGAGTACAAGAGTTGGGAATCATGTTGCAACTATATAAAATCTTGGTTAGGCCGTACTTGGGGTATTATGTGCAGTTCTGGTCACCACATTTCCAGAGGGATGTGGAAGCTTTGGAGAGAGCGGAAAGAAGGTTGACCAGGATGTTGCCTGGTCTTGAGGGTGTTGACTATAAAGGAGTTCAACGGAATTCTCTGCCCGTTGAAGTGGTGGAGGCTGCCTCGCTAAATATTTTTAAGACGCGGGTTGATGGGTTTTTGATAAGAGAGGGGATTAAGGGTTATGGGGAGAGGGCGGGAATGTGGAACTGAGCCACGACAGATCAGTCATGATCTTATTGAATGGCGGGGCAGGCTCGAAGGGCTAGATGGCCTACTCCTGCTCCTATTTCTTATGTTCTTATGAGAGTTTGAATAAACTAGGATTGTTTTCACTGGAACGATGGAGGGGAGACCTGATAGAGGTCAACAAAATTATGAGAGGTACAGGCAGGATGAATAGTCAGGGTGGAAGTGTCAGTCACAAGGGGGCACAGGTTCGAGATGGGGGAGGGGGAAGTTTAAGGGCGAAGAACAGAAAATGCTGGAAAATCTCATTAGGTCTGACAGCATCTGTGGGAGAGAATAGAGCCAATGTTTCAAGTCTGGATGACCCTTTGTCAGAGCTGTTTTAAGTTTAAGGAAGATGTGCGGAGGAGAGTACTGGATGCCTGAAATGCGCTGCCAGAGGAGGTGGTGGAAGCAGGCACATGAGCAACATTTAAGAGGCATTCGGATGGGCACAGAAATAGAGAATAGAGGGATATGGACTGAGTAAGGGCAGAAGGTGTTTTTTAGTTTAGTTAGGGCATCATGATTGGCACAGACTTGAAGGGTTGAAGGGCCTGTTCCTGTGCTGTACTTTTCTATGTTCTTTATTCTTGATTGCTGATGGTTAGTGGCAGATGGTGAGAATAGGCAGCCAATAGGGAAAGAGTAATGGGTGGTACACTTGGAAGTGAGCGTTGCTTGGTGAAGGCTTCTGGGTAATATCCAGCCAGAGTTGGCAACACCTTTTCTCTGCCTGACCTCCATGTTGGAGGAGTGACATTTGGTGTAACACGCACAACACGTTACTAGATTTCCAGCGCAGCCAAATTAATCAAGCTTAAATGAGTGGATTGGATTGATTTGCTTTACTCTTTCACAGGATGTGGGTAACACTGGCTAGGCCAGCATTTAAAGCCCATCCCTAATTGCCCTTGGGAAGGTGGTGGTGAGCCACCTTCTTGAACCGCTTCAGTCTTTAATGTAGGTACATCCACAGTGCTGTTAAGGATGGAATTCCAGGATCTCGGTGACAGTGAAGGAATAACGATATATTTCCAAGTCAGGATGGTGAGTGATTTGGAGAGGGAACTTCCAGGTGGTGGTGTTCCCATGTACCTGCTTCTCTTATCCTTCTAGATGCTAGTGGTCATGGGTTTGGAAGGTGCTGCCTAAGGAACCTTAGTAAATTCCTGCAGTGCATCTTGTAGATAGTACACACTGCTGCTACTGAGCGTCGGTGGTGGAGGGAGTGGATGTTTGTGGATGGGGTGCCAATCGAGCTTTGTCCTGGATGGAATGGCGATGTATTTCCAAGTCTGGTGGCTTGGAGAGGAACTTCCAGACGGTGGTATTCCCATGTATCTGCTGCCCTTGTCCTTCTAGATGGTGGAGATGGTGAAAGTCTTGGTGAATTGCTGCAGTGCATCTTGTAGATGGTACACACTGCTGCTACTGAATGCCAGTGGTGGAGGGGATGTTTAAAGTGGTGGATGTTTAAATCCAGTCAAGCGAGCTGCTTTGTCCTGGATGGTGACAAGCTTCTTTGATGCGTTGCTGGAGCCACACTCACCAGTGCGAGTGGGGATAGAAAGAAACCACTCCCCTGAGAGGGAGCGAGCCCGGAACAAGGAGGTTCCACCTTACAGTAAGAGCTTGGCTGGTCATAACTGTGAAAGTAAAAGTAAACTAAAGTTTATTTATTAGTCTCACAAGTAGGCTTACATTAACATTGCAATGAAATTACTGTGAAAATCCCCTGGTCACCACACTCTAGCACCTGTTCAGGTACACTGAGGGAGAATTTAATGTGGCCAATCCACCTAACCAGCACGTCTCTCAGACTGTGGGAGGGAATTGGAGCATCTGGAGGAAACCCACGCAGACACAGGGAGAATGTGCAAACTCTGTGCAGGCAGTGTCCCAGGCCAGGAATCGAATCCAGGCCTTAGCGCTGTGAGGCAGCAGCACTAACCACTGTGCCCCACCCCCTGATGTCAGGAAGCATTTCTTCATGGAGAGGGGAGTGGAAATCTAGATCTCTCCACCCCCCCAAAAAAAGCTGTTGAGGCCACGTGCTAACTGAATATTTGAAATCTGAGATTGTTAGCTCTTGGTTAGGTAGGGGGTATGAAAGGATATGAAACTAAGATGGGTAAAGGGAGTTTATATGACCTAATCAGGTATATGATCTAATTCAATGATTGAATGGATGTTCATGTTGAGTGGCTTCAATGCTGGTGGGACTGTAGATTCCCACCCAAATCAATGGAACTCTGGCTACTTTCCAAATTTTCCAGTCCTGCCCATGCCAATTCCCAACATTGGTGGGACTGAAAAATCCCAGCCTATGGGCGGAACAGGAAAACCCTGGTGTACAGGTGGGATTGGAAAATCCCAGCCCACAGATAGGACTGGAAAATCATAACCTATGGGTGGGACCAGAAAATCCTGGCCAATGGGCAGGACTGGAAAAACCCAGCCTATAGGCAGGACTGGAAACTCCTGGCCTACAGGTGGGACTGGAAAATCCTGGCCTATGAGGGGACTGGAAAATCCCAGCCTATGGATATGACTGAAAAACCCTGGCCCATGCGTGGGTCTGGAAAATCTTGGCCTATGGGTGGGACTGGAAAATACTGGCCTAGAGACATGACTGGAAAATCCTGGCTTATGGGTGGGACTAGTAAATCCCAGCCTACGGGTGACGTTTCTGTTTTCCTCTTGGTGCCACATGGGATGAGAAAAGTGGTGTGTAACCCATAATCAGATTTTCTCGCTATATTGTCCCACACTTGGTAGGAAAGTGTCCTGGATGCATGTCCCATACCATCACACTGGCAGGGCGGGGGCCAAAGAGTTGGCAACATGTCGGCTTTCTTAGAGGGTTCCAGTTAAAAAAAAGGACAAAGAATCCTAACTCCCTACCCTCAGACACAGAGATACCCCCCACTGTGTACATAGGGAACACCCCAACCTACATGGAGAACCCTCCCCAAACCAAGTGCATGAGGACTCCCCCTACCATGGATATGGAGACTCTCCCAACCATGTATACAGTGGACCCCCCCCCCCCACCCCACCACCACCAAGGGCATGGGGAACACCCCTACCCAAATTCCCCGCCATACACTGAGGGAACATCCCATCCTAACCATGTACCCAGGCCATCTCAACCATGTACACGGTGACCTGCCAATTATGTACACAGGGAACCCCATCAATCCATGGGCATAAAGATCTCCTTCATATGCACACAGGAACTCCCCCTTCCTGAAGCACCACAGGGGCACACCTCCCCACCCTCCCAACCCTCCCAACCCCAGTGCTGCCCCATTGGCGCTGCCTCCTGGTACTTCAGGGGCACTGCAGGGGGCACTGCCCAGCGATGTCCCAGCCCTGCCTAGTGGCTGTACTTATCTGTGCGCCCTCAGCATGGTCTGTTTGCCAGGTTCATATTGCTCCTGACCTGGTATGAACAGGAAATTCCAGTGTCATCAATGGTGGTGGGGCAGGGGTAAGGGGAGAGGGGAGGATAAATGATCACACCATGAGACCTCACTCTTGGTCTCTTGTGGAAGTTTTCATCCCTGTGAAATGGTGGGTGCAAAATCCTGGGCATATGTCCTTAACACACAGGCCATGTTCAGGAGCCAACTCGTTCTGAGAATGGGAGCCAGTTCAACAACATGCAAAAGTATTTTGGAAACTTGACCAATTAGTAACTGAGGATGAACACGGACATGGAGGATGATGGGGAGAGGGGTTGTGAGGGGAGGTGGGGGGATCCATTAGAAATTAGGGCAACGTTGTCAACAAGTGAGGCTGGGGTTAAAGTGCCAGCTAGAGACCAGCAGCAGCCTCCTTTGACCTGCCCATTCCTGGTTACGAATTTGGTGGGGTTTTTCTGAATGAGGGTGTTTGCGTAGCAGGTGAACCATGCAAAATGCCATATTGGTGGGACTGGAAAATCCTACCAATGGTGAGTCACCTGCACAAAGCACACCGCAGATGGGGCTGGAAAATCCCACCCAAACAGATCCTCAGGTAGAGACAGGAGCTGGGAACTCTGCCATCCAAATTCCCGACTGAAATCGGCAGACCTTCGACTGGTCTGTCAAATTTTCCAGTCCCACCCATGATGGTTCTGGCCATGGAAGGGACAGGAAATTGGAAGCTGAGGCAAAGCAGGAGAAAAAAAGCAGAAAGGATTATTCATCTTCATAGAATCATAGAATCCCTACAGCGCAGAAGGAGGCCATTTGGCCCATCGAGTCTGCACCGACAACATAACCCCACATATTTAACCTGCTAATCCCCCTGATACTAAGGTCAATTTAGCACGGCCAATCCACCTAACCTGCACATCTTTGGCGTGCAGGAGGAAACCAGAGCACCCAGAGGAAACCCACGCAGACACGGGGAGAACATGCAAACTCCGCACAGACAGTGACCCAAGCCGGGAGTTGAACCCAGGTCCCTGGCGCTGTGAGGCAGCAGTGCTAACCATTGTGCCACTGTGCTGCCCATCTTCCCGCACTGCTGCTGCCCTGCTCTCTGCTGGAGTGCGCTTGCACTGACCAGGGCTGCCACTGCATCCCAGGCAGGGGGTGTGACCCTGCTGGAAGGCCGTCTCCCGAAGCAGGAGTAGGGGGTGTCTCGCTTCTGCTCCACCCCATCAGCATCTTTGTGAGGGCCCCATCTGAAAAGCATGGTGCCATCCTCTGCCACTGTGGGGCAAGTGCTGGGGAAGGGTTTATGTGAAGCTCCCCAGTGTGTTTGCAGCAGTTAATTCATTGCGGGGCAGGTGAATGTGTGGGAACGCGTCACTAGGGCGCTGTGAAACTCGTGGGCATAAAAATGATCATAATGTGGCCTAGGATTTGGCCCAAAAATATGTCAACGCTATTGGAGGGAACCATTCCAGGCATGATCTCACCACCTGTTCATACCACGCTCCCATTGCAGTGAGGTCGGAGAATTTGGCAACCAGCCAAGTCTCCGTTCACTGTGGCAGGATGGGAAAATCCGGCTGGCATGAACAATGGGAAAATTCCGGCCTCTGTTGTTTTGCAGCGGAACCAGCATTGCCATTTTTCGGTAAGATTTGGCCTGCGGTGTGTAATGTCAACTATCGTCAACAGTGACAGATTTAAGGCCAGTTATTCTGTATGTGCAGCACTCATTAATAGAACAAACACATTGAGAAGAATGGAGTTATACTGAACACCCAAGAGTTCGAGCAAGGGTCGGCTAATCCTTCAGATGCAGACATCTTTCTCAAAGACAAATGAGTTAAGGTGGTTGTGGTGAGAGGTTAGCTAGGGCTCCGTGACCGCATTCTCAAATCTGTGTTACAGGGCTAAGCATTCATAGAAACACACAAAAATACAAGCAGGATTAGGCCATTCGGCCCTTCAATCCTCATCTGCCATTCATTCTGATCATGGCTAATCATCAAATTCAATATCCTGATTCTCCCCCTTCCTCCTATATCTCTTGATCTCTTTAGCCCCAAGAGCTATATCTAGGCTGGAATTCTCCTATCCCTCCTGCCACTGGAAATTTAGCAGGTAAGTTGTGGAGAACTTGAAATTCCATTGGCAATCAGGCGCAAATTTTTCAGCTTTTAGACCAGCCGGAGAATTCTGCCCCTAATTTCTTCTGGAAATCACACAACATTTTGGCCTCAACTACTTCCTGTGATAGTGAATTCCACACATTCACCACTCTTTGAGTGAAGAAATTTCTCCTCGCCTCAGCTCAGTTTACCCCTTATCCTCCATCTATGACTCCTAGTTTCAGACTCGGGATTCAATTCCACACCAGAGACTTAAGGCGGGACTTTTCAGGAAAAGAAAGGGTTAGAATTGGCTGGGGACTCACTCGCGAGAAAGACCTGCCTCAGAGACTGACTGGTTGTTCTGTCATCGTTACTGGGAATGGCGGCCATAGTGGAGACTGCGCACAGTTCTCAGATTCAGAGTTCCTCGGAGTTCCAGTAGCCCCCACCTCCCCCCAACTCCGTCCAGGATACGGGTGTGTTTGGTGGGCAGCGGGAGGGGAGAGGAGGGGAACAATTGCCCTTGGCTGTGCGGAGGTAGCAATGGAGTGGGCGTTGGGTTGGAAAAGCCAGGGGCAGAGGGAGCACAAATCTTTGGGACAATCAGTTGGGACATATGCCTGCGTGAGAGACATATCTCCCCCACCATCTCTCTCCCCTCAATACCATCTCCCTTGTCCCACCCCCCCAGTAAAATTTCAGAGAAGATGGGAATGCTCCCTAGCCAATTTCATGAGCCCTCCTCCTGCAGGCACTCCAACAACGGTTTGGATGATTCTACCCTTGGACATCAACTCTTGGCTGGTACTCCAGTGCAGTGCAGAGGGAGTGCTGCCCTGGCAGATGGTGCCATCTTTCAGAAATGGAGCTAAAATCCTTGGGCATACATAAAGATGATCCCATGGTGCCAGCTTGAGAAAGAACAAGGAAGAATTCTCCCTGATGTCCTGGCGATCTTCATCCAACAAGACAAAAGCAGGTTACCTGGTCAGTTCTCACATTAGGGACCTTGCTGTGTGTAAATTGGGTGCTGCATTTCTCACATTGCAGCTGGGGCTACACTGCTTCACAGGCAAGGTAGCTGCGGCAGTGCTGGGCTCCCTCAGTGCTGCATTAGGGTGTGAACCTAGACCCTGTGCCCATGGTGTCACAGTGGTTAGCACTGCTGCTTCACATTGCCAGGGACCCGAGTTCGATTCCCAGCTTGGGTCACTGCCTCTGCACGGTCTGCATGTTCTTCATCTGCAATGTAGGGATTCGATAAAAAAGGCGCGGCACGGTGGCACAATGGTTAGAATTACTGCCTCACTCCCCAACCCGAGAACGATCTGACCTCCCTCCTCCTCCCTCCCCACCACCGATCTGAGTCAGGGAGCTGTTGGAAGCTCTGAACTTCCCTCTTCAGCAGCTGGAGCGCCCGATTCAGTCTTTTATTCAGCGGGTCCGTTACGGCGCAGTTCCGGCTCGGCTAATGCGGTGGTAAAGGGGAAAATGCTGATAAAGTCGGGTTGGCAGTTCATTAATTCAATTTAAATACATGCAAATGTATTTAAATAGTCGTTGTGCCCGTTTCGGGTGTGAATCGGATCACCGCTATTCCTGGGTCTCAGTAAAATGGCTATCTGTGCGGACGTGGGCGTGATTACGTTAATGGCCTCACACCCGACTTTACCACGTTTTCGTGCCCGAAAACAGGTGCGACGCAATGGTAAAGTAGGGCCCATGGTCTTAGTGACCAGACCAGACCATTGTGCAGTGGGAGTCCATTCCCCTAGGGCTGCCCCTGGCCACAGTTGAAGCCAGGCCTATGTCCCAATTGATCATCCCAAAGATTTGTGCTCCCTCCGCCCCTGGCCTTTCCAACTTAATGTCCACCCACCGCCAAGGGCAATTGTCCTCCTCCCCTTCCCCCCCTGCTGCCCATCAAATATACCCGTGTCCTTGGGAGTGGGGTGTTGGGGGGGATGGTGGGGGCTACTGGAACTCTGAGCAATTCTGAGTGTCAGGGGCACAGTCTTTGGGTGGGACTGGATGATCTCAATGGAGAACAGGGTCAGAATATCTCCCCGTAAAATCTGCCTGGAGCACTGCTCCCCACCCATGAACCCCAGTTTCGCATTGGAAGGCCACCTCCTGGCAACTGTTCCCCAGTCCCTCTGGAGGGCTGGAGGCCAATGAGATAATTCCAGTCAACGTCCAACAATGGTCTTAATAGACCTTTAACGAGGTCAGTTGGCTGCCTACAGACAGTTAGCTGTGCTCCCCACCCACTTCAGTCCCACCATCAGGAAGATAGTCAGAAAGTGGGATGGATTTAGGGAACTGGCCCTCCACTTGGTTCACCTCAGCACAGGCTCCATCCAGGTCAAAAAATTCAGGCCCTTACTTCTGGCCATCTTATTCGCAGTAACTTTTATCACAATAGGATGATATTTCAAGGGCAACTTGCATGACCAGAGACTTAGAAAGCTTTGAACATTTCCTCACAAGGCCAGGAATCGGTGATGATTACGTCGGCAAAGGGATTTAGATGGGTAGCATGGTGGCACAGTGGTTAGCATTGCTGCTTCACAGTGCCAGGGAAGCAGGTTCAGTTCCAGCCTCCGGTCACTGTCTGGGTGGAGTTTGCACATTCTCCTTGCATCTGCATGAGTTTCCTCCGGTTTCTGCTCCCAGTCCATTGATGTGCGGGTTAGATTGACTGGCCATGCTAAATTGGGGGTTAGCAGGATAAATATGTGGGGTTATAGGAATAGGGCCTGGGTGGGATTGTGGTCGGTGCAGATCTGATGGGCTGAATGGCCTCTTACTGCAATGTTGGGATTCTATGAGAAATAGTTTAAATAAGTGGGCGAGGGTCTGGTAAATGGAGTACAATGTTGGTAAATGTGAGCTCATCCATTTTGGTAGGAATAACAGCAAGATGGACTATTATTTAAATGGTAAGAAATTGCACATGCTGCTGTGCAGAGGGATCTGGTGTCCTTGTGCAGGAATCGCAAAGAGTTGGTTTGTAGGTGCAGCAGGTAATTAAGAAGGCAAATGGAATTTTGTCCTTCATTGCTCGAGGGATGGAGTTTAAAAACAGCGAGGTTATGTTGTAGCTGTATAAGGTGCTGGTGAGGCCACACCTGGTGTACTGTGTACAGTTTTAGTCTCCTCACTTGAGAAAGGATATACTGGCACTGGAGGTGGTGCAGAGGAGATTCACTAGGTTGATTCCAGAACTGAGAGGGTTGGCTAATGAGGGAAGACTGAGTAGACTGGGGCTATACTCATTGGAATTTAGAGGAATAAGGAGGGATCGTATAGAAACATATAAGATTATGAAAGGAATGGATATGATAGAAGCAGGGAAGTTGTTTCCACTGGTGGGTGAAACCAAAACAAGTGGGATAGCCTCAAAATAAGGGGGAGCAGATTTAGGGCTGAGTTGAGGAGGAACTTCTTCACCTGAAGGGTTGTGAATCTGTGGAATTCCCTGTCCAGTGAAGCGATTGAGGCTACCTCATTGAATGTTTTTAAGGCAAGGATAGATAAATTTTTGAACAGTAAGGGAATTAGGGGTTATAGTGAGCGGGTGGGTAAGTGGGGCTGAGTCCACAAAAAGATCAACCATGATCTTATTGAATGGCGGAGCAGGCTTGAGGGGGCCAGATGGCCTACTCCTGCTCCTAGTTCTTATGTCTATGTTCTATCCAGAGGGAAAGCAGGTTAACTTTGTTTATTTCTCTCTATAACAGTTGCTGACACAGGAAGGATGTTGAAACCTGATTAGACACAATAAACAATTTAGTTGCAAATATATTTGGTGCCAGATTTAAATTCTGCTTACTTCTGGCATATTGGACAAAATTTTCACATCCCTCCTGCTGCGGGGATTGTCACTGGCGGGACACGGACTGTGCAAAGGTCCATTGACCTTGGGAGCAATTTTCCAGTCTTGGGTGGAGTGAGCGTGGCTGGAAAATCCTGTCCGTCACAGCATAAACCAGGGGTCCGACAAATACCTTGCATTCATATTGTACATTAAACAGAGAAACATCACCAAAAATAATTTGGCACCTTAGCTGGAATGTTACAGCTGCTCAGTCTGGCAGGATTTTCCTATCTCGCTGCAGTGAATGGAGATTGGGGCGGGTGCCAAATTCTCCAGCCTTACTGCAGCAAGACAAGGCGTGAATGGTTGGCAAGATCACACCCCAAGTCACAAAAGAAGGCCTGGAATTTCCTCCCTTAACATTTCAAATCTCCGTCTCTCTTTCCTTTACAACTCTCATTGAAGCCTATTTTACTGACCAACCTTCGGTCACCTGTCCTGATGTTTCCTCCTTTTGACTCAGTGTCAGATTTTCTTGATGGAGTCTCTGTGAAGTGCCTTGGGAAGTTTTCCTACATTAAAGACGCTACATAAATACAAGCTGTGAATTTTGCCATTGTCCAGGCTTAGGATTGAGAATGGCCACCTGGGCAAAATGACAAAAGGCTACAAGGTGGCACAGTGGTTAGCATTGCTGCCTCACAGTACCGGGGACTTAGGTTCAATTATCTGCTTGGGTGACTGTCTGTGTGGAGTCTGCACATTTTCCCCGTGTCTGCGTGGGTTTTCTCCCGATGCTCCGGTTTTCTCCCAGAGTCTAAAAATATGTGTGTTAGGTTGATTGGCCATGCTAAATTGCCCCTTAGTGTCAAGGACATTAGTAGGGTAGGTATATGGAGTTACAGGGATAGGGCCTGAGTGGGATTGTTGACAGTGCAGGTTCAATGGGCCAAATGGCCTCCTTCTGCACTGTGGGGATTCCATGATTCTATTAGCAGGAGGCAGTGACCTTGTGGTATTGTCACTGGACTAGTAATCCAGAGGCCCACTCTGGAGTCCCGGGTTTGAATCCCATTACAGAAGAAATTTGAATTCAATAAAAAATCTGGAATTAAAAATCATGAAACCATTGTTGATTGTTGTAAAAACCCATCTGGTTCACTAATGCCGTTTAGGGAAGGAAATCTGCCGTCCTTACCTGGTCAGGCCTACACGTGACTCTAGTCCCACAGCAATGTGGTTGACTCTCAACTGCCCTCTGAAATGGCCCTAGCAAAGCCACTCAGTTCAAGGGGTAATTAGGGATGGGCAACAAATGCTGGCCCAGCCAGTGACGTCTGCATCCCATGAAAGAATAAAAAAAAGAAACGTTGTGTGGAGCAGTTCCCTCATCAAATTAGCCCTTCAGGGTAAATTCGAAAAACAGGGACTGATGGGTGAATGAACAGAGGATGGCATGGAGACATACTGCCTGAGATCTGAGCATGTAGAGCAGTTAGTTCCTTCTCATCATCAATAAAGCGTCTTCGTCCCAGTCCATGGGTTCGAGAGATCATACAATCCACATAGATGTCCCAGAACATCTGTGCCAGGACCCAGAAGAGAGCGGCGTGTTTGGATTCATCCGACGATTTTAGGTAGATCATGAAGTCCCAGAAGCCACTGACGGTGTCTGCTATCCGGGGCTTCCTCATCTCCAGGAGCAGAGTGGAGGAGGATTCCCAACACAGAGGGTCAGCTCGACCCAGAGCTAGCGGGTCAATCTGTCCGTGGCAGGGGTACAGGGGTGGGAACAGCAATCCCATTACAGACAGCGTGCAGAGAAAACTGTGGTTCCTCGCCAGCCATCTTACACTCGTGGGGCCCATTTCCTGCAAAAAAAAATAGGGACGTGAGAGTTTGTATCAAAGGGGAATGAGCCGTGGAGTCATAGAAGTTTACAGCATGGAATCAGGCCCTTCGGCCCAACTTGTCCATGCCACCCTTTTTTTTAAAAACCCCTAAGCTAATCCCAATTGCCTTCAGCTGCCTGGATGCCAAGTTTTAGAAATCCATCTCCACACCTCTCTTTCTTACTTTGAGATGATCCCTAAAACTCACCTCTTTGACCCAGCTGTTTGTCACTTGTCCAAAAGGACTCAAGTTTTGCATGGTAACAGACCTGTGGCCTTGGGATATTTTGCTACCTTAGAGGCACTGGGCAGGAATTTCCGGCCACGCTCGCTCTGAGACCGGAAAATCCTGCCTGAGGTCAACGGACCTTTGCATGGTCTTCTCCCACCCACTACGATTCCTGTGGCAGGCGGGACAGGAAAACTCCGCTCTTTGTCTGTGAAACCTGCCGGGCTTTGTCACCATGCTGTGTTGTAACATGTTGATGACAATACTGTCTTGAATCGTGTGCTCACTGTGCTATATAAACATGGAAACTAGAAGCAGGAGTAGGCCATTCGGCCCTACGAGCCTGCTCCAGCATTCATTTTGATCGTGGCTGATCATTGAATTCAATATCCTTATCCTTCCTCTCCCCCCCAATATCCCTTGATCCCTTTAGCCCCAAAGGCTATATCTAATTCCTTCTTGGAAGCAGATAACATTTATACTACTTTCTGTGGTAGTGAATCCCATATATTTACCACCCTTTGGATGAAGAAATTTCTCCTAAAAGCTTTACCCTTTATCCTCAAACTGTGACTACGTTGGTTTCCAATCCCGTAACGCCTCAAATTTAAAATACTCAGTCTTGTGTTCATGTATCTCAATGGCTTCGTCCGTCCCTCTCTCCAACCTCCTCCAAATCCATAACCCACTGAAATCTCTTTGTTCCTCCAGTTCTGATCTCTTGTGCATCCCTTGCTTCCTTTCACTATGTTTAAGGTATGATGTAGGGGGAGATGGTGGCGCAGTGGTACTTTCATTGGGCTAGTAATCCAGAGCCCGAGTCTAATGCTCTGTGGACATGGGATCAAATCCCACCATGGCAGCTGGTGAAATTAGAAAATCAATTCATTAATAATTCAAGAATTAAAAACTAATCATGAAACTCTCAACAACTGTTATAAAAGAAATCCATCTGGTTCACTAATGTCCTTTAGAGATGGAAATCTGCCGTCCTTACCCAATTTGGCCTACATGTGACTCAGTGGCATAGTGGTTAACACTGCTACCTCACAGCACAGGGCCCCATGTTCGATTCCTGGCTTGGGTCACTGTGCGGAGTTTGCACGTTCTCCCTGTGTCTGCATGGGTTTCCTCTAGGGGCTCTGGTTTCCTCCTACGGTCTGAAGGATGTGCAGGTTAGGTGCATTGGCCATGCTAAATTCTCCCTCTGTGTACCTGAACAGTTGCTGGAGTGTAGTGATGAGGGAACTTTCACAGTAGCGTTCATTGCAATGTAAGCCTATTTGTGACTAATGAATGAACTTTAAACTTTAACCAGGTTAACAAACCTGAGTACAACTCCAATGGCACTGACATTGAGAGAGACCAATCAAGACAGATGTTAAGTTTAGTTTAACAATGTGACCAGGTTAGAACAGGTTAAAGAAAGAGCAAAACAACAGGGAAATACTTTTAATTGGATGAAACAATATTGGGCCACAGTCAGGACTTTGATAGATGCTGAGGTGTCATTAGTAGCTGGACAATGTGATAAGACAATGATAAACCAAACAAAATGTTTGGGCCTGTGACATTGAACTAATATGAAGGATTGGCATTCACAGGACGCCATTCACAGCTCAAAGCACTTTTCAACCATTGAAATACTTCCCTGGAGACCCGTCACTGTTGGATTTGACAAAACACGGCAGCCAATTGTATGCACAGCAAGATCCCACATGCAGCGATTGAAGGAATGATCAGATCATGGCCGGGATTCTCTGATCCCATCGGCCTCTCTGCCAGTGAGAAGGGAGAATTTGGCACTCAGCCAGAGCTTCACTCACTGCAGCGGGGCTGGAGAATCCCAGCCGCGGGCGAGGTCAGAGAATTCCAGCCTATCTGTTTCGATGATAGAAAGAAACAAGCTGTGTTTATTTTGTTGCATTTCGAAGGCATTACAATCACTGAAGTACTGCAGTGAAGTTACTGTGAAAATCTCCCAGTCACCACACTCTGTTCAGGTACCCTGAGGGAGATTTTAGCATGGTCAATGCACCTAACCAGCAGACTGTGGGAGGAAACCCACACAGACACAAGAGGAACGTGCAAACTCCAGACAGACAGTGACCCAAGCCAGGAATCAAACCTGGGCCTCTGGCGGTGTGAGGCAGCAGTGCTAATCACTGTGCTACCGTGCCACCCCAAGTCAGACAGCCCAGTGCCAAAGTGAAAAAGAACAGGGATGTTATTTGAACTTTAATCTTTATATCAACGGGACAAATCAAAATGAGCAAAAGTAGTCTGGAAGATGTAGAATGCTTTTATCACCATTTCCTAGAATAATACATTGTAAAAAAGCAATTTCAGATTTGGTATTGTGTAATGAGGCCAGGTTAATTAACATTCTCATAGTAAATGCCCTCCAGGAAAAGTGATCATCATAAAATTTAATTCCATGTCAGGTTTTAAAGTAGCATCCTCAAGTTAAAAACCATAAAGTTAACAGAAAGTCAATTATGTAAGTGTGAGAGAAGGGCTGGTTACAATTAATTGGATAAATAGCCTAAAAGTATGGTAAACACAGTGGAAAATATTTAAATAAATGGTTGAAAATGTTCAACAAAAATACATTAAAATAAAGAAAAACTCAGCTGGAAACATCTGTCCATGGCTAATTAGGGAAATTAAGGATGTTATAAGATTAAAACAATGTTGCAAATAATGACCAAATAGATGGTGGAATAAAATAAGTAAGTTGATTATTAGAGTGAATTAGCTAGAAGTACATAAACAATGCAGGAGCTTTCGCAAATATAAAGAGGAGGAGAGTAGCTAAAGTAACGGCTGGACAATTGGAGTAAGAAGTCTCACAACACAGGCAATTGGAGCCAGAGACAGGAAATATTATCACGGGGAATGAGAAAATGGCAAGGACGTGGTACAAATTTATATTTTATCTATATTTAAGTTTAAGATTATTTCTTAGTGTCACAAGTAAAGCTTACATTAACACTACGGTGAAGTTACTGCGAAAATCCCCTAGTTGCCACACCGTGGTGCCTGTTTGGGTACACCAAGGGAGAATTTAGCATGGCCAATGCACCAAAGCTTGTCTTTCAGACTGTGGGAGCACCTGGAAGAAATCCAAGCAGACATAGGGTGAAACGTAGACTCCACATAGACAGTGGCCCAAGCCGGGGGTCGAATCTAGGTCCCTGGTACTGAGAAGCAAATTGAGGAGAATGTTTTGAGGATGGAACTAGTCAGGTAGATGAAGGGGAGGTAGTAGACATAGGCCTGAACTCTACCACCTTGCCCGCCACCGAATCAGCATGGGCGAGGGTCCGACAATGGAAATCTCCGTTGACATTGGGTGGGAATTTCTGGTCTCACCCAAGCAAGCCTGTAAAATCCCACCCATCATATGCTTGCATTTCCGAAAGGTAATGGTAAGATTTCACACCAAAGATATAAGGAACCCAAGATAACGGTATTATGGAGTTGTGGGTGATAAATGAGCTTGGACAGATTGTCTAACGGCCAGGAAACAAAGATTAGTGATGCACAGAGTATTTTCAAGTTGGCGGGCTGTAATTAATGAAGTGTCACAAGGATCAATGACTGGATTCAGCTCTTACAATCTATATTAGTGACTTAGACCACTGGAGAGTAATATATCCATGTTTGTTGACAGGACTAAGCTAGATGGGAGTGTAAGCTGTGGGGAGGACACAAAGAAACTGAAAAGAAATACAGGCAGGTTAAGTGAGTGAACAACAAGGTGGCATAGAATCCCTACAGTGCAGAAGGAGGCCATTCTGCTCATCGAGCCTACACCAACAACTATCCCACCCTGGGCTTATTCCTTACATTTTTACCCTGCTAATCCCCCTGACACAAAGGGGCAATTCAGCACGGGTAATCAAACTAACCCGCACATCTTTGGACTGTGGGAGGAAACTGGAGCACCCAGAGAAAACCCACGCAGACACAGGGAGCATATGCAGACTCCACACCAACAGCGACCCAAGCGGGGAATCAAACCCGGATCTCTGGCACTGAGAGGCAGCAGCGCTAACCACTGCGCCACTGTGCCACCTGCGTCAGCTGGAGTATAATGTGAGGAGATGTGACGTTATTCTGAATCTGAGGTTATCCTTAATGGTGAGGGAGCCCAGTGCAGCAATTAAAAAGACACGGCTGAATCATCTTCAACTTGAAATGCTGAGTGGATTCAGTCCGGCTTCCTCCTGAGGTTCCCAACAACACAGGTGCAGGACTTCAGCCAAGTCGATCCACTCTGCATGCTATCAGGAAATGGATTCAGCAAAGGCTATGGACCCTGATAATATTCCAGCATTGATACCAAAGACTTGTGCCCTGGAACTAACCATGCCCCAAACCAAGTTGTTCCAGTTACAGTACATTTGTACAGCTACAATACATTTACTGGGAGGCGATGGTATTATTGCCAGACTATTAATTCAGAAACTCAGCTAATGTTCTGGGTTCAAATCCCGCCACAACAGATGCTGGAACTTGAATTCAATAAAAAAAACCTGGAATTAAGAATCTACAGATGGCCATGAAACCATTGCCAATTGTTGGGAAAATCCATCTGGTTCACTAATGTCCTTTAGGGAAGGAAATCTGCCACCCTTTCCTGGTCTGGCCACATGTGACTCCAGAGCCACAGCAATGTGGTTAGCACTGCTGCCTCACAATGCCAGGGACCCAGGTTCGATTCCCAGCTTAGGTCAGTGTCTGTGTGGAGTTTGCACGTACTCCCTGTGTCGGCATGGCTTTCCTCCAGGTGCTCCAGTTTCCTCCCACAGTCCAAAGGTGTGCAGGTTAGGTGGATTGGCCATATTAAATTGCCCGTTAGTGTCAGGGGGACTAGCTAGGGTAACGGCATGGGGATACGGGGATAGGGCCTGGGTGGGATTGTGGTAGATGGGAACTCGATGGGCTGTATAGCCTCCTTCTGCACTGTAGGATTCTGTGATTCTCAGCTGCCCTTGGGCAACTAGGGATGGCCAATAAATACTGGCCAGCCAGCAACACCCATGTCCCATGGATGAATAAAACAATATATACCTTTCATTGTGGAAAAGTGTCCAGGTATGTTCTGTGCATAACAATCAGGACAAATCTATTCCAGCCACTTACCACCCCATTAGTTTACTCCTGACCATTAAAGTGTTGGAATGCGTCATTGACAAGTGCTACCAAGTGATTAATTCACTGATGTTCAGTTTGGAGCTTGCCAGGGCTGTTTGCCTCCTGTCTTCATTACAGTTTTGGTCCAGTAAGAAGTCTCATAACATCAGATTAAAGTCCAACAAGTTTATTTGGTAGCATGAGCTTTCAGAGTGCTGTTTCTTCACCTGATGAAGGGACAGCGCTCCGGAAGATGCTCTGTCAGAGTCTTTGCAGACTCAATGGGCCGAATGGCCTCCTTCTGCACTGTGTGGATTTTATGATTTGGGAGGGTGCAGAAAAGATTCCTGAAATTGGTTCCAAGGATGAAGAACTTCTGTTATGGTGGATAGATTAGAGATGTTGTTTTGGAAAAGAGAAGGTTGAGAGGAGATTGGCTGGAGGTGTTCAAAACTGTGAGAGGGTGTGGACAGAGTAGATAGAGAGAAGCTGCTACTCACAGTGCCAAGGGCCCAGTTCAGTTCCCAGCTTGGGTCACTATCTGTGTGGACTTTGCACGTTCTCCCTGTGTCTGCATGGGTTTTCTCCGGTTTCCTCCCACAGTCCGAAAGATGTGCTGCTCAGTTGCATTGGCCATGCTAAATTCTCCCTCAGTGTACCCAAACAAGCGCCGGAGTGTGATGACTAAGAGATTTTCACAGCAACTTCATTGCAGTGTTAATGTAAGCCTGCTTGTGACACTAATAAATAAATGTTGTCGATTGATTCACTAAAGTCCTGAGAGTCCTCAACATCGACTCTGGGGTCTCAGGTCAAACACGGACAAGGAGACGTCCTGATGATTACCACCTACCGTTCTCCTTCAGCTGATGAATCAACGCTCCTCTATTTTAAACACCACTTGGAGGAAGCATTGAGGTTGGCAAGGGTACAGAAAGTACTCTGGGTGGGTGACTTCAGAGTGGCTTGTAGTATCACCACAGACCCAAACTGGCCACATCCTGATGGACATGACTGCTAAACTGGGACTGCAGCAGGTGGTGAGGGAGCCAACAAGAGGGAAAAACCTACCTCTTGTAGGCCTAATTAGGGCTCTAATATTGGTAAAAGGATTGAGAACCAGAGGCTGGCTTGAGAGACTGTGTGGTCTACCTCTACTCCGATTTCTTTATGTTCTGACATTAATCACTGGCATGGGATTATTTGACTTCTTCTGGGATAGCTGCCAGATCCTTGGGTCCAGACATCAGGAGTCCAGCTCTCTGGCTAGCTGCTCCCAGTCACTGCTGAGGGTGACTTCTGTGGCCTCCTGGTTCCTCATAGAACCACGCTAATCTCCACTGCTAAAACATCCCACGCCACATCGCTGACCCTTGAGTCTGTTCTCTTTCCTGCTTCCACTTCCTTTGTTTGCGATTGTGTTCAGCAGCAGTCTCCCGTCCTCCTGTGCAACTGTGTTCATAAGACGGACAGACCTGCCTTTAAGGATGGAGATCTGGCCGCACCATCTGCCATTAGTACACGTCGCTCGGCGCCCCCTGCTGAGCACAGGGGCAGCCAGCAGTGCCAGACTCGCTGTCTGCTCCCACTGCAGTCGGGCAGATGAGAAACGGGGCGACACGGTGGCACAATGGTTAGCACTGCTGCCTCACAGCACCAGAGACCCGGGTTCAATTCCAGCTTGGGTCATTGTGCTTGCGGAGTCTGGACGTTCTCCTTGTGTCTGAGCAGGTTTCTTCTGGGTGTTCCAGTTTCCTCCCACAGTCTGAAAGATGTGCAGGTTGGGTTGATTGCCGATGCTAAATTGACCCTTCGTGTCCCAGGATGTGTATGCTAGGGAGATATGGGGTAAATATATGGGGTTTTGGATAGGGCCTGGATGGGTTTGTGGTTTGTGCAGATTTGATGGGCCGAAAGACCTCCTTCTGCACTGTAGGGGTTGTATGATCTTATAGAGGAACTCATCTAAAAAAGGTGCCCAGCATTCCCTCTAATTCTATCTATTACTCTCGTTGTATGCTTCTAAAACTTCACTCTGACCCTTTTAAACTCTCTAACAGTGCTCTAATTCTACGCCTGTAACATTACATTCTGCACTCTCTCCTTTCCTTCTCTCTGAACGGTATGCTACGTCTGTACAGCATGCAATAAACAATACTTTTCACTGCATACTAATAGATGTGATAATAATAAATCAAATTTTAAATATCTAACATTTCTGTTCAAATACCTGCACTTTAACACATGCCTATTCCAGTGACTCTCAATATCCCCTCCTCACTCAGAATCTACACATTCAACCAAAGCTCAATTGTTTTTCTTCCCAGTGTATTGCTTCTCTGTACAGACCGTTTACAACTGCCTTGGGTGACACGGTGACACAGTGACTAATACTGCTGCTTCACAGTGCCAGGGACCCAGCTTCGATTCCCAGCTTGGGTCACTGTCTGTGTGGAGTTTGCATGTTCTCTCCATGTCTGCGTGGGTTTCCTCCCACAGTCCGAAAGACGTGCCCAAACAGGCGCTGGAGTGGGGAATTTCACAGTAACTTCATTGCCACGTTAATGTAAGCTTTACTTGTGACTAATAAATACATTTTAACTTTAACTTACTTTGCACTAAGTGTATAAAAATTTCTCCAGTTCTTTCCTCTGTGAGTTTGCTGACAGTTCAACAATGTGGATGAGAACACAATCTCTGTCCCAGCTCAGACCCACAGTCAACACTGGGGAGCTTACCAAGAATTTGGGAAATTCCCTAAACACGGGATTTTCCAGCCGCGCTCATCCCTGAGGCCGGAAAATCACACCTGAGGTCGGCGGACCTTTGCATGGACCGTGTCCCGTTCACTGTGATTCCCGCCCCCGAGATCCAAAGAAATGGAGCCAAGCACCCTCTATACTGGTCTCCAGGTCAAACACCTACAGAATTCCTGAGCTAGAATTGGAAATGTTGCATTAGCTCTATCGGAGAAAGAGTGGGGGGGAGAAAAAGGCAGATCAGGAAAAGAGGAGGTAGAATAATGAGGGGGAGGAAAGGGAGAAGAGGGGAGAGAGAATGGAGGTAGTGGAATCATAGAATCCTGCAAAAGGAGGCCATTCAACTCATCATGTCTACACCGACCACAATCCCACCTATCCCCATAACCCCATACATTTACCTTAGCTAGTTCCCCCCACACTAAGGGTTAATTTGGCCAATCCACCTAACCCGCACACCTTTGGACTGTGGGAGGAAACTGGAGCCCCCAGAGGAAACCCACACAGATACGGGGAGAACGTGCAGGCTCTGCACAGACAGTGACCCAAGCTGGGAATCGAATCCACGTGAGGCAGCAGTGCTAACCACTGCACCGCCGTGCTGCTCTAGTTGGAAAGGAGGAAGAGGAGGAGGCAAGGAGGTAGGAAAGAGAGGGAGGATGTAATATACGAGGTAAGGCCCAAACTCTGGTCCATGAACTTACAAAGGGTTAGTAATATAATAACCAAACACAGCGCAAAGAGAAAGGTCTTAAACTCTACAGGCCCAAAACTCCGACTGCTGGGACAAGCCCAGAGTGAGTCTCCAACTCAGCTCTCGACTGGGCCCAATTTCAGGGTGATGACACCACGGAGGGGCAAGAGTGAGGGGAGGAAAAGAGAGGGAGAAGAGGAAAAGGAGAGGGCAAGGGATAAGAGAGAGGGAGGAAAAGAGCAGAGGAATGGGCAAGAGGGAGGAATAGGATAGGGGAAGGGTTGGAAAAGTAGAAAGGAAGAAAAGGAAAGGAGACGGAGGGAAGAAAAAAACTGGGACTGGGAGGGAAGGAAGGAAGGAGGGGGAGGGAGGAGGGGGGGAAAGGAGGGGGGGAATGAGAGGGAGAATGGGAGTGGATGGGAATGGGAGGGGGTGGGAGGGGGAGTGGGAGGGAGGGGGAGGATGGGGGAATGGAATGTGGAGAGAGGGGGAATGTGAGGGAGGGAAGAAGGTGGGAAGGGAGGGGAAGAAGAGGGAGGGAAATGGGAAGGGAGGGAGAATGGGAGGGAGCAGGAGGGAAAGTGGGAGAAGGAGGGGAGGGAGGAGGAAATGGGAGGAGGAGGGGAGGGAGGGGGAATGGGAGGTGGAGGAATGGGAGGGGAGGGGGGGAATGGGAGGTGGAGGAATGGGAGGGGAGGGGAGGGAGGGGGAATGGGAGGTGGAGGAATGGGAGGGGAGGGGAGGAGAGGGAGGAGGAATGGGAGCAGGATGGGAGGGAGGGGAGGATGGGAGAGAAGAGGACTTGGCAGGAGAAAAAAAGAATAGTGAGGGTGGGTAAGAGGAGGAGGGAGAGAGGAAGAGGGGATTGGATAAACAGGAAAGGGAGGTAGGGGAGGCAGAGAGATTGGGGAGGGGGGAGTAATGGGAGAGGGTGCAGCAGAGGTAGGGAGGGAGGGAGGATGGGGGTAGGGGGTAAGGAGGAGGCAAAAGGGGAAAGTGAAAGTGAATTGGAAGGGAAACCCCAGATGCCAGCGGAAAGGGAATGTGTAAACACATCACACTCTCTGACATTGCAGCACTGACACGCACTAATGAGTTACTCTTGCACGGTGCAGAATATTGTAACTTTCTACATTCAGTTTCCCTTCCCCGCTTGGTGATTCTACTGGTATTCCCAACTTTGGGAAGCTGGCAGCTCGAATCCCACCTCCAGCTTCCCCTCAATTCCCATCCCAGCGACAAAACTTGCCTGAAATCTGCGGCGCTCCGCTGCTGCTCTGTGTGAAGTCTCACTTTAGCTGCTGCTGTCTCAGTGTGTGTTGTGTTGTGTGTGTGTGTTGTATACGCGGCTCCTCCGAGACTGACAGATCATTGACTGTCTTATTGCCCTTTTCAAGCCCCGATACTCACTTTGCTTCATACGTCAGGCTCTTGACAGAGGGAGACTTGAGAGAGGGGGAAAAAAAATTCTGTGAATCAGCCAGAGAGCATCTGAAAGGCAACATCCCCCCTGTCTCCCCTCTCCCTCGCTTTCCCCATTGCCACTGACCGGCAGGAGACAGACTGGGAATTCAAACCAAGCTTAGCTGCTTGTTTTCTGAGCGATTTTACTGCCCCAGTCTGTCTCTCTAGGTTGTGGTTCTTACAATTGTTGCTAAATCTCTGAGTGCCTGATTACCACGATCAGGAGGACGTGCAGGCTTTGGAGAGAGTGTAGAAAAGGTTTACCAGGATGTTGCCCGGTATGGAGGGTGTTAGCTATGAGGAGAGAGTGGATAAACTGGGATTGTTCTCCCTGGAAAGACTGAGGGGGCGACCTGACAGAAGTTTATAGAATTATATAGAAAGGGTGGAAGCTTTCTCCCAGGGCAGAAATAAGTTCATTAGTCACAAATAGGCTTATGTTCACACTGCAAGTTACTGTGAAAATCCTGACAATTACAAGGGGGCACAAGTTCAAGTTGAGGGGGGAAAGGTTCATTGGAGATATATGGGAGAAGTTTTATTTTACACAGAGGGTGCCTGGAATACACTGGTTAAGTGGATTTGGCCATGCTAAATTGCCCCTTAGTGTCAGGGGGACCAGTTAGGGTAAATGCATGGGGTTGTGGGGATAGGGCTTGGCGGGGTTATATTCGGTGCAGACTTAATGGGCCGAATAGCCTCCTTTTGCACGATAGGATTCTATAATTCCATGATTCTAAGTGAGGTGGTTGAGGCAGATACGCTAGCCACATTTAAGACTTATCTGATAGGCATACGAACAAACAGGGAACAGAGGGATATACGTGGTTGGGTTGGACGGGTCAACGTGATCAGCGCAGGCTTTGAGAGCCAAAGGGCCTGTTTACTGTTCTTTGTTCTTGAATATCTGTGGCATTACAAGTGACAGCCCCAGGGTGCTAAGGAATTAGAAGCATTGCTTTATTTAGGACCTAGACTTGGGGTTACAGCACCATCCACCAAGGCATCATGAACTGTGAGCAGGAGAGGAACCAGGCTGTTGTCAAGGGGCGGGTAAAATTCAGGTAGAATTCTGAAGGAAGGCGTTTTGGTAGGAAGAATAAGTTTTACATTTATTTATTGATGTCACTGGTAGGTTTGCATGAACAGCACGGTGGCACAATGGTTAGCACTGCTGCCTCACAGCACCAGGTTCAGTTCCCAGCTTGGGCCATTATCCGTGCGGGGTCTGCACGTTCTGCCCATGTCTGCGTGGGTTTCCTCTGGGTGTTCTGGTTTCTTCTCACAGTCCAAAGGTGTGCAGATTAGGTGGATTGGTCATGCTAAATTGCCCGTTGGTGCCGGGGTCTAGCAGGGTAAGTACATGAGATTACAGGGATAGGGTCTGGTTGGGATTGTTGTTGGTGCAGACTCAATGGACCAAATGGCCTCCTCCTGCATTGGGCTACATTCACAATGATTTATGGCTGCTGCAATGAAGTTACTGTGAAAATCCCTGAGTCACCACATTCCGGTGCCTGTTCGGGTACACTGAGGAAGAATTTAGCACAGCCAATGCACCCTAACCAGCATGTCTTATGGACTGTGGGAGGCAACCAGAGCACCCAGAGGAAACCCACGCAGACATGGGGAGAATGTGCAAACTCCACACAGACAGTGACCCAAGCCAGGAATCAAACCCAGGTGCCTGACGCTTTGTTAAGTATTATGCTACCCTACCCTGCCGCTGGCTAAGAATAAAAAGAGGCAATATTAAAAAGAAGAATCAGCTCTATCGGGGATGTCCAAGCAAAGCGACCTGGTGGAGGGTGGGGGGGGGGGGTGCTGTGTGGAGGGGGGTGTGAGGGTCATATGTGCATAAATCGCTGGAGGTGATTGAGCAGCACGAGTAAGTCCATGGAGTAAATGGAATGCTTGGCTTTATATACAGGGGCAAAGAATACAGAAGCTAGGGAGTCATGACAAACCTTTATCAAACACCAGTTTAGCCTCAACTAGAGTATTGTGTCTAACTTTGGGCTCCACTCTTCAGGAAGAATGTAAAGGCTTTAGGGAGGGGGCAGAAGTAATTGATAAGAATGGTTGTAGAATAAGGGACTTCCATTAGCTTGGATAGGTTAGAGAAACTGAGGACTGTGGAATGTGGTGTTACAGTCATAGCTGGGGTGTAGAGAAAGATCAAGTTACTGCAACATAGGTCCATTCAAAAGTCTGACGGCAGCAGGGAAGAAGCTGCTCTTGAGTCGGTTGGGACGTGACCTCAGACTTTGGTATCTTTTTCCCAACAGAAGAAGGTGGAAGAGAGAATGTCCGGGGCGTGTGGGGTCCTTAATTGTGCTGGGTGCTTTGCCGAGGCAGTGGGAAGTGTAGACAGACTCAATGGATGGGAGGCTGGTTTGCATTACATTCCCAACCTTTTGTAGTTCCTTGCAGTCTTGGCTATACAAGCTGAGATACAACCAAAAAGAATTCTTTCTGTAGTGCACCTGTAAAAGCTGACATGCCCAATTTCCTTCATCTTCTGAGAAAGTAGAGGTTTTAGTGGGCTCTCTTAACTATAGTGTTCACGCTGGGGGACAAGGACAGGTTGTTGGTGATCTGGACATCCATAGAATCCCTACTGTACAGAAGGTGGCCGTTTATAGAATCCCTACAGTGAAAAAGAAGGCTATTCGGCCCATTGAGTCTGCACCGACAACAATCCCACCTAGGTCCTAGCGCCGAAACCCCACGTACTTATCCTACTAATCTCTCTTTTCCTTAGAGAAGGTTGAGATCTGATTGGATGGTGTTGTTCAAAACCATGAAGGGTCTACGTAGAGTTGCTCGGCAAAGCTGGCTCCATTGGTGGAAGAAAGAGAACTCGAGGAGACAATTCAAGGTGACTGTCAAAAACAAACCAGTGGTTAAACGAGGACAAATATTTCTATGCAGCATTCATAATCCACCACCTGAGATTGAGGAGGAGTCAAATTCGATCATAGTCTTCAAGAGCTAATTGGATCATTATCCGAATGCAAAGCCACAGGGAAAGGTGGGGAAGTCGGCCTAGCAGAGCTGGTATTATAGAAAGCCAGTATGGGATGGACCAAATGGTCTCCTTGTGCTCCATTACTATTGTAATGAACTCCACTGTTTGCAAGACCAAAGGGGATGGGGGTGGGGAGTGGTGGGGGAGGGAGAGGAGGGGTGGATGCAGGTGGGAGGAGTGGGAGCATGTGAGAAGCGTTGTCTATATTAACTTTGGCTTCAAAGTTTTTTTGTTTTGGAGAATCTATAGCCTCAGTTTTTGGACAAAGCATTGGTAAATTGGGATTCCTGGCTGTGACATCAGATTTCTGGATAAATAAACTGTGACGTTGCGTTGCCAAGAAAATGGAGGCTGATTGAAACCAAAAAGAAAATGCATAGCCTTTGGAGATCAGCATTCAGCTGGGGAGTGAATGGAGGTGGCCTTTTGAGGGCTGTGCGTCCGTATGTGTGTGTGAGCGTGTGTGTGTGTGTGAGCATGTATGTGTGTGAGCGTGTGTGTGTGAGTTTGTGTGTGTGTGCATGAGCATGTGTATGTGTTTGTGTGTGTGTGTGTGTGTGAGCGTGTGTGTGTGTTTGTGTGTGTGTGTTTGTGTGTGCGTGTGTGTGTGTGTGAGTATGTGTGTTTCTGTGTGTGTGTGAGTATGTGTGTTTCTGTGTGTGTGTGTGTGTGTGAGATAGCATGTGTGTATGTGTGTGAGAGTGTGTTTGTGTGTGAGATTAAACAGTTTGGGATGTACTTGCTGGAGTTTAGAAGGATGAGAGGGGGAGTGATCGAGGTATATAAAATACTAAAAGGGATTGATAAAGTAAATGTAGACCAAATGTTTCCCCTTGTGGGCCAATCTAGAACAAGAGGTCACACGTATAGGTTGAGAGGCAGTAGATTTAAAACTGAGATGAGGAGAAACTACCTCTCACAGAGGGTGGTGAATTTGTGGAAATTGCTGTCCCATAGCACAATGGAGTCTGAATGGTTTCAAGAAGGAGATAGACATCTTTCGAATAAAAAAAGGGATGAGGGGATACGGAGAATGGATAGGGAGGTGCATTTGAGACTAGGGAGAGATCAGCCAATGTCTGATTGAATAACGGAGCAGGCTTGAAGGGCTGAATTTGCCTACTTCTGCTTCTGATTCCTATGTTGCTACATTCCTATGTTAAATCCCTTTCCATCTCTTCCTCTTTAAGACCTTCCTTGGAAACCATCTCTTTGACCAAACTTTTGGTTCAATCGTCTCAATATTTGCTTCTTTGTTCATATAGTCATATGTCACAGTAAGGGACTAAAATAGACCCTGCAATTTTCTTGGGGCCTGGCCAGATATTGAAGTCTGCACAGTGCTCACAAAATCAGAGGTGTCGTGAAACTTAGAGGGGCCCTTTCTGGAGTCAGGAACTGCATGACACCTATCTTCAAAAGTTATTTCCAACTTCACATGTCATCATGAAATGCTGTATGATAAGGTATATGTGTTTTTAGTACAACTAAAACAATGATTGATGATATAGCTTTGTTCTTAAAAGGCAAGTGGCACTTAAATTGACCAGTATTTTGAATCTGGAGAAGTCTTCAGATACATTATCCACTGGATAAAGTGTTCTTGTGCATTGAAGAATATTGAAATTCCGATTTGCTGGAAAATCTTCAGATATATTATCCACTGAATAAAGTGCCCTTCTACATTGAAGAATATTGAAATTCAGATTTGCCTGTGTCAATTGTCCCTTGTCCCCGGTGCTTTAAATCTCTTCATTGAACTTCAGTTTAGACATCTGTTACACTGCTTCAAAGCTTGAACAAATGGATGAGTTCCTTGAATTGCTTCAAAGGCTTTAATGTATTCAGCTCTGGAGGTTTTGTTCATGGAGTTAAGAAATGTTATCTTATTATGTCTGCTTGGCTGAGTTTTAAACCCACTGGTGGTTGTTGATACAGATGCGAAGGGGACTGTAAGCTTGGTTATTTTGACAGTTTTGTGACCTCTTAATAGGATAATGGATTTTGTTAAGTGTAGTTTGAAGTGTTTGTTAACTTGACAGTTTTATAAGCCCTGCAAGGAAGACTCAGGACTCAAATTTCTCACAATTTTGAAGCTGAATCTCATCAAAGCACTGAACAAACAATACCTCTTAATATCTGTAATCTGGCAATGAAGATGCAACTTTTAGGCCCCAACAACTACAGCTCCAGGGACCCAGTTTCGATTCCCAGCTTGGGCCACTGGCTGTGCGGAGTCTGCATGTTCTCCTCGTGTCTGAGTGGGTTTTCTCCAGGTGCTCCGGTTTCCTCCCACAGTCTGAAGGATGTGCTGTTTAGGTGTATTGGCCTTGCTAAATTCGCCCTCAATGTCCCCAAACAGGCGCCGGAGTGAGGCAACTCAGGGATCTTTGCAGTTGTTTCATTGCAGTGTTAACGCAAGCCTACCTGTGACACCGATAAATAAGCTTTAAAATAAAACAGGCCTTTTCTTTTGATGTTTAATTTTACAGGTACATTAGAGCACTGCAACATATTGGAGCAGGTACAAGTGTGCCTTCATTATACAGATTGACATTTTGAAAGGCCTCACTGGCTGTTCCAGGATTCATGCTTTCTTGCACCATGGTGATGTGGCCCCCTCTCCAACTTTAAACTAGTTAGCCCGCCACTTACAGAGAAAGAAAATAGCATTAGCATTGTGAAGAATACTCAACATCCAGATATTAACCATCTTTGATCCTACTAATGGTTCCAGGGCAAGAGATTTGGTTTATTTTTATAACACTTGCTCTCATCCACTTGCTGAAGTGGGAATCTTTTCATAACATCAATGTTTGCAATAATTGACTCAATATATTCATACTTAGCTTCATAATTTTTGTTTACCAACTATATTTTGCCATAGTTGTATCTATTTATGCACTACATCACTCAACTGTTTGAATCTAATAATGCAAGTGGTGCATGGTCCCATACATTACATGGTAATGGTAACTCACCAAAGTGACAGAGTCAATGTTATGGGTGGCACGGTGGCACAGTGATTAGCATTGCTACCTCACAGCTCCAGGGACCTGGATTCAATTCCTGGCTTGGGTCATTGTCTGTGTGGAGTTTGCACATTCTCCCCATGGCTGCATGGCCTTCCTCTGGGTGCTCAGGATTCCTCCCACAGTCCAAAGATGTGCTGGTTAGATGCATTGGTAAATGTTAAATTGACTTTGATTTGATTTATTATTGTCACATGCGTTGGTATGTAGTGAAAAGAATTGTTTCTTGCGCGCTATACCGACAAAGCATACCATTCATAGAGAAGGAAACAAGAGAGTGCAGAATGTAGTGTTACAGACCTGGCTAGGGTGTAGAAAAAGATCAGCTTAGTGTGAGGTATTGCCCCTTAGTGTCCTGGGATGTGTAGATTAGAGGGATTAGCTGGGTAAGTATGTGGTGTTGCGGGGATAGGGCCTAGATGTGATTGTGGTCGGTGCAGACTTGATGGGCTGAATGGCCTCCTTCTGCACTGTAGGGATTCTATGAAAAAGAATATGAGTCAAAATTTCACTCCGTAGACTTCATAGAATCCCTACAATGCAGAAGAAGGCCATTCAGCCTATCAAGTTTACAATGATAGCAATCTCACCCAGACCCTATTCCTGTAACTCCATGTATTTACCCCACAAATTTTCCTGACACTATGTATGACCAATGCACCTAACCCGCACATCTTTTGGACTGTGGGAGGAAACTGGAGCACCCGGAGGAAACCCACGCAGACATGGGGAGAATGTGTAGACTCCACACAAACAATGAGCCAAGCCAGGAACTGAATCTAGACCCCTGGCACAGTGAGGCAGCAGTACTCATCACTGTGCCACCGTGGAGTGCAGAATCAGGAAAATTCACAATTCTACAAACCTGAAAGGCTTGGATGAAGAGACAGAGAGTAATGTATCCAGATTCACTGATGTTACAAAGCTAGGTGGGAATACAAGCTGCAAGGAGGATACAAAGAGGCTGCAGAGAGATAGAGACATGGTGTGGATAACAAGGTAGTGGTTGGAGTCTCATGGGGGAAAGTGTGAAGTTATTCACTTTGGTCATAAGATTAGAAGAGTAGAATATGTTTTAACAGGTGTGAAATTTGTAACTATTGATAATCAGAGAGACTGAGATGTACTGATACAAGGAACACAGAAAGTTGGCTGCAGCTACAGCAAGCATTTAGGAAGGCAAATGGTATGTTATCATTTATAGCAAATTGTCAAATGAGGTGCGATTGTAGAGTCTGGGTCTACACTTGATGGAGTTTGGGGCAGCACGGTTGCACAGTGGTTAGCACTGTTGCTTCACAGCTCCAGGGTCCTGGGTTTGATTCTCGGTTCAGGCCACTGTCTGTGTGAAGTTTGCACATTTTCCTCATGTCTGCGTGGGTTTCCTCCAGGTGCTCCGGTTTCCTCCCACCGTCCAAAGATGTGCGGGTTAGGTTGATTGGCCATGCTAAGAAATTGCCTCTTAGTGTCCAGGGTAGCAGAGGTTAGAGGGATTAGTGGGTATAATATATAAAGAAATGGGGATAGGGCCTGGGTGGGATTGTGTTCAGTGAGACTCGATGGGCCGAAGGGCCTATGTCTGCACTGTAGGGTTCCATGATCTATGAGTTTACAAGGATGAGGGGGCATCTTATTGAAACTTGCAGAATACAGAGATGCCTAGATAACGTGGATGTGGGAGAGACTAGAACTTGAGGGCACAACCTCAGAGCGAAGGGACACGCCTTTAAAATTGAGACGAGGGGGAGTTTGTTCAGTTAGAGGGTGGCGAATCTGTGCAACTCATCGCCACAGAGGACTGTGGAGACTAGGTCATTGAGTGTCTTTAAACAGAGATAGATAGGTTCTTGATCAATAAAAATCCCAACAAACTACATCTCCCAAAGGATTGTGAATCTGTGGAATTTGCTCCCCCAAAGTGCAGTGGACAGCGAGTAAATTTAAGGAGGAGTTAGACAGATTTTTAATTGGTAATGGGTCGAAGGGTTATGAGGAGAAAACAGGAAAATGGGGATGAGGAGCATATTAGCCATGATTGAATGGTGGAGCAGACTCGATGGGCCAAATGGCCTAATTCTGCTCCTGTATCCTATGGTCTAATTATCCAGGGCTATGGTGAGACCACACGTGTGTGTGATTTTGATCCCTATACCTAAGGAAGTATATACTTGCATTGCAGGCAACACAGTGAAGGTTCACTAGACTGTTCCCTGGGGTGAAGGGATTATCCTGTCTGAAGGCTGGCTGAGTAAAACAGGTTTATATTCTCTGAAATTTGGACAAACGAGAGGTGATCGCATTGAAACATTCAGGGTTCTGAAGGGACTTGACAAGGAAAACACTGGGAAATCTAAAACACGGGGACACAATCTAAATAAGGGGTTGATCATTGAGCAAAAACTTCTTCATCCTATCGTACTCCCTCATCCTATTGTACTCCCCTCTGTTTGGACAGAGGGGAGTACGATAGGATGAGAGAGGAATTGGCAAATGTAGATTGGGGGCGCAGATTGGTTGGTAGGACTGCTGAGGAACAGTGGAGGATCTTTAAGGAGATCTTTCTCGGTGCTCAGCAGAAATTTATTCCGATGGTAAAGAAGGATCGTAGGAGAAGGGATAACCAGCCGTGGATAATGAAGGAGGTAAAGGAGAATATTAAATTAAAAGCTGATGCTTTTAGAGTGGCTAAAAGTAGTGGGCGAGTAGAAGATTGGGAGAGGTTTAAAAATCGACAAAGATTAATGAAGAAGATGATAAAGAAAGGAAGGATAGACTATGAAGCTAAACTAGCACTAAATATAAAAAAGGATAGTAAGAGTTTTTATAAATATATAAAGAGGAGGAGGCTGGCTAGGGTGAATGTTGGACCCTTAGAGGATGAGGGGGGGATTTAGTGGTGGGAGATGAGAAAATGACTGAGGCCTTAAATAAGTGTTTTGCCTCGGTCTTCACAGAGGAGGACGCGAATAGTTTGCCAGATATTAAAGATAGAAGGATGGTAGGAGTTGAGGGCCTGAATGCGATTACTGTCACTAGAGAGGTAGTGCTTGATCAACTAGCAGGACTGATGGTGGACAAGTCCCCAGGACCGGATGGAATGCATCCCAGGGTTCTGAAGGAAATGGCAGAGGTGATAGTAGATGCCTTAGTGATTATTTTCCAAACCTCGCTGGATTCCGGGGAAGTGCCGGAAGATTGGAAAACGGCTAATGTTACGCCGCCGTTTAAAAAGGGTAGCAGGCAAAAGGCAGGGAATTATAGGCCAGTTAGTTTAACATCTGTTGTGGGAAAAATGCTTGAATCCATCATCAAAGAAGAAATAGCGAGGCACCTAGAGAAGAATTGTTTGATAGAGCTGACGCAGCGCGGATTCGTTAAGGGGAAGTCGTGTCTGACGAATTTATTGGAATTCTATGAGGATGTGACTAGTGCGGTAGACAGAGGGGAACCGGTGGATGTGGTGTTTCTCGATTTTCAGAAGGCGTTTGATAAGGTGCCGCACAAAAGGTTGCTTCAGAAGGTTAGGGGGCATGGAGTTGGCGATAAGGTGTTAGCGTGGATAGGGGATTGGCTGTCTAATAGGAGGCAGAGAGTTGGTATCAATGGGTGCTATTCTGATTGGCGGTTGCTGACTAGTAGAGTACCCCAGGGATCGGTGCTGGGGCCTCAACTATTTACCATTTATATAGATGATCTGGAGGAGGGAGCTGAGTGTAGGGTGTCGAAATTTGCTGATGACACGAAGATAAGTGGAAAAGCAAATTGTGCGGAGGGTGTGGAAAGTCTGCAGAGGGATCTAGATAGGCTGAGCGAGTGGGTGAGGACCTGGCAGATGGAGTACAATGTTAGCAAGTGTGAGGTTATCCACTTTGGCAGGAATAATAGTAGGAGGGATTTAAAGGGCGAAAAGCTGCAGCATGCTACGGTGCAGAGGGACCTCGGAGTCCTTGTGCATGAGTCGCAAAAACCCAGTCTGCAGGTGCAGCAGGTGATCAAGAAGGCGAATGGGATGCTGGCCTTTATAGCGAGGAGGATAGAATATAAAAGCAGGGAGGTCTTGCTGCAACTGTACAGGGTACTGGTGAGGCCACAGTTGGAGTACTGTGTGCAGTTTTGGTCACCGCACTTGCGCAAGGATGTTTTGGCCTTGGAGGGAGTGCAGAGGAGGTTCACTAGGCTGATACCGGAGATGAGGGGGTTGGACTATGAAGAGGCTGAATAGACTGGGCTTGTACTCATTGGAGTTTAGAAGGATGAGGGGGAATCTTATAGAGACGTATAAGATAATGAAGGGGATGGATAGGGTAGAGGTAGAGAGATTCTTCCTGCTCAGAAAGGACAACAGGACTAGAGGGCACAGCCTCAAGATAAGGGGGGGGCAGTTTAGATCGGAGTTGAGGAGGAACTTCTTCACTCAAAGGGTGGTGAATCTCTGGAATTCTCTGCCCGCTGAAGTGGTGGAGGCTACCTCGCTAAATATATTTAAGACACAGGTAGATAGGTTTTTGGTAGGCAAGGGGATTAAGGGTTATGGGGAGAAAGCGGGAAAGTGGAACTGAGCCACTTCAGATCAGCCATGATCTTATTGAATGGCGGGGCAGGCTCGAAGGGCTGGATGGCCTACTCCTGCTCCTATTTCTTATGTTCTTATGTTCGTTCAAAGGATGGTGAGTCTTTGCGATATTCTAACCTAGAATATTATGGGTGCTCCATCACTGTTTTTAAAGTTTATTTATTAGTGTCACAAGTAGGCTTATATTAACACTGCAATGAAGTTACTGTGAAAATCCCCTAGTTACCAGGGGAGGGAGAATGTAGCATGGCCAATGCATCTAATCAGCACATCTTTCTGACTGTGGGAGGAAACCAGAGCACCCAGAGGAAACCCACTCTGACATGGAGAGAACATGCAGACTCTACACAGACAGTAACACGAGCATCGAACCCCGATCCCTGGCACTATAAGGCAGCAGTGCTAACCACTGTGCCACTCTGCCACCCCAATTACTAATAGGGTACCTATAAGCTACTCTTACAAGTGACTCCCTGCCTTTTTACTAATTCTTATCTCTGTCCAAACTGATTTGACATTTTGATCTGTAGAGCTAACGTCATCTCTCATTATTGTACTAACACTATTCGGAACTATTAGAGGTACATCATCGGCTCCTCCCAGCTTCCAGTCTTCTGACAGTTAAAGTCTCCTTGAATATTCAGATCCCAGCCTATTTGAAAAGAAAGAAATCCTGATGGAAATGTCTGATGGAAAAGAATTTTTTTAACACTTTTATCATAACAAAAAAGCAAAAATCAACAGAGGGCAAACAATAATTTGACAGAATATACCTTGCAAAATGCTTTTCCTCTACACCATGCTACTGGCAGGTGTTGACACTATAGTTAAGAAAGCCCACCAATGACCCTACTTTCTCAGAAGACTAAGGAATTTTGGCATGTCAGCTACGACTCTCACCAACTTTTACAGATGTACCATAGAAAGCATTCTTTCTGGTTGTATCACAGCTTGGTATGGCTCCCGCTCTGCCCAAGACTGCAAGGAACTACAAAAGGTCATGAATGAAGACCAGTCCCTCACTCAAACCAGCCTCCCATCCATTTACTCTGTCGATACTTTCCGTTGCCTCGGAAAAGCAGCCAGCATAATTAAGGACCCCATGCACCCTGGACAATCTCTCTTCCACCTTCTTCCATAAGGAAAATGATACAAAAGTCTGTGGTCATGTACCAACCAACTCAAGAGCAGGTTCTTCCCTGCTGCCATCAGACTTTTGAATGGACCTACCTTGCATTAAGTTGACCTTTCTCTGCACCCTAGCTATGACTGTAACACTACATTCCGCACTCTCTTGTTTCTTTCTCTATGAACGGTATGCTTTTTCTGTATAGCGTGCAAGAAACAATACTTTTCACTGTATACCAATGCATGATAATAATAAATCAAATCAAAATCAGATATGTACCATTGAAGGGACAGTCTCAAAGTCATCCTCTAGCTCCCTCCAGTTCACCACTCCCTACCAGACCGTAACCTCCAGTGTCCCTTGACAATCATTCCAGCTATTTGTCAGATCCGTTTAGCACCAGCAAAACACACATAGATGGATTTCCTCCTCCTCCCTCACCTCACCCCACCCTTCCTCAGTGTTGATGATCCAGATTTCCAGAGATTCCTGGAGCCAACTCCTTTGAACATTTCAGTCAGCCTGAGTAAAACTGTGATTGTTTTCTTTCCCCTGCAGAGAGATTCTGCTCTCCGTTATTCTGTGTATAACAAAGACCTACCCCTGGAGAGTTCCAATTCTTCACTCCCTGTATTGAAGCAGTACCTTTTACTCTGTTCTTAATTAAAGTTTATTTATTGGTGTCACATTAACACTGCAATGAAGTTACTGTGAAAATCCCCTAGTTGTCACACTCTGACACCTGTTCGGGTACACTGAGGGAGAATTTGGCACTAATACATGTGACAATAAATCAAATCAGAAACCAAAGGAAAGATCCAGAAAGGTAGGAGGCATCCGAGGACAGGAGTTAATTGTGGAGGGGAAAGATTAGAACCTGGAAGAATGTGTCTGCAAGCGATGAAATGGAGAAAAGAAATGAACTTTGCAGCAATGAATAAGTTCACCAAAATCAGCATAATAATGGCACCGAATCACAAAGACCTTTTAGGGAATTAAATTTAAATTGACAAGATAAAAGCTCATTGTAATTAGCAGGGAGAAATGAGCAGTTTCTACCAATTGTCCCTTTACTTAATTCACTATTGACGTGTTCAATTGAGGGAATTGAATACTTTAGGGGCTCTCTCTAAATTCCTCACTCCTGCCTCAGGCACACAGGGGCAGATTTTTAGCTTTAGGACAATGAACAAAGAAAATTCCAGCACAGGAACAGGCCCTTCGGCCCTCCAAGCCTGCACCGACCATGCTACCTGACTTAACTAAAATCCCCTACCCTTCCGGGGATCATATCCCTCTATTCCCATCCTATTCATGGATTTATCAAGACATGAGTGGAGGGTAATCATGCAACTAATTACAAAGGAATAAAAATTCATTGTTTTCTGTAACTGAAGTGGGGGCAGATTGAGGGTGAAGGGGACATACGCTTGCAAGATTAAACCTGCGTAAGATTTATTGGCATTTATTATAATGAATATAGAGAAGTGTTGTTGCAATAGGGTGTTGGTAAGACCACATCTGGAATATTGTGTCCAGTTTTGGTCTCGTTATTTGAGGAAGGATGTGGTGGCATTGGAGGTTCACCAGATTGAAAGGGTTGACGTACAAGGAAAGATTAAACAGTTTGGGCTTAAGCTCGCTGGAGGTTAGAAGAATGAGAGGGGATCTCTCATATCCCTTTATCCCTGAACGAGGTACATAAAATTCTAAGAGGGATTGATAAAGTAAGTGTAGACCAAATATTTCCCCTTATGGGGCAATCTGGAGCAAGAGGTCACAGGTATAGGTTGAGAGGCGGTAGGTTTAAAACTGAGATGAGGAACTACTTCTAGCAGAGGGTGGTGAATTTGTGAAACTCACTGCTTCGTAGCAAGGTGGAGTCTGAATCATTAAATGGCTTCAAAAAGGAGATAGATCAATTTCTAATAAAAAAAGGATAAAGGGATTTGAGAACAGGTGGGAAGGTGGATTTGAGACCAGGGAGAAATCAGCCATGATCTGATTGAACAGGCTGGAAGGGCTGAATTTGACAACTTCTGCTCCTAATTCCTAATATGTTCTTATGTTTAACATAAATAGTGTAAATGCGACAAGAAGATTGCAATGAGGCATTGATAGATGATAGGTTGCAATGAGGCATTGATAGATGATAGGTTGCAATGAGGCATTAATAGATGATAGGTTGCAATGAGGCATTAATAGATTGAGTCTGGGCAGCTGGTGTTCAATGTGGGAAATTGTAAAGTCATCCACTTTGGAGGAACAATAACTCAAAAGTTGTTTCTTCATAAGGAGAGCCTTGCTCAGTCAAGACCAGTAACCATTTTCTAGCTAAACGCCAAAAATATTGCAGATGCTGGAATCTGAACCAAAAACAGAAAAGTGCTGGAAAATCTGACAGCATCTGCAGAGAGAGAATAGAGCCAACGTTTCGAGTCTAATTGACCTTTCGTCAGAGCTATTTTCTAGTTGTTTGGTGGAACCAAACTTGCGTACTGCTAGAAAAAGGGACATGCCATCAAAACTTTTCAGCTTGCACTTATCAGGACAGCTCACAAGAAATTCCCAACATCAAAAGGAGAACAATAATTTATACTGCATGGGAAGAGAGTGCTGATTGATTGGCGTGTGGACAATGATTGTGGAGGCATTACCATGGAGAATTCAGCATGGAAGTTGACTTCCCAACTTTATCCTAATTCAATCTGGTCAACTTTGATTAGTCAAGTCATTGCACTGGAGAATGAACAAGGAAATGGCTGTTTCTGAACTTTAGTTTATTTGGAAAAAGCACAATGTATGGATAGTTTTCTTCTGTCTGTAAAGGACAAACATCACATGCATAAGTGAGTCACACTAGGAGCCAGATTTACAATCTTAAATTGGTCCTCAATGTAATCCTTGGCACAATTGGGGTTGTTTAACAAGTGTTGTCCAATTGCTGAATCACGGGGATAGGGCCAGGGGGGTGTGGGTTGTGGACCTGGATAAGATGTTCTGTCAGAGAGTCGGTGCAGACTTGATGGGCTGAATGGTCTCCTGTACTGTAGAGATTCTTTTCTGATTTTTGCAAGCATGGGCTTGTTGGATATATATTTTTCCAGTAATAACTATTTTCTGTTGTAATCTTTAAGGAGAAGAAAGCTGAAATTGCAGTTAGCTACTGAAAGAATGAAGGCAAAATGATTTTGCATTTTAAAACAAAAGAAGTTTTACTCTACAAGAGTCAAACAAAGCAAACAATAAATACTTTCCTTGGTAACAACCTATACCCTAAAACCCAAAAAACATGAGTTAAGGATCAATTAATAGACAAATTACAGTTGATTATAAATTACATATTAAATGGCAGATGCAAAAAAGACAAATCTTATGAATTACCTCAGCAAATCACTCAACGTAAAGGTCAATCTCAGTCATAGTGGGTGGGATTTGACGGCCTCACTTGGGTGAGATCATGAAATCCTACCTGATGCCAATGGACATTTCCATCCTGGGAACCTCAAATCAGGGTGGACATGGTGGTAGAGTTTTGGCCAATTGTCTTCAGAATTCTGTCTGTCTCATGAAGAATTTCAGCTCCTCTTGTTTTAGGATGTAGCCTGAAAGGAGCACACTGCAAAGCTGGGTACGGTCTTCATCAAAATTGGCACACATCTGCAGAACCTCCCCGATGGCATTGATCCAGCGATGCTACTTTCAAGTAATAGAAACAACCACAGCAACTGCACATTCGCCTATTCTCATCTGTTTGATTCAGCCTCATTTCATCTTTGGCCTGCCTGTACTGCACCATTGGAATCACCACCTGAACATTATGGCTTAATATCCTTTTATACAGTTTCAGCTATAGTTTTAATCAGCCCAGGGGATTTAGGGATTTAAGTTGCAGTTTCAAAGCAGGATTCTCTGGCCTTCCCACAGTGTGTTTCTCGGCAATGGAGGCCCTTCATTGGCTGGCTGCGGCATTTCCTGATCCCGCCGCTATCAATGGGATTTTCAATGGGAAACCTGTGGCAGAGGTTGGCAGGACCAGAAGATCCCACCATCATGAAGAATCAGAAGATCTCGCCCTTAATTTCCAGAGAAGCTGGAGGAATCACGTCTTTTTTTCGATGAGAGTCTGTCTCAAAAAAGTACAAGCTTTGAAACCATAGTTTGCATCCCACGTGGAAAGATAGAAACATTTAGGGATGATGGAAAAGAAAATCAGTAACAGTTGTTGGAGACGTGCCAGAAAATAAGCAATGGGTTTCAACAACACATGTTGATTGGCCTTTAATCGCAAGGAGGTTGGATGACAACTGGGGAGAGATACATTACAGTTATACCTTATATAGCTCTGATTAGTCTAAGTCTTCACTACTCTGGACACTGCACCTCAGAGCGGACATATTGGCCTTAAGAGGGTGTCATAGAAACTCAATAGATGATACTGAGGCCTAAAACGGTTAAGTTCTGAGGACAGTTTCCACGGAGACTAAGCTGCTATTCCCCTCGTTATGGGATGTTAATTGATGATCTAACTGAGGTTTAAGATGGTTAAAGGATTTGATGGGACAGATGGAGAGAACCTACTTTCTCTAGTAGAGGAGTCCAGAATAAGGGGAGGATAGCGGGAGGGAGTCACTTGCCTTAAAATTAAAGCTAGACTGTTCAGGGCTGATGCAGGAGGCACTTCTTTGCACAAGGGGTTATGTGGCGCGGTGGTTAGCACAGCTGCTTCACAGCACCAGGGACCCGGATTCAATTCCAGCCTCGGGCACTATCTGTGCAGAGTTTGCACATTCTCACCGTGTCTGCATGGGTTTCCTCTGGGTGCTCCGGTTTCCTCCCACAGTCCAAAAGTATGTAGGTTACGTGGATTGGCTGTGCTAAATTGCCCCTGAGTGTCAGGAGGATTAGCAGGGTAGATACACTGTAGATATAGGGATAGGGCCTGGATGGAATTCTTTTTGGTGCAGACTCAATGGGCCAAATGGCCTCCTTCTGCACCATAGGGATTCTATCATTCTATAAATCTGCAAAACACTCTCCCAAGAAGCTACTGAGGCTGCAGTTCCAATAATAATGTCAAAACCAAGTTTGTGAGGTAAGGTGATGGGGCAATGAAGTAAGGCAGGCAGCTGGAGTTAAACTGTGGAACAGACCTGATCTAATTCGAGGGAAGAATAGGCTTAAGGGGCTGAATGGTCTTCTCCTGTTCCGACATTGGTACTGGCTTCTCATCTCACATCTAAAGTTCAATTACACTCTGACCCACAGGCTGGCTGTAAATTACACTCACTGCTACCTGTTTAACCATAAGGGCAGAATGGGCTGAATGATCTACTCCGCAAAAAGAGAGGAAAACATGATCCTTTGAGGGCTATCCTTTAACTCAATCGTGTCACCTTCTGTGGTAAATGAACTGTGTCTGAGGCATATTGTCCCTCAGAGGCATGGCAGCACTTCCACCTGATCCCCTCTACCTAACTCCTCACAGCTTTTCTGAAACAAGAACTCTCGGCCTAATGTTTGAGCAGAAACCCTACAGATACCTCATCCTGAGGCTAGAACAAAAAAGATTTGTGAAACAGCAAAAGGGAGGAAGTCTCTAATTCTCTGTCCAGCGATGCATGCTGGGAGATGGTGTCATTATTCTAGTCACAGAATCTTAGAAACAGTGCAAAAAGAGGCCATTCGGCCCATCAAGTCTGCGCTGATCACAATCCCACCCACGCCCTATCCCTGTTATCCCACGTCTTTACCCTGCTAATCCCCCTGACACTAGGGTTAATTTTGCATGGCCAATCCACCTAACTTGCACATCTGTGGAGGAAACTGGAGCACCCAGAGGAAACCCATGCAGACATGGAGAGAATGTGCAAATTTCTAGTCAGCTGACAAGCAGGTGTGGCTTGTTTGTTGTTTCTGTGTGCCCTTTTCTCTCCTCTTTAGGATCTAATTAGTTACTTTATTAACCTGTTGGACCAGGTCAATAAAGCTGTCTCCCTGACCATAAGTCCTGGGGTGTAATCTTACACCGGTGGAATTGTCTGGCCCCGCCGCAGTGAATGGAGGCTTGACAGCGAGCTAAATTCTCCATCCTACCTTGCGGCAGCAGAGGGGGTGAGCGGCTGGTAAGATCATGCCCCAGTAGGGTGACTTAAACCCAGAGCAACTTGCTCAGGGTGATACCTGCTAGGGAACCACTAGACCCCCACAAGTGGAATTGCACTCTCAATCACCAAAAGGACACTTCCTTTAACTCATTCACCTTTCCTGTTGTTTCACTAATGGGAAAATCCGAGATGAGACTACCTGGAACTGTCAAATGCACAAGACAATAAGATCATAAGGCATCGGAGCAGAATTAGGCCATTCGGCCCATCGAGTCTGCTCCGCCATTCATTCATGGCTGACATTTTTCTCATGCCTATTCTTCTGCCTTCTCCCCATAACCTCTGATCCCCTTATTAATCAAGACCCTATCTATCTCTGTCTTAAAGACACTCGATGACCTGACCTCCACAGCCTTCTGCAGCAGAGTTCCACAGATTCACCACTCTCTGGCTAAAGAAATTCCTCCTCATCTCTGTTTTAAAGGAGCGCCCCTTTTGAGGTTGTGCCCTCTGCTTCTAGTTTCTCCTCCTAATGGAAACATCCACTCCACGTCCACTCTACCCAGGCCTCACAATATCCAGTAAGTTTCAATAAGGTCCCCACCACCCCCCATCCTTCTAAACTCCAACAACTACAGATCCAGATTGCTCAGCTGTTCCCCATACGAGAAGCTGTTTATTCCAGAGATCATTCTTGTGAACCTTCTCTGGACCCTCTTCTTGGACACACCCTTTGTCCTTTGCTTGGTCCACCAGTCAAGACAAAGAACAAAGAATAAAGAAAAGTATAGCAAAGGAGCAGCCTTCGGCCCGCCAAACCTATGCCAATCACGATGCCTGCCTAAACTAACAGCGTATGTACTTACATAGTCCATATCCTTCCATTCCCATCCTATTCATGTATTCGTCCAGTTGCCCCTTAAATGCCCCCATCGTACCTATTCCCACCACCTCCCCGGGCAGCACGCTCCAGAAATTCACCATCCTCTGTGTAAAAAATGTACCTCACACATCTCCTCGAAACTTTTCCCCACACACCTTAAACCTATGTTCTCCAGTACTTGACTTTTCCACCCTAGGAAAGAGCATCTCTCTATCCACTCTGTCCATGCCACTCATAACCCTGTAAACCTCTATCAGGTCACCCCGCAACCTTAACCAGACAAATCATTTTAAGTTTCTTGCCATTCTCTTCTCTCAGCATCAGAAGATTGTGTATTGTAGGCCCACTCCAGAGTGCTGCACTGCCGGAGGTGCTTTTTTTAAAATGAAATGTCAAATTGACATCCTCCCTCAGAGATGAGTTAAAGTTCCCAATTCTCTGTTCTTGAGCAATTAGGGAAGGTCTAGCCTGGGAAGCTCACCATGCTGGCACTATAATTCAGAAAGCCCACTGATGCCTCCCCTTTCTCAGGAGGCTAAGGAAATTCAGTATCTCTGCCAAGGCTTCCGCCAACTTTTACAGGTGCACCATAGAAAGCATCCTTTCTGATTGTAACACAGCTCGGTATGGCTCCTGCTCTGTCCAAGACCGCAAAAAACTACAGAAGGTTGTGGATGTAACCCAATCCATCACACAAACCAGTCTCCCATCCACTGACTCTGTCTTCACTTCCCACTGCCTCGGAAAAGCAGCCAGCATAATTAATGACCCCACACACCATAACATTCTCTCTTCCACCTTCTTCCCCCAGGTAGAAGGTACAAAAGTCTGAAAACACCTACCAACCAGCTCAAGAACGGCTTCTTCCTGGCTGCCATCAGACTTTTAAAGAACAAAGAATGGACCTACCTCATATTACGTTGATCTTTCTCTACACCCTAGCTATGACTGTAACATTGCATTCTGTACCCTCTCCTTTCTTTCCCTATGTATGGCATACTTTGTCAATGTAGTGTGCAAGAAACAATACTTTTCATTCTACCCCAACAAAATAATAAATCAAATCAAATCACAGCATGAACAAATAAATAAGTATGGTGGTAAAAATGAGACACTGCAATGCAAACTCCGACTGGACTTGAAATGCCAGCTCTTTTCTCTCTTTACAGATGCTTCCAGACTTGCTGAGATTTTCCAGCATTTTCTCTTTTAGTTTCAGATTCCAGCATCTGCAGTAACTTGCTTTTATCCTTAGCACAAGGTTTAGGGCATGGAGCAGATATTTTGTGTATGGCTCTTGAAGCAAAAATAAAGAAGATAAGGTGGCATTTCCCTTTAATCATTTTGAGTGTAATGTAAATCCCAGGCAGCGAAAAGACATTCAGAAGGTTTAGTAGATAAATGAGCCATTTGTCCGACAGTAAATTGAAATGTCATATGAATCAGTTCATCTGCACGCTGTTTAGAAAAAAAAAATCCACTTGCGATATAGTAATTGAGGGAGCAATTGAAATCAAATGTACTGGATTTAACCCAAGGGCAAGTAAAGTATTTCAATATCTATCATTACCTTCAGATGACTAATTTTTCCGAAAGATTACGCACAGATGAATACAGATTATGTCTGAGCAGCCCATGGCACCTTAACCCTCTCGCTGCATCTGTCACACCTTTTGGAGATGCCTTTAGTTTAGCCAGCGTAGACATATCTGGGAAGTGTAGGGTGCTGCAAAACAAACTACCTTCCAGTCTCCACAAACCCATCCAGATGAGTCATCTGATGAAGGGGCAGTGCTCCGAAAGCTCATGATTCCAGATAAACCTGTTTGACTTTAACCTGGTGTTGTCAGACTTCTTACTGTGCCCACCCCAGTCCAACACCAGCAGCTCCACATCATGACACAGGCTTACAAATAGGCTTACATTAACACCTCAGTGAAAATCGCCCAGTCGCCATACTCCGGGGCCTGTTCAGTTACATTTTAGTATGACCAGCGCATGTCTTTTGGGCTATGCAGGGAAACCGAAGCGCCCAGAGGAAACCCATGCAGACATGGGGAGAATGTACAAACTCCACATAGTGACCCAAGCCGGGAATTGAATCCAGGACTCTGGTGCTGTGAGGCAGCAGTGCTAACCACTGTGCCACCATGCCATCCATAGGAAGTTGCTGCTGAAGGGAAGGCTCCATGTCCAAGCAAATCCTGCAGACTGAGCGATCAGTTTGAAGAACACCTTCGCTCAATCCGCAAAAATCACACTCCAGGGACCTGGGTTCAATTCCTGATTTGGGTGACTGTGCAGTCTGCACCTTCTCCCCGTGTCTGTGTGGGTTTCCTCTGGGTGCTCCGGTTTCCTCCCACTGTCCAAAGACGTACAGGTTGTGTGCAATGGCCATGCTAAATTGCACCTTAGTTCCCAGGATGTGTACTTTAGAGGGATTTTCGAGGTAAATATGTGGGGTTATGGGATAGGGTCTAGGTTTGATTGTTGTCAGTGCAGACTCAATGGGCCGAATGGCCCCCTTCCTCACTGTAGGGATTCTATGAAGCATGACCCCAACCTTTCTGTCGCTTGCCATTTCAATTCAGCATTTTGCTCTTATGGCCAAATGTCCATCCTTGGCCTGTTGCAATGTTCCAGTGAGGCTTAATGTAAACTGGAAGAACAAATCCTCATCTTCGGATTGGGCACTTTACAGCCTTTGGGACTCAACATTGAGTTCAACAATTTCACACTGTAAACCTTCCTCTCCATGTTGACCCCCGGTTTGCTTTTTGTTTCCTTGGCTTGTCCCAATTCAGCCACTCCCCCTTCCCCACAGGGCCATCTGTCACTTGTTCCTCAGTTTAGCTTTCACTGAGCACTAACCTGTGTTCTCCTATTAACACATTATATCTTACCTTTATGCTGCTATTAGCACTTCTTTAGTCCTTAATGCCACCATTAACACTCCCTTTGTCTTGTGCCCATGACACTTTTATCAATCTCAGCTGAGTTCCGACCTATTGCTGACCTTCTGTTCTGTCCCACTCCCCTCTCCATCTACACATCTACACATCTCCATCACAATTCTATCCCTCTTTAGCTCTGAAGAAGAGTCGTACAGACTCGAAACATTAACTCTGTTTCTCCCTCCACAGATGCTGCCAGACCTGCTGAGTTTTTCCAGCATTTTCAGTTTTTGAATTCCTGTTTTTTTTTGTTTCTTTCTCTCATGCCTTCTGATGGCCAAGTTTTATGTTAAATCTGAAGCCACCTATTTAATTCAAAGAAAGCAAACCATAATCCCAGAGAAAGCCAGGGTCAGCTGCCTACCTGAACCTCAGTAATGATATTGTTACTCTGACAAGGCTTCAGGTAGAAATGAAAAGGGTAGACCCTACTTCTCCTAGTTTTTAATTCTGATTTTTTGAAGGGTTGGGGGATTGTCAGGGTCAGGGCGACTGATGGTTACAAATCAAATACTTGAATGCTGTCAGCTCACTGTTAGGGCAGGATAAAGTTCACTCTGCTCCAGTGCAAGTGGCTGAATTTTGACCTTCCGAAGCATCTAAAACATTCTCCCAACATGACTGGAGCCATGAGATGCACGTGGAGCTGCCCAAGAACGGGGCTCTGGTCTCTACCAGAACACAAGTAATTTTTCAGTATCAGAGTAGGGATGTCTTGCACAGGGATATCTTATACAAGGCCTCAGTGAGGCCACACCTTGAGTATTGTGCACAATTTTGGTCTCTTAGTTTGAGGAAGGACATTCTTGCTATTGAGAGAGCTCAGCAAAGGTTCACCAGACTGATTCCTGGAATGGCAGGACTGACATATGAATAGAGACTAGATTGACTAGGTTTGTACTCACTGGAATTTAGAAGAAAGATAGGGGATTTCATAGGGGTATATAAAATTCTGATGGGACTGGACAGGCAAGATGCAAGAAGAATGCTGGGGAAGTGCAGAATTAGGGGTCACAGCTTAAGAATAAGGGGTAAGCCATTCAGGACTGAGATGAGGAAGAACTTCTTCTCTCAGAGAGTTGTGAACCTGTGGAATTCTCTCCCACAGAAAGCTGTTGGGGTCAGTTAAATGTGTTCAAGAGGGAGCTGGATGTGGCCCTTGTGGCTAAAGGGATCAAGAGGGTGTGGAGAGAAAGTGGGAGTGGGATACTGAAAGTGCATGATCAGCCATGATCATATTGAATGGTGGTACAGGCTGGAAGGGCCGAATGGCCTACTCCTACACCTATTTTCAATGTTACTATAGAGTAGACCATTCGGTCCACACACTGCTGTGCCATTCAGTACCATCAAATGAGCCAGACCAGGTGCTAGACTTGGAAGTTGGTGTGCATTTTGGTGATAGTGACCACAATTCGGTTACGTTCACCTTAGTGATGGAAAGGGATAGGCATGAACCTCGGGTCAGTAGTTTTAGCTGGGGGAAGGGTAATTATGAGGCCATTAGGAGAGAATTAGGAAGCATTGGTTGGACTAGGAGATTACAGGGACTAGGAACGTCTGAAATGTGGAGTTTTTTCAAGGAGCAGCTACTGCGGGTCTGTGATAGGTATGTCCCTGTCAGGCAAGGAGGAATTGGTAGGGCTAGGGAACCGTGGTGCACTAAAAAAGTTGATTTGTTGGTTAGGAAGAAGAAGGAGGCTTATGTTCGGATGAGGCTTGAGGGCTCGGGTAGTGCAGTAGAAAGCTTTAGATTGGCTAGGAGGGAGTTGAAGAGGGAGTTAAGAAGGGCTAGAAGAGGGCATGAGATGACTTTGGCTGATAGGATTAAGGAGAATCCTAAGGCGTTCTATAGGTATGTCAAGAACAGAAGGTTGGTTAGGGCAAGATTAGGGCCAGTTACAGACAGTAGGGGGAAGTTGTGTGTGGAACCGGAAGAGATTGGAGAGACATTGAACCATTATTTCTCTTCAGTGTTCACGCAGGACGATATGAATGTAGCTGAGGAGGTCACTGGGGTGAAGGGGTGTAAAATAGAAAGTATTGCAGTTGATACAGAGGATGTGTTGGATATTCTAGAAGGGTTGAAAATAGATAAGTCCCCTGGTCCAGACGGGATTTACCCTAGGATTCTATGGGAGGCAAGAGAGGTGATTGCAGAGCCACTGGCTCTGATCTTCAGGTCGTCGTTGGTCTCTGGTATAGTACCGGAAGATTGGAGGACAGCGAATGTTGTCCCATTGTTTAAGAAGGGGAACAGAGACTTCCCTGGGAATTATAGACCAGTGAGTCTTACTTCCGTAGTGGGCAAGGTTTTAGAAAGAATTATTAGGGATAGGATTTATAGTTATTTGGAGAGTAATGAATTGATTAGAGATAGTCAGCATGGTTTTGTAGCGGGAAGGTCGTGCCTTACTAACCTTATTGAGTTCTTTGAGAAGGTGACCAAAGAGGTGGATGGGGGTAAGGCAGTAGACGTGGTATATATGGATTTTAGTAAGGCGTTTGATAAGGTTCACCATGGTATGCTTCTGCAGAAAATGCAGATGTATGGGATTGGTGGTAATTTAGGTACTTGGATCAGGAATTGGTTAGCAGATAGGAGACAGAGGGTGGTGGTTGATGGTAATTATGCATCATGGAGTTCGGTTACAAGTGGTGTGCCTCAGGGATCTGTTTTGGGGCCACTGCTGTTTGTAATCTTTATTAATGATCTGGATGAGGGTATAGTTGGGTGGATTAGTAAGTTTGCTGATGACACCAAAGTCGGAGGTGTGGTAGATTGTGAGGAAGGGTGTCGAAGTTTGCAGGGTGACTTGGACAGGTTGCAGAGCTGGGCCGCGAGGTGGCGGATGGAGTTTAATGTGGAGAAGTGTGAGGTAATCCATTTCGGTAGGAATAACAGATGTGTTGAGTATAGGGCTAACGGGAGGACTTTGAATAGAGTGGAGGAGCAGAGGGATCTAGGTGTATGTGTACATAGATCCCTGAAAGTTGGGAATCAAGTAGATAAGGTTGTTAAGAAGGCGTACGGTGTCTTGGCGTTTATTGGTAGGGGGATTGAATTTAGGAGTCGCAGCGTCATGTTGCAACTGTACACAACTCTGGTGCGGCCGCACTTGGAGTACTGTGTGCAGTTCTGGTCCCCACATTACAGGAAGGATGTGGAGGCTTTGGAGAGGGTGCAGAGGAGGTTTACCAGGATGTTGCCTGGTATGCAGGGGAGGTCCTATGAGGAGAGACTGAGGGATTTGGGGTTGTTTTCACTGGAAAGAAGGCGGCTAAGAGGGGATCTTATAGAAACATATAAGATGATTAGAGGTTTAGATAGGGTGGATGGTGATAGCCTGTTTCCTCGGATGGAGAAAGCTAGCACGAGGGGGCATGGCTTTAAATTAAGGGGGGGTAGTTATAGGACGGATGTCAGGGGCAGGTTCTTTACCCAGAGGGTGGTGAGGGACTGGAATGCCCTGCCTGCTGCAGTTGTAAATGCGCCTAGTTTGGGGGCGTTTAAGAGATTGGTGGATAGGTTTATGGACGAAAAGGGATTGGTTTAGATTAGTGGGTCAATGTTTTTTTTTTAAAAATAAGACTGGTCGGCGCAACATTGTGGGCCGAAGGGCCTGTTCCGCGCTGTAATGTTCTATGTTCTATGTTCTATCATGGCTGATCTTGGGTCTCAACTCTGCTCACTGCCTGCTCCGTATCTCCTCTAATTCTTGGGTGTTAAGATGTTCAGAATCATGGAAACTCTACAGTGCAGAAGGAGGCCATTCAGCCCATCGAGTCTGCACCAACAACAATCTCACCCCACTCCCTATCCCCATAACCCCACACATTTACCCTGCCAACCCCTCTAACCTACACATCCTGGGGCACTAAGGGGCAACTTGGCATGGCTAGTCAACCTAACCAACACATCTTTGAAGTGTGGGAGGAAACCAGAGCACCCAGAAGAAACCAACCCAGACACGGGGAGAATGTGCAAACTCCACACCGACAGTGACCCAAGCTGGGAATCGAACCCGAAGTTCCTGGAGCTGCAAGGCAGCAGTGCCAACCCCTGTACCACCGTACTGCAGGTCCAATGGTTGTTTGTTGACCTTGCTGTGTGGGAAATGACTGCCACACTTCCTAAATTACAAAAGGGATCTCCAAAGCACCCCATTGCCAGTGAGGTAGCCTGGAACACTCGAAGGCAAACTGGCTGCCAATTTCCGCCCCTGGAAACGGGTTGGTGCTGGCTTCTTCCACTGTGAGAAGGGGTGAAAGGCTCAGTCGCCATTCCTTGGGAGGGGTGTGGGGCAGGTAGGAAAAAGATTTGCATTTATACAGCGCCTTGTCATATCGTCATCTAGAGTGGCCTACATGTGACTCCAGACCCACAGCAACATGGCTGCAATAGAATTTATTTCCTTTCTCGTGTAAAACAACACTGGGAAATGGAAAACACAAATGCATGGAACTAAGGGCTGGATAAGACAGATTACTTAGGACCTTTTAGCCCTTATTAGCTGTGTCGAACCATTTTTCTGCCTAGTCCCACTGCAGTCCTTAGTCTGCACCTGGACCATATCCCTCCACATCCCTCTCATCCATAACCTTTCCAAGTTTTTCTTAAATGTTAAAAATGAGCCCGCTTTCACCACTTCATCTGGCAGCTCATTCCACACTCCCACCACTCTCTGTGTGAAGAAATCCCCCCCCCACTAATGTTCTCTTTAAACTTTTCCCCCTTCACCCTTAATCCATGTCCTCTAGTTTTTTTTTCTCCCCTAGCCTCAGTGGAAAAAGCCTTCTTGCATTCATTCTACCCATACCCATTATAATTTTATACACCTCTACCAAATCTCCCCTCATTCTTCTACGCTCCAGGGAATAAAGTCCTAACCTATTCAACCTTTCTCTGTAACTCAGTTTCTCAAGTCCCGGCAACATCCTTGTAAACCTTCTCTGCACTCTTTCAACCTTATTAATATCCTTCCTGTAATTAGGTGACCAAAACTACACACAATACTCTAAATTTGGCCTCACCTTCACTGAGCTTGTCCAGACTATATACACTCAGTAAAGAAGGCTAGTGGTATGTTGGCCTTCATAGCGAGACGATTTGAGTAGAGGGATAGAGATGTTTTGCTGCAATTGTATAGGGTGTTGGTGAAACCACACTTGGAGTATTGGTGTCCTTATCTGGGGAAGAATCTCCTTGCTATAGAGGGAGTACAGCGAAGGTTTACCAGGCTGATTCCTGGGATGGCAGGTCTGACATATGAGGAGAGACTAAGTCAGTTCGGATTATATTCTCTGGAGTTTAGAAGTGTGAGAGGGGGTCTCCTAGAAATTTACAAAATTCTAACAGGGTTAGACAGGGTAGATTCTGAAAGAATGTTCCTGGTGGTGTGGGGCATCCAGAATTAGGGGTTATAGTTTGAGGATAAGGGGTAAACCTTTTAGAACTGAGGTGAGGAGAAATTTCTTCATCCAGTGGGTGTTGAATGTATGGAATTCACTATCAATGAATGTAGTTGAGGCCAAAACATTGTGTGATTTCAAGAAGAAATTAGATACAGCTGTTGGAGCTAAAGAGATCAAGGAGTATTCAGAGAAAAGGGGGAATCAGGATATTGAATTCGATGATCAGCCATGATCAAAATGAATGGTGGAGCAGGCTCGAAGGGCCAAATAGCCTCCTCCTGCTTCTAGCTTCTATGTTTCTTGAGCATCATGATTAAACACTTTCTCCCCTTTGCACCCACTATCTCCTGAGAGAGACAGGAAAATCCGGGCCCAATAGGAAAGAAATTTCCTGAAACATTCCTCTCCAACTGATTGAAGCCAGTCCAGTAGACCAGAGAGCCACTGTTAGGCACAAACACACTTGGGATGTGATCTCGATCCAGTTAAGAACCGCTCCAGCACGCTTTGAAGACAGAACATGGAGGTGACAGTGACTGAATGTGGGTTCCCAGCAGCTACGAAGCTGGGATGATGAAAGGCAATGTTTCAGAAGGCCACTGGTAAGGCCACACTTGGAATACTGTGTACAGTTCTAGTCACCCTATTATAGAAAGGTTATTATTGAACTAGAAAGAGTACAGAAAGAGGATGCTACCGGGACTTGATGGATTTAGTTATAAAGAGAGTCTGGATAGACTGGAACTCTTTTCCCAGGAGCGTAGGAGCATTAAGAGTGATCTAATAGAGGCCTATAAAATAATGAGGGGCATTGGTAAGATAGATAATCAACATCTTTTCCCAAAGGTAGGGGAGTCTAAATTTAAAGGGCATAGGTTTAAGGTGAGAGGGGAGAGATACTAATGGGTCCAGAGGGGCAATTTTTTCACACAGAGGGTGGTGAGTGTCTGGAACAAGCTGTCAGAGGTAGTAGTAGAGGCGGGCACATATTGTCTTTTAAAAAGCATTTTGACAGTTACATGGGTGAGATGGGTATAGAGGGATATGGGCCAAATGCGGGCAATTGGGACACAGCTTAGTGGTTAAAAAGAAGGGCAGCACGGACAAGTTGGGCCGAAGGATCTGTTTCCATGCTGTAAGTCTCTATGACTCTATGCAGGTACAGCGAGCAGCATTCTTTATGTGGGTCTCAGCGTTGCAGCTCTTGGGTTACTTGGCAGCATTTCTCTCAGCTGCTATTGGGGCATCTGACCCTTGTGTGCCCTCACCTTTCCTATTCCTCTCCCTCATTCGCTGTGGGACTCTGAATGAAGGGGGTTCCATGAAGTGGGCCAGCATCCAGCGCTCACGTAGGGTTTGAAAGACAGAGAAGTTAGGGGTCAGTGACACTTACTGTGTGTGAGAGGGCAGTTAGGACAGGGCGAGCCTGAGTTAGGGGTTTCTGCATGAGGACAGGACTGGGGCAGGCTGTGAGAGGTTAACAGGTATGCAGGGGTCCGTGATTCCCAGGGAGCTGGTAAGTCAGAGCCAAGATCAGACACAGAGAGGAACAACAGTTTTCACGTAAAGATGGCACAATGGCACAGTGGTTAGCACTGCTGACTCACAGTGCCAGGAACACCAGTTCAATTTCAGCCTCGGGTCACTGTCTGTGTGGAGTTTGCACATTCTCCCCGTGTCTGTGTGGGTTTCCTCCGGGTGCTCCAGCTTCCTCCCACAGTCCAAAGATGTGTGGGTTAGGTGGATTGGCCATAGTAAATTGCCCCTTAGTGTAAATATGTGAGGTTGTGGGATAGGGCCTGGGTGAGATTGTGGTCAGTGCAGACTTGATGGGCCGAATGGGCCATCTGTTGGGGCTCTTTGATTCTAATTCCATGAGATGCCTGAAGCCGATATGGATCAGGTTAACTTCAACACTTCAAAGAGTCAATGGAAGCAGTCAAGCAAGGTCTTCCCAACCCCTGCACACTCCCCCTCCCCCATGCATCCCCCTCCCCCCACACTGAGGTCATCCCCTTCCCTCCAACTGGAACACCAGTTACCTTCGTTGTGTGCATGTGTCCCCTAGCAAGATATTACAATATTATAAATGAACGCTTGCCTCCTAGCTCCCCCTCAGATGCCTAGCCTCTGTAGTAAACTCCGCCCACATGACTTCCAGTAGGGAGAGCTGGTGAATATCCCATGGCCGCCACATCTGAGGTCAGTCCCACTAATAACACGGAGGCGAAGGTTTTTGTGTGATTATCAGGTTACCGCTCTGTCTGGTGGGAACCCACTTGGGGCTGGCGAGGGCGGGTACGTCCCCAGAGCCCTCCGGCCTGTCGAGAATCCTTATCTTTGGCCGACACCCCATTCACTGAGGCATCAGGATTCCTGCGGGCTATCTGAAGAGGTTGGAGAACCGAACCCAAAGTGTGCCCATCTTCTCTACGCCTACCATAATGACTCCATAATTTTTAAAGGCCCCTCTTTAGTCGGACCTTTTCTTCTCTGGATCAAAAAGCCCTCCTCTGTTCAGTCTTCCTCGATTGCTGTGAACTCTCAGTTCTCAAAGAATCATAGAATCCCACAGTACAGAAGGAGGCCATTTGGCCCATCAGTACTGCGCTGACAACAATCGGGAGCATTAGGGGTGATCTAATAAGGTCTATAAAATAATGAGGGGCATAGATAAGGTAGATAATCAACATCTTTTCCCAAAGGTAGGGGAGTCTAAAATTAGAGGGCATAGGTTTAAGGTGAGAGAGAGATTAACCCCACATATTTACCCTGCTGATCTCCCTGACACTAAGGGACAATTCAGCACGGCCAATCCACCTAACCTGCACATCTTTAGACAGTAGGAGGAAACCAGAGCACCCAAAGGAAATCCACACGGATACAGGGAGAATGTGCAAACTCCACACAGACAGTCCCCTGAGGCTGGAATTGAACCTGGGTCCCTGGCACTGTGAGGCAGCAGTGCTAACCACTGTGCTGCCCCAGTATCATCCCGGTCAATTCTATCTGCAGAATCAGACACGCATTTTGAAGATCTTGGCATTTAGAAGATCGAGAGGTGATCTTTTTTGGAACATATAAGACACTGAAGGGACTTGATAGGATAGATACCAGGAAGATGTTTCCATTTGTGAGGGAGCCTCGAACAAGGGAACAGATTAAAAGGTAGGGGGAGATGAGGAGAATTTTTGTCTCTTGAGGGTGGTCTGTGAAATTCTCTTCCCAGAGAGCACTGGAGGATGGTCACTGAATTTATTCAAGAATGAGTTAGAGGTATTTTTGATGGACAAAGGAGAGAAGGGGTAGGGTGGGGGCCAAAGCAAGAAAATGTAGCATTGAACCCACTACAAGAGCAGCCATGATCTTATTGAATGGGCTGGCAGTGTAGGCTCAAAGGGCTGAATGGCCTATTCCCACTCCTATGTGCTTAGGCCTTTCATCACCGGAACCACAGCTAACAATGGTCATTTTTGAGAGTTGTATTTTTATGAATGAGGATACTCTATTCAGTAATAGTGACACAAATACCTGAGATAGTTGATCAAAACTGAATTTATTGAAAATGGCTGTGTACAGTACAACAAGTCGATACTGTCTGGTTTTCTGATCGGCTGGATGATATTGGTTAATAAATTTGCAAATTTGACATTCAAGTCCGTTTTGACGTAGTCAATTTTTTTTATTTACACTCCCATGTCAACAGAAATTTCAGATCTGAAATGATGGCCAATAAATGTAACGATTATCTCACACTTTCTGGGGTGGCACAGTGGTTAGCACTGCTGCCTCACAGGGTCAGGGACCATGGCGTTTGATTCCCAGCTCGGGTCACTGTCAGTGTGGAGTTTACACATTCTCCTCATGTCTGCGTGGGTTTCCTCCGGGTGCTCCGGTTTCCTCCCACAGTCCAAAGATGTGCTGGTTAGGTGCGTTGGCCATGCTGAATTCTCCCGGAGTGTGGCAACTAGGGGATTTACACAGTAACTTCATTGTAGCGTTAATGTAAGTCTACTTGTGACTAATAAATAAACTTTAACTCCCTGATTGTGTTGGTCAAGGGAAGATTTAAACTGAAGCGTGACCTAAGTTGCGCAGCTTCAAACACATTTTGGATGGAATTCACCATTGTGGCCACAACAGAAACTCTACCCCAATTTGTTTAACAAATGTGAGCAAATTGTGTGCAAATGTGAACAACTCCTGTATCATTGCTTCATCACTGGCCCCTCTTACCTCAGTTTGGTGAAGTTATTGAATTTCTTCCAGTGTTCCTCGAGATGGCATTTACAGCCAAGGTTTCCTCATTCTGAGCCACACAATATCTTGAGGAACAGGGTTGGCCAGTAGCCCATTCTGCCATTCAGTATAGTCGTGGCTCATTGTCTACCTCAATGCTGCTTTCTCGCACTATCTCCATGTCCGTCTACGGTTAGGGTGCATTGACCCAAACAGGCGCCAGAGTGTGACATCTAGGAGAATTTCACAGTAACTTCATTACAGTGTTAATGTAAGCCTTACTTGTGACTAATAAATAAACTTTAACTTTTAACTTTATGCTATTAGCATCCTGAAATCTATTGATTCCTATCCTGAACATACTCAATGAATGATCTTCCACAACCCTCTTGGGTAGAATATTCCAAACATTCACCTCCTCTGAGTGAAGAAATTCCTCTCCATCTCAGTCCTAAGTGGCCCACCCTTTATCCTGAGATTATGTTCCCTGGTTTTAAAGTTTAAACTCTTCAGTCAGGGTAAACATCTCATCCACATTCACCCTGTTACATGCTGTAAGAGTTTTGTAAGTTTCCATGGAGTCACCTCTCATTCTTCAAAACGCTAGGGAATACCGACCCAGTCTCCTTAATCTCTCCTCATTACATAATCCCACCATCCCAGGGACTAATCGGATCAAGCGCCTTTGCATTCCATCTGTGGCAAGTATATCCTCCCTTAGGTGTGGGGACCAATGCTGTGCACAATACTCGAGGTGAGATCTTATCAAGGCTCCAGTTATCGGCAGTAAGACCGACTCCTGTACTCAAACCCGTCACGATGAAGACCAACTTGTCATCTGCTTTCCGAATTGTTTGCTGCATGTGCATGCCAGCTTTTTGTGACTCTCAGACAAAGACCCCAGGTCCCTCTGGATACCCGCACTTGTCAGCCTCTCACCAGTTGAGAAGATAATTTAGATAAATGCGAGGTGATGCATTTTGGGGGATCGAACCAGGGCAGGACTTACTCAGTTAATGGTAGGACACTGGGGAGAGCTACAGAACAAAGAGGTCTAGGGGTACAGGTTTATAGCTCCTTGAAAGTGGAGCACAGGTGCACAGAGTGGTAAAGAAGGCATTCAGCACGCTTAGTTTCATTGGTCAGAACGTTGAATACAGGAGTTGGGACGTTGTGTTGAAGTTGTACAAGACATTGGTATGGCCACACTTGGAATATTGTGTACAGTTCTGCTCACCCTAATATAGAGAGGATATTATTAAACTAGAAAGACTGCGAAAAGATTTACCAGGATTCTACCGGATTTGAGTTATAAGGAGAGGCTGGATAGACTGGAACATTTTTTCCTGGAGCATACGAGGCTTAGGGGTGATCTTATAGAGGTTTGTACAATAATGAGGGGCATGGATAAGGTGGAAGGTCGACATCTTTCTCAAAGGTAGGTGGGTTGAAAACTAGAGGACATAAGTTTAAGGTGAGATGGGAGAGATACAAAAGGATCTAGAGGGGCAATTTTTTCACACAGTGGGTGGTGATACCCAACTAATAACAGCCTGCCATCCCAGGAATCGTCCGTTTATTCCTATGCTCTGCTTTCTGACTGTTAACTAATTCCCAAACCATACTCGTGTTCTTCCCACACGCTGGGACCTTAGAAAAACTTTCTGAAAATCTAAATACATCACATCCACTGGTTCTCCTTTAGATGAGATTTTTTCTGGCCGCTCCTAATGCCAGGATCTTCCAGTCCTGCCAAAGTCAACGAGGATGTAGATGGATTGCTTCATTCACCAGAGGAAAACCCCTCTCAGGGCAGGTGGAAAGTCTCAGCGTTTATCCACACTACAAGTAATATCGCCAAAAAACTCCCAACAAGCTTGTCCAACACGATTTCCATTCCAGAAATCCAGTGACTTTGCCCAATTTTACCATTCTTTTCTAAGTGTTCAGTTATCATCTTTTTTATAATAGATTCTAACACACAGGAAAATAGGAACATAGGAATTAGGAGCAGAAGTAGGCAAAGTCAGCCCTTTGAGCCTGCTCCGCCATTCAATCAGATCATGGCTGATCTCTCACCGGTCTCAAATCCACCTCCCCACCTGTTCCCCATGTCCCTTTATTTATTAGAAATATATCTATCTCCATTGTGAAACCATTCAATGATTCAGACTCCACTGCGCTACGGGGCAGCGAGTTCCACAACTTCACCTCCTTCTGTCAGAAGTAGTTCCTCCTCATTTCAGTTTTAAATGCACCGCTTCTCAACCTTTTACCCGTGACCTCTGGTTCGAGATTGCCCCATAACATTTGGTCTACGTTTACTTTATCAATCCCTTTTAGAATTTTATATACCTCAATCAGATCCCCTCTCACCTTCTAAACTCCAGCGAGCATAAGCTACTGACGTCAGACTAACAGATCTGGAGTTCACCATTCTCTCTCTTCCTCTCTTCTTAAATAGTGAGGTTACACTTGCGACTTCTCAGTCCAAAGGAACCTTCCAGAATCTATACAATTCTGAATGGTAGTGACCGATGCACCCACTATCTCTCTCAACACTTTGGGATGAAACTCATCTGGTTCAGTAGATTTTTCCGGTCTTGTTAGCTGTCAGAAATGTCGCGGGTGGGATGGGAAATTTGACAGGCCATTGAAAGGTCCATTGACCTCAGATGGGAATTTCTAGTCTTGGGTCAGGCGGGACTGGAAAATCCTGCCCCGGGGTAAAAACAAGAGGTCAGGAGTACAGTTTCCAGAACATTTTAGGCAGCGTTCCCTCAATTTTGCTTGTGGCGTTAGACCAATTGATGTCAGGGCATGGGACCCTCATTTCTTACGTACACATGCCAGACTTTCAAAGGGGCCAAGTTGTACGTGACCTGCTGAGAAGCTTGGAGGCAGCACGGGCTGGGGGAGGGAGCACAAAGTACGTGAAGGGTTTGAACGCAAGGATGAGAGTTATAAATCTGAGGCTGACTTATACTCTGGCAAACTTATAAGGTGTTGAATGAATCAACCCCGCAAGACATTGGGAGTGATTCTCACATTCCAACCGGGTAATTTTTTGGTGGGTGGGAATGGGAAATATACGCAAGCAATGATTCACATGCATTCCCGACACGTGCACGTCTCCAGAGCCAGGGAGCAGGCATGGTCGAGACCACGCTGGAAATCGGCAGGAAGGCCAGGTAAGCCATTTTAATCTATTTTTGATGTAATTTAGATGTGATTATCGAACCCAGGTCTGAATTCTCCCAATCCACTAGCGTCTCCCTCCCCGCCAGGAGTATCTCACACCAGCAGGATTTAGACTAGTTCCCCACTTTTGGGGAACTGGTAAGGGACCCCGCTGGAGTGAAGGGGTGGGGGGCAGTCGGGTCCCCACAGGGGGGCCGGGCAGTGTGGTGCTTCTGGGCATCCTAGCAGTGCCAGCCGGTGCCCCTGGCACTGCCCAAGGAGCAAAGTGCCCATGCCCCAGGGGCACCTTGGCACCACCCGCCAGGCATCAGGCAGTGCCAAGGGGCGGGGATTATTGTGGATGGAGCTTAGGGATGATCGTGGGGATATGAAGGTCACACTGCCACTCTGCATGGGGCATCAGTCGGGGCTGAAGGAAGGCTAGCGATCAGGGCGGGCTGGGGGCGGGGGGGGGGGTGCGGGCATCGTGATCTGCCGGGTTGCATCTGCCTCCTGGATGGGGGGGGCGTTCTACTTCCCATCGGGTGGGAGCGGCGTCTGCCGTGGTGTGGGGTATTGTTACTGCTTGGGGGGACGCAGGGTGCTGGGGATCAGGGTGATCAAGCTGGCCAGCAAAGTGCAGGCTGACAGTTTTGTGCACGTGCAGAGTTCCAGGACTGTCAGCTTCCTGTGTGAATAGGCTCCGCCTCCCCCGAGCTTTTAATGATATTCACGATTGTGACCTCTGCATTGCACAGAGTGTGGGAGATTCGAGTCTGAACTCCCGCTGAAAGAAACAATCGTGAATTTTTTCTGCCAATTCAGCACTCAGAATTTTTTTGGGAGAATTGCCCCTGTTTTGTGGGAGAGTTCCCAGGCAGCCTTTAAGAATCCAGCCCTTTGAAGGAATCACACATGCTTTGGAAAAAGGGGAACCAGTGGATGCATTGTACTTGGATTTCAGGAAGGCATTTAGTTAGGTGTCAAATCAAAGGTTATTGTGGAAAATGAAAGTTCATGGTGTTGATGCGGTAACATGTTAGCATGGATTGAAGATTGGCCAACTAACAGGACTCAAAGTTGGCATATATGGGTCTTTTTCTGGGTGGCAGGTTGCAATGTGTGGATTAGTGCTGGGGCCTCAACTCTTTACTATTCATATAAATGACTCGGGTGATGGTCTGAAGGGACAGTCACTAAATTTGTTGATGGCACAAAGATAAGAACAAAAAAATGTACAGCACAGGAACAGACCCTTTGGCCCTCCAAGCCTATGCCGATTATGATGCTCTAACTAAACTGAAAGAAAAACGCTTCCGCCCTTAAGTAGGAAGGTAATTTGTGAAGAGGACATAAGGAGGCTACAAAAGGGGCATAGATAGGCTAAGTGAGTGGACAAAAACCTGGCAATTCTGTTTGGGGTCTGCACATTCTCCCCGAGTCTGCATGGGTTTCCTCCGGGTGCTCCAGTTTCCTCTCACATCCCAAGGATGTGTGGCTTAGGTTGATTGGCCATGCTAAATTGACCCTAGTGTCAGGGGATTATTAGGACAAATTATGAGATTACAGGAATAGAACCTGGCTGGGATTGTGGTTGGTGCAGACTCGATGGGCCGAATGGCCTCCTTCTGCACTGTAGGGAGTCTATGATTTGATGAAATGTGGGAAAATGAGAAATTTAACAGGAAGAATCAAAAAAAAAGTTTGATACCATATTGGTGAGAGATTTCAGAGCTCTGAGGTGCAGAGGGAGCTGGGGGTTCTAGTGCATGAATCGTGTAATGTTAGTATGCAGGTACAGCTAGTAATTTGGGAAGTTAGTAGAATGTTATCATTTATTGTGAGGGGAATTGTTTACAGAAGTAGAGAGATTATCCTTCAGTTACGTAAGGCATTGGTGAGACTACATCTGGAGAATTGTGTATGGTATTGGTGTCCTCAAATGAGGAAAGGAGCAACCACGTTAGAAGCAGTTCAGAGAAGATTTGTTACATTAATACCATGAATGAGCTTATGAGGAAAGTTTGGAGAGGTCAGGTTTGTATGCACTGGAGTTTAGGAGTAAGAGACGGTTTGATTGAAGGCTTTAAGATTCTGAGGGATATTGACAAGGTGGATGTGGAAAAGATGTTTCCGCTTATCGTTGCCACACTACCAGAAAGACATGGAGGCTTTGGAGAGGGTACAGAAAAGATTTACCAGGATGTTGCCTGATATGGAGGATATTAGCTACAAGGAAAGATTGGAGAAACTTGGCTTGTTCTCAGTGGTTGAGGGGTGATCTGATAGAAGTCTACAAGATTATGAGGGGCATGGACAGGGTAGATAGTCAGAAGCTTTTTCCTCAGTCAGTTACTAGGGGGCACAGGTTTAAGGTGCAAGGGGCAAGGTTTAAAGGAGGCAAGTTTTTTACACAGAGAGTAGTGGGTGCCTGGAGCTCGCTGCCAGGGAAGGCAGTGGCAGCAGATACGGTAGTGACTTTAAAGAGGCATCTTGATAAATACATGAATAGGATGGGAATAGAGGTCCCATGAATAGGATGAGAATTGGTCCCCAGAAGGGTGGAGAGCTTTAGTTCAGTCAGGCAGCATGGCCGGTGCAGGCTTGGAGGGTGGAAGGGCCTGTTGCTGTGCTGTAATATTCTTTGTTCTTTGGTCTTTGTTCGTGTTGGAGAATCTAGAATGGGGGGGGTCACTGTTCAAAAATAAGGGGTCACTCATTTATGATGGAAATGATCTTATTGAATGCTGGAACATGCTTGAGGGGCCAAGTGGCCTACTCATACTCCTAATGTGTATGTCTGGACGTAGCTCCAATCTCCCTTGTTCTGCTCCATAAAGAAGTTCCTTCAGTCACACAGGGCGGGAGGTTTTGGCCTCACTCATTCCAAAACCATAAAATCCCATCCGAGGTTTATGGACCTTCCCATGATCCGCCCCTCGCCCTCTCCGATTCCTGTAGTGGGTGGGACGGTAGAATTCTGACCACAAGGTTTCAGGGACCTGTGATGTTACTCTATCTGTCACATACAGGGCAGCTTCCCACATTCTGAAAGACCTGCTGGTTAGGTGCATTGGCCATGGAAAATTCTCCCTCAGTGTACCCGAACAGGCACCAGAGTGTGGCGACTAGGGGACTTTTACAGTAACTTCATTGCACTGTTAATGTGAGCCTACTTGTGACACTAATAAATAAACTTAAAACTATGCCCTCATTTTGAACAACTCAACGATTGGCCAATCTTATTGCAAGTCAACTAATTTATTCAAATATTGACTGGCAACCAGTGTGTCACAGCTCGTGGTACAATGGACTGTGGGCTCCAGAAATTTGAGTATAAAATCCAGGCCGGCACTCTCAGTGAAGAACTGAGGGGAGTGCAGCATCTTTCAGATGAGATGTCAGACTGAGGCCTCATCAGTCCTGTATAATAGGGGGTATTCCTTTCTAAGAAAAGCAAGAGAGCTCTCCTGAGCGTCCCTTAACCAACATCCCGAAAATAGATTTTCCGACCACTATTTTGGTGTTGATATGGGATCTTTCTGTGCAAAATCTGGCTGTCACATTTCCTGCATGACAACTGGCTGTAAAGTGTCCTGAAATGCCCTGACGCCATGGAAAGCCATGAAGAAACGATAATCATATCGTGCGAACAATCCCACGTAAATCTCGGGATTTCCAAATGGATCACCGAAAGCAGTTGTGTGGAATTAGGAGTGCTGTTTCAAGTCATGGACACCATGGGCGGGATTTTTCAGCCCTTCCTGTCAGTGGGATCTTCCAGTCCTGCCGAAGGTACCCCGCGCCCACACCCCCCCCCCCCCCGCCCACCCACCACCACCACCATCACCCCCTCCCGCCAACACCCCACCCATGGCTGAAACCTCACCAGTGCAGACGGCAAGCAAGGCCATTGACTTTGGCAGGACTGGAATCCCAACAGTGGCCAACCGCAAGCCGCCTCTATTGTTGGAAAACATGTCCATGGTAGGGGCTGGAAAACCCTGGCCATTCTCTGTTGGGACGGTAACCAAAAGGCCAACTTGACGCATTTGTTCATTGAAGCGTACCTGATTGAGTAATTGGTAAATCCGTGTGGTTTAAGGCGCAGTAGCTGTTGCAGTTCATTTTCTCGAGGGTTAACCAGTGAATGTGGAGCCAGTCTAAATGTCACAGTTATCAAGATACCTCAATGGGGGCCTGATGTCATCTGGTGGGAGGTCATTTGTAAGTCACCACAGGTTCCAAGAGAGAGTGCACTTTATAACCTTCAACATTGAGTTCAACAACTTCAGAAAACAACCACCTTCTTGGGGAGCAGATGTAGTAATGCTCCTGTAGTTACCACTTACACCACCTCCAGACCCATCAATTGCCTTTTTACTTGTGCCACTACCCGTTGCTTTATGACGTGCCCCATCATTAAATCACGCCTGCCCTCTGCCTCCTAAGCAAGCTTTCCTTCTGTGTTCTGTGCCCCTCCCTGCCTCCCTCCCCGACTCTGGACTTGCTCATACGATGCTAAATCTCTCATTTTCTTTTCAGTTCTGCCCGTAACACTGTGCTGAACATTCGATGGCGTGTGGCGGAGGGGCTGGAGGCAGACTTGGCTGAAATTCCCCAAACTGCCCATCTGGTGCCATGGTGCCAGCCCCAGGCTGGACGGGTTGGGGGGAAAGGGGGGGAATGGAGGAGGAAGAGAGTCACAGCTGCAGCCCCAAGCCATGCCATGGAGTGGCTTCCTCCTCCACAATGATGTTTGGGTAGCTATGACCAGCACTTATTATTAATCTTAGTTAAAGGCGTCTCCAAGATCAGCACGGTGGCATGGTGGTTAGCACTGCTGCCTCACAGTGTCAGAGTCCCAGGTTTGATTCCCAGCTTGAGTTCCTATCTGTGTTTTGAGTCTGCATGTTCTCCCCATGTCTGCATGGGTTTCCTCCGAGTGCTCCAGTTTCCTCCCACAGAGCACAGATGTGCGGGTTAGGTAGATTGGCCATTTAAATTGCCCCTTAGTGTCAGGGGGACTAGCTAGGATAAATGCATAGGGTTATGGGGATAGGGCCTGGGTGGGATTGTGGTCGGTGCAGACTCGATGGGCTGCACTGTAGGATTCTGTGATAATGATACCATCGTGAGGTGCCCCTTCATTTTCATATTCAGACCTGCAGCTCCCACCTGTGAAGATGGGGTTGCCTCCAATTAGACGTCCAGCCTCGAGAGCCCGTCCTCCATCCTTAACTGAGTACTTAATTGGTCACCTCCTCGAAAACTGTCCTCTGGACTTCGGCACTGGCCGTTTCCCACCCACAATTCATCCCAACCACGAGGTCGAGACCCCAGAATGAAAGTTGAGCACTTTACCTCTACGGATGCTGCCTGACCTGCTGAGTATTTTCCAGCATTTTCTCTCATTATTTTTGGATTGACAGCATTGACGAGTATTTCTGTCAGTGGGAAGCATCTGTAATTCCGACATGAAAAATATCAATAATAACTATCCACATGCTGCTTTCTGGTATATTGCGTCAGAACAGGTGACTGCCAAGTCAAGAAGTGGCTTTACACAATTTCTAAATGTTAGAAGTCATTTCTTATTTTAGCAGCAGTTTATCACATGCAGAGAGCCACAAAGTTCACTTACAATTCTGTTGGCTGTGAGGTATCTGCTCACTTATAAAATATTAGAACATGAGCAATAAGGGTAGGGGTTGGCCATTCGGCCCTTCAAACATAGTCTACCATTCAATAAAGTCACGCCTGAGCTTCATTTCAACGCCGCTCTCCTGCGCTGTCATCATATCCATTAACTACTCAAGTAAAAATCTATCAATTTCTGTCTTAAATATAGTTAATGGTTAAGTACTCACAGCACTCTGGGGTAGACTGTTCCAAAGATTCACAACCATTAGAGTGAAGACAATTTTCACTCCTGTCCTAACAGGACAGAATCACAGAATCTTACAGTGCAGAAGAGGCCCTTCAGCCCATCGAGTCTGCACCTACACTTGAAAGGCCTTGACCTGCCCACCTAATCCCACTTGCCAGAACTTGGCCCATAACCCTGACTGTTACAACATGCCAAGTGCTCATCCAGATACCTTTTAGAACATAGAACATTACAGCACAGTACAGGCCCTTCAGCCCTCGATGTTGTGTCGAGCTATGTCCAATCCCAAGATCAAGCTATCCCCTCCCTATCATTCTGGTGTGCTCCATGTGCCTATCCAATAACCGCTTGAAAGTTCCTAAAGCATCCGACTCCATTATCACAGCAGGCAGTGCATTCCACACGCCAAAGGATATGAGACATCACACCTCTACCATCCTCCCAGGCAGCGCTTTCCAAATCATCAACACCTTCTGGGTAAACAAGATTTTTCCTCAAATCCCCCCACTCCTCACTTTTAACCTGTCTCCTCTTGTAATTGACCCTTCAACTAAAGGGAACAGCTGCTCCCTCTCGACCCTGTCCATGCCCCTCATAATCTTGAACACCTCAACCAGGTCACCCCTCAGTCTTCTCTGTTCCAATGAAAACAACTCAAGCCTATCCAACCTCTTTTCATAACTTAAATGTTCCATCCCAGGCAGCATCCTGATGAATCTCCTCTGCACCCGCTCCAGTGAGCTCACGTCCTTCCTATAATGTGGTGACCAGAACTGCACACAGTACTCCAGCTGTGGTCTCACCAAAGGTCTACACAACTCCATCATGACCTCTCTGCTTTTGTAATCTATATCCCGAATGATGAAGGCGAGTGTGCCATATGCCTTTTTCACCACCCTATGTACCTGCCTTTCTGCCTTATTCTGAAACTGCAGCCCCTGAATTCTAGACTCCCTTTTTGTTTTGTTAGGCACAAGTAAGCTTACATTAACACTTCAATGAAGTTACTGTGAAAATCCCCTAGTCTCCACACTCTGGCCCCTGTTTGGGTACACTAAGGGAGAATTTAGAATGGCCAATGCACCTAACCAGCAGACTGTGGGAGGAAACAGGGGGACGTGCCCCGGACATGGGGAGAACGTGCAGGCTCCACACAGATAGTAACAAAGCCAAGAATTGAACCTGGATTCCTGGCGCTATGAGGCAGCAGTGCTAACCACTGTGCCACCGTGCCATTCATTCCCCAGCCAGAAGAGGCATTCTCCCTTTTAAACCCGTGAAGAATTTTATCCATCTCAATGAGATCACCTTTCATTCTTCTGAATTCTGTGGAATATAGGCCTGATCTATTCAATCTCTTCTCACCGTACAATTAAGGGTGGTACGGCAGCACAGTAGTTAGCACTGCTGCTTCACAATGCCAGGGAACTGGGTTTGATTCCTGGCTCGGGTCACTGTCTGTGTGAAGTTTGCACATTCTCTTCATGTCTGCGTGGGTTTCCTCCGGGTGCTCTGGTTTCCTCCCACAGTCCAAAGATGTGCGGGTTAGGTTAGTTGGCCATGTTAAATTACCCCTTTTGTTATGAGATTAGTAGGGTAAATATGTGGGATTATGGGCCTGGATGGGGTTGTGGTCAGTGCAGACCCAATGGGCTGAATGGCCTCCTTCTGCACTGTAGGGATCCTATGAATTCTGAGTTTCTTGTTGTATCTGATGCTAACGTTCTGTGATTTATGTAAATATGCACCTAGGGCCCTCTGCCATTTCCTTAACTCTCTCACCATTTAATAAATATTTCACTTTTCCTTCCAAAGTGGATAACTTCACATTCTACTCCTTTGGACTCTAAGGGGCAATTTAGCATGGCCAATCCACCTAACCCGTGCATCTTTAGACACTAAGGGGCAATTTAACATGGCCAGTCTTTGGAGTGTGGAGGAAACCAGAGCACTCAGAGGAAACCCAAGCAGACATGGGGAGAATGTGCAGACTCCACAGCCAGCCCCCTGAGGCCAGAGTCGAATCTGAGTCCCAGGCGCTGTGAGGGAGCCGTGCTACCCACTGCTATCCCAACTCTTTCCTTGTTCTCAGAACTTACAGGTCATAGGTGTGGTATGGAGGTTACAATTTACTGCACTACTGTGTGTCTTACAGTCACAAGAGTTACAATGCTCCGGTTGCATTATGAAAACTGGGTGCAAATATAAATGAGCCCAACACATTTTCTTTTAGTCTGGTGACCTTTAATGAAAATACACCTGGTGCTGACATATTACTAAAGAACTAGTTAGTCATTCCATTTATGGCATTTCAGTAAAACCTTCAAGAACAGAAGTAAGTATATAAAAAAATCATTTTTTTCATGATCTTCAAGTATTTAGCAGTTCATACCGTGATTCTTTTTTTGTGTGAATATCTGTGTGCAATACACATCTTTGCATAGTAAATAAAAAACGTAATTGTTAATCTTTCCTTTCTTTGTTTAATTCCCCATGCACCTATTAGCATATCCCTGCTGAATGTAATCTCGAATTTCTCAATGAATGATCCAAGCCCTGGTTACATCGCGGCATGCAGCATCCCAGCTATAGCCAAGGTTGTGTGTTCTCTAGACGGGCTAATGTTATATACAGTACTAAAAGCAGTAGCTATAGAGCAGGTGTACTGGGCAAGGCAGGTGTCTATTCAGGCGCTGTGGTCCAGATACCATCTTCCATTGATCTCACCAGAAGCAACGGGAACCCATCTCCCTGAGGATTACCATTCCTGCGGGAATGGAAGGTTAATCTCCGAGATGGGTGCTTGGGGGCGTTACACAAAAAAAGAACACTTTGTATCGGCCACAAAAACGTCATCAAGGTGGCAAAGAATAAGCCGTCTGATTTGGATGCTCCTTCACAGCCAATCAGATATTCAACAGTCAGCTCTCTTTCCGGTTGGTGGGTAAAGGTGGAATGTCACATCAGATGACCAATGGGTGAGGAGCGAGGCAATCGGAGGGGGCACCAGGGGAGGGGGGGTCATGTCAGAAAATCCCCAGGAATGCCAGCTAGGGGTGGCATTGTTCGAGGAATAGTTGGTGGAACTGCACTGCAAAATTAATGTTCTCCATTGCAGACGACAGTGGAGGATTGGAGACAGAGACTTCCTGACATCACCGGTAAGGGCTGTCTGGGGACGGAGAGGGTCTGGAGCAGGGGATTCGGTCTAGGGCAGGGGTCCCGGTCTAGGACAACAGTCGCAGTCTAGGGCAGGGGGCCCAGTCTAGGACAACGGTCCCAGTCCAGGGCAGGAGGCCCAGTCTAGGACAACGGTCGCAGTCTAGGGCAGGGGGCCCAGTCTAGGACAGGGGGCCCAGTGTAGGACAGGGGGCCCAGTCTAGGACAACGGTCCCAGTCTAGGGCAGGAGGCCCAGTCTAGGACAACGGTCCCAGTCTAGGGCAGGGGGCCCAGTCTAGGACAACGGTCGCAGTCTAGGGCAGGGGGCCCAGTCTAGGACAACGGTCCCAGTCTAGGGCAGGGGGCCCAGTCTAGGACAACGGTCGCAGTCTAGGGCAGGGGGCCCAGTCTAGGACAACGGTCGCAGTCTAGGGCAGGGGGCCCAGTCTAGGACAACGGTCCCAGTCTAGGGCAGGGGGCCCAGTCTAGGACAACGGTCGCAGTCTAGGGCAGGGGGCCCAGTCTAGGACAACGGTCGCAGTCTAGGGCAGGGGGCCCAGTCTAGGACAACGGTCGCAGTCTAGGGCAGGGGGCCCAGTCTAGGACAACGGTCGCAGTCTAGGGCAGGGGGCCCAGTCTAGGACAACGGTCCCAGTCTAGGGCAGGGGGCCCAGTCTAGGACAACGGTCGCAGTCTAGGGCAGGGGGCCCAGTCTAGGACAACGGTCGCAGTCTAGGGCAGGGGGCCCAGTCTAGGACAACGGTCCCAGTCTAGGGCAGGAGGCCCAGTCTAGGACAATGGTCCCAGTCTAGGGCAGGAGGCCCAGTCTAGGACAATGGTCCCAGTCTAGGGCAGGGGGCCCAGTCTAGGACAGGGGGCCCAGTCTAGGACAATGGTCCCAGTCTAGGGCAGGGGGCCCAGTCTAGGACAATGGTCCCAGTCTAGGGCAGGGGGCCCAGACTAGACCAGCAGTCCAGTCTAGGGTGGGAACTCGGTCTAGGATATGGGGACCCAATTTAGGGGAGGGGATCCAGTTTGGGATATGAGGACCCAGTCTGGGACATGGGGGTCCCCGTCTAGGATAGGGAACCCAATCTAGAACATGGGGTCCCAGTCTGGGACGTGGGAACCTAGTCTAGGACATGGGGACCCAGTCTGGGATATGGGGACTCAGTGTAGGGGAGGGTACCCAATCTGCAACATGGCGACCCAGTCTAGGACAGGAGACCCAGTCTGAGAAATGGGGATACAGTCTATGACAGAGGACCCAGTCTGGGACATGGGCACCCAGTATAGGGGAGAGGACCCAGTCTCTGGGACATGGGCACCCAGTTTTGGGATAGAGGAACTGAGCATTTTCTCCTGGAATATCTTTATCAATGACTGAGTTGGGATGTTCTGTTAGTGTGGAGAGTTCAGTGCAACTGGATAATGATAGTAAGCATGTCCACTGAGAACAGATGATACTGTCTTTGTCTCCGGCAGGCTGTCACGGATGGAGTAGATACTTATCACAGTCCCCACTCCCCTCGATTCCCCTACAAGTAATTTTTAAAGCTATTCAGTGAATCACGTTATCGTACCTCCCTGAACCCCTGGCTGCAGTCTGTCTTACAAAAGGACGCACTGCAGTGACTCACTCGGACAGCATCTATCAAACCTGCAAGCTCTACCACCTTTGAGAAAAGCAGCCAATACATGGTAACACCACCACCTGCCAGTTGCCCTTCAAGTCATTCTCCACCCTGACTTGGAGATATAGCGCCGTTGCTTCGCTGTGGGTCAAAAGCTGGGCCCTCCCTCCCTAACAGCACCATGGGTGTACCTACCCTAAATGGACTGCAGCGGTTCAAGATAGATCACCTTCTGGAGGGCAATTAGGGATGGGTAATAAATGGTAATTAGCCTTCCCAGCCACATCCACCTCCCAAGAATTGTTTTCTTTCACATATTTTGTTTTAAGCCACAACTTACATTTTAAATAGAAATTGGTTTAATACATGTACAGACCCTGAAATGTCTCAAGTTCCTTTCCCTTTGAAAAGAAGATTGATTGCAGTGCTGGAGAAGGTAAGGGACATCAGTGCTGGGAAGCGGCAGCATTTTCCTTATTCAGAGTCCGAGCTCAGTGTCAAATCCTCCCACGTGTCAGGTATGGTCCACATTGGCGGGAGTGCCAGTTTCTCTGTGTCGTTCTGTCAAGCACTCCAATTGGGGTGCAGGGTGAGGCTCCTTCAGACATTTCCAAGGCCCACAGGTTCGAAGCAAAGCCTGTCAAAGACGTCAGAATGGTTCCAATCGTTGTGGGTGCTGACACTGTGCTCTGAAGGATTTTCTCTACTCATGTCGGTGGGTGGGGGTGAGGGGAGTGCATTAACAACCACGGACAGCAACGCTTACTCAATCTGATCGCTGTATAAGTCCGCACGCTTCCAGTTCCCAACATTGAGTTGGCTAAGTAAGTGCCAAATCTTGATCCTTTGAACTCTCAGCACGCTGGGTTGAAGCTGCGAGGCAGTCCCACCTAGAGAGGGCAAGATCATTCAAACCCAGGCCCCAGATAAGAACAGGACACTGTTCGAACTCAGAGATCTAAATCACAGCCATGAACACAGCCTAGAGTGTTACCCTGACAGAGATGGTCAATAGCAAGTCTACAGTCACAGTTTTTTAGGCGGCAGGGAAGTGTGCGTAGGGAACGTTGACATCTCTCTTTTCCACACCCTGTGCATGTCTGGAAAAGATGTCCCTGGGATCGCAGCTTCTAATCTCTCTACCCGGCAAATAGGGTTTTGGCTGCCAGATTTTCTTTTGAGGATGCGCGAGAGTACAGCAGCGTGGGTTGACCCAGGGGAGCGTAAGCTGGCTTGGTGGGCATTCATCAGCGTGCATCAAAACATCACTCTCTCGGTCTCTGGGTGGCAAGAGGTTCTCTCGTCAAACCGTGCCAATCAGATTGTTTTTGTAGTGCAGTGTCACGGGAGGGGGAAGAGTGAGGCATTCCTGCCTTCAGTGGAACCCATTTAGTCAGAGAGGTTTACAGCATGGAAATGGGCCCTTCAGCCCAACTTGCCCATGCCACCCGGTTGTTACCACTAAGCTAGTCCCAAGTGCCTGCATTTAGCCCATATCCCTCTACACCAATGGGCGATAAATCTACCACTGGCCAAAATGCTGAGGCCTCATCCACGAGATAAGGGAGTAAAGGTCAGGGGAGTTGAGGAGAATTACTCTGGGGGTTGGGTTCTGGAAATCACGCCTTGAAATGGTGGCAAAGGCAGAAAACCATTTAAAGGAAAAAAATACCTGTTCGCTTGAGTGCTGGAATTCTACCGACTCGCCCACCATGGGAACGGAGCGGGGGATGGGCAGACAACGGAACTGTCCGTTGACTTCGGGTGGGATTTTCCAGTCTCGCTCAAGTGAGGCCCTAAAATCGTGCCATAAGTGTTGTGAAGCACAGGGCTATGGATCAAGAACTGGAAAGGAAATTGGCACAGTGGCTCATTCTGGAGCCAGAGGGACACAATGGGCCATGTGGCCTCAGGCGGGATTATCTGGTCCCACCGGGCAGGATTATCAGTCCTGCTGGGGCGGGATATTCCAGTCTCGCCGGGGCGGGATATTCCAGTCTCGCCGGGGCGGGATATTCCAGTCTCGCCGGGGCGGGATATTCCAGTCTCGCCGGGGCGGGATATTCCAGTCTCGCCAGGGTGAGATATTTCAGTCTCGCCAGGGTGGGATATTCCAGTCTTGCTGGAGAGGGATATTCCAGTCTCGCCAGGGTGGGATATTCCAGTCTCACCAGGGTGGGATATTCCAGTCTCGCCAGGGTGGGATATTCCAGTCGCGCCAGGGTGGGATATTCCAGTCGCGCCAGGGTGGGATATTCCAGTCTCGCCAGGGTGGGATATTCCAGTCTTGCCAGGGTGAGATATTTCAGTCTCGCCAGGGCGGGATATTCCAGTCTTGCTGGAGGGGGATATTCCAGTCTCACCAGGGTGGGATATTCCAGTCTCGCCAGGGTGGGATATTCCAGTCTCGCCAGGGTGGGATATTCCAGTCTCGCCAGGGCGGGATATTCCAGTCTCGCCAGGGCGGGATATGCTGATCCTGACGGGGCGGAATATTGTGGCCTCACCACGGCAGGATATTCCAGTCTCGCCAGGGTGGGATATTCCAGTCTCGCCAGGATGAAATATTCCAGTCCTGCTGAACTGGACAATGAATTTAATAGCCTGCCACATGTGCAGTGAAATCATGGGTGGAATGTTTCAGCCGTTCACATCAGTGGACTTTTCCAGTCCCGCTGCAGTGAACGGAGATTAGGCTGAGGGCCAAATTGCCAATTCTCGCTTGCAGCAGCAGTGGGGAGCGAATGGCTGGAAAATCCCAATCGGTTTGTCTTAATAATCTCCTAAAATCTCCCGCATTGCCTTAAAAACACCTTCAAATATATATTACACATGGGGATGGTGATGAGGGAGGTATGGGAAGGGATAAAAATCGAAATTTGCCTTTTACAAGTGCCCCAATATTTGATTGTTTTACATCCATACGCACACATACACGCACACACGTATAAATAATATACTCTATTTTACACATATCCTGTGGCTGCCTCGGTGAGTGGGTGTAGGAGAGGGAGAAAAAAAATCAGTTAAAAGCAGATAAAGAAGAAAAAAATTAAAATGGACCTGAGATTGGATGAAAACACTTTGTTTTGTTTTTAGAAACTGCTCCCGAGCTGGTGAGAAGATTTTCCTGTCACGGCATCTGCCCCTCCTCCCCCAGGTCCATCGATGCTGCAACATCTCTCGCACTCCTTGCTTTCTTTCCCGATTATTTTTTTCTTTAAGTGTCCATGCAGGTATCCATTTTTCTGGAAAAGAGAAGTATGGCATACCGCGGGAGAGCAGATGAGGGAAAAGTGTCAACCCAAGGGGAAAAGAAATCGTAAAAGGAAGAGTGAAAACTCCAATGGGGGGGTGGGGCGGGGGCCTAGTTGTTGTTCTCCTCCATCTTGGTGCAGCTGCTAAACCGTCTGTGATCTCCAGGTCATTTGTGGGGGGGGGCGGGATGCTGAGTGGGTGGGGGAGGATTGTATGTGTTGCCCCACCCTTTTCCCCTCTCATTGTCCTGGAGGTGGCAGGGGGGGTGGGGGGGGGGGGGAGGGGGAGGGGTTGGGGAGCTCGAGAGCCCACCCTCCCCCTCACTGTGTGTCGGTGTCAAACCAAGATGGCGGCTGGTTGGGTGAGTCGTTGTTCTGCTCTCTCCTGGGCCTCTTCTGTCGTTGTCTTCTTGATTTTGTTTCTTTCTTTCCGCGGTCAAAGCCCATCGGCGTCGTCCCGCCCCCACCCCCCTCTCCCCACCCCCGGAATTCGGAGGCGAAGCGAGGCGGCTGTCTCCTGCCCAGGCCTCACCATCTCTTCAGATGGCGCCCGCCTGACTGGGGTCGTACCTCCTCTTCTTGACATTTCTTGCAACGGGCAGCGGAAAGGAGAAGGAGGGGATGTCGGGAGGCAGGGGAAACATAATTGGGGGAGGGGAGGGGGCCAGAGGGAAGAGAATCGGGGGACGATAGGGTGGCAGAGGGAAGAGAATTAGGGGAGGGGGCATATGGAAGAAGATGGGGGGAGAGGTGCAGTCAGGGGAAACATAATTAGGGTTGGGAGGAAAGGAAGCGGAATTAGGGATAGGGAAAGAGGAGGCACAATTGGTTGGGGGGGGACAGGAGACATCGTTGGATGAGGGGGGAGAAGAGACATTGTTAGGTGAGGGGGGAGAAGAGACATTATTGGGTGAGGGGGGAGAGGGAAAATAATAGGGGGAGTGAAATGGGGCAGAGGAAACAACAAGGGGAGGGGGGAGAGGAATCATAATTGGGGGAGGAAGGTACATTATTGCAGGAGGGGGATGAGGGAACATAATTAGGGGAGGAGGAAGAGGGGTCATAATTGGGGGAGGGGAAAGGAAACAGAATTGAGGAACAGGAAGAGGGGAAACACATTTAGGGAGTGATAGGGCAACAAAACCACAATTGGGGGAGGGGCAAGGGTAACAATGGGGGGGGCAGGGTAACAATGGGGGAGGAGCAGAGGTAACAATGGGGGGAGGGGCAGGGTAACAATGGGGGGAGGGGCAGGGTAACAATGGGGGGAGGGGCAGGGTAACAATGGGGGGAGGGGCAGAGGTAACAATGGGGAGAGGAGCAGGGTAACAATGGGGGAGGAGCAGAGGTAACAATGGGGGGAGGAGCAGGGTAACAATGGGGGGAGGAGCAGGGTAACAATGGGGGAGGAGCAGAGGTAACAATGGGGGGAGGGGCAGAAGTAACAATGGGGGAAGGGGCAGAGGTAACAATGGGGGAAGGGGCAGAGGTAACAATGGGGGGAGAGGAAGGGGGGAGAGCAGGAGGGAAAAAAAAGAACATTAGTAACAGAGCTCGCGATCAGACGTTGGGGCTGCCTTCATGATACAGGCATACCCTTACTCTAAAGCTTCTTACTGTGCAGCTGAGGTGGGGGGCGGGGGGATACAGAAATGGCAACGTGAAGCACATAGACTATCTGCGCCATATTGCTGTTCACATTGGATGGGGAAACCCATTGTTTTGTCCAGCCCCCAGCAGATGTTGCAGGCGGGAGGGGCGGGGAGAGAGTGAGTCATTGATTTTCCCTGCCTTCCTCTGGAGTGTGAGGGGATGAAGCGACGGAGCTGCCCTCAATGCCATGGACAAGTTGGCACTGCCACTGAACCCAGCCGTGGCAACTCCAAACGCCAACCCATCAGTTATTACATTCAGTTTTCCCGCTTCCCGTTTAAATCATGTCACGATTTGACAAATGGTGCGGCCGTCGCTGTCTGAGAGGGGTGGGGGTGGGGGGAGTGCAACTACATGACTCTTTGTCTCAAAGGAAGCTTTAGACTGAGGGATGCCTGTACAACTGAAGCACAGCCTAGCTGCATCAACAGTGGGAAGAGTGGGGAAGGGGGGGGTTGGTAAGAGGGTCACACGTACACATCACACCTACTGTTGGAAAATGGACAGAACCGTGACCTTTGCATTGTTAACAGGTTGCTGGGATTTAACGTGTCTGCCAACCCCCCCACTCCCTTGAATATATTGGGCCGTGTTGGCACTGGCTGTCCATTCTCCCAGGAAGGAGGTGGTTGTAGAGGAGGAGGAGGAGGAGCAGGAGGAAATAAAGCTCGTTCTTTTACAAGAGTGGTTGGGGGGGGGGGGGGGGGTGGAGGGGGGGAGGTGAAGGGAACAGCAAGACATCACAAAGCGATGGGAATAGGGATATGCTCCAACCTCCTCAAAGTCTGGCTTTATGTGGGGCATATGTGCATGGCCTCATGCTAAGGCATCTCAACCTATTATTGTATATTCTTTGCCTTCCAAAGATAAAGCATGCCCAGTACTGTTAGAGATGGCATGCAAAGGAAATCTAGAAGAAACCTTAAGAAGATCTTAAAGAGTACACACTGACACCAAAAAGTATACCAGAGGTCAGGAGCGATGCAGACAACCAAAAGTTAGCACACAATTTCTCCAGCTCAATAACTGAGGCTTCTTTCTCCTGCAGTGGTTAGAGCTTACCCCTAAAAAGGCAAAATGTAAGGCAAAACCATCTCCAGCATTGCCCTTGCTGCCCCACAACAGAAAGTGACTGCCATGAGCAATCCAGGGGATGGGGTTGCCAACTGTGATCAGATGCATTCCTGGAGACTTCATCATATGACTCCCCCCTCCGCCTCACCGAGTTCCAGCCATTACGTTTTCGTTGTAAAGTTTATTTATTAGTCACAAGTAGGCTTACGTTAACATTGCAATGAAGTTTACTGCGCCACACTCTGGCGCCTGTTCGGGTACACAGAGGGAGAATTTAGCACTGCCAATACACCCAACCAACATGTCTTTTGGACTATAGGAGAAAGCCCACACAGACATGGGGAGGACATGCACACTCTGCACAGGCGGTGACCCAAGCCGGGAATCGAACCCAGGTCCTTGGCGCTATGAGGCAGCAGCGTTAACCACTGTGCCTCCCATTAGTCTGCCAGCACGGCCTTCCTACGCCCATTGGAGAGCAAAATAGACTCGCTACCCAATTAGGTGATGCTTGACTGTCAGCCAAACAGCTTCTTTTCCCCCATTTTCACTATTTTTATATCTGGTACAGAGATGTGAAAGAAAATTGGCAAAAAAAAGATTTTTAATGCCCCCACAGGGTCGCACACAGCAGTGCCCTGGAGATGGATCTTTAATTCCCTCCAGATGCCCGGTCAACCCTGGAGGGTTAACAACCCAACTGGGTGCAAATAAACTGTGTGATTTCTTTTCATTTCCTTCAAATGCTTTTATCACAAATAAAAACAAATTTACTTCTTTATTTGTTAGTGTCACAAGTAGGCTGATATTGACACTGCAATGAAGTTACTATGAAAATCCCCTAGTCGCCACAGTCCAAGGCCTGTTCAGGTACACTGAGGGAGAATTTAAGTGGGAGTGGGAGGCGAGTGGCTGTTTGACAGTTAACTATTTTCCAACTAAGTCAGATGGAGTCTGTTTACTTCCATTGGGGTAAATGGAGTCCAGGGGATGGGGATGGTGGTTGTATCAATGGTGAGAGGCTGGGGGCCGGACAGGATGGAAACTTCTGCAATGCATTCAATGACAGTTGGCTACTCTGAGTACAGTTATATTTGCAGCGTGATATTAGAGATTTGGATAGCTACTTTTCTTCATGTCACAAGGTCTACCCCCCCCCCCCCCCCCCCCAAATCACACTTACGCCTATAAATGGTGTTTTTAATACCTTTGTGTAGAGACCCATGACTGGATGGAACAACAGAAATGTCAAGTGTGCTCTATACCTGAAACATATCAGCGCACCTCAGCTCTGATACTATATTTGGTACAAGATATGAAGCCAATTTTACCAGGTCAATCTCACAGGGAACTTCAAATGGCATTGCCAGCTGCCGATTATCGTTACCAAAATATGCATCAGGCTATCTTGTTCCAGGAACATGGGAACACCATCACATCCAAGCCACTCACCTGACTTGGAAATATATCACTGTTGTTTCACAGTCACTGGGTCAAAATCCTGGAATTCCCTCCCTAATGGCATTGTGGGTCAACCCACAGCACATGGACTGCAGCGATTCAAGAAGGCAGCTCACCATCACCTTCTCAAGGGGTAATTAGGGATGGGCAATAAATACTGGTCTAGCCAGCGACACCCATGTCCCACAAATGAGTAAAAAAATGTCCAGGCTGACGCTTGTTGATCCTTTTGGATTCTGCTGATTGATGGTGAACATTCACTTTGCCATTGTATCCTCGTTGTCTAAGGCAACAACGCAGTGAGAGGACGACCGGAGGAGGACACACGAACCTCCAAACAAGCCACCTCCCCAACTTCTCAAGCACCAAGCCCACTCCTCATTGCGGCAGGATCTACAGATTGAACCCATCAAATCAAAGTGGAAGCAAGTCACACTCGATCCCAAGGGACTGCCCCAGAAGAAGCGAGCGGCGCCGGTCCAGGGAACAGCTGGCACAACTTTTAGGAGAAGATGGGAATTGGAGCAGTGATGGCTAATTTCACCAGGCCTTCCTCTTCCAGTAAGTTACCCAAGGCCTTCTCCACTGGAGTGGGAACATTGCTGATATGTTGTAAAGTGAAGGAAGGAAACTTCATACAGCACCTTTTTACAGCCTCAAGAATTCCCAAAGCATTCGGAAAGTACTTTGGGAATGTTATCATTCTTCCAAAGTGAGAAATGTAGCAGCAAATGTGTACACGGGAAGGTCCAACAAACAGCAATATGATAATAACCTGATTACCTGTCTTTTCAATGATAGTTCAGGGATCAATATTAGTTGGGGAATTCCCCCCATCCCACTGAGATCCTTTCCGTCCATCTGAAAAACCTCTGTTTAATAACTCCTCAGACACTCAGCACCTTCAACAATGCAGCACTCCTTGAGTAGGGTGCTGGAAATATCAACCTAAATTCTCTACGAGTCACTGGAGTGGGGTTGAACCCGCAATCTTCAGACTCAGATGTGAGTGTAGTCCACTGAGAGACAGCTTTAACATGGCTAAAGAGGCAGAAGTAGGTAACGATGGTGCTGTGAGCCACAACAGCAGTTGGCATGCTTGGTTTTATCATCAGAACATCGAATACAGGAGTTAGGCCATCTTGTTGAAGTTGTACAAAACATTGGCAAGGCCACACTTGGAATACCATGTACAGTTCTGGTCACCCTATTATAGAAAGGATATTATTAAACTAGAAAATGTGCAGAAAAGATTTACTAGAATGCTTGTGGGACTTGATGGTTTGAGCTATAAGGAGAGGCCGGATAGACTGGGACTTTTTTCTCTGGAGCATAGGATACTTAGGGGTGATCTTATAGAGGCATATAAATAATGAGGGGCATAGATCAGCTAGGTAGCCAACGTCTTTTCCAAAAAGGTGGAGGAGTCTAAAACTAGATGCATAGGTTTAAGTGGGAGGGGAGAGATACAAAAAGGTCCAGAAGGGCAACATTTTCACACAGAGGGTGGTAAGTGTCAGGAACGAGTTGCCTGAGCTAGTAGTAGAGGCAGGTACAATTTTGTCTTTTAAAAAGCATTTAGGCAGTTACATGGATAAGATTGGTGTAGAGATAGGCCAAACATGTGGGCAGCATGATGGCACAGCAGTTAGCACTGCTGCCTCACAGCGTCAGGGATCGGTTCAATTCTGGCTTCAGATTACTGTTTGTGTGGCATTTGCATATTCTCCCCCTGTCGGGATGGGTTTCCTCCAGGTGCTCTGGTTTCCTCTCTCAGTCCAAAGGTATGCAGGTTAGGTTGATTGGCCATGCTAAATTGTCCCTAGTGGCAAGGGATTAGTAAGGTAAATATATAGGGTTATGGGAATAGGGGCAAGGTGGGATTGTGGTGGGTGCAGACTCAATGGGCTGAATGGTCTCCTTCTGCACTGCAGGGGTTCTATGAAAGGATTCTATGATAAATGCAGGCAATTGGAACTAGGTTAATGGTAAAAACTGGATGGCATGGACAAGTTGGACTGAAGGGCCTGTTTCCATGCTGTAAACCTCTATGGCTCTATCATAAGCCATGACACCCCACAAAGCAACAAATGAAAAGCCCCAAGGCTTTGCATTCAGGCCTACAGCTGCTCTCCAGATCTTCTCCCTGGCTTTACTGACACTAGGCCCTGTTAGGGACAGATTTGTACTTTGGTGGTTATTTTCCAGATGTCGCTGGATTCCAGGGAAGTGCCGGAAGATTGGAAAACGGCTAATGTTACGCCGTTGTTTAAGAAGGGTGCCAGGCAAAAGGCGGGGAATTATAGGCGGGTTAGTTTAACGTCTGTGGTAGGTAAAATGTTAGAATCCGTCATTAAGGAGGAAATTGCGAGGCATCTTGAAGGGAATTGCTTGATAGGGCAGACACAACACGGTTTCATTAAAGGGAAGTTGTGTCTGACAAATCTAATGGAGTTCTATGAGGATGTGTCTAGGGCAGTGGATAGAGGAGAGCCGGTGGATGTGGTCTTTCTGGATTTTCAGAAGGCGTTTGACAAGGTACCTCACAAGAGGTTATTGCAGAAGGTCAGGGGACATGGAGTTGGGGGTAGGGTGTTAGCGTGGATAGAGGATTGGTTGTCAAATAGGAGGCAGAGAGTGGGGGTCAATGGGTGCTATTCGGATTGGCGGTTGGTGACTAGTGGGGTGCCCCAGGGGTCGGTGCTGGGGCCTCAGCTATTTACCATTTATATAGATGATCTGGAGGAGGGAACCGAGTGCAGGGTGTCGAAATTTGCTGATGATACCAAGATTGGGGGAAAGGCAAATTGTGCGGAGGGTGTGGAGAGTCTGCAGAAGGATCTAGATAGGCTGGGCGAATGGGCCAGGAAATGGCAAATGGAATTTAATGTTGGCAAGTGTGAGGTGGTCCACTTTGGTAGGAAGAATGGTAGGAAGGACTATTACTTACGTGGCGAAAAACTGCAGCAGGCGACGGTGCAGAGGGACCTCGGGGTCCTTGTGCATGAGTCGCAAAAACCCAGCTTGCAGGTGCAGCAGGTGGTCAGGAAGGCGAATGGGATGCTGGCCTTCATAGCGAGGGGGATTGAATATAAAAGTAGGGAGGTCTTGCTGCAGCTGTATAGGGCATTGGTGAGGCCGCAGCTGGAGTACTGTGTGCAGTTTTGGGCGCCGCACCTGCGCAAGGATATTTTGGCCCTGGAGGGAGTGCAGAGGAGGTTTACTAGGCTGATACCGGAGTTGAGGGGATTGAGCTATGAGGAGAGGCTGAATAAACTAGGCTTGTACGCGTTAGAGTTTAGAAGAATGAGGGGAGATCTCATTGAGACGTATAAGATGATGAATGGGATGGATAGGATAGAGGTGGAGAGACTCTTCCCGCTCAAAAAAGACAGTAGGACTAGGGGGCACAGCCTCAAGATAAAGGGGAGGCGGTTTAGAACGGAGTTGAGGAGGAACTCCTTCACTCAAAGGGTGGTGAATCTCTGGAATTCTCTGCCCGTTGAAGTGGTGGAGGCTGCCTCGCTAAATATTTTTAAGAAGCGGGTTGATGGGTTCTTGATAAGAGAGGGGATTAAGGGTTATGGGGAGAGGGCGGGAAAGTGGAACTGAGCCACGACAGATCAGCCATGATCTTATTGAATGGCGGGGCAGGCTCGAAGGGCTAGATGGCCTACTCCTGCTCCTATTTCTTATGTTCTTATGAAGCCCAGGACAGTAAAACATGGAACAAGAAACCTCAGTGGGTTTAAAGCAGGAACCTCTCAGATCCAGGGGTTCAGCATTAACAGCAACGCACCAATAGGATGATGTGGAGAGAGATAGACCAAAGGTATATAGAGGCATACAAGATGATCAGAGGATTAGATAGGGTGGACAGTGTGAACCTTTTTCTTCAGATGGTGATGGTTAGTACGATGGGACATAGCTTTAAATTGAGGGGTGATAGATGTAGGACAGATTTCAGAGGTAGGTTCTTTACTCAGGGAGTAGTAAAAACGTGGAATGTCCTTTCTGAAATAGTAGTGGACTCGTCAACATTAAGGGCATTTAAAGGATCGTTGGATAAGCACATGGACGATATTGGAATAGTGTAGGTTAGATGGGCTTTAGATTCGTTCCACTGGTCGGTGCAACATGGAGGGCCGAAGGGCCTGTACTCCGCTGTAATGTTCTATGTTCTATTAAAGATCTTCGCCTCCCTGAAATTTCTACTCTCTTCTCTGCACATTCAAATCAAATGCTACCAATTGAGATACTGGTTGATACTGTGCAGGAATCATGGGATGGAGAAACATGGCTACCTCCTGGATAATGGATACCCGTGTGGGACAGTGGCCTCATTTGCCTTCCGAAAGTCTCACGCAGCAGTTGCCATGGCAACGATAACTTGGCACTCAATATCTATTCCCAAGGCAATTCACAGATGTGTTGACCAATCAAAAAAAGAAATGACACTGGACCTGAGGAGAGAAAAGGCACCCAAAGCTTTGTCGAGGAGCATCTTGGAAAGGTAAGGAGGCAAAAAGATTTAGGGAAAGAATTAAACAGTTGAGGGCCAAGGCAGTTTAAGACATGGCTTCCCACAATGGGTCAATAATATGCAGACAGCCAGAACTGTCAGGGTGTGGAGGCCTTGAGAGATTTTATGTATAATTAGCCCTTTTTGCTTCAGTCTACACAAAGACTTCATTTTAAGATATTTCTGCCAACGTAACTAATTCTGCCAAGCTGAAAGATTGATTCTAACTTGACTATGTGTAGAATCAGAAGGCTAAAGTTAGCTAGAACTTGACTGCATTCCTGAAGGGTACACAATGCAGGCAAACAAGATTTTCATAACAGCAGCTGCCAGGAATGTTTTTCTAGACCGAGTCACCCTGCGGAAAACATTTCCAATAACGAGATAAGAGTCGAAATATAGTTTGGATTTTAGTGTGTACGTTTTTTCAGTTTGTTTTCGAGATCCGTTCAGTGCGTTCCAGTTCAGGACGGAGGCTGGCAGTAAAAGCCAGTCCCAAGTTCACTTTCCTTTTCGTTTTCACTTTTGTCATGTTAATCATTTCTGTTCAATAAAAGAAAACCATTTTAAAACACATATCAGTGCTGTCCCTCATCTATTCGAATGAATGAATCGATCGAACAGGCCTCATAAGGTTGTGAGGCTGGAGGAGATTACAAAGATCAGGAAAGTCGCAAGGCCTTGGGGGGATTCAAAATCAAAACTGAGGCCTTACCTGACTGAGAGCCAGTGTAGGACAGCGAGATGTGGGGTGATGGGTGAATGCGACTCAGTCAGAGGTTCGGACACCAGAGTTTTAAATGAGCTCAAGTTTATGAATTGTGGAAGATAATAAGGCCAACTTCATAAGCTCAGATCAGAATCATAGAATCTTACAGTGCAAAAGGAGGCCATTCGACCCACTGAGTCTGCACCAACCACAATCCCCTCCAGGCGTTATCCCCACAGCCCCATGCATTTACCGTAGCTAGTCCCCCTGATACTAAGAGGCAATTTAGCATGACCAATCCATCTAACCCACACATCTTTGGACTGTGGGAGGAAATCAAAGCACCCGGAGGAAACCCACGCAGACACGGGGAGAACATGCAGACTCGGCACAGACAGTGACCCAAGCCAGGAATCGAACCAGGGACCCTGGCGCTGTGAGGCAGCAGTACTAAGCACTGTGCCACTGAAGATAATGTCTCTTAGAATGCTTCACGAATTGGGACTCTTCTACAAGAAGAGCAGGTCATTGTGTCATTTGTTTCAGTCTTTCAGAGGTGGGGAAATCCTATATCCAGAGGTGGGGACTTTGGCCAAAATTCCTGAAGGGTCAGTGAGTCATCTTCAAGTAGGCTTCTCTTCCTCACATCAAAGGGCATTTTGTGCTCGGAACTGGTGTTGGACTGGAGTGGGCACAGTGAGAAGTCTCACAACACCAGGTTAAAGTCCAACAGGTTTATTCACAATCACGAGCTTTCAGAGCGCTGCTCCTTCACCTGATGAAGGACCAGCACTCCGAAAGCTCATCATTCCAAATAAACCTGGAAGAATGAGGAAGACAACTCCTGGTGATGGGGAAAGAAGGAATATTTGCCTTCAGAAAAGCAAAAGTAGAGGCCTAGTCAGTAAGATGTAGGCCAAATCCAGCCCAGCCAATTACCACCCCATGTGCTTACTCACAAACATCAGCTCAGTGACAGATAGTATCATTGACTGTGCTATTGGCAGCACGTCTCAGCAACTATCTCCTCAGTTTGGGTTCATTCAGGGCCACTCAGTTCCAGAAATCATTATAACCTTGGTCTAAATGTGAACAAAAGAACTGAATGCCGGAGGTGAGGTAAGAGCCACTGCCCTGGACGTCAAGCCAGTATTTAACTGAGTGTGGCCTCAAATAGCTTTAGTAAAACTGGAGTCAAGGGGAGTCAAGGAATTGGAAACTGCACAGGTCAGAGACATACCAGCACAAAGGAAGATGCCTGTGGTGATTGGAAGTCAATTATCTCAGTCCCAGACATCACTACAGGAGTTCCTCAGGGCAGTGTCGTCAGCCCAATCATCTTCAGCTGATTCATCAATAACCTTTCCTCCGTCATCAGGTCAAAAGTGGGGAGATTCATTTGATGATTGTGCAGTGTTCAGTTCCATTCACAACTCCTCAGATACTGAAGGTGGGCATGTCGGCAAGACCTGGACAAGTAGCAAGCAACCTTTACATCACCCAAGTGCCAGGCACTGAACATAAGAACACAAGAACTAGGAGCAGGAGTAGGCTATCTGGCCCCTCGAGTCTGCTCTGCCATTCAGTAAGATCATGGCTGATCTTTTTGTGGACTCAGCTCCACTTACCCACCCGCTCACCATAACCCTTAATTCCTTTACTGTTCAAAAATTTATCTATCCTTGCCTTAAAAACATTCAATGAGGCAGCCTCAACTGCTTCACTGGACAGGGAATTCCACAGATTCACAATCCTTTGTGTGAAGAGGTTTCTCCTCAACTCAGTCCTAAATCTGCTTCCCCTTAATTTGAGGCCATGCCTCCTAGTTCTAGTTTCACCCGCCAGTGGAAACAACTTCCCTGCTTCTATCTTGTCTATTCCCTTCATAATCTTACATGTTTCTATAAGATTTCCCCTCATCCTTCTGAATTCCAATGAGTATAGCCCCAGTCTACTCAGTCTCTCCTCACAAGCCAACCCTCAACTCCGGAATCAACCTAGTAAATCTCCTCTGTTCCCCTTCCAATAGCCCCTCCGGTTTTGGAGGGGGTATTGGAGTGGGTGCAGAGGATATTGACTAGATTCCTTCTCAAGGAAGGAGACCAAAACTACACAGTTGAACCATCTCCAACAAGAGAGAATCTAACCACCTCCCTTTGACATTCAATGGCATTCCCATTGCCAAATCCCCCACAATTGCCATCCTAGTGGGTTATCATTGACCAGAAACTGAATGGAATCAGCCATAAAAATACTGTGGCTACCAGAGCAGGTCAGAGGCTGGGAATACCGAGGTAAGTAACTCGCCTCCTGATTCCCCAAAACCTATCTGCAGGAGTGTGATGGAATACTGTCCTCTTTCTTGACTGAATAAGTGTACCTCTCCCAATACTCAAGCTGGATGCCACCATCCAGGGCAAAGCAGCCTCTTGATTGGTAGCAGCACATAGTGGCAGCAGTGTGTGCCATCTACAAGATGCACTGCAGCAACTCGCCAAGGCTCCTTTAGCAGGGCCATCCAAACACATGACCTCTATCACCCAGAAGGACAAAGACAGCGGGGAACACCACCATCAGCTGGTTCCCCCACCAAGTCACACACCATCCCTGACTGGAATGTTCCTTCATTGTCACTGGTTTAAAATCCTGGAACACCTTTCCTAACAGCAGTATGGGCTTACCTACATCACACAGCAGCAGTCAATATCGCCTTCTTGAGGGCAACTAGGGATGGACAATAAATGCTGGCCCAGCCACATGCTTAGAAATAATGAAAATACAGACTTATAGGAGACGGACACTGAACCCTTTTTAGATCAGATATTAGACATCTTTTTAAAGTTTATTTACTAGTGTCACAAGTAGGCTTACATTAGCACTGCAATGAAGTCAGAGTGAAAATCCCCTAGTCGTCATACTCCAGCGCCTGTTCAGGTACACTGAGGGAGAATTTAGCATGGCCAATGCTCCTAACCAGCATGTATGTGCTGTGGGAGGAAACCAGAGCATGCGGAGGAAACCCACGCAGACATGGGGAGAACATGCACAGACAGTGACCCAAGGCTGGAATTGAATCCAAGTCCCTGGTGCTGTGAGGCAGCAGTGCTAACAACTGTGCCACCATACCACCCTCCACATCTACCCCTTTGATAATCTTGGAAGACCTACATCAGGCCACCCCTCAGATTTCTCTTCTGTAGAGGAGCAAACCTCAGGTTGTTCAATCTACTTTAAAATGTACAACCTCTCAGTTCTGGTATTAACTTTGTGAATCTTTTCCCACCTTCCCCCAAGCCTCTGCACTCTTCCTGGCAGTGTCAAGATACATTGGCCGCAAGTTGGTGATACACACTCAGAGTAATTGGCAAGTGGCAAAACACCAAAATAATATCTGGTTGCCATCGAAACACAATCGATGAAGGAAGTCGATCGGCTGTCACGCACCAACTCTAACAAAATAAAGCATTCTCCATGGGAAGGAGAAGTGGGAGATAAAACTGATAGTTAAGGGGGGGGACTTCTCCTGTCCTGCCCACCATGAGAACCGTAGGGGGGATGGGAAGGGGGGATAAAAACACAAAGGTCCGTTGACCTTGGGAGGGATTTTCTGGTTTTGGGGAGAGCACGGTCAGAGAATCCCACACAAGACCTTTGCACTTTGAAAGATTTTTCTCCCGTGACTATTAAATGGCAAGGAATGCATTAAGAAGCACGTGGGTGTTCGGAAGGCAAGTCTCGAAGGCTATCCGGCATTATTACTATGACTCCGTCAGGTTGCTGAGGAATCGCTGCCGTGTCCAAGCGAACTCGAGCATTTTTGTGGAGCTAGCAGGGAGAGGTTATAGATAAGACAACTGGCTGCCTAACCTCAGGAGACTGTGAGAAACAGATTTGCATGTTACATAACAAAGATAGCAAACCATCCGTTTTGCTATAAGTTCTAGAAGACAAAGTGGCAGTAGATTAAAGAAGATACCAAATAAAGAACTTTACTTGTCAGCCAACCAAAGTAGAATGATGGTCATTCTGAGCTGCGCATTATGCCACTGACCACATTTGTAACACCCTTCGCCATGTGCATGGAGTGTTCTGGCTAGAACTCTCCATTCACCTGACAAAAGGGGTAACCTCGAAAGCTTACTATCAAAAAATTTAAAATTTTACTATCAAATAAATCGGTTGGACTTAAACCTGGTGTTGTCAGACTTTTTACTGTGTTTACCCCAGTTCAACACCGGCATATCCACATCATCACATTTGTAACTGCAGAACCGCCGCATTTTAGTGCCAGTAAAACTAATCATTCAGTAAAGATTTTAGCCTCCAGGGTACCTCCCCAGTACCCTGAAGAGAGAGAGATGAAAACCCTACAAACAGCAATATTTCACTGAGCTTCTCTCACTTTCTCTCTGCATGTAGCATCCTTGATACCCGAGGGATGCTAATTGTGGCTTACGGCAATGGTACCATTTGGGACAAGGTGAGGAGCCCAAGAACTATCTTAGCCAGTATGGATTGTCAGGAGTTAAGTCTGTACCACACTCTGGCCATCTAGTCTAATTAGGCCCTTCCCCAAACTTGGGTCATCTATTGCCCCGCAATTTGCAATCCTTCTTAAACAAGGCGGATGTATTCCCATTCCTTAAAATTCCACATCTCATCTCCCCGCATCTGCTCCATCTCAGATAAAGATGCCCCAGGGAACCAGGTGGGTAAAATAGTCTTATCAAACTTAATATGAGAGTGGTGAATTCAAGGCTCACTTCCTGTTGATGCAAAAAGTGCATCCAGATCGATATTGCCTCTCGGAATCGAGTACATTACACTCATTCACGGGAGGTTCAAGGCCACAGCTGCAGGGGCAACAACGGAGACACTGAGGTGCTTTCCTTAATCGTGCCAATCGTGGCACATGGGGAAAAACGGTAGCTTAGTGACATTATCGCAAGACTATTAATCCAGAAACTCAGCTAATGTTCTGGGGACCCGAGGTTCGAATCCCGCCACAGCAGATGGTGGAATTTGAATTCAGTAAAAAATATTTGGAATTAAGAATCTACTGATGGCCATGAAACCATTGTCAAAAAAGCCCAGCTGGTTCACTAATGTCCTTTAGAGAAGGAAGTCCTTACCTGGTCTGGCCTGCGTGTGACTCCAGAGCCACAGCAATGTGGTTGACTCTCACCTGCCCTCTGAAATGTCCAAGCAAGCCATTCAGTCTAGGGTCGGCCAATAAATGCTGGCCAGCCAGTGACACCCATGTCCCATGAAAAAAAATCACCTCCAAGGGAAAGCAGTTAAAAAGTATTACGACTAATGGCAAAGAATTTTAGGAACTTAACAACGGCAATCATAGGGAGTACAACTCGTAGGGAAAATAGAACAATGCTGACACGAGTCTCACATGAGACACTCTTCTTTTTAATCAGGCCTTACTTCCTCACAAGGAGTGGAAAGAAATGTGCGACAGTACGCCCCCCCAAAGACCAGGCCAGGCAAGGAGGGTGTTGCTTGGCTGGTAAATCAATGGCACGCCAACTGAAGCATTCATAACCAAAGGAACATAGTTGTTGGTCCAGTTCGCTGGATTCCAAGTATCTCCCAAAGGTCTCCCACACCCCATTTAACTCCTATAGAATCGTGAAAAATTAAACTTCGACTCCTTTCCCATGATCAACAACTGATCAGTGCATCAAAACCACTTTGCATGTGTCCTGGTCTTGTGAATCACTTTGGGATATCAGATAATGACACAAATTATAGATAGATAGATAGATATATATATATATATATACTTCATAAAACATGCACTTCAAGCTTTGAGCTAGGCCAGTCCAAATTGTCTGTGGTTCTGCTGCAGACCAATTAATGGAAAAAGAATGTTTCTCTCATTATCCGAGATTTTTTTTTTCCGTTTTGCCACAGAGAGAAACAGAAGAAAAGAAAAAGGACAGCAAAAGTTTCAGTGCTGGCCCCTTCAGATTAACGGTCAATCTCTCAGCCAGAATTTGATATTTTTCTTAGGTCTTGTAGCAGGACCTCAAAACTTGGTGTTGTAAGCAGAGTGTAGTGCCACAGCTATTGAAGATAAGACATGCGACATTGCTTACTTAAAGCCCCATCCTGTACCCCCAAGGACAATAGCAGCCACTAGGATGGCGCCAGCGATGGACCCTATTATAAGATTGGTAGCACTAGGACCTGTGACAAAGGATCATGGGAAGAAACAGCGTCAGAACCAGTCACTGTGGTCACACTTGAGGGAAAACAATTTTTAATTCATGCTAATTAAGAATGATTGAATAACAAAACTTCTTATCACTTCATTAATAAAACACTACACCATGCACAAAAACAAAACCGCCAAGATCCCACTCTACAGCTCACAGGAAGATGTGGTTGGACAATTCGATCTGTGAAAAGGATTCCTCAGGCGAAAGCTGCGTTTTAGCTAGGTGCCCAGAGACAACTGCGGATACGCGGTGCCAAATCAGTTCTGGAATGTTCTACCGGGAAAAGAGAGAGAGAGAGAGAAAAAGAGAGAGAAAGAGGGAAAGAGAGAGAGCAAGAAAGACAGAAAGAGAGAGAGAAAGAAGGAAAGAAGGAAAGAAAGAGGAGAGGAAGAGAGAGTGAGACAGAGAAAGAGTGGGAGTGAGGGGAGTGGAAGAATGGAGGTGGGGAGATTAAGAGAGAGAAGAGGAGCGAATAAGGAGAAAGAGGGAGATTGGGGAAAAGGATGTGAAGAAAGACTCTGACCTCTTTATACCTCAGTCGGATACTTCAACAGATTCGGGCAATACCTAACGTTCATTCTTCGAAATATGTTAACTTGTTGAAGATTTAACACGCACTAACGACTTGAGCAGGTTTTGTACCAAGGAGTTTCTTTCAACCCGACTAAGTAGTTTTTTTTTAAACTGTTCATTAGTCCACAATTACACGTGGATAAATTAACTCGATAAGAAATGTCAGAGAAATTTGGTTAATGGAGTTAAAGCCTAGAGTACTCATACGTTGGATCATACACAGTCTCTTTCAGCTGGGCCACACTCAGGCAATTGAGTGACTAAACTAACCAGAATGAACACTGTTTGCAAAATAAACTAAAACTGCAAAGACAGTTGCTATGGCCGATTCTGTGATGCAGTGTGACAACGTGCTGAGACCAGGAGATTTGGACAAGAGCTGCGTTTGGGACTTGGGTGGCAGAGTGATGCGTCCCCAGGGAAAAAAATGTGGCCCTTTCGATAGAAATGAGCTGCTGTGGGCATATGGCAGTGCCTCATCGCTGCCCTGTGTGGTTAGCCAGATAACCCAATTTGTCATCACCTCTCTTTCACCCCATAGTGCAATCGGTAGAATCCAATTCAACTGGAAACAAATAGAATGGAATCGGAAAGTTACCACTGCGTCGGTCCAATCACTGACCCCCTCATTTTGTGATTTCCTCACATTTTATTTCCTGCCATCCAATGGTGGCCTTCTGAAATTCTTTTTCTTGTTTCCTTAAGTGCCAATTGGCGCCAAGGCATCTCTTGCGGTCTGTGGCACTGATCCTTCCCCACTGGGCGTTCTCTGTATTGAGTGGTCTTGCCACTGTCAGGACCGTGAGGGGAGAGACATAGCGAGTCATTCGGTGTAGAAAAGGCCCTTTGGCCCATCAAGCCTGCACCGACTAAAACTACCATTAATGGCAGAGAGTTGGAATAAAGATTTTTAAAAATGGGTGAAGGGTGAAGCTTTGCTCCTTGCCCTCAGTCTGTCCAATTCCCCCATATAAATGCTGCCCTGGTGACTTCTAAGAAGTCTGGATAACTGCAGATCAATTTTGTATCAACTCTATGGGTGTTGCCTTGTCTCATTGACACTGCAGCTAATTACTCGACTAAATCCTCTTTCTAATGAGAGATCTGATTATTCGAGGCCTTGTCAAACAGGCTTCAGCCAGAACTGGTTGCTAGGAAACTTGTTAGGCCTTCACAGTTTGAAAGCAGAACCAAAAGACATCTCAATTACCACGTCACATTTCAGCTATTTATTTTTTTGTGAGCGTTTCTTTTCCCCCAATTATTTTCTCTCTCATGCCCCACATGTCCCAGAAAGGAGAGGGTTTCAACACTACACAAGCAAATCACAGGACACAGACACAGTCAATCACATGACGCAGAAATACAGTCAACCACACTGACACAAAGCCAAGAAGGTGACACACAGAAAGGCCTCGGGTGCATAACATGTACCTCACACACTGGCACCAATATCAAACTCAGACCGAGAAGGATGCTTACTCTATTCCCCACCCTGTTCCTCCAAATATCACCCCCAGAGCCAGAATGGTCCCTGCCACTGCACCTATTAGCCTGTTAGTGGTCAAGCTCACTGCATAGAGGGAAAGATAAGGGATACTTTAAAGCAACACTTGGAAAACAGGTAAACTCCATACAGACAAATGAAAGCTGCGTTCTCTTTAACACAAAGTAATATTTTGAAATACGACTTTGTGGTTTTTCTCAATGTAATTTAGTCAAAAAGAAATTCATATTACTCTCATTACAAAGAAAACTAAACTGACTGAATACGTAATTAACCTAGCTAGCTGGGGAAAAAAAAAAGCAAATTACTGCGGATGCCAGAATCTGAAACCAAAAGAGAAAAACGCTGGAAAATCTCAGCAGGTCTGGCAGCATCTGTAAGGGGAGAAAAGAGCTGACGTTTCAAGTCTGGGTGACCTTTTGTCAAAGCTAAAAGGCAGAGAAAGCGGGAGATATTTATACTGCAGGGGGAGGGAATGAAAGATGAATCATAGCCACAGAAACCAGGGGAAAGGGCTGCTAATGGCAGTCCAGAGAGAGAATGGAAAAGATGTGAATGGCCAAATGGACGTAGAGCCATTAGGAATTGGGGTGGGGTGTTGTTTTTGCTCTTGCTTCTTGCAGATGTGCATTCCAGCTTTGACAAAGGGTCATCTGGACTCGAAACAGCAGCTTTTCTCTTCTTACAGATGCTGCCAGACCTGTTGAGATTTTCCAGCATTTTCTCTTTTGGTAGCTAAAAAAAACCCTTCATTCCTGCAGACCAGGATTTTTTTTTAAAACCAAATGCATGGAAAGAAAGTATCTTACAAATCGCAGCTTCATTTTTTTTCCTCTCGGTGAGTTCATGCGCGTTTTAACATACGATTCCAAACTGACACATTCACAGAAAGGCCTCAGTGGTAACTCTTGTTTAAACAAAAAAAAAGAGTCAAATGCACGGGTGAACACAGGGAGGGGTTACAGTTTACAGGCAGTACGATGGTGTCATAAACCCCTTTGGAAATGAAAGGAAAAATAATCAGTGATCAAACTCAAATGTGTTCACAGTAACGTAAATGGATGGAAAGTTCTGGAAATGTGCAAAATGAAACACCAGAACACAAATTTAATCAAATGGTGCTTCGAAGGACGCCATTGGCTGATTCTCCTTCCCCTCCCTTTATACAGAAACTTCACAAGGTTTTGACAGGCTGAGCTATTTTCTGCCAAAATAATCCTCAAATGAACCTTGCCCGTGTCAGCGTGGGTCTCTTTCTCCCAGTTTTGGGTGGGTTTTGTGAGTCTGTCAGAAATCATAGAATCCCATCGGTGCAGGAACAGGCCATTCGGCCCACTGAGTCTGCACCAACCATAATCCCAGCCAGGCCCTATACCCATAACCCCACACATTTACCCTGCTAACCCTCCCCTGAGGAAATTTAACATGGCCAATCAACCTAACCCGCACATCTCTGGACTGTGGGAGGAAACCGGAGCATCCAGAGGAAACCCACGCAGGCATGGACAGAATGTGCCTAATGCCAAGGCCATCCACACATAGTTCTGGGAAGGCAGTGGTGTAGTGGTATTTTTGTTGGACTAGTAACCCAGGGGACTGTTCTGGGGACCCAAATTCAAACCCCACCATGATGGTGGAATTTATATTTGATAAAACTCTGGAATTAAGAATCTACTGATGACCATGAAACCAATGTCGATTGTCGGAAAGAGTCCATCTGTCTCATTAATGTCCTTTAGGGAAGGAAATCTGCTGTCCTTACCTGTTCTGGCCTACATTTGTTTGACTCCTAAGCACCCTCTGAAATGGCTCAGCAAACCACTCAGTTCAAAGGGAGGACAATAAATGTTGTGACGCCCAAAAAAGCAGTGATTCACAATTTCAACAATAGCACCCCTACAGTTCAGGACTAGGCCTTGCAGCCCATCTAGTCTGCACTGACCGCAATCCAACCCAGCCTCTATTCCCATAGCCCCACGTAATAACCCTGCTCGGTCAATCAACCTAACCCACACATCTTTGGACTGTGGCAGGAAACGAAAGCACCCAGAGGAAACCCATGCAGACATGGGGACAACATGCAGACTCCGCACAGACAATGACCCAAGCCGGGAATAAGGCTGGGCCCCAGGTGCTGAGGCAGCAGTGCTAACCACTGTGTCACTGTGCCATCTACTATCCAGAGAGTTGTTGGTTAATTCTTAGTGTTTAGTGAGAGTTTCTATGTGAAAGCTGGGAAGCTCACTTCTGTTTAAAAGATATTGAGTGGGATTTTATGGCATCACTCGGGTCACTCGCCCGAGATCAATGGATATTTCTGTTGTTGGACCCTCTCCTGCTCCAATTCCAAGCGGATGAGGTGGCAGAGTTCCGGCCAGAGAACTTAGATGAGAAGCCTTCGACTATGAGGTTTCTCTCTGCAAGCTCCCTTCCTCTGAGGGTACAACTCTTCCAAATATACCTTGACACTTGGGCTGCACAGTGGTTAGCACTGCTGCCTCAAGCTCCAGGGAACCAGGTTCAATTCCAGCCTCGGGTAACTGTCAGTGTGGAGTTTGCACATTCTCCCCGTGTCTGCGTAGGTTTCCTCTGGATGCTCCAGTTTCCTTCCACAATTCAAAGACCTGCAAGTTAGGTGGATTGGCCGTGATAAATTGCCCCTAGTGTCAGCGGGACTAGACATGAAGTTATATGGATAAGGCCTGGATAGGATGATTGTCGGTGGGCTGAATGGCCTCCTTCTGAACTGTAGGGGCTCTATGACTCTATCCCTCTGCCGTTTCTTTTGGCTAAGATCAAGTGTTGGATCAAGCCCAAGATGGGGTACAACGCCTCACTTTGTCAGCTTGTTCCCTTCCCTTGTGAAGACCACTGGATTCAATTTGAAATTGGTGTTTGGCACAAACAAGGCGATGGACTCGGGTTGGCCCAGTCCACTCTGCGCACTGGCTTTCTAACGTTAAGAATGAAGTGAAAATTTACTCTGCCCAGGGCTCAGGCCATACTCAGTTGCTTTGATTGATAATGTGGCCATGGAAAAACTTTGATAAGAAGGCTTCTTGCTAAAAGTAAAATCCAGCTAGTTGTTTGAGGACATGTTTGAAAACTTGGCACCTCAGGACATTCAGGCTATGAGCCAAGTGCTTGTAAATAGGATTAGGTGGGAATTCAGGTGTTTCTCACATATCGGAACAGACTCGATAGGCTGAAAAGCCTCTCCTGCGTTGCATTGTTGCAAAGTTGTGTACAGCAATTGTAGATTGGAAGGTAGGAAATTAGAATTTGGTAAAATTATAAAAATAGTAAAATGCCTGGGGGGGCCCTTTGCATGGTGCTGTTAAAAGGTGGTGCTCTTTCTACACTTAGAGTGTTAAAAAAAGTACACAGAGAGCCCAAACTGAAACCCGCATATCAAATGGCCAAGCAGCAGTGTTACCAAGGCAACAGGCTTTTGAATTTAGCCAATCAATTTGAATCAGGCACTTAGATACCAACAACCTATTAAATTTAAATATGATGGTTTTGACAACCTAGGGCCAATCCTATTGTGGAAAATATTGATGCGTCATCACAGGTATAAAAGAAGGGGGCAGTGGGACAAAAGGGGAGAGCAACAGCCACCTGCCAGGGCTATTAGTTCTCGAAAGAGAGAGAGAGAGAAAATCATTGGCTCTCATAGCTTTTTTTTTAAAGCACCATTTAGATAGCAAAGGTACCAAAGAAGAAAGAAGTTCCAGACAGAAGAATCAACAGAGAAAGCCCAAAATATTCCAGAAGAGACAAAACCTGGTTGTAATTTTGAGAGAGACTAAATTCTATTTTGTTAATGAGTGAGAATTGTATTTATCTGAACAGTATACAATTAGAATCTTGTTTTATTCGGGAAGTGTTAATAGTTAGAAGGGAGTTATTCAGTTTGTTAATAGTTTAATTTGCTCACTGTTAGTCAGATAAATAAGTTGTTACGTGCTGATTTTAGAGAGTGTCATGAGTTTATTTTGCATTTAACCTTTAAAAGTTGCTGAAGAGCAGGTCACATCACTTCTCACACACTTTTTACAGATTATAGGATGAGGTACTCCTCTTTGGGCATTTCGGTGTTAGTTCTCAGAAGGGGGATCCACCCCTGCTTTATAACAATGTGATTCTATGTATGAAGCAGGCAGATTCTCATAGGCACAAAGTACAGGACTGGTATAAAAGAGAAAATTTGACAGTCTGCCAGCCTGTCCATTCTCACTCAGGAACAGTGAATTCTCAGTATTATTGTAAGTAATCTTAAGTAGTTGTGTCATCATGGCTCAGATCTTTCATTCAGAGTCAGAAAAAGGACATCAGCCACTCTTCACACTTACATTTGTTGCAGAATCATAGAATCCTACAGTGCAGAAAGAGGCCATTTGGCCCATCGAGTCTGCACCGACCACGATCCCACCCAGGCCCTATCTCCATATTCCGACATATTTTACCCATTAATCTGTCTAACCTACGCATCTCATGACACTAAGGGGCAATTTTAGCATGGCCAATCAACCTAACCCACACATCTTTGGACTGTGGGAGGAAACCAGAGCACCCAGAGGAAAGCCATGATGGATGTTTGCACTGGAAGTTCCTATTAGGCTACTTTACAGAACACCAGGGGGGATCTTTCCTGTTCCGTCCACCACAGGAATCATAGCGAGTGAGGGGCAGACCATGGAAAGGTCAGTTGACCTCAGGTGGGATTTTCCGGTTCGGGGTGAGCGCGGCTAGAAAATCCCACCCCAGGAGTCTGGGTGTACAGAGCAAGAAATTGAGTATCTCTGTAACTAATCAGATTGAAGGATTGTTGCTGAGCAGCACAGGAAGTATTGGTTTGAATAATTAATTCAGAGTCAAATCATGTACAGAAAACAAAATAAAGAAAGAAGTACAATTGGGTTAAAGGAGAGATGAAAGAGACAGAAATAAATACTTACTTAAATATTTTTAAATCTCCAACAATAATTAAAAGCTGAGTGAATGAGACTCCACACTTGCAGGAGTTGATTTTCAGCGTCAGAGGGATTTGGCATTAATTAAGTTTCGAGAAGGAGGTAGATCTATTTCGAATAATTAAAGGGATATGGGGAACAGCTGCAGAAAGGTTAATGGAGACAACTTGCCTGGGAGAGTTGAGTGATAAAAGCGATAGAGGTATTAGATGCATGCATTTGTAACATGGTAGAGTGGATTTATAAATATGTTGGTTGAGTTTAGAAATTCACATTTAGAGATACATAGGGACTTGGCTTTTCAATTGTTCAATTTCGAATGGGAGTGAAAGGCTTTTACAGCTTGCAATGTTTCCCAGGTAAATGAGAAAAGATTCTGAAACGTTATTGCAACATTTAAGAGGCGTCCGGATGGGTACATGAACAGACAGGGAATAGAGGGATATAGTCTGAGTAAGGGCAGAAGGCTTTTTGTTTAGTTTAGTTTGGGCTTCACTATCAGCACGGGCTTGGAGGTGTCAAAGAGCCTGTTCCTGTGCTGTACTTTTCTTTGTTCTTTCATCCAAAATGGAGGCAATGGGAAAACATGGAAGTTCATTTTATATTTTGGAGTTCAGCTCAGAGTGATGCTGTGGACAATGGAATTGGAATATTAATGGGAAAAGGGTATTTAAAAGAAATGTGTTGGGCTTTTGCGTTGATTGTCTGGGAAAGACCTCCTGGGTCTATACTGGGAGAGCGTGAATCAGCCATTTAGTCAGGGTGAAAGAGTCTTTGTTGCAGACAATAGTCTTCTTTCTGAATATCCTTAGATTTCCATAGCAGAGTGGAAGTGAGTCATAGAATCCTACAGTGCAGAAAGAGGCCATTCAGTCCATCGAGTCTGCACTGACCACAATCCCACCCAGGCCCTATCCACATAACCCCATATATTGCCCTGCTAATCCTTCTAACCAATGCATCCTGGGACACTAAGAGGCAATTTAGGATGGCCAATGCACCTAACCTGCACATCTTTAGACTGTGGGAGGAAACCAATGCAGACATGGGGAGAACGTGCAAACTCCACACAAATAGTGACCCAAGCTGGGAATCAAACCCAGGCCCCTGGCACTGTGAAGCAACAGTGCTAACAACTATGCCACCATGCCACGCAAGTGAGAAGTTGTGTGGTATACCTGTCCTAAAGTGATAACAGTTTTGCCTTGGATGACATTACTGAATTTTTTAGAATTAAAAATCAGTAAGAAATTGTTGTCACAAAGGTGTTTACTTGTGAGTTCTGACTAATTTTTTTTATGAAGGATGTTCTGTAAAACTGTTTTTCTTACTGTAACTGTAATCTTGTGTGCTTAAGTTTTCTTTTCCTCTTCATTATAAATCTTTAAAATTTATCTATACATCTCAAAAATGTTACTGGAATTCTATGCTACTGGGATCAGTAGGTTTCTTAGAATTATAGAACTCCTACAGTGCAGAAGGGGGCCATTTGGCCCATCAAATCTGCACTGACCACAATTTCACCCAGGTCCTATCCCCATAACCCCATCTACCCTGTCAGTCCCCTTGACACTAAGGGGCAATTTATCAGAGCCAATCCACCTAACCAGAACATTTTGGACTGTGGGAAGAAACCAGAGGAAACCCACACAGACACAGGGAGAATGTGCAGACTCCGCACAGACAGTTACCATCCAAGGCCGGAATTGAACCCCAGGTCCTTGGCACTGTAAGGCAGCGGTACTAACCATTGTGCCACCGCGCCAACTTTTAACTAAAACTGCCTGGTCAAACGTCACTGGCTTGCTGAAATTTTGGTGGCCAGCCACGAGATTACAACCATAATTCAGGTTGATAATCACACGGATCCAAACATTTATTCAGGTGACCAATCACAAGAATCCTAACACAGTTTATGTTGACCAATCACAAGGTGGCTAACAAACTTAGCTGACAAATCACAAAACTCCTAACATAATGTATGTGACCAATCACAAGGGGCTTAACATCATTTGGGCCCAATTACAAGGAGGCTAACATAAATTGGGTGGCCAATCAGAAGAGTCCTAAGATAAGTTAGGCAGCCAATTGCGACAGTCTAGTATGTTGGGTGGCCAGATATCCAAAAGTACAGCAGGTATTGGGCAACACAGATGATTTGGGCCAGCAGAAACCTTGATTAGAAAGAGCACTATAGAACCCCTATAGCACAGATGGAGGCCATTTGGCCCACAGAGTCTGCACTGATTCTCCGAAAGAACATCTTATCCAGGATAACTCCCCCACTCTGTCCTATCCCCAAAACCCCAGGCATTTACCATGGCTAATCTTTCTAACCTACACATCTTTGGACACTAAGGGGCAAATTAGCAAACAAGAAGGGGAGATGCCACACAGGAGCGAAGCGCAGCCAGACCTGCTGGAACAAGCCCAGGCAAGTCTGAGTGAGTCCCCAACTCAGCTCCCAATTATCCCATGACCCTCTCAGGGAACCATCCCTTAACCTGCACACCTTTAGACTGCTGTTGGAGCTGAGAATGTAACCCTTCTGAGATGAATACTAGGGAGTGAAAGGTTATGTGGGGTGGGAGAGGAGGGTAGGCAGGAATGTAGGGTTGAAGCTCCAACCAGATGGGTACTGGAGTATTGTGCACAGTTTTGGTCCCCTTATTTGAGGAAAGACGTAGTGTCATTGGAGGCAGTTCAGAGGAGGTTCACTCAATTGATTCCATAGATGGGAGGTTTGTCGTATGAAGAGAGATTGAACAGTTTAGGCCGATACTCTCTGGAATTTAGAAGAATGAGGAGAGATCAAATTGAGGTCTACAAGATGATAAAAGAACATAAGAACATAAGAAATAGGAGCAGGAGTAGGCCATCTAGCCCTTCGAGCCTGCCCCGCCATTCGATAAGATCATGGCTGATCTGTCGTGGCTCAGTTCCACATTCCCGCCCTCTTCCCATAACCCCTAATCCCCTCACTTATCAAAAACGCATCAACCCGCGTCTTAAAAGTATTTAAAAGTATTAAAAGGTATGGATAAAGTAGACATGGAGTGGATGCTTCCTCTTGTGGGACATTCTAGGATGAGAGGCCTTAGGATAAGGGATAGCAAATTTACAACAGAGGAAAAACTGCTCCCAACGGATTGCGAACTTGTGGAATTCACTACCCCAAAGTGCAATGGATACTGGGACAGTGAGTAAATTTAAGAGTGGGTTAGACAGATTTTTAATTGGTAATAGGGTGAAGGGTTACGGGGAGAAGGCAGGAAAACGGGGATGAGGAGCATATTAGCCATGATTGAACGGCAGAGCGGACTCAATGGGCCGAATGGCCTAATTCTGCTTCAATATCTTATCTTGTGAACTTATAAACAATGACCTTATTGGATAACAAAGCAAGCTCAAGGCCGAGTGGCCTACTCCCATTCCTAATGATGTATGTAAGTGCATAAATATGCATATTTCTGTTTTATACTTTGAAAAAGGAAAGTTTAAACACATCATAAGGACCTTCCTTAAAATCCTTTTATGCACAGCACTGGAGAGGACACCTTCCAAGCACTTGTAGGACAAGTGAGATTTCTTCATGGAGCAGGTCAAGTCAAGGAGGGATTTCAAGATATTCAGATTCACAAAGGATATCAGCAAAGGGAAATAAGATAAGCAGATGGGGACACAGATTTCAAACAGACAAAGGGCAGCACAATGGCACAGAGGTTAGCACTGCTGCCTCACAGCATCCGGGACTCAGGTTCAATTTCTGACTTGGGTCACTGTCTGTGTGGAGTCTGCACGTTCTCCCTGTGTCTGCGTGGGTTTCCTCCGGGTGCTTCGGTTTCCTCCCAGAGTCCAGGATGTAGGTGGATTGGCCATACTAAATTGCCCCTTAGTGTCAGGTGGACTAGGTAGGGTAAATGCTTGGGATTGGGGGATAGGACCTGGTTGCAGATTCAATGGGCCGAGTGGCCTCCTGCACTGTAGACAAGAAGTTTCTATGTACAAGAAGTTTTTTTTTAAAACAGAATGAGTTGACCCAATCTGGAATGCGAGGGAGAAATTTGTGGAACGATGGGATAAAAGATGGGGATGTGGGACTGATTGAATAGCACGTACAAACAGCCAGCACAGTAAGGATGGGACAAATGGCCTCTTGTGGCATTTCATTCCATGGTTCAACAAAATAATGAACCCTCATTCCACGCCCCCCTCCACCCCTGTCTGTACCTATGTGGGTTTCCTCCCACAGTACAAAGATGTTGTGGTTGGTGCAAACTCGATGGGCTGAATAGCCTCCTTCTCCTTTTATTAAAGTTGCAGTTAAAAATTTCAAGGCGGTGATTAATCTCAGGCATGATCAGTTGACCTAGAAACGTCTTCCTTAGCTTAGTCACTGACACTGATTAAATTACAGCCTGATAACTTTTTCCTGCTATCCAATATTCTCGATATAATCCATTACTGAACCTCTGTTATTTTCTATAATGCGTCTGTGGGATTATTCATGATTTTATTGCGTCCATAGGGTATGAGGTAAGATTCATGCTCCGGTCAATGAACTAACAAAGGTTTATTAACTGAACAACTGTGCACATTGTGATGTTAGTGTACCTTTAAGAGTTCTTTTTTTATCATGTTCTCATAGAATCCCTACAGTGCAGAAGGAGGCCATTTGGCCCATCGAGTCTGCACTGACAATAATCCCACCAGGCCCCATCCCAGAAACCCCGGAGAGTTAACCCACTAATCCCTCTAACCTATGCATCCTGGGACACTAAGGGGTAATTTAGCGTGGCCAATCCACCTAACCGGCACGTCTTTTGGACTGTGGGAGGAAACCGGGGCGCCCAGAGGAAACCCACGCAGACACGGGGAGAACGTGCAAACTCTGCACAGACAGTGACCCAAGCCAGGGAATCGAACCCGGGTCCCTGGAGCTGTGAAGCAGCAGTGCTAACCACTGTGCCACCTCCTTCACCAGTCTGTCTGCGGCACTGTTTTCAACGAACTATGTACTTGTATTCCTAGAACTCTCTGTCCCTTTCTCCAGGGGAGTGTTGAAGTGGTTTGGGGGGAGGGGGAGAAGGGAAAGGCAATAGAGGTTATGCCGCAAAATCGAGGAGGGGTGGGGGGGGGGGGGGGGGTGGTGGAAGGAGATGGCAATGGGATGCATGTAGAAACACAGCAGTACTAACCACTGTGCCATTTTCTGGAGCTCACAGCTCTCATTGTGGCTCCAGTTGTCTAACAGCCTTTTTACTGCTCCTTATGTGGTTTTAAATGGAGGTTGATTTATTTTTACTTTGTCCATTAGTTTTATGACCCTGCATTGTCAGCGAGAAGAATGTTTGCAGGTCAGGTAAGTGCAGCTTGTTCATTTCCAGTTCTGAGCTGTAGCTTTTAGTTTAGAAGGAAGGAGGGAAATCAGATTGAAAGCAGTGTCTTCTCTCTCTCTCTCCCCGGTTTTGGGAAATTCTGCTGTTTATAGAATCATAGAATCCCTACAGTGCAGGAGGAGGCCATTTGGCCATCAAATCTGCACCAACCTCAATTCCACCCAGGCCCTATCCCCACTTACTTACCCCCTTGGGGCAATATAGCAAGGCCAATCAACCTAACCCACACATCTTTGGAATGTGGGAGGAAACCGGAGCACCCAGAGGAAACCCACACATTCAAGGGGAGAACATGCAAACTCTGCAGAGACAGTGACCCAAGCCGGGAATTGAACCTGGGGCCCTGGTGCAGTGAGGCAGCGGTGCTAATCACTGTACCTTCCTGGGATAGGAAATTTGCTGGTGATGACTTGACCAGAGAGTCTCCTTGGGTTTCTAAGAAGCTGTTCTGACTTCAAACTGTTCTGAGAGTATCAACAGAAATGTAGATTTCAGCCAAAGGGAGCATTAGTCTTTGCTGTGTTAAATCTGTGGAAAGGGTTTTGTCTAAAGGAAGTTTTGTTTTTGATTGGAACACCTTAGATATATTTGTTAAAGGTTATACATTATTGTGGTTGTTTTTTTTTGTTTTGTAATTGATAAAAGTTATTGCTGATTTTCTTTCCATACATGTTAACTATATTCTGAAATTATCTTTGCTTGGTAAAAGCTCCCTAGTGGGTTATTTGAATTGTACCTGAGATGAATCATATCATGCTTATCCTAACCAAATTCAATGTGAAAAACTTGTGATCCAGGCGGACTCAAGCCAGGAATCAAACCCGGGTCCCTGGCCCTGTGAAGCAGCAGTGCTAATACTGCGGCACCATGCGCCCCGGTTATAACAACATTATAGAGCAAGGAAAAAGGTCTTAAACTCCATAGGCCTAAAACTCCGAATGCTGGGACAAGCCCAGACAAGTATGAGTGAGTCCCCAACTTGGCTCCCAATGGACTAGCAGGTCACATGATCCTTTCAGGGAACTGCCCCTTAATGGGATATGACACCACGGCGCCTACCACGTAAGGTGACCAATGTTATGCCTCTATTTGTGACTGCCATCAGTGTGGTGATAGCTAATGAACAGTAAGATGTATCAAATGAATGTGTTACCACTGTGGCCTAGTGCTCACAGCCTTTGCAAAGGGCTGTGGAGACTTGCGTATAAATTATTAATAATATATACCGTAGCCGCTCACACACACTGTGTTCCCATTTCCTTCCCCCCGTAATGCTGGCGGATCACCCATTATTGTTCCTAATAGCTCTTCACTGGTTGTGGCACCTAGAATTCTGCCCCTGGCACTCTTGCTGTGCCCGATATAACACACAGTCGTCAAACAAAACTTATCTGAATCAGCCGGAATTCTACCGCATCGCCTGTCATGGAATCGGAGAGGGCGAGGGGCGGACAGCGGGAATGTCTGTTGACTTTGGGTGGGAATTTCTGGTCTCGGTCGAGCGAGACTATAAAATCCCGCCCCTAGTCTTTTCAGACACGATCAGCTCACTCCTTCTTTGGTTTGCGGTGCGTCTAAAAGAGATGCATGATGGTACTGGTTACTGATCTGTCTCCTTCTCCCCACCTCCCTTCTCCTCACAATGAACTGAGGGGAAAGGCACACTGACATGTGTCTCTGTCTGGTCCAGCTCATGTTATATTGTCCATCAGCTATCTCAACACTGACCACACTTATGAATAGAGGCACATTATTGGCCATCTTACATGGTAGGACACCGAGGAGTCGTAGAATCATAGAATCCCTACAGTGCAGAAAGATGCCCCGAGTTTGCACCGACAAGTTTCACCTATCCCCATAACCCCACATATTTACCCTGCCAGTCCCCCGACACTAAGGGGCAATTGAGCATGGCCAACCAACCTCACCCACACATCTTTGTAATGTGGGAGGAAACCCCCAGTCACAAGTAGGCTTACATTAACACTGCAATGAAGTTACTGTGAAAACCCTCCAGTGGTCACACTCCGGTGCCTGTTCAGGTACGCTGAGGGAGAATTTAGCATGGCCAATGCACCCAACCAGTATGTCTTTCAGAATGTGGGAGGAAACCGGAGCACCCGGAGGAAACCCACGCAGACACAGGGAGAACATGCAAACTCCACACAGACAGTGACCCAAACCGAGAATTGAATCTGGGTCCCTGGTGCTGTGAGGCAGCAGTGCTAAGCACTGTGCCACCATGTAGCCCTGGCGATCATTGGGATGGACGCCTGAGAAAGGAGGTCTGATTGACCTTGTTTTCCAAGCTCAGAAACATAGAAACTAGAAGCAAGAGAAGGTCCTTCAAGCCTGCTCTGCCATCCATTATGATCCTGACTGATCAAATTCAATATCCTGATTACCCCCCTCCTCTCATACCCCTTGATCCCTTTAGCCCCAAGAGCTATATCTAATTTCTTTTTGAAATCATACAATGTTTTGGGCTCAACTACTTTCTATGATAGTGAATTCCACACATTCACCACACTCTGGGTGAAGACATTTCTCCTCACCTCAGTTCTAAAAGTTTATCCCTTATCCTCAAACTATGACCCCTAGTTCTGGACTCCCTCCACCATTAGGAGCATTCTTTCTGAATCTACCCTGTCTAACCCTTTCAGAATTTTAGAAGTTTCTATAGATCCCCTCTCACCTTTCTAAACTGCAGTGAATATAATCCTAACAGACCTAGTCTGTCTGCATATGACAGACCAGCCATCCCAGGAATCAGCCTGGTAAACCTTTGCTGTACTCCCTCTATAGCAAGGACATCAAAACTGTACACAATACTCCAGGTGTGGCCTTACTGGTGCCCTGAACAATTGCATCAAAACATCCCTATTCCTATACTCAAATCCTCTCGTTATGAAGGTCAGCACATAGCATTTGCTTTTTTTTTTAAAACTGCCTGCTGTACCCTGAACTATAAGATATTTGAAATCTGCAACTAAAACTTGCAGGGTTTATGTGTTGTGTGCACTGCTGAGTGTATAATTATTTATTGCATAGCTAATGATTCAGTGACAGCTGACATTCTGTGTTGCAAATTGTATTAATTTCAGGAGTTAATTGTACATAAGATTGCAATCTGTCACTGATAATTACCTGGGAGGTTGTGGTTGGATATCTTTTCTTTCCTGCTGTAAAATTGGCAGAAATTAAATTCTGGGCCTCAATATTCTAAGCCTTGCAGTCAACCATATGGATCTTTAGTTGAATTCAGTTTGGAAGACCTCAGCCTACATAGCATGAGCTGGAGATGGTGTTTGTAACAAACGTTTTGTAGTTAGCCCATGGAATGACAAACACAAAAATGAAATGGGAATTTTGAACAGAATTTACCCCAATGATGAGCAGATTTAAAAGCAGATGTCTCATTAAGGGGATTCTAGAGTTTTCTTTCCAGCCTTCCCCCCACTTCTGAGCACGTGCGGGCCTTCCCCCCACTTCTGAGCACGTGCGGGCCTTCCCCCCTCTCCTTCTGAACACATGCGGGCTTTTGTGGTGGTTTTCCATCTGCAAGAGTGGGCAACACTTTCCTGCTGCACTCACCCCAAGACCGGGAAAATACAGGCCAAGGTCAACGGATCTTTGTATAGTCTGTACTGCCTGCTACAATTCCCATGGCGGGCGGAATGGCAAAGTTCCCAAGAGTCTTGCAAACCAAGACATGCTCTAGTTTTCATTTGTTCCCTACTGTTCTGTTAAACTTTGTAATGTACTTATTTATATCAAAAAATCTTTCTTCGAATCACAGAATTCTGTAGTGCAGAATTGGCCCATTGAGTCTGCACCAAAAACAATCTACCCAGGCCCTATCCCTGTAACCCCATGTATTTACGCTGCTAATTCCCCTGCCACTTAGGGGCAATTTAGCATGGCCAATCCACCTAACCCACACATCTTTGGAATGTGGGAGGGAACCAGAGCACCCAGAGGAAACTCACACGGACACGAGGGGAGAACGTGCAAACTCTGCACAGACAGTGACCTGAGGAATTGAGAGTGCCTCTCTCTATTCAATGCATTTACCTTCAATGAACCATTCTACCCAACGCTTAGTCCCCTCAAACCCTTTGTGAGATTCAGTGCTCAGACACTTTGGCAATTCTCCGGCTGTTTACACCAGTGGGATTCTCCGGTCCTGCTGGCAGCGTACACCTGCCCACGGATTTCCCACTAGTGTGAAGTGACATCAGTGGGAATTCCCATTGACAGTGGCCGGACAGAGAATCCCACTGCTGGCCAAAAATGCCCACCTCCCACCGGTGAGAAACGTGCAGCTGGGAGGCCAGTCAGTTAAATCCTCTGGTCACCTTTGACGTATCTCTAGTCAGGCACAACACTTTGAAGCACAATTCCTCTGGTGTCCAGAAATTTTGCCTGAATCAAAATGCCACAATCCTCTGTGCCCAATCCTTCTAAAATGCTCTGGCTGGCTGCTCTACCTCACTCCTGCTTTCAAATGTCTCTGGATCCTGCCCGCCAACTGTCCCTCTCCACCTCATCCGGTTTTCTATATTCCTCCTCGTGTTCTTTCAAACACCAAGCTGTTGGGAGGCAGGGGGTTGGCCTGAAGGCAAGAAGTGCAACGGAAATCTAAATCGCCATACTTGCTCTCCATTCATGCCGAAAAGCCGGAGACATCGGCTTGGACTGGAGATCTCGCCAGCGGCCCCCTCCCCATGCTGCAGGGGAAGGGCCAGAGAATCCTCTCTGAAAGGTCCCAGACATGGGTGAGAGCGAACGGTCAAAGGTCAATGATTAAACCTAATGGACCAATGGGAATTGGTGGTTGGGTATGGGGGTCACCTATTGAGTTGTCGTCAGGCATCGCTTCCTCCCTGGACAGCCTGATACAAAGCAATGGGAGCACTCACCTCAACAATAGTTGGCTAATAGTCTACGACCCACAGTGAAAAGACACTAGCAGGGAGGGCAAGGAGAATATAAAAGGTGTTCTTTAAAGGAAAACAGAAATGCAAAAAAGATAGCAACATTTCTCTTTTCACGCCTGCCTGGTTTTTCTAGCCCGCTTAGGTTCCAAACTGTGAAAATGCCAAGATTTTATCTTAGAGAATGCTAAAACAGTCTGCAAAAAGGATAGAGACGCCAAGAGCGTTGGAGAGAGAGAGAGGCAAAGAGTAAAATCAAACAAACAAACCCTTAGGGCCCTCAGGCGGCGGTTTTGTCTCATCGCGTTTAGGGTCGTACATGCTGCAGTCCGTCCCCGCCCAGGTCCCCTCGCAGATACACGTTGCCTCATTGCTGCATAGCTGTAACAGATTGGAATCAAATCAGCAGCCATTCTACACTCGTATCGCACTACCAGTCAGACACAGCAAGAGACGGTCTTCCTATGCCTTCATCCCGTGATGTTTCAGATGTTGGCAACATTTTCCATCCGGATGCCTCTCGAGTGGGCGAGCTCCAGGCAGACAGCCAGTTAACAGGCCGCCCCCATGCCCCTCATCTGGTTCAGAGGGTGGCAGCTGGATCGGGGAGCCGGGAGGGCAACCGGGAAGATCACCAGCCAAGGCCGGGAGGACGAGGGAGGGTCTCAAAATGGAGGCCTCACCAAAGGCTCCAAGCTTGCCTGAACATTGGGTACCTGAGATCAGCCTGGAATGATCCTCCCAGAGCCCTGCCGTTTCCTGAAGGCGCCATTTTGAAATCAGTCAGAGACATGGCTGCTTCTGGAAGTGAGGCCAGGCTCCCTCACAACGGTGGGTGGGTGGGGAGGGGCGAGGAGTCCATGCAACATCAGGAAATTTCCAGCACTGACAGGAAATGGCCCTCGACTGAGACCGTAATTACCTCGTAATCAACATGTGCTCCCCCCCCGTACAACACGCACGCACTCACCCCATGGCCGGAACATATCTTTGTCACTGATCCACTGGGGCAGCTGCTGAAGTTGAAGGAATTAATGGGCTGGCACTTTCGGTCCATACACATCATGGACGGTCCACAGGGCGTTCCATCCTCAACGTATCCCAGATCGGTCCCGTCATCCATGATGATGTGACTACCACTGAAAGACATGGGACAGCAGGGATAGTGAGAGAGTCATCACCCGCTGAGCAGAGTCCAGTCACCTGAGGCCACCCAACAACAATGCATTTACGTGGCACCTTTAACATGATCAAGTGTTTGAAGATTGTAGACACCAGCGTTATCAGACACAATTTGTCTGAGCCACATTGGGAGAATCGAGGACAGCTGATCATAGGTGTTAAGGATCCTGATCACAGAGGATCATCATAAAGGCTGACAGGGGTTTAGGGAGGCAATCTCAGAGCTTATGGCCTAGACAGTGGAAGGCACGGCCGCCAATGGTAAAGCAAAGGATGTGGTGAGCGTACACACGGAGAGAAGTGGAGGAAGACAGAGATCCTGGAGGGGTGTGGGGCTGGAGCAGCTGTCAAGACAGGGATGGATCTGAACACAAGGAATCAGAACGCCAGTCTAGATCAGCGAGCACACAGTGATGGATGAACCGGACTCGCTGTGAGTTAGGGTACGGGCAGCAGGATTCGGATTGGGCCAAAGCTTATAGCAGCTGGAAGGTGAGAGGTCGGCCAGAACACAAAACGTAACAAAAGCACTGATTTGTGACTTGGCAATAAATCAGCCAGGACCAGGGTGGAGATGGGCCTTGAATACAATGTTCCTGTGAGTGGGCACACAGCAGCAATCCTGCCAAGAATAAAAAACTGCACATGCATTATAAACGTGCATTTACAAACATACACATTACACACATATTATACTTGCAAACATATGTACACACATTATACGTTCACACATATACACAGAAGTGGAGTATTACTGAAAAAAGAGACATCCTGTCAAAGTTTTTCATCTTACACTCATCAGGGCAGTAGTAGAGAATCAATTAGCAGATTTCTCAACTAGCACGTCGAGGAAGGATTGCCTATTAGATCACTCCATTTCAACAACGAATTTGAGCACAGGATGGAGCACATTAAGGTGCGTAAGAAAACTTTCACATGCAACCGTAACGTGGTATATGAATTTTAGTGCTAGTGCGATGCACCTACTGTGTGTCCCAACAACTGGGGGATCGTATCAAACAGCACATTCATATGACTGTTTGCAACAAGCAAGATACTGTCTGTACCCAAACCAGCTTGTGCTGGGAAAACTCAGAACATAATGGGTTTGCCCAAATCTGCATATATTCACGCACAGAGAACTTCCCTCTGCAGGCAAAAGGAGCATGTCCAGGCAGTGCACCTTTCAAAACAAATAGTTTCCTGGTACATTCAATTTGAGTCAACTTGCCAGCCAATCACCACCATTTTCTCAAGCAGTTTAAACCATTGCTCCCTTTGAAATTTGATATTCTTGCATCTGTCCTGATGAGTGAAAATGGAAGAGATTCAACAGTACGTCTCTTTTGATACGAGAGGTGAGTTCTGTGATTATTTATACACGGGAGCTGTATATGCACACAAACATATACACCTACCCTTGCTAGAAGCAAAAATAGGCACACAACTGCCATATTACAGCAATTACACAAATTAAGTGACTGTGGATTTTACACAGCACAGTTATGGTTCGAGTTTAAAAGATAGTGCAGCAGATATTCAAGCGCTCATGTTAACACCAACCTAGTCCAAGCACTCAAACAGCTAATAGTTCCCAACTTTGTGAAACAGAAAGACACTGAATTCCTACCTGCAGTCCACCAGCTTGCCCTGGTGATAGAACGACGTGGGCGTGATCTCACCAAGGAGGCGGCCAATCCGAGGGACCCGGCTAACGCCAGTGCAGAGAAGGTAGCCACAGAAAACATCACTGGCACGGAGAGAGGTCAGAGGGCAGGGGAGGAGAAGTTAGGGAGGGTGCAATAGGAGGGGAAAGAGAAAAGAGAGAACGGTCTTTGATACAGACAATGTGTTGGAAACTCCTGACAACCAGAGACACTTTTACACCCGAGGAGTCAGTACAATAACAGTGCCCGAGTGACACCCAGAGTCACAGACACAGCAACCCACACATTAAAAGGTCGATTAATACCACTCCTTGGAGCAACTCTTGGCCGAGGTTAGACTTGACCATATGCGCTCTAAGCTTTCAGGTCATGTAGAGCTCGAGATAGAGGGAGGGGCGGCACAGTGGCTCAGTGGTTAGCACTGCTGCCTCACAGAGCCAGGGTCCTGGGTTCGATTCCAGCCTCAGGTGACTGTCTGTGTGGAGTTTGTACATTATCTCTGTGCCTGCATGAGTTTCCTCCGGGTGCTCTGGTTTCCTCACACACACTCCAAAGATGTGTAGTTTAGTTGGATTGGCCATGCTAAATTTCCCCTTAGTGTCAGGGGGGATTAGCAGAGTAAATATGTGGGGTTAGGGGGATAAGGCCTGGGTGGAATGGTTGTCAGTGGGCCAAATGGCCTCCTTCAGCACTGTCGGGATTCTATGAAAATAAATGCCAATTCCCTTGCTACCTGCTCTCATGCTTTGGGGAAAGCCTTTATTGTATACTTGTGAGATATCCCTTTCATTCCAAAGTGAAACTGGGGAGTTAAAAGAGAGCAATTTAACTTACTAGCAAGCATTTTTATTCTTTTAAATGCCCGAGTGATGTGGATTGCTCTGAGGCTGAAGCAAAGGTGGAGGGGGGATGTCAAAGTTACACCTGGTCTCAAACCTTTGGTTCAAAACAGATGTGGGTGGAGATGTAGGGAGAAGGGTTTAGAGTATATATGATGTAGTGGCGTTGGAGGCAGTTCAGAGGAGGTTCAATAGATTGATTCCAGAGATGAGGGGTTTGTTGTATGATGAGATTTTGAACAGTTCAGGCCGATACTCTCTGGAATTTAGAAGAATTAAGGGGAGATCAAATTGAGGTCTACAAGATGATAAAAGGTATGGATAAAGTAGACATGGAGCGGATGCTTCCTCTTGTTAAAACAGAGTTGGGGAGAAACTACTTCTCCCAAAGGGTTGTGAATCTGTGGAATTCGCTCCCCCAAAGTGTGGTGGATGCTGGGACAGTGAGTAAATTTAAGGAGGAGTTAGACAGCTTTTTAATTGGTAATGGGGTGAAGGGTTATGGGGAGAAGGCAGGAAAATGGGGATAAGGAGCATATCAGCCATGATCGAATGGCGGAGCAGACTCGATGGGCCGAATGGCCAAATTCTGCTCCTATATCTTATGAACTTATGACCTTACAAACTAGGAGACTCTGAGAATAGAGTAGGTGCTGTGTTACAGTGCAGCACAGTTAAAAAGAGACAGAAAGCTGAAGAGGGGGGGGTGGGATCAGGAGATTGTGGACTGGCCAAGTCCACTGCTGCTGTTTCAATTTTGAGGTCCAAACAAACTCGCCAAACTGGCCTACAAAGTAGGCCAGAGGTGGAGTCTCTGGGATCCTGTGCAAACATGATTATTAAACATTGTCTAAGGACCGTCTGCAGAGGTGGGCCGTTTGGATGTCAGTCATACCCAGGAACCTTGGGCAGAATATGACTGACGGTGATAGCTATTTTTTGATTTGATTTGATTTATTATACAGTGAAAAGTATTGTTTCCTGCACGCTATACAAAGCATACCAGAAGGAAAGGAGAGAGAGCAGAGCGTAGTGTTACAGTCATAGCTAGGGTATAGAGAAAGATCAACTTAATATACAGTAGGTTCATTCAAAAATCTAACGGCAGCAGGGAAGAAGCTGTTCTCGAGCCGGTTGGTACGAGATCTCAGACTTTGGTGTCTTATTCCCGATGGAAGAAGCTAGAAGAGAGAATGTCCAGGGTGCGTGGGATCCTTGAGCTTCCATTGTTTGCTGGAGCAGAGAGAGAGAGCTAAGATTTTACCTGTTAAAAACCTGTTTAAAATAAGTTTAAAGCACTTTACTCTTTGTAGAACTGTTTAAAGCATTTATTTATTGTATTTACTGCTTTAAGAATTCTGAGGGTGTGGTGAAAAGGCATTTGTGGACCAGCCTGCTTTAAATCAGCGCCAGGTTTAAAAGGAGGCCTGGTGTAGACAGCGGGCAGCGTCTGAGCGGGCAGCGGAGTGAGGGGGAAGCAGAGTGAGTTAATAGGGCTTAATATCAAAAAGGGCTTGAAGGAAAAAGGCCAGGTGAGTTTGTTTGAAAAAAAAAACAAGGAAAAAACATTTTTTTCAAAACTACTACAGCAAGAAACAAGGAAAAAAATTTTTTCCCCATAAAAAATTACAGTGAATAATGGAGGGGCATGTGATGTGTGGTTTCTGTATGATGTGGGAACTGGCGGACCCCAGGGTCCTTCCCAGTGACCATGTCTGCAGTAAGTGCAGGTTGCTGGAGGAGCTCCAGCTCAAGGTGGATGAGCTGGCCTCTGAGCTACAGACACTGAGGCTCATCAGGGGGAGAGAGGGTGCCCCTAGACTGGCTAAATCTAAGGGTCAGGGACAAAAGGGGGCTGCTGGGAGGAGGAAGGGGGGTGAGGAGCGGAGGCCTCAGCCTCTTAATCTGCATAACAGGTTTGAGGTTCTTGCTTCCAGTCTGGAAGAGGACGAGGCAGGTGAGGTTGGTGAGCAAACTGCACACGGTACAGTGATGCAGCAGGACATAGGCAAAGAGAAGGGGAAAAGGAACGTAGTAGTGATTGGAGATAGTGGGGTGAAGAGTATTGACACTGTCCTTTGTCACAATGACAAAGTGCACAGAAGGGTGTGTTGTCTGCCTGGTGCTCGGGTACAGGATGTCGCAGCTGGGCTGCAGAGGAATCTGGAGTGGGAGGGTGAGAATCCGGTCGTTGTAGTACATGTGGGTGCCGGCGACGTAGGCAAAGTGCGGACTGAGGATCTGGGGAGGGAGTATGAGAAGCTGGGAATGGAATTAAAAAGTAGAACCGACAAGGTGGTCGTCTCTGGGCTACTGCCTGAACCGAGTGCAGACGGGCGTAGGGTTGACAGGATAAAGGAAGTGAATGGGTGGCTCAGGGATTGGTGTGGGAGGAATGGGTTCGAATTTATGGGGCATTGGCGCCAGTATTGGGGTAGGTGGGACTTGTTCGGGCGGGATGGGGTTGGTCTGAATCGTGCTGGGACCAGAGTGTTGGCGAATCGAGTAAAGAGGACTGTAGACAGGGCTTTAAACTAATTAGGGGGGGGGAGGGTGCGAGGGTAGGTGACGCTACGAGGTCTAACGTTAAGGATAGGGTACAGGTAAGGGAAGAGGCCAAGGATGTCCCAATTGGTGGCGTTACGGCAAATAGGGTCCAGGTGAAGGCTGGGATGAAAGCGCTTTATCTGAATGCACGAAGCATTCGGAATAAAGTGGATGAGCTGGTGGCGCAGATCAACACAAATGGATTCGATCTGGTGGCCATTACAGAGACGTGGCTGCAAGGTGACAGGGACTGGGAGATGAATGTACAGGGCTATCAAGTGTTTAGGAAGGATAGGCAGGAGGAAAGAGGGGGTGGCGTAGCTCTGCTGATTAAGGATAGTATCAAGGTGGTAGCAAGGGATGATATCGGAGCCAAAGAGCAGAACGTGGAATCGTTGTGGGTGGAGATTAGGAACAGCAAAGGGAGGAAGACGCTGGTGGGTGTCGTCTATAGGCCCCCGAATAATGATCTGGAGGTGGGGCGGGCTGTTAACACGCAAATAAGTGCGGCGTGCAGGAATGGGACGGCAGTAGTTATGGGAGATTTCAATCTGCATATTGATTGGTCGACCTATGTTGGACGAGGTGGGCTCGAGGAGGAGTTCTTGGAATGCTGCCGGGATAATTTCCTTGAACAGTGTGTGTTGGAGCCGACGAGGGAGCGAGCTATCTTGGATCTGGTGCTATGTAATGAGGCGGGTAGAATTAGGGACCTTGCGGTGAAGGATCCTCTTGGAGAGAGTGATCATTGTATGGTGGAGTTTCTGTTGCAGATGGAGGAGGAGAAAGTGGGTTCCCGGACACGCGTCCTTTGTTTGAATAGAGGGGAGTATGGTAGGATGAGAGAAGAATTGGCGAATGTGGACTGGGGGAGTGCGTTGGAAGGTAGGTCTGCTGAGGAGCAGTGGAGGATCTTTAAGGAGATCTTTCTTGGTGCTCAGCAGAAATTTATTCCGATGGTTAAAAAGGACAGTAGGAAGAGAGGTAATAAGCCGTGGATAACGAAGGAGGTGAAGGAAAGTGTTAAATTAAAAGCGGAGGAATTTAGAGTAGCTAAGAGCAGTGGGCGAGAAGAGGATTGGGAAAGGTTTAAATGTCAACAAAGATTGACAAAGAAGTTGATAAAGGAGGGTAGGAGAAGCTATGAGGCTGGGCTAGCACTTAATATAAAAAAGGATAGCAAGAGTTTTTATAAATATATAAAAAGGAAGAGGCTGGCTAGGGTGAACGTTGGTCCTTTAGAGGATGAGAAAGGGGACCTAGTGGTAGGGGATGGGGATATGGCTAAGGTCTTGAATAACTTTTTTGTTTCTGTCTTCACGGAGGAGGACGTGAATAATTTGCCAGGTGTTAGCGATGGAAAGGTGGTAGGAATGGAGGGTCTTAATGACATTACTGTTACTAGAGAGGTGGTGCTCGACAGACTGGAGGGGCTGATTGTGGACAAGTCCCCAGGACCGGATGGAATGCATCCGAGGGTTCTGAAAGAAACGGCGGAGGTTATAGTGGATGCCTTGGTGGTTATTTTCCAGACGTCGCTGGATTCCGGGGAAGTGCCGGAAGATTGGAAAACGGCTAATGTTACGCCGTTGTTTAAGAAGGGTGCCAGGCAAAAGGCGGGGAATTATAGGCCGGTTAGTTTAACGTCTATGGTAGGTAAAATGTTAGAATCCGTCATTAAGGAGGAAATTGCGAGGCATCTTGAAGGGAATTGCTTGATAGGGCGGACGCAACACGGTTTCATTAAAGGGAAGTCGTGTCTGACAAATTTACTGGAGTTCTATGAGGATGTGTCTAGGGCAGTGGATAGAGGAGAGCCGGTGGATATGGTCTTTCTGGATTTTCAGAAGGCGTTTGACAAGGTACCTCACAAGAGGTTATTGCAGAAGGTCAGGGGACATGGAGTTGGAGGTAGGGTGTTAGCGTGGATAGAGGATTGGTTGTCAAATAGGAGGCAGAGAGTGGGGGTCAATGGGTGCTATTCGGATTGGCGGTTGGTGACTAGTGGGGTGCCCCAGGGGTCAGTGCTGGGGCCTCAGCTATTTACCATTTATATAGATGATCTGGAGGAGGGAACCGAGTGCAGGGTGTCGAAATTTGCTGATGACACCAAGATTGGGGGAAAGGCAAATTGTGCGGAGGGTGTGGAGAGTCTGCAGAAGGATCTAGATAGGCTGGGCGAATGGGCCAGGAAATGGCAAATGGAATTTAATGTTGGCAAGTGTGAGGTGGTCCACTTTGGTAGGAAGAACGGTAGGAAGGACTATTACTTACGTGGCGAAAAACTGCAGCAGGCGACGGTGCAGAGGGACCTCGGGGTCCTTGTGCATGAGTCGCAAAAACCCAGCTTGCAGGTGCAGCAGGTGGTCAGGAAGGCGAATGGGATGCTGGCCTTCATAGCGAGGGGGATTGAATATAAAAGTAGGGAGGTCTTGCTGCAGCTGTATAGGGCATTGGTGAGGCCGCAGCTGGAGTACTGTGTGCAGTTTTGGGCGCCGCACCTGCGCAAGGATATTTTGGCCCTGGAGGGAGTGCAGAGGAGGTTTACTAGGCTGATACCGGAGTTGAGGGGATTGAGCTATGAGGAGAGGCTGAATAAACTAGGCTTGTACTCGTTAGAGTTTAGAAGAATGAGGGGAGATCTCATTGAGACGTATAAGATGATGAATGGGATGGATAGGATAGAGGTGGAGAGACTCTTCCTGCTCAAAAAAGACAGTAGGACTAGGGGGCACAGCCTCAAGATAAAGGGGAGGTGGTTTAGAACGGAGTTGAGGAGGAACTTCTTCACTCAAAGGGTGGTGAATCTCTGGAATTCTCTGCCCGTTGAAGTGGTGGAGGCTGCCTCGCTAAATATTTTTAAGAAGCGGGTTGATGGGTTCTTGATAAGAGAAGGGATTAAGGGTTATGGGGAGAGGGCGGGAAAGTGGAACTGAGCCACAACTGATCAGCCATGATCTTATTGAATGGCGGGGCAGGCTCGAAGGGCTAGATGGCCTACTCCTGCTCCTATTTCTTATGTTCTTATGTTCTTATACTGGCTGCTTTTCCAAAGCAGGGGATGTGTAGGCAGAGTCAATGGATGGGAGGCTGGTTTACGTGATGGACTTGACTTTATTCACAATCCTCTGTAGTTTGGGCAGAGCAGGAGTCATACCAAGCTGTGATACAACCAGAAAGGATGCTTCCTATGGGGCATCTGTAAAAGTTGGTGAGAGTTGTAGTGGGCATACTGAATTTCCTTAGCCTCCTGAGAAATTAGAGACATTGGTGGGCTTTCTTAACTACAACTTCGGCGTGGAGGGACCAGGATAGGTTATTGATGATCTGGACACCTAAAAACTTGAAGCTACTCGAGTGCCTAATCCATTGGGTGGAATTTTCGCAGCATGTTTTCCGATGATGGAGGCAGCTTGCCATTGGCTGCCGGTAAGATCTTCCAGTCCTGCCAATGTCTACACCATTTTGCGTGGCTGTCCATCCTGCTGCCAGGGAATATCCCACGGGGACGTCACTTTCGACACGAGCGGAAGATTCCACCATTGGGAAGGGCCGGAAAATTCTTGTCCGTTGAGTGGGAATTGAGAGATACTCCATATCAGAGATCAGGTCGAAGAGATAGTGAGGTTTTATTTGGTGCCATATTAGTGCAGGAAGAGAGCTTGTTGTTCCAGGAAGCCTGTCTTTGTTGTATCAACCATTTCAAGTGAACTACACCTTTTGATTTGAAAAGTCATTCACCTCTTAATTAGTGTTTGTATTACACTGAATTTAACTGGTTTGTTACAGTAAAGGTTTTAAAGAGATAAGTCTAGAAAATTGGATTTGTGGGGATTCCTTTTTTTTTTAAAAAGTTATCCATCTCGACAGGAATCAGAACAGTGTCCCTGTTGCCAGGGGCTAATAACTCAAAGGCGCCACTCTGCATCCAGCCTGACTCACCAGGACTCTCTCCCACCCTTACCACCAGCCATTGGTGCGTTTGGAAGGATTTGCAGGTTGACACTCAACCTGTTTGGCTGCGTTATGAATGCGGTTTCACGGGGCGGGACTCTGTAATGACTTTAGTCAGGCAATTCAGGCGGGTCTGTTAAAATATTAAAGGCCAAATTGATTTGTACACAAGCAGGCGTGTCAGTTCCTCTGGCACTCCTAGTGTAGACTGCTCACTGAAAGCTCTCTGCATGGTATTGTCAGACTTGTAAATAAAGGGATTTTGGGTGAAGGACCTCCGAGGATTTATTAAAGACTTGAGCCCGGAGCTCCTGGCTCAGAGGCAGGGACACTAATCCACCATACCTCCACCCAACCAAAGCTACCAGCGAGTAAAGATCCAAACTGGGGACCTAACCTCATTACAAGGAATCCAACAGGGGACACATTTTTGCTGCACAGCCACTGGCCAGAGGACAACCTGCAGAGACCTCAGAGATGTGCCTCTGTGCAGCCGTTTTGTCCAAACTCTTTGAGAGTGAACTCATTGTTAACCAGCTCCTACTTACTGTTTACTGCACTGCAGCCATTTATTACCATCCTTTCCACAGTTCCCTTTCTCAGTACCTTCAGTGTTGAGTTTCTCGTAGCAGAACTTGTCTGAGCCCCTTGCCTCTGTGGATGAGAAAAGCTGTCAAAAAGTAACTCACACTGTATTGTATCTGTATAGATAGTTGGAGGCTGGAATTTTTCAGATGGGGACACAGGGTAACCTCACCCCTCCCTCCGACTGCCTCCCCCCCCACACCACTCCCCACACTTCCCCCTTCCCTTCAGTGGGCGATGGGACCCAGGACTGCATTTTATCAGTGGCAGTCAATGAATAGGTTGCCTCTAAGCCTTCCAACCTATTAGGCAGCACGGTGACACAGTGGTTAGCACTGCGGTCTCACAGCGCCAGGGATCCGGGTTCAATTCCAACTTCAGGTAGCTTACTATCTGTGCGGAGTCTGCATGTTCTCCCCATGTCTGCATGGGCTTCCTCTGGGTGCTCCGGTTTCCTGCCACACTCCCAAGGGTGTGTGGGTTAGGTGGATTGGCCATGCTAAATTGCCCCTTAGTGTAAGGGGAATTAGCTGGGTAAAAAAATTAGGTTACAGGGATAGGGTCTGGGTGGGATTGTAGTCAGTGCAGACTCGATGGGCCAAACGGCTTCCTTCTGCAATGCAGGATTCTACGATTCCCAGCAACAGTCCATTCAGGAGGACAGCAGCCCTGCTGGGGTCGTAGCTGGAGGATGGTCCATGGCCAGCCACTGTAGCAGGCAGGTTAAGTGGGATCTGGTGGGGGCCCACAAGGCAGGGCAGGCAGGCGAAGGGAGGTCGGGGAAGGGGCATTTAGTCACTGAGGGCAGGGATGGAAATAGAGCGCCCTGATAGGAGGGACCATCCTCTCTGGGATGCCGCCCGGGTTTACTAGGCCTCTCCACAAGTGGCAGACGAACCCCTGTCACTGGTCAAATATCAGTGGCGACAGGAGGAGGTCCTTAACTCGCTCCGTAAGTGGCTCAATTGGGCTCCAGGCAGGTTGGACATTTTGCCACCTTTATCACCACTGGCAAAATGGCAGGACGAACTTGGGCATGACACGTGCCCCACCGTTTTAGCCCACCCTCTGCAGCTCCCGGCAGAAGCAAAAGATTGCTTCTGGGTCAGTCAGCGAGCAGAAGGCAGGCCAGGATGGAAGCCACGTTTGAGGAAATCGGGTGTGACAAGTTAGAGAGCACGGAATCACCAGACAGAGCCCTGTGTCAGGAAGTCCATCCGATTGTGCTTCAGGGGTTGAGTGAAAGGGATCTTGTCTATAAACATTTGACAAAACATCCGACATGGCAAGAAGACGAGATCCTATTAGAACCAAATCAGTGTTAGAACGTTAACTCAAGGTTACACATCCGTTGAGAGTGCCGTGTAACATTGAAACATGGCCTGGGGTTTTCAGGTGTGTCAAGAAATTAAGAAGGAATATCTTTCTCTGTAGTTTAGAATATTAGTAAGTAATGTTTGGTCAATGTTGATTTTAGTAGGTTTATTACAGTAAAAGTCTTAAACATGAAATATTGTCCAATTGTTTGCATGGGTCACTGCACATCTTATTTTAAAGTCTCTACAAGTAAGACAGTTCACTTACTTGAGCCCCAGATCAGTTTGCACTGGTTGTCTCTTGTTTTGCATTCTCCACTGAAGCATCGGCCCTGCGAGGTGAAAAAGGTCAAGGGTCAACTCCACCTCTGGAGCCACTGAGGTCAAGGGGTAAACATGGTTCCAATAAAACATGCTGGCAGAAGCCTGAATGAACCTACCTGGCTAAGGTCACAGGTATATCCATCCTGCTTGTGAAGGTTGGGTGGGCACTGGGGAAGAGAAAGTACGTAATAAAGTCAATGAAAATTGATTGTGTAGGATACATGGCACAGAAACTGACCGTTCGGCCCATCATAAACTCTATTTATGCCTGAGCTATCCACCATCTTTCCTCATCTAAATTAATCAGCCATCTATTCTTATCTCCCTCATGTGCAAGTTTAGCTTCCTCTTAAATACATTCATACTAGGTGTGGCACAGTGGTTAGCACTGTTGCCTCACAGTGCCAGGGTTCCAGGTTCAATTCCACCTTTGGGTGACTGTCTGGTTGGATGTTTCCGGCTGCACACACCCCAAAACCCAAAAATCCTGCCTGAGGTAAATGGATCTTTGCCTGGTCCACTCTCCCTCGCCCACTATGGTTCACGTGGCAGGCGGGACGGGAACATTTCGCCCTCTGTAGGGAATTTGTCTGTCCTTCCCACAGTCCAAAGATGTGCAGGTTAGGTGGATTGGCCATGCTAAATTGTCCCTTAGTGTCCAAAGACATACAGGTTAAGGGGATTGGCCACGGTAACAGAATAGGGTAGGGGAGAGGCTAAGACGTTCTTTAAGAGAATTGGTGCAGATCTGATAGACCGAATGGTCTCCTTATGTAGGCATTGCTATTCACTTCAACCTTTCCCTGTGGTAGTGAGTTCCACATTCTCACTACTCTCTGGGTAAAGAGGTTTTTCTGAATTCTCTATTGGGATTTCTTGGTGACTGTCCATACTGGTGGCCTCTGCTCTTCCCTGCAAGAGGGAATAGTCTCTCAGCATTGACCCTAACGCAATTTTTCTTAATTGTAAATACCTTCTCGGTCCCCTCTCAGCCTCCTTTATTCAAGGGAGAAGTGTCCCAGCCTTTCAATCCTTTGCTGATGTGTAGGGCCCCCCGCAATTCAGCGATCGTCAGTGTGAATCCTCTCTGCATCCTCCCCAGTGCCTCTATTTCTTTTTCCTAACAATTCAGAAGGACTGATTTGCTGACTTCCTGACAAGACACCAGCCAAAGGTTATTCTTTTTTGTTTTTTGGGGTTTCTTTTGTTTGTCCCAGTGCCACCCCTCACAAACTCTTCCCCCCCTCTCCCCCATACAAACAGGGCCATCTGACACTTGTTTTTCAGCTTCGCTTTCACTGAGTATTGACCTCTTTTCTCCTATTAACACACTCTTACCTTTACGTCGCTATTAGTACTTCTTTAGTCCTTAATCTTAGAATCCCTATAGTGCAAAAGGAAGCCATTCAGCCCATCAAGCCCGCACCAATTCCACCCAGGTCTATCCCAGTAACCCCACATATTTACTGTACTAATTCCCCTAACACTAAGGGACAATTTAGCATGGTCAATCCACCTAACCTGCACATCTTCGGACAATAAGGGACAATTTAACGTGGCCAATCCACCTAAACCCACACATTTTTGGACGCTAAGGGACAATTTAGCATGGTCAATCCACCTAACCTGCACATCTTTGGACACTAAGGGGCAATTTAGCTTGGCCAATCCACCAACTTACACACCTTTGGAGTGCCACCATTAATACTCTCTCTGTCTTGTGCCCAAGGCATCTTTGTCAATCTGGTTTGAGCTCTGACCTATTCCTGACCTATTTTGTCCTGCCGCCTCTCCAACTGTACAATCCATCACATTTCTATCCCCCTTCGGCTCTGAAGAAGAATCATACGGACTTGAAACATTAACTCTGTTTCTCCCTCCACAGATGCTGCCAGACCTGCTGAGTTTTTCCAGCATTTCCTGTTTCTATTGCAGGTAGCCTGTGGTGCAAATAACCCCAACATCCCCAGTTTGGGATGGGGGCTACAGTCATCCATGAGGGAAGATGTTGGGAGGGGGGGAGGTGGGGATGGTAAGCTCCACCATCCTTCCAGCCTTACAGAATTTTGGGCCCTTTGAGAGAATGGACAATACGTACCTGGCCAGAATCTCCCGTGCAGTACTCCGCAATGTCGCAATCATTCACAGCATCTCGGCAATCATACCCTCGCTTTATGAACTGAGTATAAGAATACAGAACATTTCCGAGTTACTTACTGACCTTTGAAGAGGATTCCTTTTTTCAAAAGTACTTCAGAAAGGTTTATCCTATCAGTGCTTTGTGGGAACTCCTGCACATTTTCCACATTTCCTACATTTTTTCATTCATTCATGAGATATGGGTGTCACTGGCTAGGCCAGCATTTATTGCCCTTGTTGCCCTTGAGAAGGCAGTGGTGAGCTGCCTCCTTGAATCACTGCAGTCCACGTGCTGTGGGTTGACCCACAATGCCGCTAGGGAGGGAATTGCACCCGGCAACTGTGAGGGAACGGCCGATATACTTCCAAGTCAGGATGGTGAGTGGCTTGGAGGGGAACTTGCAGGTGGTGGTGTCCCCGTGTATCTGCTGCCCTTGTCCTTCTAGATGGGAGTGGTCATGGGTTTGAAAGGTGCTGTCTAAGGATCTTTGGTGAATTACTGCAGTGTATCTTATAGATAGTACACACTGCTGATACTGAGCGTCAGTGGTGGAGGGAGTGGACGATTGTAGATGTGGTGCCAATCAAGCGGGCTGCTTTGTCCTGGACGGTATCAAGATTGTTGAGTGTTGCAGAGTCACACAGTCAAAAGCGCTCTTTCGATTGTTGAGTACTCTGGGACATCCTGAGGTTGGTGAATGTTGCATTCATATAGAACCTTTCTCGTATGCCATCTTTCAGCACCCGAGTGGACTTGTTTGCAAAATGTGACACAGTCCTTGTGCTTTGCGTCGACTGGCGGCAGTGGTAGGATGCCATGTGAACTGAGTGGGCATTCGGAACTGGGTTCTCCAATCGGGTTAGGCAATCTGTGCTGTGTGTGTGTGCGAACATGCGTGAGAGTCCGTGCGTGTGTGGAATTCGCAGACATCCAGGAGTCATGTCTGGACTTGCCCAGAGGAATAGAGCAGGCCAGAGACAATGCCTAAGTGTGTTGGAAGGAAGAAAAATTAAAAAAAATCTGGAACTAAGAATCTATGATGACTATGAAACCATTGTCAATTGTCAGAAAAAACCATCTGATTCACTAATGTCCTTTAGGGAAGGAAATCTGCTGTCCTTACCTGGTCTGGCCTACATGTGACTCCACAGCCACAGCAATGGGGTTGACTCTTAACTGCCCTTGGGTAACTAGGGATGGGCAATAAATGCAGGCCCAGCCAGCAACACCCATGTCCCATGAATGAATGATCTGGTAAGTGGTAGTTATGGTATCGGGTTGAGCTGGGTAACCCTGGGCAAATGAATGTTAAATAGAATGACCGTTTCACCACTCTGCCACACAGCCCAGCGGCTGACAGCTCGCCTGGTGACTGCTGACATTGAACCCGTCAGATTGTCACTGCCTCCCCCGACCCACCCAACCCTCCTCACCCCCACCATCCACCTCCAGCACCCTGCATTACTGGGGAAATTGGTGTTAACCCCATGGTGAGTGATCATTACACTGGCACATGCAGAGTTAACGGTGGAGCTGGTATTATTGGCACAGGTTACCTGGCATGTGTGATTGCAGCAAGGTCCATCGCTACAATGGGCACCGTTGGCAAGGGAACACTTCTTGCAACAACTCCCGAAGCATTCCTGGGGGGGGGAGAGGGAAAGGGAGAGAAACAAGGATAAGTCATCTGCCATAGTCACACAACCCATATCCCAGAAACAGGCCATTCAGCCCCACTGGCATTTATATTTCCCATGAGTCTCCTCCCACTCTACATCATTCCTTTCTCCATCACGTACTTATCTAGGTTCCCTTTAAATGCATTTATATTTGACCACCATGTGGCAGCACATCCCGCACTCACCTCCCTGAATAAAGAGATTTCTCTGGAATTCCAGATTGAATTTATTGCTGGCTAACTTTATTTATGGGCCCTAGGTTTGGATTTCCCCAAACACTGTTTGGTTAGCACTGCTGCCTCACATCGCCACAGACCCGGGTTCGATTCCCGGCTTGGGTCACTGTCTATGCGGAGTCTGCACATTCTCCCCGTTTCTGCATGGGTTTCCTCCGCATGCTCCCATAGTTCAAAGATGTGCAGATTAGGTAGATTGGCCATGCTAAATTACCCCTTAGTGTCCAAAGATGTGCAGGTTAGATGGATTGGCCATGCTAAATTGCCCCTCAGGATCCAAAGATGTGTAGGTTAGATGGATTGGCCATGCTAAATTGTCCCTTAGTGTCAGGGGATTAGAAGGTAAACACATCGGGTTTTGGGGATAGGGCCTAGATTTGATTGTTATTGATGCAGGCTTGATGGGCCAAATGGCCTCCTTCGACACAATAGGGTTCTATGAAAAACTGCGAACATCTTTGTGTTGATTCTCTCAAACTTGTTTATAATTTTGAGAAACCGTATCAGATCTGATAAAAGAGCTGGATTAACCATAGAGAATTCACGCACTTCTTTCTTGTACAGGACATGTCTGAACAGTATCAACCGGAGTGCCTCTGACAGCTTCACCAGGGATCGTGCCATTCTGCTCGGGGCTAAAATTTGCCTCAGTGCCCTGGGAGAGGCCATCAGCCATGGTTCCCACTCACGATCAGAATCTGGACTGTACGATGAAATGTGTTGCAGGAAGGAGCAGATGGCACAGCAGAATGCCACTTCCATGCCGCTCCCAGATGTTTCTGTCACATCAGGCAGTCTGCAGTGTTGACCAAGAGGCTGAAATTCTATTGGTGAAGAAGTGATATCTTCACCCCTCAAACCTACGGCCTCACCCACCAAGGAGGACAGTGGAATTAAGGGAATGCCATCACTTTCTCGCCATGCCACTTACCACCCTGACTTGGAATTATGTCATAAGACCATAAGATAGAGCAGGATTAGGCCATTCGGCCCATCAAGTCTGCTCCACCATTCGATCATAGCTGATATGATTCTCATCCCCATTCTCCTGCCCTCTTCCCGTAACCCTTGATTAAGAACCTATCTATCTCTGTCTTAAAGACACTCAATGACATGGCCTCCACAGCCTTCTGTGGCAATGAATTCCACAGATTCACTGTCCTCTGGCTGAAAAAATTCCTCATCTCAGTTTTAAAGGAACGTCCCTTCACTCTGCCCTTGAGTTCTAGTCTCTCCCACTACTGAAAACTTGTAGCATCTTTGCTGTCGCTGGGTCAAAATCTCTGGAACTCCCCCTCTAACAGCACTGTGGGTGTACCTACACCACCGCTGTGGTTCATGAAAGCGCCTCACCACCACCTTCCCAAGGGCAGTGGGGGAAGGGCAATAGCGATGCCGAGGTTCATGAAAGAATAGTTTTTTTTAAAGTAACAACAGGACTCAGACTTTAAGGGGTGCAGAACCTTCCCAGCATGCAACTGGGGATGTGCAATAAATGCCAACCCTTCCAACAGTGCCCAAATCTCAAAAATGTGTAAACAAACCAAGGTGGGCAGGTACAAGATGCAAAGATTAGCACCCACATGAGCTTGATGGATCTTCACTCTACCGCATTCAATCATAATTCAGGTAGCATCTGGTAACCCCACATATTTACCCCCCTAATCCCCCTAACCTGCACATCCTGGGACATTAAGGGGCTATTTAGCATGGCCAGTCTACTTAACCTGCACATCTTTGGACACTAAGGGGCAATTTAACATGACTCATCTACCCAACCTGCACATCTTTGGACTATGGGAGGAAACCGGAGCACCTGGAGGAAACCCACACAGACATGGGGGAAGAACATGCAAACTCCACAGAGACAGACTGTGGCCTCAACTCCGCCTTTCTATCTGCCCTGATAACCCTGATCTCCATTTTAGATCGCAGCGTGTTTTGTGGCAGTGGAATGGTCCACCATTGGCCTGGGGAGGGGGGGGGGGGGACAGGATTTTCCAGTCCTGTTGCTGTCAACATTGTTTGTACCCTCTGCTGGCGGGGAAACTGCGGCTGGAGGGATGAGTGTGGTCGCCATCGGTGAATCTGGAAAATCCCGCTGGCGGGTAAAATCAGAAAATCCTACTTGTAATGCTCAAATTACCATGGTAACCTCAGACTCAATAGCGGCCTAACATAAACACAAGCCTGTAAAGTGCCATCTGGAGTGAGGCTCTCCCATTTAACCCAGAGTGGCAGCAGGTCAAAGGCTAGGTGTCGGCGTTCCTGGCCACGGTTAAACTTGTAAGGTGTTCTGGATTCCCTGCAGTTAACCTCCTACCTTGCTCGGCCAAGACGAGGCCTAAGGCCTGACTCGCTTCCCTGCCTCCCACCTTTCGAACGGAGGAACATCACTTCATGGATCTGACGGAGAATCCTCCACCGGGTAGTTCATGGAAAAGTTGAAAATTAGCCCCACACAGTAACTACGGCAACGGCCAATCACTGGGCTGGCCAATTCATGTGCTCCCAATCCACAAGGCAGGCCTCACACAACAAGCAGGGGTGGGGAAACACTGTTAACATTCGAAACTTACCACTCGCAATCCACAGTCACATTCTTCCCCGGATTCGACATATCCGTTCCCACATTCTGTGGTCTCAAACAACTGTAAAGGGACAGAGAAGGGAGAATGATTATCACACTGGTCAGAGGTAAGAGACTGGGCCCATAACACCTCTAGAATCATAGAATCCCTACAGTGCAGAAGGAGGCCATTTGGCCCATCAAGTCTGTTCCAACTCCCCGATAGAGCATCCCACCCAGGCTCAGACTCATTCCCTGGCCCATCCTCAAAACCTCACACACCTATCCAGCTAATCCCGCTAAACAACACATCTTTGACACTAAAGGGGAATTTAGCATGGCCAATCCACCCAAACTGCACATTTTTGGACACTAAGGGACAATTCAGCATGTCCAATCAACCTAACCCGCATATCTCTGGACTGTGGGAGGAAACTGGAGTACCCGGAGGAAACCCACGCAGGCACAGGGAGAACGTGCAGACTCCACACAGACAGTGACCCAAGCCAGGAATCGAACCCGGGTCCCTGGAGCTGAGAGGCGGCAGTGCTGACCACTGTGCCACCGTGACTTGGGCCTGGGTGGAATGGGGCAGATCACCTTTGAAGCGGTCTGGAAGGCGGAATGGATTGTCCAGTTCTACAGAACCTCGCTCTGTATTTCGTTCTGCCATTTGCCATTGCTCAGAGAGGTGGGGAAGATCTTCCATTTACATCTTGTGGGGGTGAGGGGGTTCATTCCTGCATGAGCACAGAAATTCAGGCTTCCACATCCTCCCTAGGCCTCAGCCAAATATTTGCCAGTCTGAGAGCTGAGAATGTGCCAGAAACAAGGTAACTAATCCCCAGGGCAATCCATCGCTCTGATTGAATCATTACTGCCTCTGTCGGAACTGAAGATTACACTAGGGCTTCTTCCGCCTTTGGCCTTGGGGTCCTTTCAGTGGGGCAGCTTCTGCCTGTCATCACATGGGTTGTGGCAGGTACCTCTAAGGTGGCCCCACAAAAAAAGGCCCCCGAGAAACATCAAGAAAATACAGTTTGAACCAGTATTCTTATTTCCCCTTTATACTCCTGTTTACAATCTACAAGACCAACTCAGAGTTGTATTCCCATTTCCCCATTTTCCCTTCTGGAAGAACAAAGAAAAATCAATCTAAAAATAAAATTAGCCACCGTATTTACAATTTACAGGGTAATTGACAGGAATTCGATACAATATAAAATATATTATGTTTTAAAAACAAAACATAGAAACCCTATTGTGCAGAAGGAGGCCATTCGGCCCATCGAGTCTGCACCAATCACAATCCCACCCAGGCCCTACTCCCATATCCCTACTAATTTTACCCATTAATCCCTCTAACCTATGCATCTCAGGGCACTAAGGGGCAATTTTAGCATGGCCAATCAACATAACTGGCACATCTGTGGACTGTGGGCGAGAACTGGAGCACCCGGAGGAAACCCACGCAGACACGAGGAAAATGTGCAAATTCCACACAGACAGTGGCCCGAGCCAGGAATTGAACCCAGGTCCCTGGAGCTGTGAAGCAGCAATGCTAACCACCGTGCCACCTGTTTGTCCTCCCACAGTCTGAAAGACATGCTAGTTGGGTGCACTGGCCATGTTAAATTCTCCCTCAGTGCACCTGAACAGGCGCTGCAGTGTGGCGACTATTTTTACAGTAACTTTATTGCAGTGTTAATGTAAGTCTACTTGAGACTAATAAATAAACTTTGCATTGTTTAAAATTTAAGTTTATTTATTAGCGTCACAAAGTAGGCTTATATTAACACTGCAATGAAGTTATGTGAAAATCACCCAGTTGCCGCACTCTGGCGCTTGTTTGGGTACACTGAGGGAGAATTTAACATGGCCAATGCATCTAACCAACACGTCTTTCCAACTGTGGGAGGAAGCCGGTGCACCTGGAGGAAACCCGCGCAGACACGGGGAGAATGTGCAGACTCCACAGTAGGTGACCGAAGCTGGGAATTGAACCCTGGTCTCTGGCACGGTGAGGCAGCAGTGCTGATCACTGTGCACCCCCCACACCCCCCCACTGGAAAATTGTTTGAGTATCTGGTATCTTGAGTGAACCTGGATGGTTGAGATTAAGTGAAGTTTTTGCTGAGGGCTGGAAATTGATACTAGTTGGATCTTACTGATCTGGGGCCTACTTGACGAAGAAAGCCTTACCTTCGTTGGTCTGTTGAACAGGCAAGCTCCCCCACCTCTCTGTAGAAATTCCTTGTATTCCATAATACTGCACTTGGAAAATTTGCGAGGATGGTAGAACCTGCGGATGGGGCCATAGCAACAGTTGGCATGAGAGCTCAAACAAAGCCAAGGGGCATATAACCCAAACCAATGGAACGAAACAGATTGCAAATAAAATCCATCTCGGTTTGATGTCTAACACAGTTAAAGTACATCTCAACCAAATCAATGTCGCAAAACTCAGCGTGTTTGACCCACACAGAAACCAAACCCAACTCAAACTGATCTGAGCAAACTGGGCTAGTCAAAACTGAACAGCCCTGTCCCTAAAGTTCAATTCAAAGCAATACAAGAAAAGAACTATGCAACCAAACGGAACCCTCTTAAAGTCAAGACTTGAGCAACAGTTGGACTCAAGGAGTTGAACCCAGGTCCCTGGCGCTGTGCTAACCACTGTGCCATTGTGATGCGCCCTCTAGTGGAAGTGAGGCTATAGGGAGAGGCTGGATAGACTTAACTTTTTTCCCTGGATCACAGAAGGCTGAGGAGTGATCTTATAGAGGCCTACAAAATAATGAGGGGCATAGGTCAATGAGATAGATGGTCAACATCTGTTCCCAAGTCTAAAACTAGAGGGCATAGGTTTAAGGTGAGAGGGGAGAGATACAAAAGTGACCAGAGGGGCAATTTTTTCACACAGAGGATGGTGAGTGTCTAGAACAAGCTGCCAGAGGCTGTAGTTGAGACGGGTACAATTTTGTCTTTTAAAAAGCATTTAGACAGTTACATGGGTAAGATGGGTTTAGAGGGGTTTGAGCCAAATGTGGGCAACTGGGGTTAGCTTAAAAGAAAGAGGCAGCAAATTGGGCCAAAAGGCCTATTTCCATGCTGTAAACCTGTATGACTATATGATTATGAAGAGATCCAGTGGGACAATTCAGGAGAGGAAGGGATGCTTTCCCTAATGATTGTGTGGATTTTTGGCCATGTTTAAATAGATTAGCGATCGAAAGGCTTTTGAACAGTATGGTAAACACCGCCTCCTCACTGTTTATTTTTTTCTTCAAGGTCGTAGTCAAGGTGCACTTGGAGCCTCCTCATGGATTGAGCGCTGGGAAATTAAAAAGACTCAACAAGGCTGACCGAGGCGCTTTGCAATTCCAATGACTGTTCTCTCCTGTCTGTTCATGAGCAAAGCTGAGAGGCCTCAGCACCAAGTGCCTCTGAAGAGCTCCCTCGAGACACATTGGACTATTTTTAAAATCTAGGCTCCTGCTTAAATAAAAGATTATTTCTTTTCGTCCGCCAATGTCCTCAACCTGCCTTCGAGGGCCCTCAGCACAAGCGACCAGGCCGTTTCTCTTTTTCATCTGAAACCACGCTCAAAGGGTCACAAAACCAAAATGTCCCTGGCAGCCAGCGCTAACACTCTCTTTCTTGGAGTAGTTCTCAATGATTTTCAACTCTTTCTCCAGCTCCCCAACTCACCCTCTTCCCATCACCCCTCTTGAAAGAACAGAATCTCCCTGAGGGTGTCATTCATAGAATCCCTACAGTGCAGGAGGCCATTCGGCCCATCAAGCCTGCACTGACCACAATCCCACCCTAGCCCCATCACCAGAACCCCAGGTATTTATCCTACTAATCACCCTGACACTGAAGTACAATTTAGCATGGCCAATCCCCCTAGCCTGCACATCTTTGAAGCACCCAGAGAAACATAAGAACTAGGAGCAGGAAGAGGCCAGCTAGCCCCTCAAGCCTGTTCCACCATTTAATAAGATCATGGCTAATCCGTTTATGGACTCAGCTCCACTTACCCATCTGCTCACCATAACGCTTAATTCCTTTACTGTCCAAAAATCTAGCTAGCCTTGCCTTAAAAACATTCAGTGAGGTAGCCTCAACTGCTTCACTGGGCAGGGAATTCCATAGAATTCCATATTCCATGGGCAATGGAGAATCCATCAATAGGCACCAGCCTTGATAACTAGGCCCCAATATCCCGGCTCACCCACAGTTCTCCTCTTGATCCCCAAATCCCCAATACCCCCTGCACCCCCCAATTCTCAATGCCCTCGGCCGCCCTGAGTTCTGATCCCCTTGGCATACCAATCCCCTCACCTCACCCACCACAATCGCCAATCCCCTTTGTACCCCCTTCAATCAACTCCCCAATTCCAAATCTCTTTTCCCCCTCTCCCCCACCAACCTACCCCAACTCACCAACCTCCTCCCTGTTCTCTGTCCCTCAACGATTCCCAATCAAGTCTGCAGTCCCCAACCCTGAGCTCCTGCCAGACTGGCGAGAAGCAGCTGTTAAGTGTCCTCAGTTGTGTGTGGGGGGGGGGGGGGGGGGGGGGGGCGAAGGTCAGCAGGCCTACCCTAGGCCTTGCCCACCCTATGTACAGCTGCAGGTGGGGAGAGGGGCATTTCCACTACCTGCAAACCTGGTGATGGGGGGGTAGGTGTGAATGGGGGGACAGGGGGGGAGAAATCTCTGCCCAGGAATCCTGAGGTGAGACTCAATCTCATCTTTCCTGCTGCAGATTCTTGCAGCCTGGGTTCAGAGGCTGGATTCACTTTGGCCAATTCAACACAGTCTGTAATGACCCCAACAAAGATCATGAGGTGGGCCTCTTGGAGTATGAGCTCCCTGATTGAGGTAGTGATTGTAGAGCATGCAATGGCCTAGTGGTATTATCGCTAGATTATTAACCCAGAAATTCAGCTAGTGTTCTGGGGTTCGAACCTCACCACGGCAGATGGTGGAATTTGAATTCAATAAAAAATCTGAATTAAGAATCTACTGATGACCATGAAACTATCGTCAGAAAAACCCATCTGGATCAGTAACGTCCTTTAGGGAAGGAAATCTGCCGTCCTTACCTGGTCTGGCCTACAAGTGACTCCAGAGCCACAGCAATGTGGTTGACTCTCAACTGCTCTCGGGCAGCGAGGGATGGGCAATAAATGCTGATGTGGGTATGCCGGCGTTGGACTGGTGTAAACACAGTAAAAAGTCTGACAACACCAGGTTTTAGTCCAAACGATTTATTTGATAATAGACTAATAGCTTGTGAGTCTATTATCAAATAAATCATTTGGACTAAAACCTGGTGTTGTCAGACTTTTTACAATAAATGCTGGCCAGTCAGCGATGCCCATGTTCCACCCACTGAATTAAAAAATATACTGATATATTGAGGAGTGTCAGGGCTATGGACACTCCGGATTCTGACTGTGTACCTGAAGCACTCTTAAGAGTAAAGATAAGTTTGTAAATAAAGGGAATCCGGCCTCTGAGGAGTTATACACAGTCAAGGCCTCAAATGGTTCTTGGTCTGGTTGGTTCGAACACTACGTTGGAAGGTGTCTTTTCCCACAGGGCTGGAGAACTCGCTTCTTTTCATTTTCCTGCATTTTACTGATTAACACACAGCTGAGTGCTTCACAGGTGACAATCACACGGTCGAACAGCGCTGGCAACCATTCAGCTCATCGACCGCATTACATTTTATTCATTAGTGTCACAAGTAGGCTTACATTAACACAGCAATGAAGTTACTGTGAAAATCCCCTAGTCGCCACACTCCAACGCCTGAGGGAGAATTTAGCATGGCCAATGCATCTAACTAGCACATTTTTCAGATGGTGGGAGGAAACAGAAGCACCCGGAGGAAACCCATGTGGACACGGGGAGAATGTGCAAACTCCACACAGGCAGTGACCCAAGCTGGGAATTGAACCCAGCTCCCTGGCGTTGTGAGGCAGCCACTGTGCCATCGCGTTGCCCCATGGAAATATTTCACTGAAAATTGTCACCACTGGACAGGCAATCCAGGGTAATGCTCTGCGTCTGAATCCCACCATGGCTTGGTGAAATTTGAATTCAATAAAAATCTGGAATTATGAATGTAACAATGATCATGAAACCATTGCCGATTGTGGGTAAAACCCATCCGGTTCACTAATGTCCTTTAGGGAAGGAAATCTGCCATCCTTACCTGGTCTGGCCTACATGTGACTCCAGAGTCACAGCAATGTGGTTGACTCTTATCTACTCTCTGAAGTGGCACTGAGCTCAAGAGGTAGGCAATAAATGCTGGCCAAGTAAATGGAGGGTGGCACAGTGGTTAACACTGCTGTCTCACAGCGTCAGAGACCCAGGTTCAATTATGGTCTTAAGTTGCTGCCTGTGTGGAGTTTGCACGTTCTCCCCATGTCTGCGTGGGTTTCCTCCGGATGCTCCAGTTTCCTCCCGCATTCCAAAAATGTGCGAGTTAAGTTAATTGGCCATGCTGAATTGCCCCTGAGTGTCAGGAGGGTTAGCAGGGCAAATACATATGGTTACGGGGGGGGGGGCGGGGAGGGGGGCCTGGGTGGGATTATGGTCGGTGCAGACTTGATGGGCCAAATGGTCTCCTTGTGCATTGTAGGATTCTATGATTCAAAGTCAGCCACGCCCACCCACATTCCATGAATGAATAAAAAAAGTGTCGATTAGAATCCTTACAGTGTGGAAGGAGGCCATTCGGCCCATCGAATCAGCACCAACAACAACAATCCACCCAGGTCCTATCCCCATAACTTCAAGTATTTACTCTGCTAATCTGCTGACACCAAGAGATGGGCAATGCACCTAACCAGCACATCGTTCAGAATGTGGGAGGAAACTGGAGCACCCGGAGGAAACCCACGCAGACACGGGGAGAACGTGCAAACTCTGCACAGTCAGCCGAGGCCGGGATTGAACCAGGGTCCCTGGCGCTGTGAGGCAATGGGGTTCTAACCACTGGGCCACTACATATTCCAAAAGAAACAGGCAGGAGAAATCTAAAGTAGAGTGTGCCGGGGTTTATCTAAAGCATAAACATTGCCACAGACCGGGGCCGATTTCTGTGATTTAAACAGAGTGCAAACGTACCCTGTGTCTTCCATGATGCATCCCGCCCACGAACCTGGACACTCACATTCCTCTGGAAGAGAAAAGGACACACACAGTGTCAGAACACAATGTTCTGCCTTCAGGCTGCCCTGGTTAAATCGAGTCCCAGCAGGGGCTGGCCTCCTGTTGGATTTGGGGAGGTACTGCTGTTAAACAATAGGGCCCACGCCCCAGGCTGTACTCCCACCCCTGAACCTCATCCCAACTTTCCAGCACACCTCACTTCCAAAGGTGTGAACTGGGGCTCAGGCTAGAGCTTCCTGAGGCATCAGGAACAGCCTGGTGGTATTAAAATGATGGCTGACTACCACCTTCTCAGTGGCAACTATGGATACCAGCCTTGCCAAGTCATCCCGTGAGCAACTTCAAATATTTCTAGGGCAGTGGCAGCGAACAATGAATCATTCTGCGATGGCCTAACGGTACTATTGCTAGACTATTAATCCAGAAACTCAGCTAAACGTTCCGGGGACCTGGGTTCGAATCCTGTCACGGCAGATGGTGCAATTTGAATCCAATAAAAAAATCTGGAGTTAAGAATGTACTGATGACCATGAAACCTCCTATCCATTGGCACTGTCTACACTTCCTGCTGCCTCAGCAAAGCAGCCAACATAATCAAGGATCCCACGCACCCCGGACATTCTCTCTTCCACCTTCTTCTGTCAGGAAAAAGGTACAAAAGTCTGAGGTCACGTACCAACCAACTCTAGAACAGCTTGTTCCCTGCTGCTGTCAGACTTTTGAATGGATCTATTATATATTAAGCTGATCTTTCTCTACACCCTGGCTATGACTATAACACTACATTCTGCACTCTCTTCTTTCCTTCTCCCCTATGTACTCTATGAACAGTATGTATAATGTGCAAGAAACGATACTTTTCACTGTATCCCCATACACATAAGAATAATAAATCAAATCAAAGTCACGAGCAATGTGAAGCTTGTACACCCATCAGTGCACCTCTCTGCCCGCCCCCTATTCCCATTAACATCCTGGCTGTGGGACACCCGGCAGCCGAGTTTCCTTACATCGGTGATCAGTGGCGAAAGGCAAATGGTTATGGTCATCAGAAGAGGGGTCAAGGTTCATGCCACTGCCCCGCAGACACAAATAAACCGGGGCCAACCGACTCACATCGCTGAAGGGCCCTTACAGGCGAAGTTATGGATCTCACTGTCAGGAATCTTTCTGGGGCTGGGAGAGAGTAGAGGCTGTGAACAAACCCCTCCCTCACTAAATGTAAAACACTTTTCGGAGCGCATGTCTCGACGAGATGAAAAATACTTACTTCTCCGTTTCGATTCAGACTCCCACTGGATGCCCAGGTTCTGAGCGAGACCCTGACCCAGCACCATTGTCGTTGACCACACTTGTCCATACTAGATTTGAGAGATTAAAATAAAGACCACATAAGTAGAAACATGGAATGTAAGACTATAAAAGATACAGGAGCACAATTAGGCCATTCGGCCCATCATGTCTGCTCTGCCATTCTCCCACCTTTCCCCTGTAACCTTTGATCCCCTTACCAATCAAAAGCCTATCTATATCTGTCTTAAATACACTGACTGACCTGGCCTACACAGCCTTCTGTGGCAATGAGTTCCATAGATTCACCACTTTCTAGCTGAAGAAATTCCTCCTCATAGAAACCCTACAGTGCAGAAGGAGGCCATTTAGCCCATCGAGTTTGCACCGACCACAATCACACTCAGGCCCTATTCCCATAACCCCACACCCTGCTAATCCCTCTGATGCGAGGGTCAATTTAGCAATCGACCTAACCCACACATCTTTGGACTGTGGGAGGAGACCGGAACACCCGGAGATAACCCACACAGACATGGGGAGAATGTGCAAACTCCACACAGACAGTGACCCGAGGCTGGAATTGAACCGGGTCCCTAGCGCTGTGAGGCAGCAGTGCTAACCACTGTGCCACCCATATCTTTAGTATTTATTGGGTGCGTACGATAACATCACGCCCTGGAATGAATTCGAAGCAGAGGCCATCAGTAAGATGCTGAGTGCAGACTGTGGAAGGGCAGAGTAATTTGGATTTCCACATTTACCTGCACATACGTGGTCTCCAGTACAAGTCTGATTCATTCCACAGTAACAGAGAACACCCACTGTTATTCTCAACGCTAAATCCAGTGCAGTTCGGTGGGGAGCTAGGGCACACGCTTACAGTGAGAGAGGTAAAGTACAAAGGAGATGTGAGGGGCAAGTCTTTTTTACACAGAGGGTGGTAGGTGTCTGGAATGTGTTGTCAGGAGTGATGGTGGAGGCAGATATGATGGGGCATTTGAGGGGCTTTTAGATAAGCACATAATTATGCAAGGAATAGAGTGCAGCATGGTAGCACAGTGGTTAGCACTGCTGCTTCACAACACCAGGGACCCAGGTTCAATTCCCGGCTGTGCAGAGTCTGCACGTTCTCCCTGTGTCTGCATGGGTTTCACCCGGGTGTTGCAGTTTCCTCCCACGGTCTGAAAGACGTGCTGTTTAGGCGAATTGGCCGTGCTGAATTCTCCCTCAGTGTACCCAAACAGGTGCCAGAGTGTGGCGACTAATGGATTTTCACAGTAACTTCACCGCAGTGTTAATGTAAGCCTACTTGTGACACTAATAAAGTTAAATATGGACCAGGGACAAGCAGAAGGGATTTATTCAATTTGGCGTCATCATAGAATCTTACAGTGCAGAAGCAGGCCATTCAGCCCATTGAGTCTGCACCTACCACAATCCTATCCAGGTCTATCCCGGTAACCCCTCATATTTACCCTACTAATCCCCCTTACAGAAGGGTTAAACTTAGCATGGCCTTACCCGCACATCTTTGGAGTGTGGGAGGAAACTGGAGCACCCAGAGGAAACCCAGGCAGACACAGGAAGAATGTGCAAACTCCACACAGACAGTGACTCAAGCCGGGAATCGAACCGGGGTCCCTGGCAGTGTGAGACAGCAGCGCTAACCACTGTGCCACCGTGCCGTCATGTTCAGCATAACGTTGTGGGCCAAAGGGCTTGTTTCTGTGCTGTACTGTTCTATGGGACTCTTCCCCCCCCACCGCGCATATCTTTGATATGGTTTCTGGGATTTTCTTGGGGCCAGACGGGGCCTCAGGTTAATGTCTTATCTAAGAGACAGCACTTGCAGCAATGCAGCACTCCCTCGGTACTGCTCTGGCGTGTCAGCAACAGCCAATGGTGCCAATCAGAAGTGGATGAACCCGCAAAAAACAAAATGGGTGAACAGGAGGCGTTTGGGGAAAATCTTACCTCACTCACCCCAACTCCCCGTGTGAGGGAACAGACACCTCCAAAGAATGCCATGCTGCTCATGCTGCTTTTAAAGGTGGTTCCACTGCACAAAACACAAAGGAAACACGGTTATAGCACCACAGGACTGGAAGCAAAACCAACGCAGAGCTGATACGGACGTGGGATCCCAGGCTAACCCCGTCATTCCCACGACGATACGAAAGCGCACATGTCACATCTGACCCCAACTGTTCTGTCAAAATGGAAACACACAACCTCCTTAGAAAGGTCAACTGACTCGCCTCCCCCGTGAGCAGATTGGTCACATCCCCCCACCTCCTTTCGGTTCAGGAGTCGGTGGGCCCAAGGCGGTTTACATTCCTCGTTCAGATTTTTAAAAAGAAACAAAATTGCGTTTGCATAGTCCCAGTCCTCCCACGCTGATGCTATAGTAGTTAAGAAAGTCCACCAACACCTCTACTTTCTCAGGGGGCTCAGGAAATTTAACGTGTCCGCCACAACTCTCACCAATTTGGTTTACAGATGCCCCATAGAAAGCATCCTCTCTGATTGTATCACAGCTTGGTCTGGCTCCTGCTCTGTCCACGACCACAAGAAACTACAAAGGGTTATGAATGAAGCTCAGTCCGTCACTCAAACCAGCCTCCCATCCACTGACTCCGTCTAGACTTCCCACTGCCTTGGGGAAAAGCAGCCGGCATAATCAAGGATCCCACGCACTCCGGACATTCTCTCTTCCACCTTCGTCCATAGGAAAAAAGATACAAAAGTCTGAGGGCACGTACCAATTGACTCAAGAACAGTTTCTTCCCTGGTTCTACCATATAGTAAGGAGACTTTTGACTGGACTACCTATATTAAGCTGATCTTTCTCTACACCCTAACTACGACTGTAACATTACATTCTGCACCCTCTCCTTTTCCGCTCCCTTATGTGCTCTATGAATGGTATGCTTTGTCTCTCTAGCACGCAAGAAACAATAATTTTCACTGTATTCCAATGCACAGTGGTTGGCACTGCTGCCTCACAGCATCAGGGACCCGGGTTCAATTCCCAGCTTGGATCACTGTCTGTGTGGCGTCAGCATGTTCTCCCCGTGTCTGTGTGGCTTTCTTCAGGGTGTTCCGGTTTCCTCCCACAGTTCGAAAGACGTGCTGGTTAGACGCACTGGCCATGCTAAATTCTCCCTCACTGTACCCGAACAGGCACCGGGGTGTGGCCACTTGGGGAATTTTCACAGTAACTTCATTGCAGTGTTAATGTACGTCTGCTTGTGACACTAATAAATAATGTGACAATGATAAATCAAATCAGAAAGACACATGCTAGCAGCCACATACACTCACACACAGGGCTACTGTCCATTGCAGAGAAGAGGGACATACCCACACTTTGTGCTTTTTCCTCAGCCCTCTGTAGAGTCACACAGTGCAGCAAAGGCCCTTTGGCCCATCGAGTCATGACTACCACTAAAGTGGCGTTCATCCCATTTTGTAACACTTGTCCCATATCCTTGAATGTTAGTGGGACTTGTGAATCCACCTAACCCCGACCTGTGTATCCCAAATTCCCTTCAGCCCACCACAGGTGGTCCTGAGTTTTATAAACTCTGGGATTCGCTCTCTTCCCGCTCCGGCTTTGGGACACTCCTTAAAGCCACCGCTCTGACCGAGTTTATCCGCCTCCAAGCTCTGAGGTTGCCTCCCAATGCCCAGTCGCATTGGGTCAGCGCCCGAGGTGGGTGGGTGTGCGTTTCAGGAGGCTGCGGGCGCTGCGCGAATGCAGGTTACCGCGGCGGCCCACTCACGAGAGCAGCTGGACAGAGTCGGCCTGCTCGCTCACAAACTGCTGCCGGTACTTGGAGAAGCTGCGCAGGGTCTGCATCTGGTCTTGGACCACGTCGATCCTGTCCTTGTCCGACCACGTCTCCACGGCGACCAGGACCACCCTGGTGTTCAGCTGCTCCTTGAAGATCTGCAAGACAGGAGGACAGGACCGGTACAGGAGTGGTACACTGGGTAAACGGACAGTTAGCCCATCAGATCAGCAGAAACACAAGGGTAAAGCAGGAGACACACATGGGGTGAGAAACTCTATTAGACAAATTCCGTTTCCTTCCGAATGCAGCAACAAAAAGTTAAAAGGCTTCCCCGTCCTTCTGAGACCTATAGATGTCAAGAGGTCCTCCATTCTCCACGGATGATATTAGAGTAACGTAGGGCTTTAGATTGGTTTCACAGGTCAGTTCAGCATCAAGGGCTGGAGGGCCTGTGTTGCGCTGTAATATACTCTGTTCTTTCCATTACAGGTATCCAGTCAGAAAACTTACAGGAAGATCATCTTATCAGGACACTCCACAGGTAATGAAGCCCTTTGGAAGCACAGGGATGAAGAACAAAGAAAATTACAGCACGGGAACAGGCCCTTCGCCCTCCAAGCCTGCACCGACTATGCTCACTGAACTAAAACCCCCTACCCTTCCAGGGACCATATCCCTCTATTCCCATCCTATTCATGTATTTGTCAAGACAACCCTTAAAACTCACTATCGTACCTACTTCCACTACCTCCCCCGGCAATGAGTTCCAGACACCCACCGGCCTCCCTGCAAAAAACTTGCCTCGCACATCTCAAAGAACAAAGAAAATTACAGCACGGGAACAGGCCCTTCGGCCCTCCAAGCCTGCATCAATCATGCTGCCTATCTGAACTAAATCTCAGCCTAGATTTCAAGCTCAGGTCTCTGCAGTGCGAACTGAATTCGCAGCCTTCTGACACAGAGGCGAGGTTTTAATTTTAAAAACACCGGTTTGGGGAGGCTGGTCCACGTATTTTGCCCCTCAGGGGGCTTTGGAGAGATGGCACAGTGGTTAGCACTGCTGCCTCACAGCTTGGGTCACTGCCTGTGTGGAGTTTGCACATTCTCCCCGTGTCTGCATGGCTTTCCTCCGGGGGCTCCGGTTTCCTCCCACAGTCCAAAAATGTGCGGGTTAGGTGGATTGGCCATGCTAAATTGTCCCCTAGAGTCAAGGGGATTAGCAGAGTAAATACTTGGGGTTAGGGGGATAGGATGGGATTGTCGTTGGTGTAGACTCGATGGGCCAAATAGCCTCCTTCTGCATGGGAGGGATTCTACGATTCGACAACTTTGAATTCGGTGGCTGAGGCATCAGTGAAGCTGACGGTGCTGAATTGTGGGATCTTGTTGTGCAGCAGCTGGCTGCCAAATTTCCTATAGAGTAACCGTAGGTACAGTTCTAACAGGGTTGGCTGGGAGAGTGGCTCCCAGGTTGTGCAGGGCACTAGATAAATGCAAGAAAGGTATCCACAAATATTATCCGTAAATGGCCGATGGAAAGAGAGCGAGAAAAAGAACAGTGATGGGAGGACAGGCGGCCATCTTGTGACCCCGCATCTCTCAGCTTCTTTTTGTCCAAGGAGGCTTCCTGGCGAGGAAAGGGTTAACCTTCCCAATTGAAACTCTTTGAGCTATTTAAACAAGCTGATTAATACAGTGTTAAAATGGCAGCAGCGGAGGGCGTTTAGTGCAGGAACGTGGGAAGAGGAATCACAGACAGTCCATGATCACATGGCTGGAGATTTACCGTCCCACCCACCACGGGAATCGGAGCAGGCAAATCATGGGCTCTGACCTCGGGTGGGATTTTATGGTTTGGGGACGAGCGAGGCCGTAAAATTCCGCAATGAACTTTGTTGCGGCCCCCCCGGGTCAATGTCCTGGAACTTCCTCTCTCACAGCACTCTGGGTGTGCCTACACCTCAGGGGACTGCAGCAGCTCAAGAAGGCAGCTCACCACCACCTTCTCAAGGACAACCAGGGACAGGCGGCATGACGGCACAGTGATACGCACTGCTGCCTCGCAGAGCCAGGGACCCGGGTTCAATTCCCGGCTTCGGTCACAGAGTTTGCACATTCTCCTCATGTCTGCATGGGTTTCCTCCAGTTTCCTCCCACAGTCCGAAAGATGTGCTGATTAGGTGCATTGGCCATGCTAAGTTCTCCCTCAGTGTACCCGAATAGGTGCTGGAGTATGGCAACTAGGGGAATTTCACAGTAACTTCATTGCAGCGTTAATCTAAGCCTTACTTGAGACACTAATAAATAAACTTTAAGCTTACATCTTTGGGTATCAGTCATAGTCACCCTATCTCTTGCCACTATCATTTATCCCCATCTCCCTCAACACTTGTGCCTACATTGCCCGTGAGACCAGGCAGAGTTTGGTGTATAGACAGCGGTGCGGCTGTTTTGATCTGGACCTGAATAGGCGCCACTGTCTCAGTTACACATGATGGCCCTCAGCCTAATAATGTGAACATTCAGCACGTGTTTCAGTAACAAGGCTGTTGGGTCCTCACGTAGACACTCAGTCCCAGATATTTAAAGTCCTTTGGTTCTTCAGGGATCAGCAGATAAACCAGGAGCAGGAGGAGGCCATTCGGCCCACTGAGCCTGCTACACCATTCATTCTGATCATCCAACTCAGTAACCTGCTCCCCTCGTATCCCTGTAGCCCCAAGTGCTATACCAGAGGGTGCAAAGAAGGTTCACCGGGATGTTGCCTGGTCTCGGTGGCACTGGCTATGAGGAAAAATTGAATGAATGAGGATTGTTTTCACTGGAAAGACAGAGGTGGAGATGCCGGTGTTGGTCTGGGGTCAGCGCACTAAGAAGTCTCCCAACACCAGGTTAAAGTCCAACTGGTTTGTTTGAAATCACGGGCTTTCAGAGCACTGCTCCTTCATCAGGTGAGTCACCCAGTGAAAGAACAGCGCTCCCAAAGCTCGTGATTCCAAATTAGCCTGTTGGGTTTTAACCTGGCGTTGGGAGACTTCTTATTGGAAAGACAGAGGCTGAGGGGAGTCCTGATAGACGTCTACAAAATGACGAGAGGCGTAGACAGGGTGGATAGTCAGAGGCTTTTTCCCAGGGTAGATTATAAGGAGGCACAGGTCGAAGGTGAGAGGGGAGGAAGTTGAAGGGAGATGTGCAGGGGGAGTTTTTCACACAGAGGGTGGTGGGTGCCTGCCAGAGGAGGTGGAGGAAGCAGGCACACTAGCAACACTTAAGAGGCTGCTGGATGGGTACAGGAATAGAGAGGGGATAGAGGGATACGGACTGAGTAAGGGCAGAAGGTTTTTTTTAAGATTAATTAGGGCATCATGATCAATATGGGCTTGGAGGGCCAAAGGGCCCGTTCCTGGGTGCTGTACTTTTCTTCTGTTCTTTGTTCTAATTCCTTCTTGAAAACATACATTCACCATCCTCTGGGTAAATAAGATTTCTCCTCAATCCTAAAGCATCTACTCTGTATCCTTAGACTGTGACCCCTGGTTCTGGACTTCCCCACCATTGGGAACATCCTTCCTGCATCTACCCTGTCTAGACCTGTTAGAATTTTATATGTTTCAATGAGATTCCCCCCTCATTCTTCTAAACTCCAGCGAATCCAAACCTAACTGACTCGATCTCTCCTCTTGCATCAGTCCCGCCATCCCTGGGATCAGCCTGGTAATCCTTTGCTGCACTCTCTCGAGAGCAAGAACACGCTTTCTCAGATAAAGAGACCAAACCTGCACGCAATATTCCAGGTGAGGCCTCACCAAGGCCCTGTATAACCGCTTCAGGACATCCCGTACTTGGATACTCCATGAATATATCAGTTGCTTACTTCACTGCCTGCTGTATCTGCGTGCTTTACCTTCAGTGACTGGTGGACAAAGACAGCCAGGTCCCGCTGCACATTCTCTTCCCATTTATAGCCATTCAGATAATCATCTGCTTTCCTCTTTTTGCTACCAAAGTGGATAATTTCTGCTGCCACACAGCGCCAGGCACCCGGGTTCGATTCCCAGCTTGGGTCTCTGTCTGTGCGGAGTCTGCACATTCTCCCCATGTCTGTGCGAGTTTCCTCCGGGTGCTCTGGTTTCCTCCCACAGTCCAAAGATGCGCCGGTTAGGTTGATTGGCCACGCTAAATTGCCCTTTAATGTCACACGGATTAGCAGGGGAAATACGTGGAGTCATGGGGGATAGGGCCTGGGTAGGATTTATTATTTAGCTACATTCAATCAAAGTCTCAGCCAGTAAGACATTCCCGATCCAAGCTGACATGACAGCCTGGCCTCTTCTTGTCTACGGCTTGATCTTAACCTGGTGTTGTGAGACTTCTTACTGTCTTCACCCCAGTCCAACACCAGCATCTCCACATCTTGATCTACACAATCCAAGCTGATCAGAGCAGAAACTGCACCTCCTCCAGTGCTTGATCAGAGTCCCATCTTAGCCAAAAGACATAGCTGGCGTTTTTTAAAAATTGCCTCAAATGTAACCTCATTGACTTTTTTCAAGTGCAAGATCAAAAACTACACCTGATCTTAGCCAAAAGGCTGCGAAGGGCTTGGATGGGATTGTTGTTGGTGCGGGGACCGTACAGCCTCCTTGTGCACTGTACGGGTTCTATGATAACCCTGCATCTATCCACATTATGCTGCAGCTGCCATGCATTTGCCCACTCGCTCAACAGAAGCATCTGTGATGCCTTCCCACAGCTCACCCTCCCTTGTGTCGTCTGCAAAAGGCCTAAACAGATCACAGACCGAAAGGGTCGGTATTCATATAATTCCTACAGTGCAGAAGGAGGCCATTCGGCCCATCATATCTGCAGCAACCATAGTCCCACTCAGGCCTTATCCCCACAACCTTCCTTACTTACCCCTGACACTAAGGGGCAATTTAGCTTGGCCAATCAACCTAACCGGCACATCTTTGGGCTATGGGAGGAAACTGGAGCACCTGGAGGAGACCCACGCAGACACGGGGAGAATGTGCAGACTTCGCACAGATAGTGACCCAAGCCAGGAATCGAACCCAGGCCCCTGGCACTGTGAGGCAGCAGCACTAACCACTGTGTCACCCAATTCATGGCACCTTTCCTTGCAAAGGCAGGAGAAGCAGCGCCATCTCATGAAACATGAAGAGATGCAGGCCTGGGAGACAGATGGGCAACTCCTCCTTCTGACATTCACATGGCTCTTTTGTCAGTCTGGGGCCTGCAGGAGGTGATGAGAAACCCAACAAGAGGGCAGACATTTCACTTCATCCTCCGTGTCAGACGCATCCGTCCCTTGACAGCATCAGTCCTCATGGAGACAAAAGTCTCATCTTCACATTGAGGATCCCCTCCATCGTGCAGTGAGGCATTCCCACTGTGCGGAGTGGGATAGATTCCCAACAGATCCAGCTACTGAACATCCACAAGGCAATGTAGGCCATCAGCAGCAGCAGAACTGCATACAACCACAATCTGTAACCTAATAGCCTGGCATAACCTGCTGTAGCTCTGGTTCAACAAAGAGTGTGGCACAGCATGCCAGGCTTAGCATTTTAATCTAAGAGTGAGATGCGAGCGATGGCCTAGTGATATTATCACTATTAATCCACAAACTCAGCTATTGTTCTGGGGACCCGGGTTCGAATCCCGCCTCGGCAGATGGTGGAATTTGAATTCAATAAAAAAAAATGTGGAATCAAGAATCTACTGATGACCATGAAACCATTGTCGATTGTTGGAAAAAAACCATCTCACTCACTAATGCCCCTTTAGGGGAGGAAATCTGCCATCTTTACCTGGTCTGGCCTACATGTGACTCCAAAGCCACAGCAATGTGGTTGACTCTCAACTGCCCCTGTCTACATCAATAGGGACAAAGTGGAAATGGTTGAGAGCTTCAGGTTTTTAGGTGTCCAGATCACCAACAGTCTGTCCTGGTCCCCCCTGATGCCAATGTTATAGTTAACAAAGCCCACCAACGCCTCTATGCTCTCAAAGACGTCAGCTACGACTCTCACCAACATTTACAGATGCACCAAAGAAAGTATTCTTTCTGGTTATATCACAGTTTGGTATGGCTCCTGCTCTGCCCAAGGCCACAAGAAACTACAAAGGGTTGTGAACAAAGTCCAGTCCATGACGCAAACCAGCCTCCCATCCATTGACTCTGTCTACACTTCCCACTGCCTCAGCAAAGCAGCCAGCATAATTAAGGACCCCACACACCCCAGACATTCTCTCTTCCACTTTCTTCCGTTGGGAAAAAGATACAAAAGTCTGACGTCACGTACCGACCGACTCAAGAACAGCTTCTTCCCTGCTGCCATCAGACTCTTAAATGGACCTATCTCACATTAAGCTGATCTTTCTCTACACCCTACCTATGACTGTAACACTACATTCTGCACTCTCTCCTTTCCTTCTCTATGAATGGTATACTTTGTCTGTATAGCGCAGTGTATGCGCCTGTGTATCAATACATGTGCCTATAGTAAATCAAATCAAATCAAAATCACTGAAATTCCAGAGTGAGACATTCAGTTTCAAGGGCGACGAGGGATGGGTAATAAATGCTGCCCAGCTAGCAATGCCCATGTCCTGCAAATGCATAAAAAAAACCTGGTGAGGCTACAATGTAGGACACCAACTCGCCAACATCTTCCAAACCCACAACCTCTACCACTTGGAAGGAGAAGACACATGGGAACACCACCATCTGCAAGTTCCCCTCCAAGTCACTCACCATCTTGACTTGGAACAAACTTGGCCATTCCTGCCTGGAACCCCCTTCCCAACACTGTGGGTGTACCTACACCACATGGGCCATAAGTGGGTTCAAGACAGTGGCACAGAACATAGCAGGTAGGAGTAGGAGCAGGCCATTTGGCCCTTTGAGCCTGCTCCACCATTCATCATGATCATGGCTGATCATCCAACTCAATAGCCTAACCCTGCTTTCTCCCCTTAACCTTTGATCCCATTCACCCTTAAGTGCTATATCCAGCCGCCTCTTGAATACATTCAATGTTTTGGTGTCAACTACTTCCTGTGGTAATGTGGAAAGGCTCTCCATCTGGGTGAAGAAATGTCTCCTCATCTCCATCCTAAATGGTCTAACCCGAATCCTCAGACCCTGACTCCTGGTTCTGGATTCCCCCACCATCGGGAACATCCTCCCTGCATCTATCCTATCCAGTCCTGGTCCTGTTGGAATTTTATAAGTCCTGATGAGATTTCCCCCCTCGTTCATCTGAACTCCAGCGAGAACAATCCTAACCTAGTCAATCTCTCCTCATACATCACTTCCTTCCTGGAACTCCCTCTCTAACAGCACTATAGGTGTACCTACACCATATGGATTGTAAGCAGGTTCAAGAAGATGGCTCACCACCAGCTGCTCAGAGGCATATCGGGCTGGGGCAATAAATGCTGGCCTTGTGATATTCACACCCCATAGACTATTACAAAAAAAACTTAGCTAAAAGCTGCCAAATTCCCCAAATTACAGCAGTGTCTACCTGTCAAAGTATCGGGGGAGCTGAGGACTCCTCTCCCACAATGCTTAGCGTCACAAGGAAGGGTCCTACTCACTACAGGTCGCCATGCCCCCTTGCACCATCGACACTCCTGACTGCAAAGTGACAGCAAAACAACAACAGCCTCTGCGCCCTCACTCATTACCTGCACAAATTGATTAATTCTTTACTTACAAAGTCTAGCAGGTTGACGACGGACTTGGCAAAGTTGTTGGTGTGAGGCCGAGACGATCGATGTCGCTTGTACTGCGAGAGAGAGAGAAGGGAAAGAGGACATCAGTTCCCAATGAAACACGAGGAATGGCCATTAGGTTTCAGGCAAAGTTACAGCCCCGATTCTACAAAAGCAGCGAGGGTTGCCCCTGGTAACTAACACAGTTCCGTGACGACAGCACCATCTGAGGGACAGAGAGCGGAGACGGTAACACAGCGATGCCCCCACCCCTCCACACAAAGGTTCGCTGTTGACACACTTTTAAGTTTTTGAAGGAGCTTAATGACCTGGACTCAAAAGATGGCAGTATATCAAACAACAGGCCTAAGGAGGACCCCAACAGCTTGGGGAACGTTAGTTTATTTTGCGGAGCAGAATGTGCGCAGATATTGGAGTGTGCAGGGGAGACAGTGGCGTAGTGGTATTATCACTGGGCTAGTATTCAAGAGACCCAGAGTAATGCTCTGGGGACCTGAGTTCAAATCCCACCATGGCAGATTTCAGTAAAAATCTGGAATTAAAAGATGGATGATTTCGATTGTTGTAAAAACCCATCTGATTCACTAATCAGGATAGGGATTAGGAACAGTGGTTAGCACTGCTGCCAGGAACCCGGGTTCGATTGTGGCCTCGGGGGACTGTCTGTGTGGAGTCTGCACGTTCTCCCCGTGCCTGCGTGGGTTTCCTCTGGGTGCTCCAGTTCCCTCCCACATTCCAAAGATGCGCAGGTTATGTGGATTGGCCATGCTAAATTGTTCCTTCGTGTCAGGGGGATTAGCCGGATACATACGTAGGGTTACGGGAATAAGGTGGGATAGTTGTCATTGCAGACTCGATGGGCCGAATGTACTGTAGAGATTCAATTCTATCCCAGATGTGGAAACTGATGCATTTCTTGTGGGAGGAATGGGGGCAGAGATTAGAAAATTGATGATACAATTGAAAAGAAGCTGCAGCTACAGAGAGAACTGGGAACGTACGTACACAAATGTTTGTACTGGGCACATTGAACCATAGAATCTACAGTTCGGAAGGAGGCCATTTGGCCCATCGAGCCTGCACCGACCACAATCTCACCCACAGCCTATTCCCATAACCCTACATATTTACTCTCATAATCCTCGATACTAAGGGGCAACTTATCATGGCCAATCAACCTAACCCACACATCTTTGGAGGTTAAAAGGGGCATCTGGATTCTTGGGTTTATGAATAGAAGCCCGAGGTACAAAAGCAAACAAATTATGGAAGACAAACCTTATAAATTTTGGTTAGGTCTCAGTGGGGGTGCAGGGGTCATTTCTGGGTACCAAATTCTCGGGAGCATGTCAAGGGCTGGGAAATTTGAGGGATTCATGAGAAGTACGTCAACGGCGTGAAGGAGATTCACCAGAGCAGTGCCAGGGATGTAAAGACTTCAGGTGTGCAGAGAGACTGGTGAAGGCACCATTACTCTCCCCACAGCAAAAACAACTAGACAGAGGTTTGACTCGGGTGTTTAACATCCAGAGGAAATCAAGGTAAAATTGGTTCCGGTGGGATGGGGGGGGTTAACAGTTCAGTAGATTCTGAATTCCAGATTTTTTTTATTGGATTCAAATTTCACCATCTGCCGTGGCGGGATTCAAACCCGGGTCCCCAGAACATTAGCTGAGTTTCTGGATGAATTGTCTAGCGATAATACCTCTAGGCTATCGCCTCCCTGAGTCACATGGAGTCAGGTTTAGACCAGACCAGATTTCCTTCCAAAGGGGCATCAGAATGCCAGGGACACAGATTCCAAGGTGATTGGCCAGAGGTGGAAGCAGGGGCAGTTTCACCCATGGCGTCTCGTTGTGAGTGGGAATGGATTCCCAACATCTGCCTTCCCAACTCCATACATCCTCATGTCACAGTGAACCACCCAAAACTGAAAGAGGAGGCGATGGCCCAGTGGTATTGCCGCTAGATTATTAATCCTGAAACTCAGTTAATGCTCTGGGGACCCAGGTTCGAATCCCACCACAGCAAATGGTGGAATTTGAATTCAATAAAAACTATTTAGAATTAAGAATCTACTGATCACCATGAAACCATTGTCAGAAAAACCCATCTGGTTCACTAGTGTCCTTTAGGGAAAGGAATCTGCCTCCTCACCCGGTCTGTCTACATGTGACTCCAGAGACACAGCAATGTGGTTGACTCTCAGCTGTCCTCAGGCAACTAGGAATGGGCAATAAATGCTGGCCAGCCAGTGATGCCCATGTCCCACAAATAAATAAAAAAGATGTAATCGAGGGGTCCTGATGGTTTATATCCATAATGATGGGTATCTGAGAGTGAGACATAGATTGAAATGCAGTGGAGGGATTATATCCATAGTAAGAATAAATGGGTAGCGTCATAACCTGCATCATAGCTGATAAGGGTTGTTGGCAAAATGAAGATCTTTTTAAGCAGTCTTAAAATGATAGAAGACTGGAACTAAAGTATACCTGGGTACTGTTACTGGAAATATTGCAGGTAGAGTTTTCTTAACAAAAGTATGTTCATGAATAGCAGCATTGCTCAAAAAACTGGAAGTAATCTTTATTAAAACAAACTAGTTAACTCGTTTAACTAGCGATTGTCTCCCTGTGGTATGTGTATACAGGCTGCCCTCTGGTGAATGAACATTGGAACTGCAGGAGACTGGGTCCAGAGCAAAATCATTTCTCCTCATCCACACTAATGAGTCATATTGCGGACCGCAGTGGATTCTTGGGATGTAGCAACTAACCACAAAGGACAACAGTATATGGTAGCACGGTGGCACAGTGGTTAGCACTGCTGCCTCCCAGTGCCAGGGACCCGGGTTCAATTCCCGGTTTAGGTCACTGTGTGTGGAGGCTGCACATTCTCCCTGTGCCTGCGTGGGTTTCCTCCGGGTGCTCCGGTTTCCTCCCACAATCCAAAAGATGTGCTGGTTAGGTGGAATGGCCACGCTAAATTGTCCCTTGGTGTCCGAAATATGTGCTCCATCTGGATGGATTGGCCATGTTAAATTGTCCCTAATTGTCCAAAGATATGCAGATTAGGTGGATTGGCCATGCTAAATTGCCCCTTAATGTCCCAAATTGTGCAGGTTTGGTAGGTAGGCCATGCTAAATTGCCCCTTGGTATCCAAAGATGTGTAGGTTAGATGGATTGGCCATAGGAATTTGCCCTTTAGCATCGCAGGATTAGCAGGGTAAATATAGGGGTTATGGGGACAGATTCTGGTTGGGATTGTTGTCAGTGCAGACTCGATGGGCTGAATGGCCTCCTTCTACACTGCAGGGATTCTATGCTGATGCTTGCTAATCTTGTCTGTTGGCTTTCCAAAAATCCAAGTCCGTATCCCGAGCCTACATTCTCAATAAACTGCAAAGAGGTCAGTCACTGAAGTATTGAAAAGCAAAACACTGCGGATGCTGAAAAATGGGAATGGAAATTCGCTGGAAAACCTCAGCAGCTCCGGCTGCATCTGCAGAGAGAGAACGGAGCCAAAGTTTTGAAGTCTGGATGACTCGAAACATTGGCAGGACTGGAAAACCCCAGCCTTGTGGGGAGAGCCGGAAAATCCCTCTCATGCCGTAACACAGAAGACCCTATTTCCAAATTTGCAGATGACACAAAAATAGACAGGACAGTAAGTTGCAATAAGGAAATAAGAACCTTACAAATGGATTTGGATAGGTTAGGAGAGTGGGCCAAAAAGTGGCAGATGGAGTTTAATGTGGATAAGTGTGAGGCACTTTGGTCGGAAAAATGGGAAGGTGATGTATTATCTAAGTAGGGAGAGACTTCGGGGGTGCTCAGGTGTAGAGGGATCTGGGTGTCCTCATTCATGAGTCACAGAAAACTAGCAGCAGATACAGCAGAGAATAAAGAAAGGGAATGGAATGTTGGTATTTATAGCTAAAGGAATAAAGGTGAGGAAGTATTGTTGCAACTATACAAGGCATTGGTGAGGCCACACCTGGAGTATTGTACACAGTTTTGGTCCCCTTATTTGAGGAAAGATGTAGTGACATTGGAGGCAGTTCACAGGAGGCTCACTAGGTTGATTCCAGAGATGGGAGGTTTGTCGTATGAAGAGAGATTGAACAGTTCAGGCCGATACTCTCTGGAATTTAGAAGAGTGAGGGGAGATCAAATCGAGGTCTACAAGATGATAAAAGGTATGGATAAAGTAGACATGGAGCGGATGCTTCCTCTTGTGGGACATTCTAGGACGGGAGGTCACAGTCTTAGGATAAGGGGCAGCAAATTTAGAACAGAGTCAGGGAGAAACTACTTCTCCCAAAATTCACTACCCCAAAGTGTGGTGGATGCTGGGACAGTGAATAAATTTAAGGAGGAGTTAGACAGATTTTTAATTGGTAATGGGGTGAAGGGTTATGGGGAGAAGGCAGGAAATGGGGATGAGGAGCATATCAGCCATGATCAAATGGCGGAGCAGACTCGATGGGCCAAATGGTCTAATTCTGCTCCTATATCTTATGAATGTCAATGTGACATGTGAATGACTCCAAATCAAATGCAAACGTGTGAGGCGAGGCGGGTGTTTATGAGGTGGCAAGGTAGTGAGGTGGGTGTTTGCGAGGTAGTGAGGTGGGTGTTTACAAGGTAGTGAGGTGGCCTACCATCTTGTGGTCGTTGACAATCATCAGCTCCAGGTACTTCATCTCGTAGAAAACACTGTGGCGGTGAACCTGAGGGGACACAAGTTGATTGGTTAGGCCTGTTCAATCGATTGGGGGGGAGGGGCGGCGGCGGCAGTTCATCAGCCATTACCCCTGCACCCCAGCCAATCTGACACTCCCTCCTCTATCAGGTGGACTATAACTGATGAACTGACTTTGACGTTACCAATCTCCAAGTACTTCTGTTAATACGGAGAGCATTAACGTCTATCAAATACAGCAGCCATTAATCACGCAAGGGCCAAGGCCAATGCAGAAATCCAACCCCTGATCTGTTTCCTGTCTGCTCCCTCAACCTCGCCTGTTCTGATCTTAGCCACGAGTCCACTGGCCATTTTGTTTTTGACATCCCTTCACCAGATTCCCTTTATTTATAAACTTATCTCCATTGCTTAGGGTGCTTCAGGTACACAGTCAGAATCGGGTGTGCCAATGGACCCAACACCCCCATATTTATACACAGGTGAGACTCCCTGATTGGGAGGGCAATTAGAGCTTCAATCAGGGAGCTCATACTCTAAGAGGCCATGGATGAGGTCCTGACATTGCTGGCCTGTGAGATGGGTGGCCCAGAAGTGAGTAAGAGATAAAGCACCCCTGGAAAATCCCACGCACCGACCGATCAGGATAACGGCAGATTGATGGTGGAGGGGGAGGGGGCACTTACCGCTCTCCGTCTCCTGCGGTTGCGGAGCCAGGGTACGTCTGCCAAGAAAGACCATGTCGTGTTGTCCTGGGTTCGATTTGCTGAAAGAGACCGTGGGAGATAAGTCAGCGACAGCAACCAGAGATCAGCCTTCACCGAAAGGGTTCGTAACGCACACCGTTCGCCTGGCGAGGGGGGGGAAATCCCCAGCCTGAAGCAGGAGAAAGAGCTGACAGAAATGAGGAGAGACTCGGTGGAGGAATCGCACAGCTTACTACCTGGATAGCTGAAAGCACGGCTGCCAATGGGGAAGGAGAAGGGGTGCCCTGGAGACCAGGATTGCAGGAGGACGAGAGATCTCAACGTTCCGATGCCAAGTGGCTTACGTAGGCACCAACTGCCTTTAAAAGAGAGGCCCCCCCCCCCATCAATGGTCCCTGACCTCTAACCCCAGCCAACGTGGCGACTTCCCCTTCCTGTTGCTGGTTACACAGCAGCAGAGGCGGGATGTGGTCTTTTAGGTGGAGCATTGATTACCCTAAAGGATTACCCTAAAGGGTCGGTGCTGGGGCCTCAGCTTTTTACCATTTATATAGATGATCTGGAATGGGGAACCGAGTGTAGGGTGTCGAAATTTGCTGATGACACCAAGATTGGTGGAACGGCAAATTGCGCGGAGGGTGTGGAGAGTCTGCAGAAGGATCTAGATAGGCTGGGCGAATGGGCCAGGAAATGGCAAATGGAATTTAATGTTGGCAAGTGTGAGGTGGTCCACTTTGGTAGGAAGAATGGTAGGAAGGACTACTACTTACGGGGCGAAAAACTGCAGCAGGCGACGGTGCAGAGGGACCTCGGGGTCCTTGTGCATGAGTCGCAAAAACCCAGCCTGCAGGTGCAGCAGGTGGTCAGGAAGGCGAATGGGATGCTGGCCTTCATAGCGAGGGGGATTGAATATAAAAGTAGGGAGGTCTTGCTGCAGCTGTATAGGGCATTGGTGAGGCCGCAGCTGGAGTACTGTGTGCATTTTTGGGCGCCGCACCTGCGCAAAGATATTTTGGCCTTGGAGGGAGTGCAGAGGAGGTTTACTAGGCTGATACTGGAGTTGAGGGGGTTGAGCTATGAGGAGAGGCTGAATAAACTGGGCTTCAAAAAAGACAATAGGATTAGGGGGCACAGCCTCAAGATAAAGGGGAGGCGGTTTAGAACGGAGTTGAGGAGGAACTTCTTCACTCAAAGGGTGGTGAATCTCTGGAATTCTCTGCCCGTTGAAGTGGTGGAGGCTGCCTCGCTAAATATTTTTAAGACGCGGGTTGATGGGTTTTTGATAGGAGAGGAGATTAAGGGTTATGGGGAGAGGGCGAGAAAGTGGAACTGAGCAGCGACAGATCAGCCATGATCTTATTGAATGGGGGGGCAGGCTCGAAGGGCTGGATGGCCTACTCCTGTTCCTATTTCTTATGTTCTTATGTTCTTTTATTGAGCATCAGGGTCGGAAGGCCGTTTGCAAGCCTGGGTTTACTCGGGGTAGAGGGAGGGAGGTGGTGGGATCATAGTACAGCACAGAAGGAGGCCATTCTGTCCATCGAGTCTGTACCGACTACAACCCAGGCTCTATTCCCGTAACCCCACATATTTACTCTAGCTAGACACGAAGGGGCAATTTAGCATGGCCACCTAACCCGCACATCTTTGGACTGTGGAAGGGAACAGGAGTACCAGAGGAAACCCACACAGAATCGGGAAGAACGTGCAGACCCAGCACAGACAGTGACCCGAGGCCGGGGATTGAACCTAGGCCCCTGGTGCTGTGAGGCAGCAGTGCTAACCACTGTGCCACATCTCTACACTGGCACCCTCAGCTGGTTTAAACTGCCCCCAACCCCCCTCACTCCATATACCCGCACTCCCAACCACCCATCGCCTACCTCCATCACCATTACTGGGGGGAGGCCAATCATTTCTACCCAACTCCAGGCTTGCACACAAACCCCTTTCCTTCCCCTTGCTTGGGAAATAACCCCCTGAAGGAACCGGGACACACACAGGAATAGGGGTTAGGCCATTCAGCCCATTGAACCAACTCTACCATTCAATGTAATCATGGCTCTTTGGAAACCTCACTGCCTTTTACACCCACTGTCCCCATAACTCTTTATTGTTAATCAGAATATATCAATCTCTGCTTTAAACATACACAACAACTGAGCTTCCACAGCTTGCTGGGGTAGAGAATTCCAAAGATTCACAACCCTCTGTGTAAAGACATTTCTCCTCATCCCGATCCAAAGTGGCTTCCCCCTAATTGTGAAATTGTGCCCCTGGTTCTAGACTCCCCGACCAAGAAGAACGTCCTACCCACATCTCCCCTGTCTATTCCTTGAAATATTTTGTAGGTAACAATGAGATCACCTCACATACTCCAAAACCCAGCCCAGTTTTCCCAATCTCACCCCACAAGACAGTCCCACCATCCCCGGAACAAGTCTGCTGAACCTTCGCTGTACTCCCTCTATGGCAATAATATCCTTTCTGAGGTAAGGGGTTCCACAACCGCACTCAGTACTGCAGCTGCGGTCTAACCACACTCCTACGCCATCGAAGATAGGCCTCACTATCCTGTACACAGCAGCCCAAGGTGCCAACATTAGTAACGACCCCAATTACCATAATGGAGAGGTTTCTCCGCCAATCCAACTGGGATCCGGTGCAGTATGTGCGGACGTGGCGAGTTCTTCTGCAGGGAAAAAAAGAAAACATTTCTTCAACAGCCATCATCCGCCTGAGATTTGTGAGCTTTGAAAATTGGAATGAGCAACAGCAAAAGTGTCAAACAACTATTTCTCATTGTTTAAGTTTGTGTATAAGTGTCACAAGTAGCTTTACATTAATACAGCAAGTAATTTACTGTGAAAATCCCCTTGTCCTTCACAGGGCGGCATGGTGGCACAGTGGTTAGCACAGCTGTCTCACAGCACCAGGGATCGACCCGGGTTCGATTCCTGGCTTGGGTCACTGTCTGTGCAGAGCCTGCACATTCTCCCCATGTCTCCATGGGTTTCCTCCAGGTGCTCCAGTTTCTTCCCACAATCTGAAAGACATGCTGGTTAGGTGCATTGGCCATACTAAATTCTCTCTGTGTGTACCCAAACAGGCACCAGAGTGTGGCCACTAGGGGATTTTCACAATAACTTCATTGCAGTGTGAATTTAAGCTCACTTGTGACAATAATAAATATGCCACACTCAGGCACCTGTTAGGGTACACTGAGGGACAATTTAGCATGGCCAATCCATCTAACCTGCACATCTTTGAACAGTAAGGGACAATTTAGCATGGTCAGTCCACCTAAACTGCACATTTTTAGACTGTGGATGGAAACCGGAGCACTTGGCGGAAACCCACGCAGACATGGGGAGAACATGCAAACCCCACACAGGTGGTACGTGACCAGGTGATTGATTATCTGTAGGAGTACAGCTAATGGCTGCGATTCCTTTTAAACTAGGGGCGAACAGGCAGTCCCTGTGTCTCAACTCAGGTGGGGGTTCTTGAACCCTGTACTTTGACATTAATCTAATCCCCACGCTAACTGTCTAATCGACCGAGCTAACATTCCCCCAGTCTGCATCTATCTCATCAGTAAGAATTTCTATGACGGGGGAAAAGAGGAATTCGCTTTCAACTTGAGTAGAGGTCTTGCTGAGTGGGTCGGGTGTGTTGAGTTCCACACATCTGGCCAGCTGTGCCTCACTGATGGCGCACTAAAGCTGGTTGTGGAGTGGGCAGATGTGTACGCCAGTGATTTTGGGCTGCGTAGTTCTGCACGCCAGGATACAACCAAAACAAAGCTGGCAATCGATTGGAAAGAAATCGAAACACGAGCAGGCAAAAAAAACTGCCAACCTTCAATTTGCAAAGACTGAGAGTGAATAAATAATTGGTCACTGATACCAAAATAGCCTAAAGAGGTTTGGCTCTGCAATAGATAAATTAAATGGGTTTTTGATTCGAGATGTGCCCACACATTATTACAGCAGGTTATGTGCAGTCAAAGAATAGAATTGTACACAGCAAATAACGTTTGAGCCAGCGAGTGATTTACACATGATCCCAGGGCACTCAGTGGCACAGTGGTTAGCACAGCTGCCTCACAGTGCTTGGGACACAGGCTCGATTCCCAGCTTGGTCACAGTGTGGAATCTAAAGATGTTCAGGTTAGGTGGATTGGCCATGCTAAATTGTCCCTTAGTGTCCAAGGATGTGCAGGTTAGGTGGATTGGCCATGCTAAATTGTCCCTTACTGTCCAAGGATGTGCAGGTTAGGCAGATTGACCATGCTAAATTGTCCCTTAGTGTCCAAAGATGCACAGGTTAGGTGGATTGGCCATGCTAAATTGCCCCTCAGTGTCTAAGGATGTGCTGGTTAGGTGGATTGGCCATGCTAAATTGTCCCGAGGTGTCCAAGAGATGTGCAGGTTAGGTGGATTGGAAGGGTAAATACATGGGGTTACAGAGATAAGATGCTCTGTTGGAGAGTTAGTACAGACTCAATGGGCCAAATGGCCTCTTTCTGCACTGTAGGGATTTTATGTTTTTTTGATGCCCTCAGGTGACGTCAAGGACTCCTCTCAATACTGCCCCTGCCCACCTTCCCCCACTTGCCTTCCTTTATGAAGCAGTGTCCCATTGTAAATCTGTAACCCCTTGTACAGTAATTAGCTGCAATTATCTCAGTACACGATGATTCAGCTTTCTGGCTTTCTTCCCTATTGATTCATCAAGGCTCACTGAACTCTCTCTCTCGGGGAATCAATCTTCAAATTAATACTGACCCTGCTTCCCGTATAAACATCACGCAGCCATCCATAAGTCCTGATTTGTTGGATCTCAGTTGTGGTCATTGTAATTGTGGTCATTGGGATAGCAGCATATCATCACCAGAAGGGAAGTGTGTCATGTGATCCAGTCTCAGTTTCACTTTGCAGCACAACACAGCTAACATCTCCCTGCTGCTACAACTTTTCGATCTGTGCATATATTTTCTCGGTGCACCTGTTTTGCTAATAGAGCTGACGCCGTATTTCCCCAACCCCTTAGTGCCTTTATAACATTATAATAATGCAACATGGTGGCGGCAGAAGTCAATTAGTGTGGCAGCGAGACTAAGGACAGGTACAATATGGTGAAGAACCTCGCTGCATAAAATCATAGGATCCAACAGTGCAGAAGGAGGCCATTTGGCCCATCGAGTCAGCACTGACCACAATCCCACCCAGGCCCTATCCCCATAACCCCATGCATTTACCCCAGCTTGTCCCCTTGACACTAACGGGCAATTTAGCACAGCAATCCACCTAATCCATACATCTTTGGACTGTGGGGAGAAACTGGAACATCCAGAGGAAACCGTTTGCCCCAGGGGCAAACTGGCACTGCCCACCAGGCACCTTGGCACTGTCCACCAGACACTAGGCAGTGCCAAGGGACAGAGTTGGTACAATTGGTGGGGGCGGGGGGGGGAAATCCCACTGCCACTCTGCTATCGGGATCGGCGGGAGAGAGAGGGAGGAGGTGATCAGGGCTGGCCATCAGGGTGTACGGGATGGTGCGAGTTGCCTGGGTGGGGAGAGGGCGGTTGGTTGGGACTGTCCATCTTGGCGGGGGGGGGTGGAGTTGGGCTGGCTGTTGAGGATGGGTGGCGGAGGGGGGGAGATCTGGGCTGACTGGGAGTTTGGGGGGGTTGGGGAACATAGGGACGGGCCCAGGGTGATCCAGAGGGCAACGATTGAGGGGTGGGGTCAACGAGACTAGCAATCGGGAGGCCAACAACTGGGGGGGCCACAGATCGCCGCATGCACAGTGGCCCACTCACCGCTATGCTGCCGGCCTCTCCAGCCGGAACAGGCACAGCCCATCACTTCCCTGAGGGAATCATGCTGGGGGCACTTTGCAGTGTTCAAAGTTTACTGCTGTTGTGTCGGGTGTTGTTGAGGCCATATTGCATTGTGTACAGTTTTAGTGTCCTTATCTTTCTGCACCCTTGTTCCTGAATCCCGGGGAATGCCCAATGCTGGCCTGTTTCATGACAGAAGCTTCATCTGGTTGGTCCTTACCATCGTGTCAGCTACGACTCTCACTAACTTTTACAGATGCACCATAGAAAGCATTCTTTCTGGTTGTATCACAGCTTGGTATGGCTCCTGTTCTGCTCAAGACCGCAAGGAACTACAAAGGGTTTACAACATAGCAAAATCCATCACGCAAACCAGCCTCCCATCCATTAAATCTGTCTACATTTCCCATTGCCTTGGAAAAGCAGCCAGTATAATTAAGGATCCCACGCACCTCGAACATTGTCTCTTCCACTTTCTTCCATTGGGAAAAAGGTACAAAAGTCGGAGATCAGGCACCAACCGACTCAAGGACAACTTCTTCCCTGCTGCCATCAGACATTTGAATGGACCTACCATGTATTAAGCTGATCTTTCTCTACACCCTAGCTATAACAGTAACACTACATTCTGCACCTTCCCCTGTCCTTCTCCCCTAAGTGCTCTATGAATGGTATGCTTTGTCTGTATAGCATGCAGGAAACAATACTGTTCACTGTTCAATAATACTTGTGACAATAATAAATCAAAGCCAAAAAATAAATACTAGCTGGCACTCACCTCTGTATGTGTCTGCGTCAATGGCTCAATGACGTATATGTAGTTACCATCATCGAACATGCCACTACAAAGAGAGAGAGAGAGATGACACAGTATTACAATGAGGTCAGCAATCCCGAGTAGTGTCCAGTACCTCACACAAAGTCATCGTCCCAGCATTTTAACTGGTCCCCCACCCCTGAGTTTCCTTATCTTTGGTTCCATTTGCATTTCTGAAGGTGAAGAGAGTCTGTGAAGTTGACATTTAGAATCCCTACAGCACAGAAGGAGGCCATTCAGCCCATTAATTCTATCTGACCACAATCCCACCCAAGCCCTATTCCCGTAACCCTCATTTACACAGCTAATCCTCTGACTCTAGGGTCAATTTAGCACGGCCAATCAATCTAACCCGCACATCTTTGGACTGTGGAAGGAAACCAGAGAACCCGGAGGAAACCCACGCAGACATGGGGAGAACATGCAGACTCCACACAGACAGTGACCCAAGCCAGAATTGAATCTGGGTCCCTGGCACTGTGAGGCAGCAGTGCCACCACGCCAACCAGTGTTTACCATTTGTTACTACCAAGCACTCCCAGGATAGGTTTGATATGAAGTTCGAAGAAAGCTGAAGCTCCCTGGACTCCAGCACTTAAGATGCTGGGCCTTTTAGGAAGATATTTTTAAATAGTCAGTTTTGAGAAAAAGTGCGGCTGCCTCATTCTTCCCATTCCGATGGCCCGCGTTGGATTCGAACTTTGGTGCCGAGAGGTGAAAGGGCTGCGGGCGTGGGTCCAGCGACCTTTCACCCCGAGCCCACTCAGGGCAACCCCAGTGTTGAAGCTGCTAAGCCCTGTGTGATCATCACAGGGACAGCTCACTGTCATACTTACTGAAGCCCATCGCAGGTGGAGAGTGCGACCTTCGACTTGGCGATGCCCCGTAGCTGCCCGTGATAGTAACAGTGTTCTCCACCCTGGGGGCAAAAGGAAATATAGTTCAAGCAAGGTCACAGGTCACTTGGCAGCCATTTACACCAACGCTTTCTGATTGGATGAGAAAAATTTGGTTGCCATTTGCAATGACCTGGTTGGGTGGGGGGTGGGCTCATCTTTTCTACACCAGCCCAACCTCCCCCCCCCCCCCCCCCCCCCCCATCTCCTATTAAATCAGACCATGCCACACCCTATCTCCTCAGACTTGGTTGGGGGGGTGGGGGGGAGAAGGGTGGTGGGATTTACAATGAACAGTACAGCACAGGAAGAGGCCCCTCAGCCTCTCAAGCCTGCGACGATCATGATGCCTGTCTAAGCTAAATGTGCACTTATCGAGTCCCTATTCTTCCATTCCCATCCTATTCATCTAATTGCCCCTTAAATGCTGCTCTCGTACCTGCTCCCACCACCTCCCTGGGCAGCCAGACATTCACCACCCTCTGTGTAAATAAACGTGCCTCACACATCTCCTCTAAACCTTTCCCCATCGCCTTAAACCTACGTCCCCCAGTACTTGACTTTTCCACCCTAGGAAAGAGCATCTGACTATCCACTCTGTCCATGCCACTCATAATCATGTAAACCTCTATCAGGTCACCCCTTAACAGTCATCGTTCCAGTGAGAATAAATTGAATTAATCCAACCTCTCCTTATAGCTAATATCCCTCCAGACCAGGCAACATCCTGGTAAACCTTTTCTGAACCCTCTCCAAAGTATCCACATCCTTCTGGTGGTGTGGCGACCAGAATTGTACACAATATTCCAAATAAGGCCGAACTAAGGTTCTGTACAGCTGCAATACTCAATGCCGTGACTGATGAAGGTAAGCATGCCGTATGCTGTCTTGACTACCTTATCCACCTGTGTCGCCACTTTCAGTGATCGATGGACATGTACAACCCAGATCTCTCTGCCTGGCAATACTCCTAAGACTTCTACCATTTACTGTATAATTCCTACATGCATTGGACCTTCCAACATGCATTATCTCACATAAAAACCGGTCGGTCCCTTAATAAGCCATACTTGGCTGGGGAAAATTAGCTCTGATGTCCGGCTGGCTATGGATTCCTGCGGTGGAATTTTATCATCCCGCCCATGACGGGAACGGTAGCGAGCGCCAGGGTTGGTGTAGACCACGTAAAGGTCCATTGACCTCGGGATGGGATTTTTTGAGTTTTGGGGTGAGTGCAGCTGTAAAATCCCACTCCTGGCTTCTTACTCGATTTCAATGCATTCTGGGAGGCATGCCTCACAATTAGTGCCACGTTGCCCTTTGTACCATCAATGTCGGAATGAAAACCTTGCATTTATATAGCCACCTGCGCCACCTTCAGGGTGTCTCGAGATGTTTTACAGCCAATGAGGTACTTCTGAAGTGTAGTTGTGAGGTCAGGAACACGGCAGCAAACCTGCGTACGGCCACGTTACCCCAATCAGCGCTGTTTGCCGGTCGAAGAATGTGTTTTTATTCAGAGGAAAGCAAAACACTGCAGATGCTAGAATCAGGAGCCAAAAACAGAAAATGCTGGAAAATCTCAGCAGGCTTGACAGCATCTGCGGGGAGAGGATAGAGCCAACATTCCGGGTGTGGGTGATCCTGCCTCAGAGGTGAGGGCAAAGAAAATCAGGAGAGATTTACACTATGGGGGGCGGGTGGGGAGTGAAATGGGAGAAGGGGAGTGTAAATGGGGATGCTAAAGGCCGGGAAAGGTGCTAACAGTGTCCATTAAGTGATCAGAATGTGTAAATGGCGGAACAGAGGTACAGATGGTTCAGACAATTGCCCTGCGGGGAGGGGGGGCTGGGAATAGAGATCGGGAATGGAGAAGTAAAGAAATGGAAGTGGGAAAGGAGGATGATAAAAATAGACAAATGAGATGAAAAGAAGAAACAAAATGAAACGAAATAAATGGAAATGGGATGAAGGTGGAGGAGGGAGTTCACACACTGAATATTTCTTTACTGATTGGTTGAAGGATAAATCTTGGCCAAGATACCAGGGACAATCCCCCTACACTTTCCTCAACATAATGGCAGACAGCTGCTGGGAGGTGGTGTGCCCAACGCCCTCTGTGTTTGCCAGCGGTGGGAAAGATGGCATCTGGAGGATGTTGGAGATGCCACTAAAGGACCCATTTTAGCCTCCATGGGCTAACCTCCAGTGTTATTGTAAGCCGCCTTGCGACTATGATAAAAAAAAACTTTAAACTTAAAATGGCCTGCTCCTCATCCTGAAATTATAGTCATACATCAGACATCACCCGTGGCTGGGATTCTCCAGTCCTGCTGCAGTGGACACAGTTTTGGCTGAATAGCCTCCTTCTGTACTGTAGAGACTCTATTCTTCTATTTCCTGTTTTTATTTCAGTTATCGGAATATGAACAGTTCTGCGGTACAACTGTGGAAGGATTGGATGGAATAGGCAAGCAGCTTCTGAGAGTTGGGTGGCTGGATTCAAGGAGTCACGGATACATAGAATCCCTGCAGTGCAGGGAGGCACCATTTGGGCCATTGAATCTGCACCGACCACAATCCCACCCAGACCCTATCCCCGTAACTCCATGCATTTACCCTGTTAATCCCCCTGACACTAGGGTTAATTTAACATGGCCAATCCACCTAACCTGAACATCCTTGGAGTGTGGGAGGAAAACCGAGCACCCAAAGAAATCCCATGCAGACACGGGGAAAATGTGCACAGACAGTGACTCAAGACAGGAATTGAACCCGTGTCCCTGGCACTGTGGGGCAGCAGTGCCAACCACTGCGCCACCGTGCCGCCCAGGGCTCAATGTAAGAGAACTCGGGCAAGATTCTCTGCCCGCCTCTTCCTTGTGGATCCCTTCTGATGCCTGCCCGCCGCTGTCAAAGGGAATTCTCTTTGAACCCACCCCCAGGAAGCCTGCTGGGAAAATTCCACCCTTTAAACGGAAGCCGAAAGAGACTCCTGCACAGAAATTTTGGAGCAACTCACTTCCAGGATTAACGGTTAAGGCAAAGAAAATCCAGATTTGACAGGTGAGATAGGTAGTTTCATTCAATAGAAATGATAATTCCAGCGTGGTTTTGTTTTCTGCAAAGAAATTTCCACTGTGCGTGGGGGCAAGGCAGATTCGTGCTAAACGCACAGCAGACTGCACACTGAATCACACAGCCTGATAGATTCCTGCACCATAAGATTCTCACTGCAATGCTACACTTAGCCATTACCTCAGAGTGCACTGAAATCAACACATCCAGGGTGAGGATTCTATGTTAACACTCAGCGCACTCTCTCTGTATGCAGCTAAAAGAAAGACCTGCATTTATCTAGTGCCCTTTGCCACCTCAGGACACGTCCAAGGCGGTTTGCAACCAATAGAAACCTTACAGTGCAGAGGGAATCCATTCGGCCCATCGAGTTGGCACCTATCATAGTCCCAGCCTGACCTTGTTCTTGTGACCCCTCATATTTACCCTGCCAGTCCCCCTGACACTAAGGGATAATTTGGCATGGCCAATCAACCTAACCAGTACGTCTTTCGGAGTGTGGGAGGAAACCGCACCACCCAGAGGAAACCCACGCAGACACGAGGAAAATGTGCAAACTCCACACAGACAGTGACTCAAACTGGGAATCGAACTCGGATCGCTGGTGCTGTGAGGCAGCAGTGCTAACCACTGTGCCACCATGTCGCCACAATGAAGTCCCTTTCTGAGGAGCAGTCACTGTTATAATGTACAGCGGCCAATTCTTGTGAACAACGTGTTCCCCACAACCAGCAATGGGTAATCGATGCTAGTCGAGGGATAAATGGTGGCCCAGGCACTGGGGAGAGCTCCCTGCCCTGTGGCAAAATACCCCACGGAATATTAAACCCCTAGACTAGATAGGTCCGTGGTTTAACATCACAATTGAAAGTTGGGTCCCTCCGACAGCGCTGCAACCCCTCACTGGGAGCGTCAGCCTGGAATTCTCTGGTCATGCACATTCCACCACCGCCAGCGAGAACGGAAAATTTGGTCCTTTCCACTCACAGCATCGGGACTGGAGAATCCCAGCCACAGGGCGAGTTTGGAGAATTGTGGGGCGGCACGGTGACACAGTGGTTAGCACCGCTGCCTCACAATGCCAGAGACCCGGGTTCACTTCCCGGCTTCGGGTCACTGTCTGCATGGTGTGTGAAGGTTCTCCCCTTGTCTGTGTGGGTTTCCTCTGGGTGCTCCAGTTTCCTCCCACAGTCCCAAAGATTGGGTTAAGTTGATTGGCCATGCTAAATTGACCTTAATGTTGGAAGATTAGCAGGGTAAACGTGTGGGGTTACGAAAATAAGGCCTGGGTGGGATTGTGGTCGGAGCAGACTCGATGGGCCAAATGGCCTTCTACTGCACTGCAGGGATTCTCTGATCTATGGTTCCATGTTCCTTAACTCCAGCCCTATGCTCAGAAAGATTTGCCTGAACCCGGGGACCTTTTAGATTAAGGAGGAAGGGTCACTCCCCCCGCCCCCCAGAAAAACATTGACACCAGCTCAGAATGGTCACGGTGCACACGATGAAACAGCCTCTAACCGGGCACCGATTGGTACTGTCGTGTGCGGTGCTCACACAAAGAACTGGAATGATGCCCACACTGCTGGGGTAAGGTCCACCCTCAGATATCCAGCCAGGTAAGGCATCTTGCCATGCCATACACATTCTGGGGGTTTTTTGTTCAAATTTATTTATTTATCAGTGTCACAAGTAGGCTTACATTAACGCTGCAATGAAGTTACTATGAAAATCCCCTAGTTGCCACATTCTGATGCCTGTTCGGGTACACTGAGGGAGAGTTTAGCATGGCCAATGCAACTAACCAGCATGTCTTTCAGACTGTGGGAGGAAACCGGAGCACCTGGAGGTAACCCACGCAGACACAGGGAGAACGTGCAGTCAGTGACCCAAGCTGGGAATCGAACCCAGGTCTCTGACGTGGTGAGGCAGCAGTGCTAACCACTGTGCCACCCTGCCACCCCAGGACTGGCTACGGGGAATCGGCAATGTAAAAGAAACCAGTTCTCAGCCTGAATGTCCCCTGTCGAGAACCCAGCAAGCATTTCTTTGATACATAAATTCAGGTGAAAAATACTCTGCGAAAACACAGCATGTGTAAGAATACAGCAATCATATTTTTAACTGAACACTAAATGGCATAATTAAAATGACAAAGTGCTTTACTATCCAGAGGGGAAGAGAATAATCTCTATGTAAATCTATCTGAAAAGTGGTTCTCCTTCAGCGACTGGTTTTTATTAATCTCACTCTTCCCCCGCCCTCTCTCCCCAACATTATCCGGATCTCGGGTTTTCTTCCATCACACCAGTCTATTTTTGGATTTGCGAGGGAGCGATTTGCATACAAGAGATTGCTGGAGTTGCCGTGGCGAGCACTAAATTAATTCCACCAACCTCACTGCGGCTCGCACAGCTCCTGGACTCTGCAGCACTGAGGGTGAGGCCAACTCAATCCACAAGGTGCCACTGCCAACCATGGCACCGCTAGATGGCTCCGGGAAAGGATTACTTTGTGCCCCCTCTCCTTTGTCAGCATCAACCTGGCACACTGCATTTATTAGTAAGGGGACTAGTATAGAAGAGTGCTGGGCTAGTCACTGCCCTGGTTGCTGAAGTAGTTACTGGAATAGTTACTGGAATAGTTACTGGAATAGTTACTGGAATAGTTACTGGAATAGTTACTGGAATAGTTACTGGAATAGTTACCGGAATAGTTACCGGAATAGTTACCGGAATAGTTACCACACTAGCTACTGGGCCAGACATGGGTAATTTGCAGGGCTAGTTACTGGATCAGTTACTGGGCTACTGCACCAGTTACTGGACTGGTTGCCTACTGGACTACTTGCCAGACTAGTTACAGGGCGAGTTAATGGACTAGTTTTTCAAGGGCCTGTAGTATTAAACCAGAAACACGAATTAAAATCCCAACAAGGTGGCTGTGGAATTTAAGAACAAAGAAAATCACAGCACAGGAACAAACTCTTCAGCCCTCCAAGTCTGCGCTGACCACACTGCCTGACTTAACTAAAACCCCCTATGCTTCCAGGGACCATATCCGTCTATTCCCATCTCATTCATGTACTTGTCAAGACACCCTCTAAAAGTCACTACTGTATCCGCTTCCACTATCTCCCCCGGCAACGAGTCCCAGGTACCCACCACTCTGTGTAAAAGATCTGCCTTGTACATCTCTTTTAAAACTTGCCCCTCGCACCTTAAACCTGTGCCCCCTAATAAGTGACTCTTCCACCCAAGGAAAAAGCTTCTGACTATCCACTCTGTCCATGTCCCTCATAATCATGTAGACTTCTATCAGATCACCCCTCAACCTCCATCGTTCCAATGAGAATAACCCAAGTTTCTCCAACCTCTCCTCATAGCTAATGCTCCATACCAGGCAACATCCTGGTAAATCTTTTCTGTACCGTCTCCAAAGCCTCCACATCCTTCTGGTATTGCAGCGACCAGAATTGAACACTATATTCCAGGTGCGGTTTAACTAAGGTTCTATAAAGCTGCAACGTGACCTGCCAATTTTTAAACTCAATACCCCGGCCGATGAAGGCAAGCATGCCGTATGCCTTCTTGACTACCTTCCCCACCTGCATTGCCACTTTCAGTGACCTGTGTACCTGTACACCCAGATCCCTTTGCCTAACAATACTGTTAAGGGTTCTGCCATTTACTGGATATTTCCCATCTGTTCATAAATTCAGCTAACTGAATAAATCTGGAACGAAGAACTTGTATATCAGCAAAGGTGACAATGTAATTAGACTGTCATCAAAACCCACTCTTAAGGGAAGGAAATCTGCACATCGCTACCCGGTCTGGCTTACAACTGATGCAGCAATGACTCTTAACCACCCTTGAAAATGGACCAGCCCACCCCTTGCTTGTATTCTGAAAGGTAGCACATCACCACCCTCTAATTTCAAAGTTTTAAAGTTTATTTATTAATGTTGCAAGTAGGATTACATTAACCCTGCAATGAAATTACTGTCAAAATCCTCTAGTAGCCACACACTGGCAGCTGTTCGGGTACACTGAGGGAGGATTTAGCATGGCCAATTTACCTAACCAGCACATCTTTCAGACTGTGGGAGGAAACCGGAGCACCCAGAGGAAACCCACGCATACACGTGGAGAATGAGCAGACTCCGTACAAAAGGTGACCCAAGCCGGGAATCAAATCTGGGTCCCTGGCACTGCGAGGCAGCAGTGCTAACCACAGTGCCACCGTGCTGCCCATTCATCAGTTAACACCACCTTGTGGCATACCCTATGCCCATTGGAAAGCAAAATAGACTCGCAGCCCAAAAACCACAAAGACTGACCCAAGCTGCGAATTGAACCCAGGTCCCTGGCGCTGAGGGGCAGCAGTGCTAACAACTGTGCTGCCAATTAGGAGGGTACCCTGCCAGCGATGCCCACATCCCATTGAGGAACAAAGAGAAACGGCAAGTTTTATCAGCAGAGGGCAGCTCGGGAGGTGTGGGGGCGGGGGGAGATCATGAGTCAAGGCAGCTGAGAGCAATCTGCAGGGGCACCAGCTTCCAGGTGAATCGATCATGCGGACACCTCATGCAGGAGGAAGTGCTGACCGGGTGTGTGGAAGAGTAAAATGAGCAAACACACTAAAGGAATTGTGCCAGCGTTGGCAATCCACCAGTTTTGCTGAGATCAGAGCAGGTCGATTTCATCCCGTCATTATAACTGATTAATTACCTGCGCAAAGAGGGAGAAGTCAGCTGGTTCACAACAGCGTTCCCTCCGGAGAGAGGAGAGGCGAGTATCAGTGCACATCGAGGTGTAGAACTAACCCACCCAGAGGGCATTGGAGGGATCCTGAGTCTGCTTAGCCCTGTCTGTTTCAGTCTTGATTTGATGATTGTGATGGCACAGGGTAAATGCGTGGGATTACAGGGATTGACCGGGGAAATGGGCTGGATAAGATACTCAGTCAAAGAGATTGGTGTGGTCTCAATGGGCTGAATGGCCTCGTTCTGCAGTGTACAGATTTTATTCTATGCCTAATTGATCTTACAGACAACGCCCGCAGTGAGCACCAATCTGGGGCATCAGTTCACATCTGTTAAAATGGTAGAAATGAAAATGTTATGTTTCAAAGGCTATTGAGGGTGAGGTGAGAGGTTTAGGAGCCTTGACTCAGCAATTGGGGTGGCACGGTGCCACAGTATAACAGTGGTTAGCACGGCTGCCTCACAGTGCCATGGACCCAGCTTGGGTCACTGTCTCTGCGGGGGGAATCTCAGAGATTTATAAAATTCTAACCAGATTAGACAGGGCAGATGCAGGGAGGATGTTCCCGGTGGTGGGGGTGTCTAGAACCAGAGGTCACAGTCTGAGGATTCAGGGTAGACCACTTAGGACAGAGGTGAGGAGACATTTCTTCACCCAAAGAATGGAATTTATTACCACAGGAAGTAGCTGATGCCAAAACACTGAATGTATTCAAGAGGCAGCTGGATATAGAACAGGATCAAAGGTTATGGGGAGAAAGCAGGATTAGGCTATTAAGTTGGACGATCAGCCATGATTGTGATGAATGGTGGAGCAGGCTCGAAGGGCTGAATGGCCTCCTCCTGCTTCTATCTTCTATGTTTCTATGACAGAAGCAAAAAAGCGAAGTTGGAGACTGGCTTTTCAGCCAGACCTTCAAAGAACTGAACTGTACTTAAATTTGAACTGAATTCACACACTCTAAAATCCAAAATATATTTCAATCCTTATCTCATTATTGGAATTGTTTTTTGCATGCTGTCTCCATCTAGAAAAACAATCCCTACTGTTGTTTGCCTGCATTGTGTACCCTTCAGGAATGCAGTCAATTTTTAGCTAACCCATCATGCCTTCTGATTCTGCATATAGCTGCAATTGGTCAGCTTAGCAGAGTTAGTTAACCCTTACAGCCTAGTATTTAAATGTAATTCTACATAGGGAGAAATATCTTAAAGTGAAGTCTTTGCGTAGACTGAAACAGACAGGACTAAGCAGACTCAGGATCCCTCCGATGCCCTCTGGGTGGGTTAGTTCTACACCTCGATGTGCACCAATACTCGCCTCTCCTCTCTCCGGAGGGAATGCTGTTGTGAACCAGCTGACTTCTCCCTCTTTGCGCAGGTAATTAATCAGTTATAATGACGGGATGAAATTGACCTGCTCTGATCTCAGCAAAACTGGTGGATTGCCAACGCTGGCACAATTCCTTTAGTGTGTTTGCTCATTTTACTCTTCCACACACTCAGTCAGCACTTTCTCCCGCATGAGGTGTCCGTCGAATGATCGATTCAATTGGAAGCTGGCAGCTGGTGCCCCTGCAGACTGCGCTCAGCTGCTGAGTGCTCTAACCAAGCAAATACTTGGGCTGAGAAGTGGCAAGTAACATTTGTGCTACACAAATGCCAGGCAATGGCCATCACCAATAAGAGACACTCTAACCACAGCCCCTTGACATTCAATGGTGTAACCATCACTGAATCCCCCACTGTCGACATCCTTAAGGTTACCATTGACCAGAAACTCAACTGGACTCACCAAATTCACACACTTGGCTACAAGAGCAGCTCAGAGGCTAGGAATACTGTGGCGAGTAACTCACCTCCTGACTCCCCGAAGCATGTCCACCATCTATAAGGCACAATTCAGGAGTGTGATGGAATACTCCCCACTTGTCTGGATGGGTGCAGCTCCAACAACACAAGAAGCTTCACCCCATCCAGGATAAAGCAGCCTGCTTGATTGGCACCATATCTACAATCATCCACTCTCTCCACCACCGATGCTCAGTAGCAGCAGTGTGTACCATCTACAAGATGCACTGCAGCAATTCACCAAAGACAGCACCTTCCAAACCCACAACCACTCCCATCTAGAAGGATAAGGGTAGCAGATATCTGGGTACACCACCACCTGCAAATTTCCCTCCAAATCACTCACCATCCTGACGTGGAAATATATCGGCTGTTCCTTCGCAGTCGCTGGGTCAAAATCCTGGAATTCCCTCCCTAGCGGCATTGTGGGTCAACCCACAGCACGTGGACTGCAGCGATTCAAGAAGGCAGCTCACCTCCACCTTCTCAAGGGGCAACTAGGGATGGGCAATAAATGCTGCCCATCCCTAACTCAGTGCTCCTTCCAGCTTTTCCCAGTGCCAGACTCAACACCTCAAATCTCTCCATTTTGGCATCTCATCCCCCCTGCCCCATACCATCTGTGACCTTCAACTAGCCCATACCAAATCCCATTCACTCATCACCCACAACCTACATTTCAAGTTTGAGGGGCCGAATGGCCTCCTCCAGCTTCAATTTACAATGTCTCAATCGAGAAGGAATTAGATCTGGTTCTCAGGGCTAAAGGAATCAAGGGATATGGGTGGGGGGGGGAGATCAGGGCAAATTGAATTTGATGATCAGCTATGATCAAAATGAATGGTACAGCAGGCTCGAAGGGCCAAATGGCCTACTCCAGCTTCTAGTTTCTATGTTTTTATTACATGAGCTCCATATCTAAAAGAAGCTCACATTTAAACTCTCATCCTTTCGTTCAAACCCTTTCAATGCTTTGCAACCAACCGTCTGCCCCATCTCTAAGTTCCTCCACTCCTACAACCTCCGAGATCTCTGCATTCCTTGAATTCTATCAACATCCTGGCCAGAAACTGAACTGGGCTAGCCATATAAACTGGGGCTACTAGACAGGGTTAGAGGCTAGGAATCCTGCAATGAGTAACTCACCTCCTGACTCCCCAAAGTCTGTCCACTATCTACAAGGCATAAATCAGGAATGTGCTGGAATACTCCCCACTTGCCTGGATGGGCGCATCTCCAACAACACTCAAGAAGCTCAACACCACCTAGGACAAAGCAGCCCCATTTGACTGGCACCATATCTAGAAACATTCAGTCCCTGCACCACCGACACTCAGTAAGAGCTGTGTGTGTTATCTACAAGATGCACTGCAGCAATTCACCAAAGATCCTTAGACAGCACCTTCCAAACCCACACCCACTTCCATCTAGAAGGACAAGGGCAGCGGACACATGGGAACACCACCTGCAAGTTCCCCTCCAAGCCACTCACCATCCTGACTTGGAAATATAGCACAGTTCCTTCACAGTCACTGGGTCAAAATCCTGGAATCTCAACCGTAACTGCATTGTGGGTCAACCCACAGCACGTGGACTGCACAGTTTCAAGGAGGCAGCTCACCACCATCTTCTCGAGGGCAACTAGGGCAATAAACGCTGACCTGGCCAGTGACATCCATGTCCCTCACCCCACCACTGACTGGGTCATCAGCTGCAAGGCCTTTAGCTCAGAAATTCCCACCCTGAATCTTCCCCATGGTTCTCTCTCTCTCCCCCCGCCCCATTCCTGTTCTTTAAAGAGACTCGGTAAAACTTTCCTCGCCAATCAAGCATCTGGTCACATCTCCTTGAGCAGCTGAGAATCAAGGTTTGGTTGGTCGGGCCTGAGGGATGTTAAGGGTGATATCAAAATGCAGGCTGTTCACCTACTTGCACATTCCCAATTCCACACACTCCCATGCATGGCAAATCAACCTAAACTGAGAGAAAAGGGAAGGCGATGGCCCACTGGTATTATCGCAAGACCATTAATCCAGAAACTCAGCTGGTGCCCTGGGGGACCCAGGTTCGAATCCTGCCATGGCAGATGTTAGAACTTGAATTCAATAAAAAAGAATGAAGCCATTGTCGATTGCTGGAAAAACCCACCTGGTTCACTAATGTCCTCTAGGGGAGGAAATCTGCCATCCTTACCTGGTCTGGCCTACATGTGACTCCACAGCCCACAGCAACGTGGCCGACTCTCAACTGCCCTCTGAAACGGCCGATCAAACCATCTACTAGGGATGGGCAATACAAACCATCTACTAGGGATGGGCAGTACAAACCATCTACTAGGGATGGGCAGTACAAACCATCTACTAGGGATGGGCAATACAAACCATCTACTAGGGATGGGCAATACAAACCATCTACTAGGGATGGGCAATACAAACCATCTACTAGGGATGGGCAATACAAACCATCTACTAGGGATGGGCAATACAAACCATCTACTAGGGATGGGCAATACAAACCATCTACTAGGGATGGGCAATACAAACCATCTACTAGGGATGGGCAATACAAACCATCTACTAGGGATGGGCAATACAAACCATCTACTGGGGATGGGCAGTACAAACCATCTACTAGGGATGGGCAATACAAACCATCTACTAGGGATGGGCAATAAATGCTGGCCAGCCAGCGACGCCCATGTCCCACAAAGGAATAATTTTTTTTTAAAAAATTGCCGCAATTCTACCGTCCCGCCCGCCGCGGGAATCGAAGCGGACGAGGGGTGGACAACGGGAAGGTCTGTTGAGCTTGGGGTGGGGTTTTCCAGTCACGGGCCAAGCAAGGCTGTAAAATCTCACCCAGTACGCCTCACTCACACCTGCGAGGGCAAGATGTATATCCCGGGGGCGGTGGGATGGGTGAGACCACCCCTCCTCCTCCATCAGTCTGTATAGATAGCCACAGGGCAACAGACTGAGTACCCTCTCCGAACCCTGTAACCCCCCCCCCCACCCTCTCTGCACTGACGGTTGACGCTCACTGATATTCCTTTGCTGAATTAACACTCTGCGAGTTCCCGTCTGCTGCAGTTGTACGCCGTCCAAGATGGTCTTACAGATCTCACTGGCGGCTTGTTACCGTGGCAACAGGATGCTGGGGACATCCAGGAGGGGATCGTTTCCGTAGCTGAACGCACCCAACAAGGTAAAAATCATTATATTCAGAAAAAAATTAAACCTGTCCAGTAAGGAATGATTCCACACCGAGCTGCTGAACCACTGCCAATCATCCTCTGGTGTCCGGCTGACATTTTGTTTTGGTTAACCCTTCATTTGCCTTTTCCCAGTAAAGCTCAAAACCAGCTGCACCTTAGAACTGGAACTTTACCACCGCGCCTGCCACAGAATTGGAGCGGGCGGGACTCCAAAAACATCGACCTCGGGCGGAAATTTCTGGTCTCGCCTGAGCAAGGCTGTAAAATCCCGCCCATAGAAAATAGAGGCCGGCCATTCGGCCCTTCAAGCCTGGCCCACCACACAACAGCGGGGGGGTGGTGGCACAGTGGTTAGCACTGCTGCCTCACAGTGCCAGGGACCCGGGTTCAATTCCTGGCTTGAGTCCCTGTCTGTGTGCAGTCTGCACGTTCTCCCCGTGCCTGCATGGGTTTCCTCCAGTTTCCTCCCACAGTCCAAAAAATGTGCAAGTTAAGTGGATTAGCCATGCTAAATTGTCCCATACTGTCCCAAAATGTGTAAATTAGGGATGTTAGTGGGATAAATACTTGGGGTTACATGGATAGAGCCTGGGTAAAATCGTAGAATCCTACAGTGCAGAAGGAGGCCATTCAGCCCATTGAGTCTGCACTGACCACAATCCCACCCAGGCCCTAACCCCACAATCCCATACATTTACCCTAGCTAGTCCCCCGACACTAAGGGAGAATTTAGCACAGCCAATGCACCTAACCTGCACATCCTTGGACTGTGGGAGGAAACCCATGCAGACACAGGGAGAACGTGCAAACTCCACACAGACAGTGACCCAAGCCAGGAATCGAACCCAGGTCCCTGGCGCTGTGAGGCAGCAGTGCTGGTCACTGTGCCACCGTGCTGTTCCACTTTGAAGGCACTTCAGAGGTTCTCCTCGAGGAGCCACAGCAGAACATACACACACGCAAACATGCATGCACACACACATGCATGCACACGCACACACACACACACCCCGCCCCACCCCCCAAAACAGCTGTTGAAGCCAGTGGAGGGGCAGTGGGATGGTCAACGTAAAATCTCAAAAGTGGGATTGACTGATTTGAGTTGGGTAGAATGATTACGGAAAGAAATCCCACAACACCAGTTTAGAGTCCAAACAGGTTTATTTGTAGCAAAAGCCGCAAGCTTTCGGGACAGCCTGTCCCTTCGTCAGGTGGCCAGCCTCCTGACGAAGGGACAGGCTGTCCCGAAAGCTTGCGGCTTTTGCTACAAATAAACCTGTTTGGACTCTAAACTGGTGTTGTGGGATTTCTTTCTGTTCTACCCCAGTCCAACGCCGGCATCTCCACATCATGACTAGAATGATTCCACCACAGGAGGGGGCCTGGCACGTCCATGCCAGCCCTCTGTGAGAACAACTCCACCCATCCCACTCCCCACAGGATCAGAGAACGGTGACACCACTGGAGGAGGCCATTCAGCCACCATGTGGGGTAAGGAGCCAATGTGGGTCAATAGAGTTCTGATCCACATCAGCCATGGTCAAATAGATTGACAAAATAGGCCAAGGGAGCTGAACATTAGATTTTTAAATGAATGTTCCCGGCACAAATTGTGTGTATATATGTGTGTGCGTGTGTGTGTGTGTGTGTGTATTTGTGTGTGTGTGTGTATTTGTGTGTGTGTGTGTGTGTATTTGTGTGTGTATTTGTGTGTGTATTTGTGTGTGTATTTGTGTGTGTGTGTGTGTGTATTTGTGTGTGTGTGTGTGTGTATTTGTGTGTGTGTGTGTGTGTATTTGTGTGTGTGTGTGTGTGTGTATTTGTGTGTGTGTGTGTGTGTGTGTGTGTATTTGTGTGTGTGTGTGTGTGTGTGTGTGTATTTGTGTGTGTGTGTGTGTGTGTGTGTATTTGTGTGTGTGTGTGTGTGTATTTGTGTGTGTGTGTGTGTGTGTGTATTTGTGTGTGTGTGTGTGTGTGTGTATTTGTGTGTGTGTGTGTGTGTGTATTTGTGTGTGTGTGTGTGTGTGTGTATTTGTGTGTGTGTGTGTGTGTGTGTATTTGTGTGTGTGTGTGTGTGTGTGTATTTGTGTGTGTGTGTGTGTATTTGTGTGTGTGTGTGTGTGTGTGTGTGTGTGTATTTGTGTGTGTGTGTGTGTGTGTGCATACATGTGTTTGTGTGTGAATGTGTCTGTTAGTGTGTGTGCACGCACGTGTGTGTGTGTGCGCGCGTGTTCGTGTTCTTTTTACTCATTTGTGGGACATGGGCATCGCTGGCTGGGCCAGCATTTATTGCCCATCCCTAGTTGCCCCTGAGAAGGTGGTGATGAGCTGCCTTCTTGAATCGCTGCAGTCCACGTGCTGGGGGACGACCCACAATGCCGTTAGGGAGGGATTTCCAGGATTTTGACCCAGCGACTGTAAAGGAACGGCGGTATATTTCTGAGTCAGGATAGTGAGTGACTTGGAGGGGAACTTGCAGGCGGTCGCAGGTTTGTGTGCGAAACCGCAGCCCAAACTGATGTGGGTGCCTCATTGTAGCCTGTTAAATCCCAACCCTTCTCCGGGAGAGTTTTTCCCTACCCAAATAATCGAATTAAAGCCCGGCCTTACCTTGGAAAAGAAGGTCTTTTGTTTCTCAAAGTGTATTTCTTTGTACTTGGAGGACAGCAGGTTACTGTTGGGGTGGAGAAAGGAAACCACAGGTTAGTGGACACGGAAATCGCGGAATGCGTCACCTCCCTCAGCGTTGCCCATGGTACCCGGGGGTCCTCAGAGCTTTATAGCAGCCCACCGCTCTGCCTGATTTCATTACAATGGACTCGGAAAAAATTTAAAAACACAGGCGTAAATGTTAATTTTAAATTGATACCGAGATTCAGATCATACCTTTAATAGTCTCAGGATGTCCCTCAGAATTTACAATTAATCCTCGTGGGAGAAACCAGAACTGGCGAGGCGGGAGGAAGGCTGTCACTGTTTAAAAAATAACAGCCTCCTCCCCCCCCACCCCCACCATTTAAGACAGAGACGAGGAAAAATTTTTTTCTCAGAAGGAGCCATGAGTCTCTTCCTCAAAAGGCAGTGAAAACGGAGGACGGAATTTTACCACCGTTCGTGCCGGCGGACTTTTCCCATCCCACCGAACGGACATTTGGCTGGCCACCAATTTCTCTGACATCGCTGCAGCGGGAGAGTGGCGTGAACGGCCGGTGAGACTGCGTGCAGAGTCTTTGAACGTTTTTAAGGCAGAGCTAGATAGCTTTTCAATTAATAAGGGGGTGGGGGGTGGGGGGGGTGGGGATGAAGGGTTAGCAGGGAGGGGGGGGTCAGCAGGAAAGTGGGGCTTGAGATTACAACTGGATCAGCCTGCAATCTTACCGAACGGCAGAGCAGGCTCGAAGGGCCGAATGGCTCCTAATTCATACGCTCGTTTGTACTTTTTAAATTATCCTTGTAACCATTGAGCGATACCGTACAGAAAGAGGACCCCAACATCACAGGTTCAATTCCCACACTGGCTGAGGTGATTCATGAAGGCCTCGCCTTCTTGGGCGGCACGGTGTCACTGTGGTTAGCACTGTGCTGCCTCAGAGAACCGGGGACCGAGATCGATTCCCGGCTTGGGTCACTGTCCGTGCGGAGTTTGCACATTCTCCCCATCTCTGCATGGGTTTCCTCCGGCTGCTCCAGTTTCCTCCCAAAATCTGAAAGACGTGCTGGTTAGGTGCATTAGCCGTGCTAAATCCTCCCTCAGTGAACCCGAACAGGCGCCAGAGTGTGGCGACTAGGGGATTTTCACAGTTACTTCATTGCAGTGTTAATGTAAGCCTACTTGTGATGTTAGCAAATAAACATTTTTTAAAAAGCCTTTAGCTTGCCACTCGCATGTGATGACTACCCTCCCCCTCAGGTTAAATAACCACTAGTCAGTTCTTCCCCCTTAAAGGGGACAGCAACCCATGTTCATCTGGGACTATGGCAGAGCACAGATGGAGATCATTCAATCCATCTTGTCTGTACTAGCTCTTTGAGAGAGCTACATAGACGACTGGATCCATAACCCTGCACTTACCCCACAACAGTGTAATTCCCCCATTTTAGTTGAGTTTGAAACTAAAACCCTTTCCAAGGTTATTAGTGTCACAAGCAGGCTTACATTAACACTGCAATGAAGTTACTGTGAAAATCCCCTAGTCACCACACTCCATCACCTATACAGATACTCAAAATAGCACGGTCAATGTACCTCACCAGCACATCTTTTGGACTGTGGGAGGAAGCCGGAGCAGCTCCACGCAGACACGGGGAGAATGTGTGGACTCTGCACAGTGAGCCAAGCTAGGAATTGAACCCAGGTCCCTGGCGCTGTGGGTCAGCAGTGTTAACCACTGTGCCACCGTGCTGTCAATACTGCTATTGAGCTTGTTTCCACCAATCTTTCAGGCAATGTACCACAGTGCACTATGCAAAAAAAAAGATTTTTCCCAATTACTTTAAACCTATGTCCTCCACCTTCTGCCACTGCCAATATTTCTTTTTCCCTACTCCATCTAACCCCTTTGTGATTTTCTCACTGTAACACTTTGAATCAGGCAGTTGAGGTGGGCCTATTAGAATATGAACTCCCTGATAAAGGGCCAATCAGGGAGCCTCTTGCTTTGTATCTAACCAGGCGTGTCAGTTCCTCTGGGACTCTGAGTGTAGAGCGCTCACTGAAATCACTCCGTATGCTGTTGTCAGACTGGTAAATAAAGGGATTTTGGTGGAGGGATTTCTGCCTCCTAGGACTTACTGAAGTCACACCCCCACCGAATCTCCCCTTAACCTTCCTGGCTTGAAGGGAAACTTCCCAGATGTCCCAGCCTGCCACAGACTTCAAACCCCTCAACCAGGCCCCATTCAGTGATTCTGTCCTGCACCCGCTCAGGACTGGACACCAGCAATTTATGAAGGTTTACCGTGGATACCTTCCTTTTGTAACCCTATTGTGTTATAAACGGGCCACTTTTGTTTTGCAAAGAGCTTTACTGACTTGCTCATTACTTTTCAAAGTTTATGTATCACAAGTAGGCTTACATTAACGCTGCAATGAAGTTACTGTGAAAATTCGCTGCTCGCCACACTCCGGCACCTGTTCAGATACACTGAGGGAGAATTTAGCAGCGCGTAATAGCCCATTCAACTCAACCAGCCCACACTAACATTTATCCTCCCCGCTTTTTGCATCTGTTCTTGCTTTACAGGGAGTGCAGGCAAGGCAGGGACTGACGTACGAGGACAGGTTGAGTTGGTTAGGGTTGTATTCGCCGGGGTTTAGTAGTATGAACTGGGCCTGGGCGTCTCGTGAGGCAGCAGGCTCCTGACACAATTGAACCATCCCAGGCTGACAGGGCACTGCAGCGCTGGGTGAGTGCTGCACTGCCGATTCTCCACCTATCAGTCCAGACTTTACACTGGAGGCCCTGTCAACTCCCTCCATTGGACATAAAAGATCCCGTTATTTAGAGGAAGAGCAGAGGGGATCTCCCCAGCATCCTTGCCAATCTGCAGCCCTCAACAAACACCTCCAGAATACCTGGGGTGGGATTTTCCTGTTCCCCCCCTCCCCCCGTCACAGCATGTCTTCTGGCAGTGGAGGTGGCCAGCGACAGGCTGTTCCTGTCCCACAGATGGCTTTGCCTGGCTTCACTCTGCACCCTCTGTCGCTGCGAATGTGCCACAGAGGCTGCGGGGGGGGGACGGTGTCACCATTGGCAGAACCAGAAGATCCCGCTAGCAGGAAGGGCCAGAACATTTCGGCCCCCGGGTCATTACAGGGCAGCATGGTGACACGGCGGTTAGTTCTGCTGCTTCACAGCTCCAGGGACCTGGATTCAATTCTGGTCTCGGGTCACTGTCTGTGTGGAGTTTGCACATTCCCCCCGTGTCTGCGTGGGTTTCTTCCGGATGCTCTGGTTTCCTCCCACACTCCAAAGATGTGCAGGTTAGGTTAATTGGCCATGCTAAATTGCCCCTTAGTGTCAGGAGGTTACGGGGTTAGGGCCCGGGAGTGATTGTTGTCAGTGGAGGTACGATGGGCATCACAGCACCAGAGACCCAGGTTCAATTCCTGGCTCAGGTCACTGTTTGTGTGGAGTTTGCACATTCTCCCCATGTCTGCGTGGGTATCCTCCAGGTGCTCCGATTTCCTCCCACAGTCCAAAGATGTGCGGGTTAGATGGATTGGCCAAGCTAAAATTGCCGCTTAGTGTCAAGGGGAACTAGCTCAGGTAAATGCATGGGAGTTATGGGGATAGGGATTGTGGTCGGTGCAGACTCGATGGGCTGAATGGCCTCCTTCTGCACTGTAGGGATTCTAATTCTATTGGTGAGGAACACATTCTACTTGATTGCACCAAGCAGGCAAAGGAAGTAATTCTGAGCGTGGACGATTTGAAAACCCTTTCAATTAATAGTCCCCAGGATGAGAAAACTCCTCCCCGATATATATATGAAACTGACCGACCGCCAGCTATATCCCCAAGGAGCAATTATGAACTGCAGCTTAACGAATGGTGCACTGGGCAGACACTGCACACAGGTCCATTACTGTCACACGCACACCACTATACGCTTGTTTCAATTTGCCCAGTGGAGGACAAGTTCACCAGACTCAACTCAGAACTCCGCCAGCCATTGTGGCACTGCCAAGTTAAACTTTATTTATTCACGTCACTAGTAGGCTTACAATAACGCTGCAAAGAAGTTCCTGTGAAAATATCCGAGTCGCCACACTCCTTGACAGCTTCAAGTTTTTAGGTGTGCAGATTACCAACAACCTGTCCTGGTCCCTCAATGCCGACACTATAGTTAAGAAAGCCACCAACGCCTCTACTTTCTCAGAAGATGAAGGAAATTTGGCATGTCTGCTACGACACTCACCAACTTTTACAGATGCACCATAGAAAGCATTCTTCCTGGCTCTATCACAGCTTGGTATGGCTCCTGCTGTGTCCAAAAACACAAGAAACTACAAAAGTAGCCCAATCCATCACACAAACAAGCCTCCCATCTATTGACTCTGTCTACACTTCCCGTTGGCTCAGAAAAGCAGCCACCATAATCAAGGACCCCAGCACCCCGGACATTCTCTCTTCCACCTTCTTCCGTCGGGCAAAAGATACAAAAGTCTGAGGTCACGTGCCAACCGACTCAAGGACAGCTTCTTCCCTGCTGCTATCAGACTATTGAATGGGTCTACTATATATTAAGTTGCTCTTTCTCTACACCCTAGCTATGACTCTAGCACTATATTCTGCACCCTCTCCTTTCGTTCCCCATGAACGGTATGCTACGTCTATATAGCATACAAGAAACAATACTTTTCCTTGTGTACATGTGACAATAATAAATCAAATCAAATCCGGTGCCAGTTTGGGAACACTGAGGAAGAATTTAGCAAGGCCAATGCACCTAACCTGCATATCTTTTGGATGTGAGAGAAAACCGGAGGAAACCCATGCAGACATGGGGAGAATGTGCAGACTCTGCACAGTGATCCGAGGAATTGAACGTGGCTCCCTGGCACTGTGAGGCAGCAGTGCTAACTACTGAAGCACCCAGTGTGCAGATGGTAACACTCTGGCCTCTGAGTCTGAGTGCGATGGGATCCAGCCCCACTCCAGAGGCCTCAACACATCAGACAGGCCGACACGCCTTTGAGGCCAACCTCTGGCTAAAAGGTAAAATCAGGATCTTGCCCATCCTCTGATCTTGCTTGTGATGTCGTTTCAAAGGATCACAGCACCCTGGGCCGGGATTTTCCAGCTGGATCCACTGGTGGAATCTTCTGGGTCATGTTAAGGGCAAACACACCCCCCCCCCCCCCCACTTCCTTCCTTCCTTCCTTTCTGTGGTGGACAGTTTGAACAAGGGGAAACCCCGTTCAGAGTGGTGGGACTGGAAGACTCAATCGCCAGCCTATGGCATGCACTGTCTCCTCCATTGCAAAATAGGGAAAGAAACTCCACCCCTGCCAACCAGAGTTGATATTGAATAACTTTTTTGTTTCTGTCTTCACGGAGGAGGACGTGAATACTTTGCCGGGTGTTAGCGATGGAAAGGTGATAGGACTGGAGGGTCTTAATGACATTACTGTTACTAGAGAGGCGGTGCTCGACAGACTGGAGGGGCTGATTGTGGACAAGTCCCCAGGACCGGATGGAATGCATCCGAGGGTTCTGAAGGAAATGGCGGAGGTGATAGTGGATGCCTTGGTGGTTATTTTCCAGACGTCGCTGGATTCCGGGGAAGTGCCGGATGATTGGAAAACGACTAATGTTACGCCGTTGTTTAAGAAGGGTGCCAGATAAAAGGCGGGGAATTATAGGCCGGTTAGTTTAACGTCTGTGGCAGGTAAAATGTTAGAATCTGTCATTAAGGAGGAAATTGCGAGGCATCTTGAAGGGAATTGCTTGATAGAGCAGACGCAGCACGGTTTCATTAAAGGGAAGTCGTGTCTGACAAATTTACTGGAGTTCTATGAGGATGTGTCTAGGGCGGTGGATAGAAGAGAGCCGGTGGATGTGGTCTTTCTAGATTTTCAGAAGGCATTTGACAAAGTACCTCACAAGAGGTTATTGCAGAAGGTCGAGGGACATGGAGTTGGGGGTAGGGTGTTAGCGTGGATAGAGGATTGGTTGTCAAATAGGAGGCAGAGAGTGGGGGTCAATGGGTGCTATTCGGATTGGCGGATGGTGACTAGTGGAGCGCCCCAGGGATCGGTGCTGGGGCCTCAGCTTTTTACCATTTATATAGATGATCTGGAGGAGGGAACCGAGTGTAGGGTGTCGAAATTTGCTGATGACACCAAGATTGGGGGAAAAGGCAAATTGTGCGGAGGGTGTGGAGAGTCTGCAGAAGGATCTAGATAGGCTGGGCGAATGGGCCAGGAAATGGCAAATGGAATTTAATGTTGGCAAGTGTGAGGTGGTCCACTTTGGTAGGAATAATGGTAGGAAGGATTATTACTTACGGGGCGAAAAACTGCAGCAGGCGACGGTGCAGAGGGACCTCGGGGTCCTTGTGCATGAGTCCCAAAAACCCAGCTTGCAGGTGCAGCAGGTGGTCAGGAAGGCGAATGGGATGCTGGCCTTCATAGCGAAGGGGATTGAATATAAAAGTAGGGAGGTCTTGCTGCAGCTGTATAGGGCATTGGTGAGGCTGCAGCTGGAGTACTGTGTGCAGTTTTGGGCGCCACACCTGCGCAAAGATATTTTGGCCTTGGAGGGAGTGCAGAGGAGGTTTACTAGGCTGATACCGGAGTTGAGGGGGTTCAGCTATGAGGAGAGGCTGAATAAACTGGGCTTGTACTCGTTAGAGTTTAGAAGAATGAGGGGAGATCTCATTGAGACGTATAAGATGATGAATGGGATGGATAGGATAGAGGTGGAGAGACTCTTCCCACTCAAAAAAGACAGTAGGACAAGGGGGCACAGCCTCAAGATAAAGGGGGGGCAGTTTAGAACGGAGTTGAGGAGGAACTTCTTCACTCAAAGGGTGGTGAATCTCTGGAATTCTCTGCCTGTTGAAGTGGTGGAGGCTGCCTCGCTAAATATTTTTAAGACGCGGGTTGATGGGTTTTTGATAAGAGAGGGGATTAAGGGTTATGGGGAGAGGGCGGGAAAGTGGAACTGAGCAGCGACAGATCAGCCATGATCTTATTGAATGGCGGGGCAGGCTCGAGGGGCTAGATGGCCTACTCCTGCTCCTATTTCTTATATATTCACCCCTCAAACTCCATCACCAGATCATGTTGCTGCTGGGATCTTGCTGTGCACAAAGCAGCTGCTGTCTCTACCCTTCAAGGATAGGGTTGGTGGTAAAGCACTTGAGGGAAGCCACCCCCCACCCCAAGGGCAGCTCCTTAAAGGCTCCTTCCTCAGTCCAATACCGCAATGACAAAGCGGATTTTGTGTGCCAAACTCTTGCCTTCTGAGGTAGTGCCACTGCCAGCGTGAGCCAAGATTAACAGGATACGGAGCGCCGGATGGTGCCAGCTTGGCGCCACTCCCTCAGCTTTTTCACACTTGCAAAGGATTCCTCAGCCACTGCGGAGAGCGGGAAGGCAGGTGACAGCAACAGAACCAGCTGTGTCCCTTCAGGCGATGCTAACTCCCCTCAGCACTGCCAGGTTCAGTCACAACTACCCATCTAAAAATAATCAGGACACCAGCAAAGGGACTTGTCCTCAGAGCACGCCGAGGATGTATTTTTGGACTGATTTTTTTAAATATGTACATACGCTGCGAGGTGAAAAGCTAAAATAGAAACTGGTGGAAGCGAAATCTCCCGAGGAGCAGAATCTGAGCCAAAGCAATCTGTGAAAGCAGGCAGCCATTCCGGGAATGAAGCCTCTCGCAAAGAGAGGAGCAGGGGTCTTGTGAACTATTCCAAGGCCCCTCTCGGCAGTGCCAACTGGAATTCTTCTCAGCTGCAGTTCTGTGACTGTGTGAGCGAGTGCAGCACCATTACACAAACAGCTCACGGGTCTTTCACTCAATTTATCTGAGAGGCCAGAGGCTATTATACCATTTTGTCTTGTATCCCTTTACAGCTTAATCATAGAATCCTTACAGCGCAAAAGGAGGCCATTTGGCCCATTGAGCCTGTGCCGACAATAATCCCACCCAAACCCTATCCCCGTAACCCCACATATTTACCCTGCTAATCCCCCTGAGAATTTATCATGGCCAATCCATCTAACCTGCTCATCTTTGGACATTAAGGGACAACTTAGCATGGTTAATCTCCCTAACCTGAACATTTTGGGCACCAAGGGACAATTTAGCATGACCAATCTACCTGAGCTGCACACCTTTGGACACTAAGGGACAATCTAGCATGGCCAATCCACCTAACCTGCATCACAGGGACAATTTAGCATGGGCTATACACCTAGCCCACACGTTTTTGGTCGCTAACGCACAATTTAGCATAGCCAATCCACCTAACCTGCACACCTTTGGACTCTCAGGGGCAATTTAGCATGGCCAATCCACCTAATCTGCACATCTTGAGACTGTGGGAGGAAATCAAAGCACCCGGAGGAAACTCTACAGTCACCCAAGGCCGGGTCCCTGGCACTGTGAGCAGCACTGCTAACCACTGTGCTCCTGTTCCGCCAATCCCAAGCTCTTCTTCTTGACTAATTGATAGTCAAGGTCGGATTATTTCTTGTCGATCCTAACTCTGCATTTAGCTTCTCCCAAAGTAGTGCAATGCCAACTTCGGGAGGTAGAAGCGGCCTTAGTTTGAAAAAACTGCACCTCTGACATTGCAGCACTCCCTCAGTGCTGCACTGAGTGTCAGTATCTGTATGAAGTGGAAGTGAACCCATAACCCTGAGTCAAAAGAGTTGCTGATTAGACAATAGGCCCCTGAATAGTGCAAGGAATGGGGGTGGCATAGGCGGAGGGTGTGTTTGTGTGTGTGGCTCTGCAGGAGGTTGGACATGCAGGATGGTTGGGGGGGTGGGTGGTCCTGTCGATTTTAGCAGCAAGGCCTCATTGTCAGGGAAAGCTGAGGGATTGGAGGGGATTGTCGTAGATACTGGTCCCGTTGTAATTTGATTTATTATTGTCACATGCACTGGGATACAGTGAAAAGTATTATTTCTTGCGCACTATACAGACAAAGCATACCAAACTTACAGAAGGAAAGAAGGTGCAGAATGTAATGTTATAGTCATTGTTAGGGTGTAGAGAAAGATCAACTAAATATATGATGGATCCATTCAAAAGTCTGACAGCAGCAGAGAAGAAGCTGTTCTTGAGTCGGTTGGTTTGTGACCTCAGACTTTTGTGTCTTTTTCCCAATGGGAAAAGGTGGAAGAGAGAATGTCTGAGGTGTGGGGTCCTTGATTATGCTGGCTGCTTTTCCAAGAAGTGCAGACAGAGTCAATGGATGGGAGGCTGGTTTTCATTCACAACACTTTACAATTTTGTGCTGTCTTGGTCAGAGCAGGATCCACACCAAGCTGTGATACAACCAGAAAGGATGCTTTCTATGGTGCATCTGTAAAAATCAGTCAGAATCGTAGCTGACATGCTGAATTTCAAAGAACAAAACAGCACAGGAACAGGCCCTTCCACCCTCTAAGCCTGCACCAATCATGATGCCTGCCTAAACTAAAACCCTATGCACGTACGGAGTCCCTATCCTTCCATTCCCATCGTATACATGTATTTGTCTAATTGCCCCTTAAATGGCACGATCATACCTGCTCCCTCCACCTCCTCAGGCAGTGCGTTCCAGATATTCACCACCCTCTGTGTAAAAACACTTGCCTCGCACATCTTCTCTAAACCTTTACCCATGCACCTTTAAACTATGTCCCCCAGTACTTGACTTCTCTACCCTATCCCCCTTCCCCACCCTCGCCTCTCCCCAGCCTGTGTTGGCAACCTTCTGAAGTTGACGCAGATGCAACTGGCAAACACCGGCTCTTTTCCCTCCTTACAGATGCTGCCAGACCCGCTGAGATTTTCCAGCGTTTCCTCTTTTGGCGGCCGCACCTGATTGGAAGGTGACTTGACTGCTGGTGGCGTGCGTTTACTGAGACTCTCGCTCTGTCACATCATGGGCACTAGTGCCAAAGGTAACCTCCCATCCCTGGGAGGAGCAGAAACTCCTAACAAAGCCATGCCCTCTGTTGGCAAGGCCTCAGAGGTGACAGCCCGGGGCACAGATCAGCAAACTCCACTAACTCAACTTCCAAATCATAGCCAGAGTCAGGGAGTGGGGGGAAAAAATGAAATCAATCCCAGCCCGGAGTTATTGCATCAAATTAATTGGATGTAGTCGTCCGCGTAAAGATGACACGATTCCCTCCCCACCACCACCCCCCACCCCGATTCCTCCACCCCAGGGGTTCCCTGATCCTGTGCAGCCAATTATGCTTCTCTCTGTGGGTGCCTGTAATGCTCGATGGGTTGTTTGTTCTGTGTGAGGAGAGCCAAGGGAATGGAGATGACTCTGAGCAGTCTGCATATTACAATGTCCCAACCCTTAATGGCATCAGTGCACTCACCCAGCCCCTCGGGAATATTTTCCTCTCCTTTGCAACATTTTCAGTAAGAACTCCCCTCCCAGAGCCCTGCCCAAGAAGCTACAAAGGGTGGTGAATGAAGCCCAGTCCATCACGCAAACCAGCCTCCCATCCATTGACTCTGTCTACACTTCCCACTGCCTCGGAAAAGCAGCCAGCATAATTAAGGACCCCACACACCCCAGATATTCTCTCTTCCATCAGGAAAAGGGTACAAATGTCTGAGGTCACGTACCAACCAACTCAAGAACAGCTTCTTCCTTGCTGCCATCAGATATTTGAATGGACCTACCTCGTATTAAGTTGATCTTTCTCTACACCCTAGCTATAACTGTAACACTACATTCTGCAGTCTCTCATTTCATTCTCAATGAACAGTATGCTTATGTATAGCCAGCAAGAATCAATACTTTTCACTGTATACTAATTCATGTAACAATAATAAATCTCATAGAAACCCTGAAGTGCAGAAAGAGGCCATTCAGCCCATCAAGTCTGCACCGACCACCATCCCACCCAGGCTCTACCCCCAAACCTCTGCATACTTACCCATTAATCCCTCTAACCTACACATCTCAGGACACTAAGGGCAATTTTTATCATGGCCAATCCACCTAACCCGCACTTCTTTGGACTGTGGGGGGAAAACCAGAGCACCCAAAGAAACCCATGCAGACACAGGAAGAATGTGCAAACTCCATACAGACAGCGACCCAAGCCAGGAATCGAACCTAGGTCCCTGGAACTGTGAAGCAGCAGTGCTAACCACTGTGCTACCGTGCTGCCCCATTCCTCAAATCAAATACAAAAGTCTGAGGTCACGTATAAAGCAACTCAAGAACAGCTTCTTCCCTGCTGTATCAGATTTTTGAATGGACCTACCTCGCATTAAGTTGATCTTTCTCTACACCCTAGCTATGGTTGTAAAACTACATTTTGCGCACTCTGCTTTCCTTCTCTATGAATGATATGCTTTGTATAGCAGACAAGAAGAAATACTTTTCACTATATCCCAATACATGTGACAATAATAAATCAAATCAAACACATCAAATCAAACCCTTTACCCTCCCTGTCCCTTTATGATGGAGACAAAGAATACATTATGAAGATATTTCCAAGGTGTGGGTGCTTCACTTAAGATAGCGGTGAGCAAGCCATCTGGCTTCTGAGTGTGGCCAGGATGGAGCCTGTCACCAGGTTGGCCCCACCGTCCTGGTCGGGGGGGTTGTGCTGGTCAGGAGCGTGGTGAACCTCAGTGAAACAGCACCCCCCCCACCAACTCCCCACCCTCCGAAAGCCATTCATCCCATTGTGCCTGTGCCACATCCAGTTGTTACAGAGCAGGAGGAGGCCATTTGGCCCATATTGTTTGCCACGGCTCCCCAGACAAGCATTAGTTCCATTCCTCTGCCTTTTCCCCCTATTTTCAAAGTTTATTTATTAGCATCACAAGTAGGCTTACATTAACACTGCAATGAAGTTACTGTGACAATCCCCTGGTTGCCACACTCTGGTGCCTGTTCGGGTACACTGAGGGAGAATTTAGCATGGCCAATGCATCTAACCAGCACATCTTGCGGACTGTGGGAGGAAACCTTATCGAGACAGATCGGATTTTCGGGATTTGACAGGGTAGATGCTGAGAGGTTGTTTCCCTTTGTGGGAGAGTCTGGGAGCAGAGGGCATCATCTCAGAGTAAGGAATCACCCATTTAACACAGAGATGAGGAGGAACTTCTCCTCTCAGAGGGTAGTGAATTGGTAGAATTCTTTACCGCAGAGGGCTGCAGAGGCTGGGTCATTGAGATGTTCAGTAAGGGAATCAAAGATTATGGGGATAAAACAGAAAAATGGAGTTGGGGACTATCACATCAGATCAGTCACAATCGCATTGAATGGTGGAACAGGACCAATGGGCTGAGTGGTCTACCGCTGCTCCTACATCTAATGGTCTGCACTGGCTGGATGATGGCCATGTTATCTTCTGTACAGCAAATTGTCTACAGGGTCATGACCTCCCGAGCGTCCATATTTCTGACAGAGGGGCACCTTGATTTGATTTATTATTGTCACATGTATACAGTGAAAAGTATTGTTTCTTGTGCACTATACAGGCAAAGCATACCATTCATAGAAAAGGAAAGGAGTGCAGAATGTAGTGTTACAGTCATAACTAAGGTATAGAGAAAGATCAACTAAATAACGCAAGGTAAATCCATTCAAAAGTCTGACAGCAGCAGGGTAGAAGCTGTTCTTGAGTTAGTTGGTACGTGACCTCAGGCTTTCATATCTTTTTCCCGATGGGAGAAAGTGGGAGAGAGAATGTCAGGGGTACGTGGGGTCCTTGATTACGCTGGCTGCTTTTCCAAAGCAGTGGGAAGTGTAAACAGAGTCAATGGATGGGAGGCTGGTTTGTGTGATGGACTGGGCTATATTTACAACCCTTCATAGTTTCTTGTGGCACAGCAGGAGCCGTGATAGATCCAGAAAGGATGCTTTCTATGGTGCACCTGTAAAAGTTGCTGAGAGTTGTAGCGGACATGCTGAATTTCCTTAGCCTCCTGAGAAAGTAGAGGTGAAGATGGCAGAGGTGTGATGGATACTTGACAGCCGCTGATGTCCCTCACCTCTGGAGGCTGACCATTTGGACAGATGTTGACAGAGGCAAGCAGAAACAGATGGCTCAAGTTGCCCAGACACGAGGCCAGAGGTCAGCAAATCATCACAGACAAATCTCCTTGGCTGGAGCCGGGGCCTCCCTTCCCTCCCCTCCCCTCCCCTCACATCGCCCTCAACGAGAGCGAATGGAATGCCACATTCAGGAGGTGGGAGGTAAGTGAGGTCAGCACTATCGTTTTGTGACTCTCCCCCCACAGCCCCCCCAGGAGTTTAAATAACAGTTTCTGTCAATCGCGGCACTGTAGGCAGTGAGGTTTGGTAACAATTAGCAATGCAGGCACACTGAGGTGGAAATAAACACCACCTTCTAAAAGCAGTCTGCTCCTGACGTTCATTATTTCCTCAGCCTTAGTTGGTCTTCTGGCCTGTTCTTGCACAGAGGGTACTTGTACTGCATTTCAAGGTACAATTCCAGCTCTCAAATGCACCCCACAACACAGAAAGGCAGACGAATCTCAGGCAAGTTGGGCACTGCGTCTGCCTGGGGTTCAGTCATTATTTGTATTTTGTCCGAAGACGTGCAGGTTAGGTGGATTGGCCATGACAAATTGCCCCTTAGTGTCCAAAGGTGTGTGGGTTAGTGGGTTAAATGTTTGTATTGAATGGCACGGCAGGGGCCTGGTGGCCCACTCTTTTCAGCTGGATGAAGCAGTAGAAGATGGAGTGAGTGTAAAATTTACACTGAGGGGTTAAAATCAGGGCAAAGTGGCTGTCTTGTTTTCTGCAAGAGGTCACGGCTAAAATTAGCTCCAATTCACCCACACAGATTTACTCTTAAATCTCCCACCAAACATAAAAATCCGTGTAAACAGAGGTGGGCAGATTCTTTTCCAAAGGAAGCGTGGAGGCTCTTTATCATAAATTCCCTCTTTAAATATGAAAATTAAAAGTCAACAATCAACTGACCATCATTGATGCACATTAAGCACAGCGAGTCTATCAACAGGGAATTCTGAAGCTCTTCAATATTTAATGTTGCTCAAACTGAAGTAATTAAAACTCATTCCAACAACAAAACAGAGCTGGGGTCACCAAGAAAGAACATATATTTTCTAGAAGGCTTTTTAAAAAAAACACACCATACCCCAGAAAGAAAATGGCCGCCATCCCTAACTCTACTATGGGAACGGGAGTAGGCCGTTAAGGCTCCTTAGGCCTGCTCCGGCACTCAACAAATCATGCCTTATCTTCTATCTCAATCACATGTTATTGCCCCAACTCTATATCTTGCCTCTCGCTACTGTAATGTTCGGGGCAGAGGTCCCTCCACCAAAATCCCTTCATTTACAATTCCAGCCTCCCATCCACTGACTCTGTCTACACTTTCCACTGCCAGAGGAACTGACACCATAGAGTCTCCACAGTGCAGAAGAGGCCATTCAGTCCATCGAGTCTGCACTGACAATAATCCCACCCAGGCTTTATCCCAGTAACCTCACATATTTACCCTGCTAATCCCCCTGACATTAAGGGGCAATTTAGCATGGCCTAACCTAAACATCTTTGGACACTCAGGGGTAATTTATGATGGCCGATCCACCTAATCTGAACATCTTTGGACAATAAGGTGTAATTTAGCATGAAGAATCCACCTAAACTGCACAGCTTTGGACACTAAGGGGTTTAGCATTGCCAATCCACCTAGCCCACACATCTTGGGACACTGTGGGACAATTTCCCATGGCCAATCCACCTAACCTACACATTCTGGGACACTAAGGGACAACTTATCATGGCCAATCCACCTAACCTACACATTCTGGGACACTAAGGGACAATTTCCCATGGCCAATCCACCTAACCTACAGATCTTTGGACTATGAGAGGAAACCGGAGCACCCAGAGGAAATCCATACAGTCAGGGAGGATGTGCAAACTCCGCACAGTGACCCAAGGCCGGAATCAAACCCAGATCCCTGATGCTGTGAGGCAGCAGTGCTAACCACTCTACTACCATGAGATTAATGTAGCTGTTTCTAGGTGCTGGCTTTGTGCAAACTGGCTCCGGCATTACGATGGGGTCTATACCTCACTAATAACTCAATGTCGGAGAGATGCTTTGGAACATCCGAAGAACGTGGAAGGCACAGTATAAATACAAGCTCTTTCTTGCTTATACCTGACGAGGCTGGTTGTGCTGGAACTCTGTCCCAGAGGTCAGAGTTCAGTCCACGCTCCACTCTCGCCAAGGGCAAGTCCTGCGATTAAAAAACTCTCCCAACAGAACCTCACATGATCCATAGCCCGTTGATTCTCACCGGTCTTCAGTAAGTGAGAAGAAGGAACCACTAACTACCCCCACCGCACCCCAGACCATTTTCAGATAAAAATCAACACTTACTGGTTCAGTGTAACATCTAGGATAAATGTGGACCCGAAAGCTTCGACCTGGAAGCTTGCATGTGTAAGGTGGACAGCCTGTGGAAGTAAGTCAGAGAGACGAGGGTTAATAACACTTCATGAGACATAAACAACAACTGCAGTATAGTTTCCAATTGAGTGTCACATTTTAAAAAATGTTTATGTATTAGAGTCACAAATACATTAACACTGCAATGAAGTTACCGTGAAAATCCCCTGGTTGCCACACTCTGGCACCTGTTTGGGTACACAGAGAGAATTTAGCACGGCCAATGCACCTAACCAGCGTGTCTTTCAGACTGTGGGAGGAAACCGGAGCACCTGGAGGAATCATAGAATGGTTACAGTGTAGGAGGAGGCCATTCAGCCCATTGAGTGTGCACTGACTACAATCCCACCCTATCCCTGTAACCCCATGTAGTTATCCTGCTAGTCCTCCTGATACTAAGGGACAATTTAGCACGGCCAATCCACCTAATTCCCCGCCCCCATCTTTGAGCTGTGGGAGGAAACCGGAGCACCCGGAGGAAACCCACGCAGACACAGGGAGAATAAGCAGACTCCACACAGACAGTGCCCAAGAACGAAATCAAACCCAGGTCCCTGGCGCTGTGAGGCAGCAATGCTAACCACTGTGCCACCCTGAAGGGTAATGGAGAAAGGGGACTAATTGGAAAACACTTCCCAAAGAGGTGGCACAGATATGACAGGCTAAACAGCCTCCTTGTGTTCTATATCATTCAATGACTACAGTCCCGTGGCTAGAACGGGTTCAATGAGTAGAGTGACCCCCTCTTATTGTGAACTGTTTAATAAATCACACTGTGAAACACGCTGTGAAGAATTTCACCCACCTGGTCTATTTATTGATTAATGCTTTAATTTTTAACCAATAAGTTTCAGTTTTTTCTCCAAGTTTAAAGTTTATTTATTAGAGCCTGGATTAGAGGGTATGAGCTATAAGGAGAGGCTGGACAAAACTAGGGTTGATTTCTCTGGAATGACAGAGACTGAGGGGAGACCTCAGATAGAAGTCTAGAAAATTATGAGAGGCACGGATAGGGTTGACAGAGGGGCAAATTTTCCTATTCTGTCTGCCGCGGGAATCGTAGCGGGGAAGGGAGACGAACCGCGGAACGGTTCGCTGACCTCGGGTGGAATTTTCTAGTTTCGGGGTGGAAAATCCCATTCAGAATCTTTATCCCCCAGCACTGAAATATCTAATACTAGGGGGCACGGACTTAAGGTGAGAGGTGGGGGGGGAAGTTCGAAGGTGATGTGACGGGCAAGTTTTTTTTTACACAGAGGGTGGTAGGTGTTTGGAACACACTGCCAGAGTGGAGGCAGATACAATAGGGGCTTTTGATAAGCACAGGAAGAGAAGGATATGGACCAAGGAATTGGTTAATTTGGTGTCATGTTCAGCACCACATCATGGGCTGAAGGGCCTGTACTGTTCTGTGTTCCAATAGAGCATTTCAGTGCCAACAATAAACCCTTCATTTCAAATACTTGGTCACTGCCATGGATAGTCAGATGCTCTTTCCTAGGGGAGAAAAAGGCAAGTACTACGGGACATAGGTTGGAGGTGCATGGGGAAAAGTTTAGAGGAGATGTGCGAGGCCAGTTTTTGTTTTACACAGATGGTGGTGAATGTTTAGAATGCGCTGGCCAGGGAGATGGTGGGAGCAGGTATGATAACAGCAGTTAATGGGCAATTAGACAAATCCATGAATAAGATGGGAATGGAAGAATAGGGACTCCGTAAGTACACATGATTTTAGTTCAGGCAGGCATCATGATTGGCATAGGCTTAGAGGGCCGAATGGCCTGTTCCTGTGTTATACTGGTTTTTGTCCATCTATTTGAGAGTGAGGTTCCCTAAGAACAGAACGAGTCATTTCGACTTAAGCAACAGCACGAATCAGGCACCAAATATCTGGCAGCCCCCACGTGACACTTATCCCAACTTTCACTAAGAGAAAGGCAAAATACTGCCAATGCCGGAATCGGAAACAGAAAATGCTGGAAAATCTCGGCAGGCCCGACAGCATCTGTGGAGAGATGTCCCTTCATCAGAGCTGTGAGGAAGGATCATCCGGACTTGAAACATTAGCTCTCTTCCTTCTCGGTGCCTCCGCCACCCTTGGCCTTCCGAGGCGGGAGAGGTCATGCGTTTGGAAGGTGTGGTTGGGGGAGCTTTGACCTGTTGCTGCAAATTATCTTACACATCGAGGGAGTGAATGTTTAAGGCGGTGGGTGGGACACATCCCCATTTCTGACCTTACGATGGAGGGAAGTTGAGTGGTGAACCATTTGGTTGGAGGCTACACTGAGGAATGCCTGCATCGATGGGCTGTGGTTGGGATGATTGACATTCAGCAATCACATCTTCCTTTGTGCTGTGTATGACTCCAACCAGAGGAGAGTCCTCATTTCAACACCCCGCACCACCACCTCCACCACCACCGCCCCATCCTCCCCTCCACCCCCAGCGATTCTAGTTTTGCGGGGGCTCCTTGATGCCCCATTGGTCAAATGCTGCCTTTGTCAAGGGCTGTCACTCTCAACTCTTGTGTTCAGCTCTTTTGTCCACATTTGAACCAAAGCTGTAACGAGGTCAGGAGCTGAGTGGACCAGGTTGAACCCAAACTGAGCATCAGTGAGCAGGTTATAGTTTCACATTCATTCATGGGACATGGGCGTCGCTAGCTGGGTCAGCATTTATTGCCCATCTCTAGTTACCTGAGGACTGGTGAGAGTCCACCACATTGCTGTGGTTCTGGAGTCACATGTAGGCCAGACCAGGTGAGGACTACAGATTTCCTTCCCTAAAGTACATTAGGGAACCAGAAGGGTTTTTCCGACAATTGCAATGGTTTCATGGTCATTTGTGGATTCTTAGTTCCAGATGTTTTTAAATTGGATTCAAATTTCACCTTGGTGGGATTCGAACCCCGAGTGCCCAGAACACTCCAAAGTTTTACTGGCTACGCTACATTGTCAGGAGGATTTGTAGGGTAGGTAAGTGGGATTATGGGGTTAGGGCCTGGGTGGGATTGTGGTCAGCGCAGGCTCGATGAGGCAAATGGCCTCTTTCTGTAATAAGGGTTCTACGATTCTATTTGCTAATTTTTTGGATTAATAGCCCAGCGATTATATCACTAGGTCATCATAGACAGTCATAGAAACCTTACAGTGCATTCAGCCCATCGAATCTGCCCTGACAACAATCCCACCCAGGCCCTATCCAAATAATCCCAACTATTTACCCTGATAATCCCTCTAACCTACACATCCCGGGACACTAAGGGGCAATTTAGTATGGTATCTAACCTGCACATGTTTAGACAACAACAGAAATCTGTCCAATTTTCCATGTTGTTGTGTAGGAGGCAGTGTTGGAGCTGAGCAGCCTGGCTAAGGGCACGGCTCGTTCTGCAACACAACAGCCAGGATGTTGTCAGCCTTGGCATTACCCAGTGCCTTCAGCCGTTTCTTGACGTTATGGGGAGTGAGTCAAATTGGCCAGAAACCAGCATCTGTGATGCTGAGGGCCTCAGGAGAAGGCCCAGATGGATCAGCCACCCAGCACTTCTGGCTGACGAAGGCTGCAAACACGTTGCCTTAGACTCCCTGGTCATGGCGAAAGGGGGTGTTAATGTCACATCTCATCACATCAGTCCGTGCTCCTCCCAATTTATTGTTTCTGAAGTACAGCCACTGTTGTGTTTATTACTCACAAGTAGGCTTACATTAACACGGCAATGAAGTTGCTGTTAGGCTCCAGTCTGAACTCTGGGCTGGCAGGGGATGGGGAAAGAGGGCACAGTGGGGTTAGTAATAGTTAAAATTCCACCCTCTGATCCCACTGCCTTCCTGCCATATCCCAATCTCAACCTACTCTCGTGAGCATTTATCACGGGACATCCTCAGGCCAGCTTTGGGGTCCTTCTATAAATGTGCCAAGTTGGGACCTGATGATGAAATCAGCTTTCACCAGAGGCCTGAGGCAAGCGGGTGGTCCTTCAGCCCCTTTCCGCCATTTAATTAAATTATGACTGAACAGTAGCTGATCTACTGGGGCGGCACAGTGGCTAGCACTGCTGCCTCACAGTGCCAGGGACCCAGGTTCGTACCCAGCTTAGGTCACTATCTGTGTGGAGGCTGCACATTCTCCCCGTGTCTGCGTGGGTTTCCTCCAGGTGTTCCAGTTTCCTCCCACAGTCTGAAAGACATGCTGCTTAGGTGCGTTGGCCATGTTAAATTCTCCCTCAGTGTACTCGAACAGGCGCCGGGGTGTGGCGACTAGGGGATTTTCACAGTAACTTCATTGCAGTGTTAATGTAAACCAACTTTTGACACTGATAAGTAAATGTAAAAACTACCTCAACTCCACATTGCCCAATAGGTTCTGTAATCCTCACCACACAAAAACTCCTAGCTCAAACCCGCAGTCCTTTGACCCTTGACCTCAGCAGCTTTCTGAGGCAGAGACTCCCAGATTTCCATTGCTCTGGACGTGAATAAGTGTTTCCTGGCCCTCCCCCTGAATGACATCCACCTCCGACCCCACAACCCCTGTGTTCAGACTCCCTCACCCTCGGTAATAACTTCACCTGTTTGTGAAACGTGCGGGGTATCATTTTGCGCAGGTTTGAAGTTTATTACGCACAAGTAGGCTTACATTAACACTGCAATGAAGTTGCTGTGAAAATCCCCTAGTCACCACACTCTGGCGCCTGTTCAGATACACTCAGGGAGAATTTAGCATAGCCATAGCACCCAACCAGCACGTCTTTCAGTCTGTGGGAGGAAACCGGAGCACCCAGAGGAAACCCACGCAGACACAGGTGCCAGACTTGTCCCGTCTCACTCCCCACCAAGGCTTGTAAAATCCTGCCCGAAGCCAATGGAAAATGCTGGTAAAATTCCAGCCAGGGAGAATGTGCAGACTCCGCACAGACACTGAACCAAGCTGGGAATCAAACCCGGGTCCTTGGCAATGACAACGCTAACCACTGTGCCACCGTGTCACGATGTGGGTATGCCGGCGTTGGACTGGCGTAAACACAGTAAAAAGTCTGACAACACCAGGTTTTAGTCCAACCTATTTATTTGATAATATACTCACAAGCTTTCGAGGGACACCCTCTTCGTCAGGCGAATGGAGAGTTCTGGCCTCAGACAGAGCATATAAAGCACAGACAGTTTAGAGATTACTGATTAGAATGCGAATCTTTACATTATCAGCCACTTCAGGTCTTGAACAGCAGGTTAGGTGTAAAGATTCGCATTCTAATCAGTAATCTCTAAACTGTCTGTGCTTTATATGCTCTGTCTGAGGCCAGAACTCTCCATTCGCCTGACGAAGAGGGTGTCCCTCGAAAGCTTGTGAGTATATTATCAAATAAATAGGTTGGACTAAAACCTGGTGTTGTCAGACTTTCCACCGTGTCACTACAGGGTTTGTACCCAAGGAAATTGGCCAAATCATGAAACCAAGATTGTTCAGAATGTTCAGACAATTGGGGGGGGTGGTGGGATCTTATAGAGATTTATAAAACTCCAACAGTAGATGCAGGAAGGATGTTTCCAATGGTGAGGATGCCCAGATCCAGGCGGCATGGTAGCACAGTGGTTAGCACTGCCACTTCACAGCTCCAGGGTCCTGGGTTCAACTCCCAGCTCGGGTCACCGTCTGCGTGGAGTTTGCACATTCTCCTCATGTCTGCGTGGGTTTCCTCCAATTTCCTCCCACAGTCCAAAGATGTGCGGGTTAGGTTGATTGGCTATGCTAAGAAATTCTCCAGGGATGTGTAGGTTAGAGGGATTAGTGGGTATAATATGTAGGGATATGTGGGTAGGGCCTGGGTGGGATTGTGTTCGGTGCAGACTCGATGGGCCGAAGGGCCTCTTTATGACTCAGGGTAGACCATTTAGGGCAGTGATGTGGTGAGCCTGTGGTATTCATTACCACAGGAAGTAGTTGATTCCAAAATATTGAATGTATTCAAATGGCAGCTGGATATAGCACATGGGGCGAATGGGATCAAAGGTTATGGGGAGAAAGCAGGATTAGACTAGTGAGTTGGACAATCAGTTATGATCGTAATGAGCGGTACAGTAGGCTCCTCCTATCTTCAGTGTTTCTATGAATTAGGTAGGCAGCGGGACTCAAAGCCATGGAGAGAAACCCCAATGGATTTCTAGTCCATCACCTTAACCGCTTGGCTACATGCAGGAATTATCTACCCTATCAAATGTTTTATTCATTCTGAACACTCAGTGAGATTCCCCCTCAATCCTCAGTATTCCAGGGATATAGAATCCGACTGGATGCGACTGCTCCTTCTCGTTTAATTCTTTAGTCCCGGGGGGTGGGGGGGTGCCATCAACGACAGGCTGCCAGCTGTGAGAAACTATTCCTCCTGTTGTTCTCTGAATTCCATGGGGAAAGTGAAGTCATTACAAACACAGCGTCTGCCTCGCAGCCCAGTCACACATTGACACCTGTTGTTGATGGTCTCTGCAGCAGCCCGGAAGGTTCCAGCAGGTGTCACTGGCAGTGTGTGTCTAAACCAGGGCCACATGCCAACCTACCTGGGCAGGCATTTTCTTTTCTAAACCCCAAACTCACCCCAACAATGCCAGGGCAACCAGACCCCTTTGTGTGTCCACCATCAACAAAACCCTCTGATCAACTTATTTGTAGGTGGCACAATGGTTGGCATTGCTGCCTCTCAGTGCCAGGGACCTGGTTTCAACTCCTGCCTTCGATGACTGACTGTGTGGAGTTTGCACATTCTCCCCATGTCTGCGTGGGTTTCTTCCAAATGCTCCGGTTTCCTCCCACACTCCAAAGATGTGCAGGTTAGGTGGATTGGCTATGCTAAAGTTGCCCCTTAGTGTCCAAAGATGTGCAGGTTAGATGGGATTAATCATGGTAAATGTGCAGGGATAGGGTGGGGAAAATGGCCTGGGTAAGATGCTCTATCAGGGAGCTGGTGCATAGACGATGGGCTGAATGGCCTCTTCTGCACTATAGGGATTCTATGACTCTCTCTGGCCACAGCTGATTCACAGTGCGTACCAAAGCACTGGGAAAGGGCAACAGGTTTCCGTTCACAAGATTGAACATGAACGCCGGAATTCTCCAATGTCCTACCAACACCCCCCCCCCCCCTCCGCGCCAAGGCTGCTGCCAGCAAGAACGGAGGATCCCACGCACGGATGAGGTCGGAGAATCCCAGCCCAAGAATGACACTGCTTTTGTCCTGAGGCTGAATGGCCTCAGTCAGCTGAGTCCCAGACTCAGGAACTTTCTTTTTAACTTCAAACCTTCAGTAACATACTGGCCCCGCAGACAGGGTGATAGAGCGAGAGCAAGCGGGCGGGCACAGGCGGGCACGCAAGAATGAAAGACAGAGAGCTTCCTGAGAGCAAACTGGCTGCCCCATTCCATACTAACACAAGTGGCTGCACTTCATTTGAAGTCCCTCATCCGATATAAAGAGCTTTAGGATTTCCTGAAGGATGTTATACACACGGAGGTTATTTATTTTTCAGGCAGGTTCTACTTCGGATTGGAATGGGAGGGGGGCATTCCCTTCCTCCATTCTAACATGGCTGATCGATCTTCTACTGGCCTTGGTTTCCTTATCCACAACACCCTTTACCCAAACAAAGATCTACCATTCGCAGTTTGGAAATTTTCAATTGACCCTTAGCCTGAGGGTTTTCTTTTGGTGGGAGGGTGGAAAATTCTGCAGCCAAATTTCCCTTAGACTTTCTGTAAGGTGGGGCAGAATTTTCCCAGGAATCGTAGCAGGTGGGATAGAACATTTGGTGGACCATGAAAAAGCTCTGTTGACCCGGGTGGGAATTTCCGACCTTGGGGTGAGCGTGTCCAGAAAATCGCGCCTCGTGGTGTCTCCTAATTTTACCACCGAACACTCTGGTTCTAATTTTGAGGTTCTGTTCCCTTGTTCCCTCTTATCGGCTCAATCAAATCGCTCCTCAGTCTGCTGGATTTGAAAGAATACAGGCTGAATAATTTGACCTTATTCCCATCACCCTGTTGAATGTGCGTTCCCTCCAAGGCCTATCTGTCCTTCCTGAGGTGCGGTGGCCAGAACTCTCAACTCCAGATAGTGGTAACCCAGGCAGCCAAGGTGATTAAGAAGGCATACGTCATCTTGCCTTCATTGGCCGGGGCATTGAGTTCAGGAGTTGGGAAATCAGGTTGCAGGTATATAAAACCTTTGTTAGGCCACATTTGGAGCAGTGCGCGCAGTTCTGGTCACCACACTACCAGAAGGATGTGGGAGCTTTGGAGAGAGAATACAAAGAAGGTTCACCAGGACATTGCCCAGTTCTCAAAAGCGTTGGCTATGAGAAGAGATTGAATAAAATCTTTGGGCAGCACGGTGGCACTGCTGCCTCACACTGCCAGGGACCTTAGTTCGATTCCCAACTTGGGTCACTGTCTGTGCGGAGTTTGCACATTCTCTCAGTGTCTGCGTGGACTTGCTCTGGTTTCCTCTCAGTCCGAACGATGTGCTGGTTCGGTGCATTGGCCATGCTAAATTCTCCCTCAGTGTACCTGAACAGGCGCCGAGTGTGGCGACTCAGGGATTTTCACAGTAACTTCATTGCTGTGTTAATGTAAGCCTATTTGTGACAATGATAAATAAACAAACAAACAAACATAGGATTGTTTTCAGTGAAAAGATGGAGGCTGAGGGGAGACCTGACAGAGGTCTACAAAATTATGCGTGATGTAGACAGGGGGAATAGTCAGAGGCTTTTTCCTAGCGTGGAAGCGTCAATTGCAAGGTGAGAGGGTGAAAGTTGAAGGGAGATGTGCAGGTGAAGTTTTTCAGACAGAGTGTGCTGGGTCCCTGGAATGTCGGCACATTAGGTGGATGGGTACAGGAATAGGGAGGGAATAGAGGGATATGGACTGAGTAAGGGCAGAAGGTTTTTTTTTTGTAAGTTTAGTTAGGGCTTCATGATCAGTACGGGCTTGGGGGGGTTTAAGGACCTGTCCCTGTGCTGTACTTTTCCATGTTCTTTGAGGTGGTTAACTGGAGTAGTGTATGGTAAGGGATGGGGTTAAAATGGGGGAGTGTGCAGTATTTAAATATTTCATGCTTGTTTGGCATTGGTAAGAGACCAGTACCCAAGAGATTTCACTGGGAGTAACATCCACAGGGAATTATCCTGTTCGCTACTCTGATAATCTTTGTTTATGTCTATGCCTCTTGCAGACTCCCTTTGCCTCTGACAGTCCTATAAAGGCCCACGGAGCCTCTGTTACCTTCCACAGTCAATAGTTCTCCCTTTCTCTGGGATCTATGCCTCGCAAAAACACCGGGGAGTCATCAATATCTCCCTTACCCACAACCTTGAACCCATCATCAAACCTTTTATGTTTAAAGCTTATTTATTAGTGTCACAAGAAGGCTTACATTAACGCTGCAATGAAGTTACTATGAAAATCCCTTGGTCGCCACACTCCGGTGCCTGTTTGGGTACAGCGAGGGGGAATTTAGCATGGCTAATGCACATAATCAGCATGTCTATGGGGGGAAACCACAGCACCCAGAGAAACCCACCCAGACACGGGGAGAATGTGCAGACTCCACATAGACAATCATCCAAGACTGGAATCAAACCTGGGCCCCTGGTGCTGTGAGGCGGCAGTGCTAACTACTGTGGCACAGCCCCAAACAACGTCTCTCCCGCAGATCCCATAATCGCTCAGTCTCCCTGGATCAAAATCACAGCAATTTTCCTCTTCCTCAGGCTGAATAACGGCCTACAGGTTTGTACTCTGATTTTGCAGCAGAATGTGTAAGTCTTGTGTTGTTGTCTCCTTCTAACCTTCGTAACTGAATACATGTTGAGAATTGAGGCCTCCACAGATTGGGTCGGTCCAGCTAAATGAGGTCAAATACAACATTCTGAAGGAAATTATTTTGCTCTGAATAAATCAAGTGTTCACAATGTTATATTTACTATGGTACACACTAACAACCTATCCTGGTCCCCCCCATGCTGAGGCTATAATTCAGAAAGCCCACCCACACCTCTACTTTCTCAGGAGGCTAAGGAAATTTGGCATGTCCGCTACGACTCTCACTAATTTTTTTTTTTTACAGATGCACCACAGAAAGCATTCTTAAGTGGAGTGGCCTTGCTAAATTGTCCCTTAGCATCCTAAGATGTGTCAGTTAGGGTGGATTAGCCATGGTAAATTGCCCCTTAGTGTCAGGGGTCTAGCAGGGTAAATATGTGAGGTTATTTGGTTGGGATTGTTGTCGGTGCAGACTTGATGGGCTGAATGGCCTTCTTCTGTACTGTATGGATTCCAGGATTCTGAGCTCCAGTCCCCATGTCTTCTCCATCACATCACCAAGGCGGCCCATGGCACTGTACATAGCATCTTTACCTCTGGACCAGAAGCTCTGGGTTCGAATCCAACACCAGGACTTGTTGGCCGTGGAAGGGGCATTCAACGTGGTTCAATAACCAGCATGGGAACCTTTCCACTGCTTCCCCCATCATTAGGGTGGCATGGTGGCACATTGGTTAGCACTGCTGCCACACAGCACCAGGGGCCTAGGTTCAACTCCAGCCTTGGCTGACTGTGTAGAATTTGCACACTCTCCCCCATGCTGATTTCCTCCCACAGTCCAAAGATGCGTGGGTTAGGTGGATTGGCTATGCTAAATTGCCCCTTCATGCCAGGGGGATGAGCAGGCTAAATAAGTGGGGTTATGGGGACAGGGCCTGGATGGGATTGTGGTCAGTGCAGAGTCGATGGGCCAAGTGGTCTCCTTCTGCACTGTTATGATTCTGGCATCATTCCCCAAAGGGTAAAAAATGTGAAAAACTATACTCAATTCACACTCTGGCTGGATTCTTCCCCCAGCTGCCCTCCCTGCACAAGGCGCAAAGCTAAAATACTTATCCTCGTATTCCAGACTCTCCATGGCCTCAGCCCTCTTGTAACCTCCTCCAGCCTTATCACTTCTCAGAGTCTCTGCATTCCTCCAGTACTGTCTCCATAGATCCCTGAAAGTTGGCACCCAGATAGGGTTGTTAAGAAGGCGTACAGTGTTAGTTTTTATTGGTAGAGGGATTGAGTTTCAGAGCCATGGTGTAGCTGTATAAAACTCTGGTGTGGCCGCACTTGGAGTATTGCGTACAATTCTGGTCACCGCATTATAGGAAGGAAGTGGAAGCATTGGAAAGGGTGCAAAGGAGATTTCCCAGGATGTTGCCTGGTATGGTGGGAAGGTCTTATGAGGAAAGGCTGAGTGACTTGAGGCTGTTTTCGTTAGAGAGAAAGAGGTTAAGAGGTGACTTAATAGAGGCTTACAAGATTATCAGAGTATCTTGTGTGGTAGCACAGTGGTTAGCACTGCTGCTTCACAGCTCCAGGGACCTTGGTTCAATTCCCAGCTTGGCTCATTGTCTGTGGAGTTTGCACATTCTCCTCGTGTCTGCATGGGTTTCCTCCGGCTGCTCCGGTTTCCTCCCACACTCCAAAGATGTGCGGGTTAGGTTGATTAGCTATGCTTAAATTGCCCATTAGTGTCCCGAGATGCGTAGGTTAGAGGGATTAGTGGGCAAAATATGTAGGGATATGGGGGTGGGGCCTGGGTGGGATTGCGGTTGGTGCAGACTCGATGGGCCAAATGGCCTCTTTCTATACTGTAGGGTTTCTCTGATTAGATAGGGTGGACAGTATGAACTCCCCCCCCTCCACCCTTGGATGGTGATGGCTAGCACGAGGGGACATTGCTTTAAAATTGAGGGGTGATACATATAGGACAGATGTCAGAGGTAGGTTCTTTACTCAGAGAGTAGTAAGAGTGTGGAATGCCCTGCCTGCAATAGTAGCAGACTCGTCAACATTAAGGGCATTTAAAGGGTCACTGGATAAACATATGGATGATATTGGAATAGTGTAGGTTAGATGGGCTTTAGCTTTGTTTCACAGGTCGGCGAGGGCCAAGGGCCTGCACTGCGCTGTAATGTTCTATCCAAACCAGACCAGTAACTTTGCAGCCAAAGACAGGCTCACGCACATATAGCAGGAGTAGGCCATTCAGCCCTTTGAACAAGCCCAATCATTTCAGAGGATCATGCATGATCAAACTGAAACCTCAAATGTGCATCCTGCCTACCCCCGATACTGCTGCCACACCACCCCCACACTTACCAACAATATCTCCATCTCAGCCTTAAAAATGTTCAAAGATTGAGTGCAGCATGGTGGCACAGTGGTTGGCACTGCACCCTCACAATGTCAGGGACCTGAGTTTGATTCCTGGCTTAGGTCACTGTCAGTGCGGAGTCTGTACTTTCTCCCCATGTCTGCGTGGGTTTCCTCCGGTTTCCTCCCACAGTCCAAAGATGTGCAAGTTAGGTAGATTAGTCATGATAAATGTGCAGAGTTACAGGGAGGAGAGGAGAGGACGTGGGTGGGATACTTTTTTGGAGAGCCAGTGCAGATTCGACAGGCTGAATGGCCTTTTTCGACACAATGGAGTCTGCCTCTACTGCCTTTTGAGGAAGAGCGTTCCTGACCCTCATGATGTTCCGAGAGAAAAAAAATTCACCTCATCTCCATTCTAAATGGGCAACCCCTTATTTTTAAGCAGTGTCCCCAAGTTACAGATTCACCCACAGAAGGAAACAGCCCCCCCACACTCACCCTCAGGATCTATGTTTCAATCTTTGGAAAGGAGATCAGGGAAGATAAAGAGTTGGAATCTGTTGTATCAATTTTTCTTTGGCCAGGGATAGCTTCAGCACACGTACGTGCTACAGTTTGAGTTCAGGATGACACTGAAGATATGCAACTGGGAAGTTAATTATGCATTTGATCATTCCGATATCTCCTCTTATAAAATTATAATTTAATCACAGAGCACTTGCTGCTTACATCTACAAAATGTGCTTGTGATATCTAACAGGTACTGCTATCTTCTCCTTAGTACTGGCCTTGGAGAGAGTCCAGAGGAGGTTCACTGGAATGATCCGGGAATAAAAGGCTTGATGTATGAGGAGTGTCTGAGGACTCTGGGTCTGTGCTGAATGGAGCTTAGAAGGTTGAGGGAGGATCTCATTGAATCTTACAGAATACTGAAGGGTCTGGATAGCGTGGACATGGGGAAGATGTTTCCATTAGTCGGAGAGACTCAGATCTGAGGGCACAGATCCTCAGAGTAAAAAAGCAACCCTATAGAACTGAGATGAGGAGGGATTTCTTCAGCCAGAGGGTGGTGAATCTGTGGCATTCATTGGCACAGGGGACTGTGGAGGCCATGTCATTGAACGTTATTAAGACAGAGATGGTTAGGTTCTGATAGGTAAGTGGATCAAACGTTACTGAGAGGTGATGGCTGAGTGTCTTATCACTAAAAATTGGATACAGGAGTTGGGTACGTCTTATTGAAGTTGTACAAAGCCACACTTGGAGTACTGTGCACAGTTCTGGTCACCCTATTATAGGAAGGATATTATTGAATTCGAAAGAGTGCAGAAAAGATTTACTAGGATGTTACAGGGACTTGATTGCTTGAGCTATAAGGAGACACTGGATAGACTGGGACTTTTTTCCTCTGGAGCTTAGGGATGATCTTATAGAGGTCTGTAAAATAATGAGGCATAGATCAGTTAGATAGTCAAATCTTTTCCCCAAAGATAGGGGAGTCTACAACTAAAGGACATAGGTGAAAGGGGAGAGGTACAGAAGGGTCCAGAGGGGCAATTTTTTCACTCAGTTGGTGAGTGTCTGGAACAAGCTGCCAGAGGTAGTGGTAGAGGTGGGTACTATTTTGTCTTTTAAAAAGACAGTTACATTGGTAAGATGGGTATAGTGTGATACGGGCCAAATGTGGGCAATTGGGACTAGCTTAGTAGTTAAAAACCAGGCGGCATAGATAAGTTGACCAAAGGGTTTGTTTCCATGCTACAAACCTCTGACTCGAATGGAGTTGAGGAACTTATCAGCCATGATTGAATGGTGGAGCAGATGTGATGGGCTGAATGGCCTAATTGTGATCTTGCACCTTATGGTCTAACACTCTCACCCACATAATAAGGCTATGCAAATTGAATGCTTTTGACCCTTGACTGTCAATGCCAAGCAAAATTCAATTTTTGCCCTCAACTCAAAATGAACAATTTACACTCTTCCATTAGAATGAGAATCCTATAAGTGAGAACTTATTTACCTGCAAGGTCCAAATTGTGTCCAAAGCAGGAGATATTGGAATCATACCTGCAAACCCTCTTGTCACCCTTAGCAACGGGCTTTCTGCTTCAAAATGGCTGCCTGGCAAAATGTCAGAAGGGGAGTGCTTCCTGGAGTGATACCAGAATGCTTTGCTCCAGTTGCATTGTCACTGACAGCTTATTTAATCCCTTCCCACCCCCAGTGAAATAAAAGGCCTTGGTTGCCCTGTGAAAACAGAGCCATAAGAAACCAATGAAGGGGATAATTAGATAAAAGGAAATTGTGTTTATGTAGCAGCTTGCATGGCCTCAGGACATCCCAAAGCTCTTTACAACCACTTTTGAAGGATTAATACTATTGTAATAAAGGGTTGGCAGGGAGTTCGGTGTAGCGCAATGGGTTAGTGTCCCTGCCTCTGAGCCAGAAGTTCCAGGTTCAAGCCCCACCCCAGGACCTGATGGCCAAGGAAGGTGCATTCATAATGTGGCCAAACAGGTTAAGCGTCAACCTGCAAAATCCTTCCAATCGCACCAATGGCTGGCGGTAACAGCAGAGAGACTCAGTCAGCCATGCTTGTTACAAAGTAGTGTCCCTCAAGCTGTAAACTCCCTGGCAACAGTGACCTGTTCTAGGAAAAACTTTGCTATGAGAGATGTACACCTAGCAGGAAGAGAAACAGCAGGTGCTCCTGTTGCCCTTAGCAACAGGCTTTCTGCTTCAAAATGGCCACCTGGCGAAAGGTCAGAAAGGGAGCACTTCCTGGAGTGAGACCAGAATGCTTCACATACAGGGAGGAAGGAAGGTCCCCACAAACCCATTGAACCTCAGGGCCTCCTCAGTTAAGCCTCCAAAGCCCACCCCCAATCCCCTTCCCTAAAATTGTTCCCCACCCATAAAGCCCAGGACTTGGCTTGGAGGGATGTGTCCCTGACTGGGTTTGAGGTGTTCTAGAACCAGGGACGACAGAGTCTCCAAATCAAGGGCACGTCGTTTAGGACAGTGATGAGGAGGAATTGTTTCACTCAAAAGGGGAGAGTGAATCACTAGAATGATCTATCCCAGAGGGTGGTGGGAGCTCTTACATCAAGTGTATTCAAGACAGAGATCGACAGACTTCCAGGTATCAAAGGTAACAAGGAATGTGGGGATAGTAGAAGAAAATGGCAGAAACCTGGCGCTTTCAAAGAGTGAGCAGAGAGACCAGGCAGCACCCATTCACACCCTGGCACTGCTCACCAGGCACCAAGGTTGGGGGGTGGCCTGAGTGGGGATGGAGCCTGAATGGGGGTGAGGCTATGACAGGGGGAACTCTACAAGGGGAAGGGAAGAGGATGGGGAGGCGAGACCACCGATACAGGGAGCAATCAGTGGGGTTGGGGGGCGGGGGGGGGCTGTGACGGTGTACTATTGGGAGACTCTCAACGCCAGTGGCCTGTGTTACCATGGGGAATGAGGGGAGTGGGGTTACACTTCCACCAATGATGGTGGAAAGAGGACATGGGTGCGGTGGAGGGGGAGATGGCAGGAGGTCTCCCAGTTCACTGGGAGAGCTAGGCACTTGCGCAATGGCACTCCGAGCAGTCTGCAGTTGGCTACACCAGTGGAACTAGGCTCCGCCCCTCCCCCCTACAGATGAGAATCGCACTTCTGTCAAATAAAGTCAGATACACCAGATTACATTTTCAAACTCACCCAAAAAACGGTCTGAAACTCTGCCGTTCTCTCGCTTGTTCGGCCGTTCGTTTCGATAAATTGTACCTCGAGGCCTGACATCATTGGGTACAACAGGAGAAAATGGGGCTTGCCTTGGACCTTTGGGACTGGACACATTTGGGGGTAAATGGGAATCAATTTGACCCGTTGTAAAGGCCAGAACATGAAGCCAATTCCAGTCCATTGGCCAACAATGGGAACCAGTTCACGGAATGGAAGTTGTCCACATTTCAAACTAAGAGCTTTCAATGTAATCATGTATAAACATGTGACAGTAATTAACGAGAATATTCCTTCAATTACATCTCCTAGAATTAGGAAAGTTCCAAGTCTGCAATGCCTGTGTACTAACTGGAATACTGTAGTGAAATGTCAATGCTATTGCCGCAGATAAGAAAGCATAATGCACTGATGAACAGAGCAGAAGGTTGCTGTCACAGGCTGCCAATCTCCCTGATGCAGGAGGCAAAGGGCTTTCAGAGAAACCCTACAGTGCAGAAGGAGGCCATTCAGCCCATCAAGCCTGCACCAAAAACAATCCCACCCAGGTCCGATCCCCATAACCCCACATATTTACCCTGCTAATCCCTCTAACATACACATCCCGGGACACTAAGGGGGCAATTTATCATGGCTAATCCATCTAACCTGTGCATCTTTGGACTGAGAAGAAAAACCGGAGCATCCGGAGGAAACCCACGCACACATGGGGAGAATGTGCAAACTCCACACAGACGTGACCCGAGCCGGGAATCGAACCCGGGTCCCTGGAGCCATGAGGCAGCAGTGCTAACCACTCCTTTAGGAGCTTGAAGGAGCCTATTCAGCCCCTCAAGTCTGTCCGACCATTCAATTAGATCATCTGCATCTCAACTCCTCAGCTATCCACCCTGATTCTATACCTGTTATCATAGGGCAAGGTTTGTAATCTACAGCAAATACAAGAGTCCACGTTGTTAATATTTCAACTCATTGCTGCATCTACGCAGAAATAAAAACCTCTGCGTTTCGGTGGATTGGCCATGCTAAATTATCCCTTAGTGTCCCAAAGATATGCAAGTTAGGTGCATTGGTCACACTGAGTTGTCCTTAGGGTCCCAAAATATGTAGATTAGCAGGACAAGTATCTGGGGTACAGGCATAGGCCTGGGTAAGATGCTCTATTGGAGAGTCGGTGCAGACCCAATGGGCTAGATAGAATCCCTACAGCACAGAAGGAGGCTAAGAATCTAATACTTAAAATAAGGCTAACTCTGTCCCCTGAGGTGTATTTGAAAGATCCTGACACATTATTTGAAGAGTAAGAAATGGCCAAGATCTATCGTTCAATCAACATTACAAAGGAATAGATGATCGAGTCATCCAGATTGCTGCTTGTGGGTGTTTGCAGATTGGAGTTGGTCCTCCTACTTTACAAGCTTGATCTGCTTCATTGACTGCAAAGACATCCAGCAGTCGTGAAAGGTGCAACTTTTCTTGCTATCAAACCAAGCCTGGGGACACTCTCCCCATATGAGCACAGTTACTGGAAAGTCACCGGATAGCAATCCGGAACAGGAAGCTGATTTGCCTTAGAATCTTTATATTCCCTAGGGTGGAGAAAGAGGCCATTCAGCCCTTTGAGTCTGCACCTTACCCTGGCCCACACCTCCGCCTCATCCCTGTAACCCCATTTTACTATGGTTAATCTACCTAAACTACACATCTTTGGACACTAAGGACAATTTAGCATAGGCAACACTTTGTGTATCAAAAAATGTGCAAGTTAAGGGGCAATTTAGTATGGCCAATCTACCTAACTTGTATGTTTTTGGACAGTAAGGTGTAAATTCAACATGGCCAAAACACCTAACCTACACAGCTTTGGATTATGGGAGTAATCATAGAATTATAGACTCCCTACAGTGCAGAAAGAGGCCACTTGGCCCATCAAGTCTGCACCAACCACAATCCCACCCAGCTCCTATCCCCTTGGCCCAACATATTTAAACAGGGAGCAGTCGGAGGAAATCCGCGCAGACACAGGGAGAAGGTGCAGACTCCACATAGACAGTGACCCGAGGCCAGAATTGAACCACTGTGCCACCCAACCCCTTAGGTGCTGAGTTCAATTAGCCTCCTAACAGCCACTCCTCAGTTCATTCAAACAGAGAGAATAACAAAACCTTGGTCTCTACTGCACCAAACAAGCCCTTTAGCAATTTTTTTTTTTTAAACCAATCACGTTGCTCCCTGGCTCAGCAGACTTAGGATTTCTCCATTAAGTCATCCCTTCAGATCTCTGTAAGTTCCTCTATCGCTCCAGCTTACCGAGTGTTGCTATTCTCTCAGTGCTGGCCTTGTGCATGCTGGCTGGATCATTCCATTGTTGGTGTCTTTACCCTAAACTCTAGAATTGCCTCCATGAACCACTCCTGCCCCCTTTAACCAAACATTTGGCTATTAGGTCCTTATGTGTCACGGTTTAAGGTGTCCCTTGGGGCATTTTATTGCATTCTGTTTCCATTCATTCACAGGATGAGGATGTCACTACCAAGGCCAGCATCTGTTGCCCATCCCCAATTGGCCCGAGAACCGGGTATCTCGCTCGACCATTGCAGAGGTTAGTTAAGAATCGACCGCATTGCTGTGCCTCTGGAGTCACACGTCAGCCAGACCAGGTAAGGACGGTGGCATGGTGGTTATCACTGCTGCCTCAGAGCGCCAGGGATCCAGGTTCAATTCCCAGCCTTGGGTGACTGTCTGTGCGGAGTCTGCACGTTCTCCCCGTATCCATGTGCGTTTCCTCTGATTTCCTCCCATGGTCCAAAAAAAAAACGTTCAGATTAGGTGGCTTGGCCACGATAAGTTGCCCCTCAGTGTCAGGGAGAACCAGCTAGGGTAAATGCATGGGGGTTACGGGGATTGGGCCTGGGTGGGATTGTGACCGGTGCAGATTCGATGGGCCAAACGGCCTCCTTTTCTACTGTAGGATTCTGTGGTTTCCTTCCCTGAAGGACATTAGTGAACTAGATGGGGTTCTTTTTTGCAACAATCAATGGTAGTTTCATTGTCACCATTACTAAGGCTAGCTTTCAATTTCAGAAATTATTAAGAATTGAATTTTAAAAATTGCACCAGTTGTGGATTTTAAACCCATGTTCACTCAGCATTTACCTGGGCCTCTGGATTACTAGCACGCTGGGCCTCTTTAGGCATTATATGAAATACAAGACAGCTAATGGGTTTAATAATTAGGTGGTATGATGGCAGTGGTTAGCACTACTACCTCAGTGCCAGTTTCAATTCCCAGCACAGGTCACTGTGTGCTGAGCCTGCACGTTCTCCCCGTGTCTGCGTGGGTTTCCTCCGTGTGCTCCGGTTTCCTCCCACAGTCCAAAGATGTGCAGGTTAGATGGATTGGCCATGTTAAATTGCCCATTAGTGTTGGGGTGGGTTAGCAGGGTAACTATGAGGGGTTATGGATATAGGGCCTGGGTAGGTTTGTCGTCAGTGCAGGCTTGATGGGCCAAATGGCCTCCTTATGTGGCGTAAAACTGCAGCAGGCGACGGTGCAGAGGGACCTCGGGGTCCTTGTGCATGAGTCGCAAAAACCCAGCTTGCAGGTGCAGCAGGTGGTCAGGAAGGCGAATGGGATGCTGGCCTTCATAGCAAGGGGGATTGAATATAAAAGTAGGGAGGTCTTGCTGCAGCTGTATAGGGCATTGGTGAGGCCGCAGCTGGAGTACTGTGTGCAGTTTTGGGCGCCGCACCTGCGCAAGGATATTTTGGCCCTGGAGGGAGTGCAGAGGAGGTTTACTAGGCTGATCCCGGAGTTGAGGGGGTTGAGCTATGAGGAGAGGCTGAATAAACTAGGCTTGTACTCGTTAGAGTTTAGAAGAATGAGGGGAGATCTCATTGAGACATGTAAGATGATGAATAGGATGGATAGGATAGAGGTGGAGAGACTCTTCCCGCTCAAAAAAGACAGTAGGACCAGGGGAGCACAGCCTCAAGATAAAGGGGAGGCGGTTTAGAACGGAGTTGAGGAGGAACTTCTTCACTCAAAGGGTGGTGAATCTCTGGAATTCTCTGCCCGTTGAAGTGGTGGAGGCTGCCTCGCTAAATATTTTTAAGAAGCGGGTTGATGGGTTCTTGATAAGAGAGGGGATTAAGGGTTATGGGGAGAGGGCGGGAAAGTGGAACTGAGCCACGACAGATCAGCCATGATCTTATTGAATGGCGGGGCAGGCTCGAAGGGCTAGATGGCCTACTCCTGCTCCTATTTCTTATATTCTTATGTTCTTATGCTTTGTAGGGATGCCATGGTTGTGTGAAATCAGTACCTGGATTTTCTAAATTTGATTCAAATTCCCAGCTTGGGTAACTGTCTGCACATCCTCCCCATGTCTGTGTGGGTTTCCTCCAGTCTCCTCCCACAGTCTGAAAGATGTGCTGGTTAGGTACATTGGCCGTGCTAAATTCCTCCTTGGTGTATCCAAACAGGCACTGGAGTGTGGCAACTAGGGGATTTTTACAGTGACTTCATTGCAGTGTTAATGTTTAGTTTAGTTTCATTTTATTAGGTGTCGCAAGTCAGCTTACCTTATGAAGTTACTGAAAATCCCCTAGTGGCCACACTCCGGTGCCTGTTCGGGTACACCGAGGGAGAATTCAGCATAGCCAATGCACTTAGTTGGCACACCTTTCAGAGTGGAGGAAGCCCACGCAGATACATGGGGGAGAACATGCAGATTGCACACAGATGGTGACCCAGCTGGGATTAGAACCTGGGTCCCTGGCACCGTGAGGCAGCAGCGCTAACCACTGATTCCGGTGTTAACTTTTCATTTTTGCACCAATGAAATTAATTGAGAAAAATTCAAATACCGGTCTCATATAATCATGGAATCCCTACACAACAGAAGGAGGCCATTCGGCCCATCAATCCCACCCAGGCAGCAGTGCCACCCTATTCATGAATCACAGAATGCAGAAGAGGCTCTTCGGCCCATCGAGTCTACACCAATGCACGAAATGCCCTGACCTGTCCACCTAATCCGAAAATTTTTTAAAATTAGAAATCGGCACATTTCTGGCATAGAGTTAAACAATATTAAATACAATGCAAAAACACAGAGGGGAACCATTAATGCTGCACTTGCCAAGGATTCAGTGTACAACTGCAAAGAGCAATCTCCCCTTTGGATTCAAGACACTTTTACTCTATACATGCATCCACCTGAATGGTAACAGGGTTCCATCACCACACCCATGGATTACAACTAGGGAGGGTGGATGTGTTCAGGGGTTACCTGATGGTGCTTCTGCTGGTCCCTCGCTCTGGTGTCCAGGATGTGGTAGGTGCTCTCGTTGTCATCGTGAACGTAATAGATGAGGCGGAGAGGCCACACTATCGCTCGCTGAGTCGTGTTGCTGCTGTGGTTCAGCGCTGCACCAGTCTCTGCTGCCAAGGGCTCTCCATCAGCACCGCTCCACTGCAGAACTGTTCCCAAACAAGCAGGGGAGATTAGAACAGGAGAGAGAGGGAGGGAGAAAAGAAAAAGGCATGTTCACTTTGGATCAAAGCAAATTACTGCGGATGCTGGAATCTGAAAGCAAGAGAAAATGTTGGAAAATCTCAGCAGATCTGGCCAGACCCACAGATTTTCCAGCGTTTCTCTCTTTTGGTTTCATATTCACTTTGCTTTGTCAGGCAATTGCAGATACAAAGAATAAAGACACTAAACAAAATAAATCAATGCCTCTGCATGCAATAAAATGAACTGCAGTGGGCGAGAGAGAGAAAGCAACCCTTCTTCATGTTTACGGTGCAGTTTTAAATGGTGTTGCTAAGGGGACTCATTTCTCCTTTTGTTTCCCTCCCCTCCCCTCCCTCCACGATTCACTTGTCTCAATCTTGCATTTTATAAAATTGAACAAGGAAATGGGAATAGCTGTTTTTGCAGGAGGGTGGGAAGAATTCCGTTTAAAACCCCAATCACGAATACTTGTCTCAGGCAGGCTACAATTAGGCTATCTGCAGTGCTTCTATTCAGTGTAACAACCAGCCCAGAACTATACACACACACACACACACACACACATATATACACCCCCATACACATTAGCCATCCTTGCACTGTGAATCTCCCCTTGTACACAATGCATTCCCTCCCCAAACCCTTCCTTTACATACCCTCTGCGCCAAAAGGCTGGAGGAGGCTGCAGCACAGGAGAAACAGGGGCAGAAAACAGCAGCGCCCGGGAGGATTCATGATTCATATTTGTCGCCCTTCCTCTGGCTCCGGCTGCTCGATTTCTTGCTCAACCGCCTGCTTTCTTCTTCCCCTACTCAGTGAGGTGGGCGGGTGCGGCATCGGACCCCATCCGGCTGTTTCTTTCCTTCCTTCCCCTCTCCTGCCGGTCTCAGGGATGCCTGCCTGTGGACATCTTTGGCTGGTACTGCTGGAGCAGGTGCCGCACCTGCGCACACTGGCTCCCTCTCAGTCAAAGCCTGAGCTCCAGCAATGCAACAGCCAGGCAGCTCCTGACAGCCTTCTGCTGGCGAGAGCCAGCTCCTTGCCTCTTTATCATCGACTGCAGAAAATGTGACCAGGCAGCATGCATTATTGAGACTTTAATTATGCTACATTCCTTTGGAGGATCAGTCTTCTAGCATGCATTAAGAAACTGGGATGTGTGTGATGTGTATCTATGTGTGAGAGTGTGTGTGTGTGTTTTTGCTGCCATTTAATTGCTTTTCGAGTCCAATCAAAGCACATTTTTCAGCCAATTCGCTGCGCCTGTTGTAGGTGCAGCAGAGGCCATTCAGCCCATCAAGTCTCTGACCTCTGCCCCATCCTATTCCCACAACCCCACACATTTATCATGGCTAATTATTCTAATCTACATTTCACTAAGGGGCAATTTTA